>NC_044244.1:155677874-156277874 GCF_003957555.1 Calypte anna
AAGGAAAAAAATCAATCATCTCTCTGCAACTGACTTCCTAGGAAATACTGAGGAAGACACCTTTGTGGCCAGACTGTACAGGTCTGTGTATCTCACAAACAATGCACATATCCTTTACTTTGCCTAGCTGGGAAGAGGATCAATATCACATATATACAAGCTACACTATTGTGAGACTTTTCTTCTGAAGTGCTTTGTGCTCTGAGTCAAGAGCAAAAATAACAGGAGAGCCCATACCTGCTAGCCAGAACATCATACTCTATCCAAAGGTGCCAGAAATGGCAGCATCTAAAAGATGTGAATGGAATCATAACAGAAAGAGGGGTCAGAATGTGAGGAAGAACACCAGGGAGTACTGCAAAAGCTGTCTGGGGAGGAAGATATTTAATTGAGATGTTGTTCAGGTTGGTCAGGGTGAATTTACTAGGAGAACCAAGTAAGTGTTTAACTAAGCTCAGATCAGATGTTGAGCTATGTTTCCATGTGAAAAGCTTCAAATAACCCAGTACTGCTGAAATTGAGTTATTATTTTGTTAAAAACCTGTGGTCTTCAACTAAAGGAAACTACTTTGGAATCAAAATGTAGAGAAACAGAAGTACACTCTTCCACAGTACTCCCTTTTCAAAGGAAAAGTCGAAACATTTTATAGTAAATGCACAGTGACAAAAAGAGTATGTACCCCTTAGCATTTCTAATTACCCTTAATCTGTATATCATCCTATGATACTCACTTTTTTCCTGCTCTTATAGCATTGAAGCTAAAATTTGCCACCATCCACCCACACCAATTGATAAGGTTCCAGTTGAACCACTCCCACTCATTCCATTAATTTTAATGTTTATTCAAAATTTTGCAGCTTCACACATCTGTCCTTATGATAAAACTCTAGTTTTATCCCACCTCTATCCCACCACATCTCTTGCTGCCCAATCTTAAAAGTCACAGGGTTTACAAAAATATTTATTTCATTCCCTGCCCTCAAAAATATTTAAACCTCAGGCTCAAATATCTAACTGAAAGCCACTGTTGTCATATCATATCAATCATATCATATCATATCATATCATCATATCAATTTTTTCCTCACAGAATGAAGCTATTTGGTAGATGAAAGGAAGTAGCTACATAAAACTGCAGTGTGAGATCTGGAGACTTCACTTCTCAACATACTGAGCTATCAACTATACCAGTATCTTTCCCAAACAGTATTCCTTTTTAGTAATAGGATGGCAATGGTTGGATGGGACCTCCAGAGACCTAGTCTACCTCCCCATCCAAAGCAGATTTACCCAGAGCAGGTTGTATCCAGGCAGGTTTTGAATATCTCAAGAGAAGGAGACACCACAACCTCTCTAGGCAGTCTGCTCCCGTGCTCTGTCACCCTCAAAGTAAAAATTGATGGCTCATGGTTAACTTTTTGTCCATTTGGACTCCACCTGGGTCCTTCTCAACACAGCTGCTTTCCAGCAGGTCAACTTGTAAACTCTAGTGGTTCACGGTGTGAGCCCTCCCTAGATGCAGAACCTCACACTTACCTTTGTTGAACTTCATTAGATTCCTCTCTGCCCAAATCTCTATTCTGTCCAGATCTCACTAAAGTAATTATTAATAATATTCACAAACAAGAAGCATTCTATTTAACACTTCTCTTAAGTAATTTTTGATTGGAAACTTTTAACAAAATTTGGGATGGCTTCAAATGGGAAACCATGGAACACACTGAATGATTACCATGTTAAATCTGTAGGGAGTTATGAACATGAATCTAATAAATGGTATGAGATTTTAAAACATTATAATAATAGCTTTGGATGTAATAAGTATAAAAACATGGACATGAGGTCAGTTCTGATATATTATTTTCCTTTGCAACATTCATAAGAAAAGAAGGAAAGAGTGAGTATCTTCTGCCAACAGCTAGTACTATAAGAACTATGGAACAAATCTCAACAGTCAGGTTACAAACTTTTATCATTTCTATTGAAATTGTCTGGATGTAAAAAAAAAAAAAAGCTAGTACTTTGATGTTATTGAATTTATTTGAAGGGCTAATAAAATACGGCACTCATCTAAAGCTTTGAAACTGTTTCTAATTAATAACTGGGAGAAATAAAGAGAACAGAAAGGCAAAATACAATAAGAGGTAAAAGAAAATAGTGAAACAAAGAAGATGATTTTTTGTCTGCCTTTCTCTGTTTTAAATAAGAAATATTCACCTGAAATTTCAATGCAATTATTCATGAAAGTAGCCTGTCTGATTTGGACATTCTACAATTTGTTTCCCCCTTGTTAATGCAACAGCTCTCAATCTTGGTGAAGCCTCTGGGTGCAATAGGAAAAAAGAATAAAACCCAGGAAAAATAGTTTTGAGAAAGAGATAGGGTTGGGGAACAGCAAGAAAAGCAACTCTTGCTTGAGGGATTAGCTTTATTTAATTCTGTCAAGTCAATTGCATAAAACTTTTCAGTTGGTAATTTTTATATCCAAGCCACACTTTTCTTTCCTCTGAGCGATGAGTAGCCAGGTGATACTGAGCAGAAGTCTCATTTCAGTGGCAATTCTTTAATTAATAAACTGCAGATTAACCACCCTCAGAAAACGAATTATGTGCCAATGGATGAAGTGAAAAATATGTATGGGGGAGAACACTGCACTGGCATCATGGTAAAATAAATGTGATAGGTGTGGTCCATTTAAGGAATAGTTATCGGTTTTTTTGTGGGCCAGCTGCCCCTGTCAAGCCCACTTTTCTGAATGTTCTCTTCCACTTAGGGTGTCAGCAGATAAATAAACTCTGAATCCTCTCAACATACAAAAAAAAAAAAAAAAATGCTTCCTGTATTAGACGTGCCCAAGGATATTTTCTATTGGCCTTCAATGTTTGTCAATAGCAGCAGTTTCAGTCTCACAGGAATTTATATATTGGATCATTCCATGCTCACTATGCTGAATGATTATTTTATTATATTAAAAATGCATTTCAAGAGAAGAAAGGAACCAAACAGGCCGCCTGATGACACTTGAACTGTTAATAACCACTGTTGCTTCCGGCCTGAAGGGTTGGCACCACTTGGATGGATGTTGCAATACAGTATTTCCCAACTCTGGCCTTAAAGTGCAGCCCCAATACTGTGTAAGGTACCCAGATGCCTTATGCAGGGCATGGGGATAATTAGGTGTACTGTAGGATCTCATCCTCTCCTGGTAGGATTTAGAATTAGACTGCTTTAAGCTGGTGTTTCTTAAATTCCTCTACTGGGAGGCAGTGGCACCAAGTTAGCTAAAAGGTAAAATGCTGGAAACAGCTCTCTCTCGGGACTAAGGCATTTGGGAATCACCTGTCCCTGCTTGAGTTTTGCAACCCAAAATCCTCTCCTGGTATCAGGCCCAGATCCACAGTAACTTGGATGTAATTTGGCAGATCCAAAGTCAAGGACGATCAAACGTTATGTAGCACCTGAGTCTGAGATTTCATTATATTGGACAGAGGTGTGGGAAACCTACCTATGCCTCATATTCTGTTCCTTTATACAGTTTTTGGGCCATGTGATTCAGTAATTTACACCCCAAACAACTCTAGAGATCTCAATAAACTTTCACAGGTTATGCAGTTCTTTTCAGAACCTGACACTTGGTCGTATTTGTGGAAGAAGTGAATTTCTGTCATTTTTAGTGAAAAATGAATGAGTAATTATTTCAGAAACCTCTTGTTACATCACAGGTAAAATACAGTTTCCAATTAAAAAAGGGCAGAAATGAACTGCAGGACTGTTAGAATGGGACATACCAAACAGGAATTTTTTATTATAGAGTCAGAAAACTTCTGGTGGCCTTTGCCAAATACTCAAAGATGCTCTGCAGGTGTGTCACCACTGTCCACATCCCTTAAGATCAAAGGATTTTGGTGGCTTTTACTGCAGCTTCTGAAACATCTGCATTGATTAACCACCCAGGTTTTCATTTGCTGAAAGGCAGTTGTAAGTGACACTCTAAAAAAAGCAGAGAGAAGGGAGGAAAAAAAAGGCTTCCAGGAATGGAGCAAAACCAAACTGAGAAGAACATGCCCTTCAACAGAGTCCAGTAAGTGCTCCCTTGAGGTTTTAAGGGAGTGCAGCCCAAGAGAACCTGGCCACAGGCCTCAATACATTCTCTCCTCTGAGGTGCACCCTTCTGTTGTGGAGTGATTCAGAACATGTTAAGCACCATAGCTGAAGGTAAACACCAGTAAACAAAGATTAATCTGTACAAGTGACAGTGTGACTACTTTTCAGAGCCTGCTGTGAAGCAACTCATGATTTTGCCATTTTTTGCCAATAAATTTTGTTAGATTTCCTGATCTTCTTCACTGTCTTAAGTATGCTTAATGCAAAACCAGAGACCACTGCCAGCCTGGCAGAAGACTGCATGCAAGAACAATATTTTCTGTTATATCAAGCTGTTGTTTGTTAACCTGGGTAGGCAGGTAACACACAACACAGCTTCTCACTCATTTCCCCCATCCTCTACCACAAGTGGAACAGGAGATGAGCAAAGGAAGGATAAAATGCATGAGTCAGGATAAAAATAACTTAATAAATGGAGAAGTGGAAGAAGAAAGTTCAAACTCACCTCCCAACTAGTAGACTGATGCCCAGCTAGTTTCCAAGCAAAGGATGGCTAACCTACCTAAATCCTCTTTTTATTTCTAGGCATGACATTGTGTGTCATGGCATATTTGAATTATTGGAATAACTGAGCTCTCTTTGGTTAGTTTGGTTCACCTGCTCAGCTGTGTACCCTCCCAACCTCTTGTGCAAGCCCAATATATTCACTGAGTGACAGAGTGAGAAATGGAGAAGGCTGTGACACTTGTGGACACAGTTAAGGAACAGTTAAAAGATTACTACAATATCAGCATTGTTTGGTCAGAAATCCGAAGCATGGTACCCATACAAGCCTCTATCAGTAAAACTGTTTCAGGCAAAACCAGTGCACATGCTTCTTCAACACCAGGGATGACAGAGCTTCCTAAGTGCACTCTGAATCTCAGTTCATACTCAGAAGCAGCATCAGACACACACTGAGGAGCAGCCTGTCTACCAATCTCAACTGGTGCTGTGGCAGGTGATATCAGTGCCTTATAGGAAAGACAATTGGATTTTTGAAAATAAGGGCCTCAGGTCATCCTTTCTGTTGAATGTCAGCATCATGGGCTTCATTCAGTGGGGATTTTTCTAGAAAAATCTAGTATCTAGTGCCTTTTCAGATACCCACAGATATCCAACATATCCATGTGAGTTCACTAAATACCACACGGTGTGTAATAGACCTGAACCCATCTGCAGCTTTAGCTGGCACTCAGGCAGCTCATGCAATCCCAGATACCTGTGTGGGAACCAGGCTCTGCCAGAGTAAATGGATTGATTGACAGAGGTCCAAATTCTGTGCCAAATATCCAAGTGCATCCTGTGCTACACCCCAAACAATTATATATTTGTATTTTCCTCCTGTGCACAGCTGTCATGTTGCTCACAGTCAACCCTGAAGATCCTTCTACAGGGAGCTAATGTGGAAGGGAGGGACTTTTTAGCCTGGGGTCCTTTCTGGAGACTTCTTTATGCAGTGTTGCAGCTGTTATCCATATGTCTGCTGCCATACTGTGGTAATCACTCTGGCTGATCATGTTAAGTAAGATTCTAAGCCAGATTTACCTTTCAGGCAAATGTTCTGTTCCAGGTGGAGTTGTGTCATTGCCCCCAGGTGAATTTTCACATTCAGAAACTCAGAGTTTTGCCCATTTTTGCAGGCATGGCTTTCTCCACAGCATAAATTGTCACACAGGGACATTTCAATAAGTATGTAACCCCCACCAAGGTGGAGTATCTCTTTTATCCAAAGACTCCAACCAGGGAGTGGATGAGTGAATTTTGTCTAAATGTCATATTATGAACTGCTTGTGGTCAGGAAAAGAAAGCTCTTTAATGCAGGACTACTTAGGAAATTACTTTTATTGATGTATTTAGCATCATTATTATGTACCAAGACAACTTTATACCTTTTACTCCTGTTAAAAGCAACTACTGGTCTTTCAGCATTTTTTTAAAATATATTCTAAGCCCTATTAAAAGATGATAACAAAAAGGAAAATGTCTAACAAACCAGTGGCTGGCTTCTGTCAGCAAATCTCATAATGAGTTAGATGATTGTGTCTATTGATCATTGAACAATGTGGCAGACTTTCCCCCACAGTGGCCTAAGGAGATTGAAATTGGGATCCCCAGTGTGAGCAGTACCCCAAATGGGCCACATTCTGATAATGACTTTCTTGGGAATGATACATAAGATAGAAACTTTCTGTCAAGCTCAGTGTCAGTGTCACTAATGAGGATATTAAACAGTATTGGTGTCAGTAGGGACCCTTGAGAGACACAGCTCATTACTGGTTTCCTGTACTGGCAGGACAAGGCCAGTAGAACTTTTGACTGGGTTAAATACAACATTTCCAGACTGGTTTGGGTTGCCTTGGTTCCCTGAAATCTGAGAGAAACTCTGTGATAAGAGGTTACAAAATTTTTGTGGTGTCAAAAAGCCTGCTTCTATCAGATATACTATTTTATATTTTTATTGCCATAACAGAGCAAAGGTGATTTGACAGGAATGTTCTAGACTAAAAAAACATACTTTGATAAGTATGGTCATGCCTTGTGTTAATGTACCTATTATATACATTTTTCTCTTATTTTGAAGGCTTTTTTTAAAAAAAATATTAAGATTTTTGTTTCAGTGACTGTTTCTATCTCATCCTCATAAAAACCAAAATCTGCTATGCTGTCACTCAGATCAAATAGGTGCCTGACTTACATCAAGATGGTTAACAATCTTATGACTCTGCTTTCCATCAAGCATAATGGCGAGGTATAAATTATTCATCTACATAATAAACCTTTCCAGAGAGTTACAATCATTTTTCCAAATCAGGAAAATATCACTGATATACTATAACCATTACAAAAATTGTTTAAATTTCTTTAGGGTGTATAACAATTCTTCTTCAAATGCCCCCAGTTCAATCATAAGTCTTTTCATATAATTGAGAAGATGCTCTTATTACTTTTTGCTCTAAATGGGACCATCAAATGTAATTTGTCTTATTTTGGGTAATCCTTATGCAATATATAGCTACAATGGGTATATCTGTATCAGTTAGGTCACTAACATTTTTTTGTCATGATGGGATATTTGGTAATATAATGCTTTATGTTCTAATACATCTACACACAAAATGGAGTTAAGTAGATGGACAAAATGCCACTGATGTCAACAGAAGCTACTTTCAACCTGAACTGAAGAGAGGGTCTGTGGTCTGTTTCTGTTTATGGACTGGGTGTGTAGCTATTAGAAGTAATCTTCACATGGTAATTGACAGCACTCCTATGAGTCTGACAGAGTAACCATTACAAACCCTTATTCATAGGACAAAAATTCATTCATCCAAAGTTTTTTTTCAAAACTGGATTTCTGACTGTGAGGAAGAGATGAAGGAGTCATCAGGAAAATTGTGAGAGGCTGGCATGCAGCCATGCAATACACAGATCTTTATCACAGCTACTCAGCATTTGGTCTTCGTGCTTATACTATTGCTCTGCCAAGACATTCATGTTCAATGATGACAGGAAAAAATATGTTTGTCTGGTCTTCTTTGTTTTCTTGACTTCCTTATCTTCCCTTCTCACTTCAAAGCATTTCCAATTCAAAGGTTCTTAAAAGCAATAACTTTGTTATTTTTATAGCTTCAGATGTATAGATTCAGCTATAGTATAATTGAATACATATACATTTACTCATATATGGATGCAGTGTGACCACTGTGCTAGTTGAATGGAGAAAACTGGTGCCATTTCTCTCCATCTGAAGTATGTGGAACACATTTCTATTTATCTAATATAATCCAACTCTAGTTTTCTTGCAGGTCTGGCCTTTCTCCATCCCTGTATTTTTAATTCTTTTACCTGAAAGGTTTCTCCTTACTCCATTTTCTGCCTATGACATGCCTGACTTTCTTGATGCACCTCTGCATGTATCTCAGCCTCAATTTTTTTTTTTTATAGCTTTTGCATGTCTTACACAACAACCTCTCACATATTCTTTTTTACATTCATATCCTTTAGCCCTCATTGTAGCTTTTATGAGCAAGACGTCTTTGTATTCTCCTGTCTCCAAAGTTCTTCATATAGTGACTGAGTGACCATCTTCTTCCTGAAGAACAGTTGGACTTTACCTCCAGTAAGAAACTACGACAGAGAGTTGGACATTTCATTGATCTCAGCATCAGTGTTATTCCCTACCACCAGAGATGGCAAACCTTTCAGATCCAATCAAAACTTCAGAATATCAGAGGAAGAACTCAGAGACCTGGAAAAATAATTCAGAGGGAAATAGGGGCTGGGCTGCCAAGAGAAAAAGGGTTATTAGCTTCAAGAAGAAGCATGGAACTTCAGATTGGCCCAGATAAATTTGCAGGAACATCTAAGAAAATTTAATATTAACCCTTAAGAATTGCTTTTAGTACTGATGTAAAAAAAAAAAAAAAAAAAAAAAAAAAAAGTGAATGGTTCAAATTTCTGTTGTTACTGCAGGATTTTGTCAGTTCTTCTTAAAATGTTTGGGAATGACCACCATAATTTTTGCTCTCTTATTGCAGTAATGGGATTTAGGTATAGATTACATTCTATAAAAAATACTTAGATTAAATTAATTTGTAAGTGGCTTATGTTTCTTAGAAATGCAGGAAACAAGACATTTTTCTGACTCTCACCATCGTGGTTTAGGCCCAGTTTGATATCATCCAGACTTCTGCTCATTCACCTTCCACCCACACTGTGGGATATGGAGGAGAAAATCCACCCAAATGCTCATTAATCAAGACAAGGTCAGGGAGGTTTTCATTCCCCATTTACAGTAACAGGCAAAGCCAGACATGTTCAGTTTGGGATGAGAAAAGAAAAAAACTAATTTAGTTTACAAGGAGAAAGAAAACACGGCCAGATCTTCATACTTTAGCCCACCACAACCCCCTTCTCCCCGATCCCGGCTCGCTTCCCTGCTGCCTCCCCCTCAGGGCACAGGTGAAGGGCAGGGGGCGTTTGGGGTCAGTTCCCCACACGCTGTTTCCGCCGCTCCTTCCTCCTCAGGGGGAGGACTCCTCACATTCTTCCCCTGCTCCAACGCGGGGTCCCTCCCATGGCAGAGAGTCCTTCAGGAACCCCTCCGACATGAGTCCCTCCCACAGGTGCAGTCCCTCAGGCACAGACTGCTCCAGCCTGGGCTGCACACAGAGTCACGGCTGCTGCGGGAACAGTCACCTCCTCTGACACGGGCTCCTCCATGGATGCAGATCCATCTGACCCTCTCCATGATCCTGCACAGGCTGCAGCTCCGAGGCTGCCATCCTGTGACACACAGCTCCTCGTCTGCCCACTGTGATCCTTCAGGAGCTACAAATCCATATTTACCCCGCCCTGCTCCTTAAGGGACTGCCCCACTGTGCTCCGCCATGGGCTGCAGGGGCACAGCTGCCATCTCACCACGGGCTGCGGCGATATCTCTGCTTAGACACCTTCTTCCTCTCCTTCTTCACTGGCTTTGGTGTCTCTGCTGTGTCATTGCTTGCTCTGCCCTGAAGGTCTTTTTTTTTATTATTTATTTTTGAAGTTTCCTTTTCCCTTTCTTGAATATGTTACTCTCAGAGGCTCGGCCAGCTTCCCATAACTTCTCAGCCTTGGGCAGAGGCAGGGCCAGAACTGGAACCAGGGGAGCTTCCAGCAGCTTCTCACGGGACCCACCCTTGTGGTCCCCCCTGCTCCCAAAACACCACTGCACCAACCCAAGACCAACTAGGGTGACCCATACATTAATTCATGTGCATTAAATTGACGCCTCTCATCCAAATTCACAATGGACTTTTTGTTAGGCTAGAAAAAAAGGTTTGAATAAACCCAAGATGTGTCTTCATAAATATTAGAAATATTGTAAAGGGAAAATCTTATCAGCATTATAGAATAACTGCAGAGGCAGTGCATTTTGTATCATAGGGACAAGGATCACAACAGTATGAATGATTTGAATTACCTTGGGTATTTTCCTTGCTATAAAGCCATTTATTCCAGATTGCTGGAAGGTAATACTTGTGCTGAAAAATGGGACACAATGCTTAATTGAAATTTTTTTTAATGTACATAAAGCCTGCTTACATTTCTTAGAACTGAATAGAATAATAGTGCTGCGATACTGAAGTACACAGAGTGCTGTCACTTACTGTTACTATGGGGGAAAGTATTGAAATAATTTTGCACATAATGAATGATCATGGGGATGTTCAAAAACGCCAAGGGAAGCAGAGATTTCAGCCAATGTAATAGATGCTATGGTCTCAATTACATCCTCACATTGCCATTTTCAAAGTAATTTCTAAGACTTCCGATTAGGAATCTATAGACCTTAGGTACAAAAGATGTACACCTCACTGTTCTTTCTCCCTAGAAACATTCCCCTTTCTGAAGACAGCAAGTTAAGCCACTTCTGTGAAGGGAATATTCACAGTGATTTTGGGAAGAAACCAAGATGGGTAAGGAAGTAAAAGAACATACATAGCTAATTTTGTGAATACGGGATGAGGTGCATTCAGTATCACATTTACCCTCACATTTACTTCACATTTGCCTGATTTATTTTCCTAGACTTTGTCGGTCAGGTCCTCCCTCTAGAGGCTTCAGAATCTCTATCTAGAACATCTGGAAAGATTAAGCAATAGTGTTTAAAGCTTAGATATTTATTGCAGATAGATTTGATATCATCTTTTATTACTGAAGTCATTGGGGATACTTTGTGTATCAAGCAGAATTAGCACATCCCCTGACATCAGAAACAAGAGTACTTTGGATGCCAGCTTAACAAGAAAACTTATGAGGACCATAAAAGAGAAAATAAAAGATCTAGTACATTATCAGATGCAGCATTCTGCCAGAGGGAGGACAGAAGAGTTACACATAGATCTTTTCTGTTTTCAAAATGAAAAATGTTAATTTATCAACATCTTTATCAAATAATATTGTTATTCTGAAGGAGGCTAGAGAATTCTGAATGTGAATTTTATATCCTTAAAACTGGCTTGCTTTTTCTAAGACAGAGCAGAAAAATGTAATTAATAAGACTAAACTCAGGGCTTTATGTTTCCACAGCTATGTTTTCTATTCCTAAACAAGTTGCAAATTACAATAAAATCAGAAAAATATTATAAATATATTTGTATACCAAAAGGGATGGAGATTTATATGCAGAGATGAACTCCATTTAGTATTTCATTGTTAGGAAAGTATGTCTAAGTGTTACCTGATTTCCTGATGGTGGAAAAGAAGAATATTTCACCATGTGTGCTGTAGCTTTATTATTCTTTTTACTCTTGTAAAAATCAAAATGCACTGAAGTGCAAAACAACAAATTTTGCATTAACCCTAGAAGTTTTTTAAATTTACTGCTGGGAAGTACTGGAAGAGACACAGCAATAGCAATAAAATAGTAATAATAATAATAATGCCTAAGGAGTAATTCTGTTCAAGATACACAATGAGTTACTCTAAGTTTGTTGCATTAAAATGTCTAATCACTAACATTATTGTTTCCATGTATTTGCAATGATGGCAGCATATAGTTCGGTGAAGCTAAGCCCACATATATTATAAAAATGTACACAGAGAAAACAGTCAAGAAAATCTCTGTGGGATTCAGTCCAGATAAGTACAACATTTGCAGAATAAATGGTCTTCAAATGTCATGGCATTCTTGGCAAATGTAAATGGGGAAAGATTAAAATTCAACAATTTGAACATTTTTCTTAATTCTGCTCAGCAAGTTGTTGGGATGAATGTGCTGTAAATGAACAGGATTTTACTTTCTGATATAACTATTTAATGTCTGAGATGTAATAAACCTTATCAGCAGCTTACTAGCAAAATTGTGAGATATGTCTAGTGTTTTCACCTGGAAAATCTTTACAGAAGATTTACAGAAATCTTTACAGAAGATTTAATGTCCTCCTATTAAAGATTACAAAAGGAATTGAAATATTTGTGAGGTGAGATTGTGTATATTAATGTCAAAACTCTTGTGACTATTACTCATATGTGAAACTTGAGTGATGAGCCAGAATTTGACCAATTTAAATTTTATTAGTCCCTGTAGAAGAGACTACACTTTCACTTTGAACGTCAAACATGTTTCAAGAATATTGGAGCAGTTTAGTAACATGTTCAGTCACAGATAACTTAATCAGATCATAGACTTAATTAAACGGTATTCACGACTCTATAATGTTAATGCTATCGTCACTAATTATGTCAAAGAGCAGACTGAAGTAACCTTTTGACTGTTACCAGGGACAAAATAGCCAAATTCTATAACTTCACCTTCAGCAAATGCTTCTGCTGACTTCCAGCATCAGTACAAACAAAGGAAATACCAGTGTTCAGAGCAAGATTATGGCTTTAAGGAAGCAGATGCAGAAAAACTATTGCTCTAGCCATTGTGGCATGTTTGATTTCTAAAGACAAAGGACAGTATTCTTTTTTTTTTTTTTTTTTTTTAATTTAGATATCCAGTACAGATCTCTCCCACAGGTGTCTGCACAGGCCAGTCAGACACTGGAGGCCTTTACTTCAGAAGCAGCCATTGCAGGCTGTAGCACTAAAATGCCATTACACATTTATGGTTAAGAAAAACTCACCAGAGCCAGGGATCTAGACAGCTCTTATGTTCAATTTCTACAGTGTATGCAGACATCTAACACCTCTGTCTGTAATATATGTGAGCTGTTTTAGGTATCCAGGTGACCAGATTTAGGTGTCACAGGTTAGGATGAAGAGCCTCCTAAGATGCTTTGGCTAGGATGAACAGACACAAGATTGGCCATCTCTTGCAGTGTTAAGTGGTCTGAAGTATCCAGGACATCTCTAAATGGGGCTAACATTCATGTCACTTAAAAAAAGAAACACTCACATGGTTCTAGAGCAGCAGTTGGTGTCTAGATCCAGTATCCTACACAAAATATAACACTGGAGATGTATGTTGATAAAGCTGAAACTTGTGTAGATCTCTGACTACGAGGAAGCTTAGATACCTTTATCATGTATCAGCACTAACACTGTAATCTCCCCAATTTAGGTAGCTTCTCAGATTAGGCAGTTCCCCCCTGAGAGGTTAATTTCATTGCTTATATATATCACTGGGGATCACTAGAACAAGATGACTAAACTCCAAGGTGTCAATAGTTTCCAATTGTCATGTCTGTCAGTCCTTGTGTGGGACAGAGAATGTCACATTGCAATAGCTGCCTTTGGGTGAGAAAGTGAAGAAACTTATATTTCTCATATTTTTTCACTCAGAGAAAAAATGTCTGTCTCCACTTACATCACTTGTACCAGTTCCACTAATTTCGAAGGTGCTTAAAAACACTTTAAGTTAATTTACTGAAAAGAGGGTTTTTAAAAGTGTATAATAAGTAATGAAAAATGCATATTCAAATGAATAACATTTCCGTCAACACCATTTGAAGTTGATACTGATTTTTAAATTTTCAGTAGTCTTATCTGTATCCTTAGTCATTTCTAAAAATTCTCAAAACCTGTTATGAAAGTCCAGATCTAGAAAAAGCTCAAACTTCTGCTTTGTTAACCCTCATAGTAAATATATTATGTTATAATATGTCAATAACTTCGGATAGAGCCTGATTCAAAATATTGTAAATGCTGCAGTTTTCAATCTCTTTAGATCTAGGATACAGGAAAAAAAATTCTAGAATAAAATCAGGAAAACCCTCCACTACTTTCCACCCATCTGTTCATTCTTATGAAGTTGTGTTTAGTGCTTAACATTCTGCAATTGTTAAACACACACCTGCCTATCTAAAGCCCTGTATCCTGAGTTAAAGCTCCAGAGACATTTTTTATGTCTGAATTGTATATGGATCCATAATGGAAGTCCTAGACTCCATACAGCCCTAAATGTAACATTGTGAACGTGATGTCCTCACAAGTCAGCAGTATTTCTAAACTTTTACAAAGGGCAAACATCACACTCAAATTACTGGAACTGTTTGTATTTTCTTGCTTGACTATAATGTTAGATGTATACATTATTTATTAATGGAGGATAGATTTTTCTTTTGATTAAATGCTACTGTTACTTTAACAAACAGATACGAGATCCCCAAGCTCTTGGTGTGCAGGGAATTTTGTCCACACTTGCCATGCCAATGGATTGTCAGTAATGGAAAGTGACGGAGTGTGGAGGGGAAGGGGCTTTGCTGAAATACCCTCACTTTCATAGTAATCTACCAGCTACAAATGTTTGTCTCAAAGGACTGCACCTTGCTATAATTGCTACGTTTTGTCTGTAGCTAGAAAACATTGTTCTCCTTGCCAAAGCCATTGAGAATAAGGCCCAGTGTTTTAATGCCAGAAAAAAATTATTAAAAATTATAATTCAGAAATAAAATCAGGTTTTAATAAATAATCTAATAGTGTTTTAGTGTATTGTCAGATCTTTCATAACCTCCCAATGGATGTGGGATATCTACTGTTGTAGCCAGATTGCTGTAAGGTAACAGGTATAGGAAAGCAAATAAAAGAAATCCCCAGAGAACCCTATTAATTCCATTTCATTCTATTTCTTAATGATATTACAGTGACTTATTGCTTTACTTCTGAACTACACACTTTAGTGATCTCACTTTTGAGGACTGTTTCCCAGCTGCAGCTTCACTGGGACATGTTGCAATACCTGAAAATTCTCACCATAGCCCAGTCTTGGCACCAGGGATGTGATTCATCTCATTTGATTTCAGTCATCTCAACAACATGTGTGTAAGTTTTCTCTGCAGTCACTGAAGACAGATAACTCCAGAAAGAAGTAATTTGCTAAATCCCTTTCTGTGTATCAGTTGGTTTCTGGAACTATCCAAACTGTTCTATGATTCTGTGACTCTAGGTCTAACTTTTAAATGGCTAAATTTTTCTGAGATTATTTTCAGTTTCAAAGGCTACAGACTGTGCATGAAACTATCAAGATAATTTCATTTTTTAAAATGTACTTCAATGCGTAATTCCAAAAGAATAATTTTTTTCATGAATCTGTTACTTTCTGATGTTTATTGCTTAATATTTAAAATATATCTAGTCATTTAGTAGCATGAAATTTCATTTTGATACAGTATCTTTTGCAAAAATATGAAATGCTTTATGCCCAAGTAACTGTATAGACAACAAACTTGTTTTCTATACAGGAGATACCTGGCTCCAAAATACATATCATCTTTCTTATATGAATCTGAAGTGCAGTTCTCCTGAAAAATGTAAGCATTTCGGTTAGTTCAGCTGAACTAAAAAGTTCTGTCTATGTCTAATACAAAATATGCAGATTCAGAAGTGTGGAAGGCCACAACAAAGAATATGGATGGTTGCTAGAGCAGGAAGGCTCATTATCATCAGCAAGTTGTCATCAAGAGGATACAAATAACAGAGTATCAGACAATGAATTCATGATTGGAATTCTGAATATTCTGAGGTAGAATAAATGACATCTTTGGTTATGTAAGGCTGATAGCAGTCACTGCCCTCACAGCAAGACTATTTGCATATAAAAAGTTATATGGAAACTAGCAGATAAAAGATTCAACAAAGGAACACATTTGTTATAAGCTGTAAATCAGGGTTGGAATATAGTAAAGTTACCAGTCAATTTCTTGATAGGTAGATTTGCTACAGATTGTTTAGGTCTGACATTAGAACTGAAAGCAGCCATAGCCAAGCAAGAGAATTCCAAGTATCAGATGTTAAAAATATGTGATTTTCTTAACCCTTAAAACTGCATCAGAATTTCAATAAGTAAAACCTGTTCCAGTCATGTCACCTCTTTTTACAGTATGAACAAGAGGCAAGAAGACTTAATTGATCAGAGAGGTATAAAATGTGTCAAAATCCTCCCAATAAAATTTAATGAATGAATGCACACAAGAAAAAATGCCAGTGGAAACATAATAAAAAATTACGGACACACTTATACATGATCTTCTGTTTTGCTTACTTGTTGAGCTGATCTTGTGTTTATTCTTCTCTGTGTCCTCCAAAGAATGCACTGGCATGATTCTGGGAATTGCTCATCCCCTTCCAGTCAGCTGCAAGACAGATCCACCATGAGACACAACTCCATGTCACCAGCCAGGCTGGTGATGCTTCTGGGACAATGTGTCTAAGAATGGGTAAAATGTTGTGCTGCAGTTGTGAAAGACAGGAGGGAAGGAAAAAAAAAAAAAAAAAAGTGTGAGAACCAACCATATAACCAAGGGAAGAAAAGGAGGAGGGGGGGAGGTGTTCCAAGAGCCAGAACAGAGATTCCCCTACAGCACATGAAGAAGACTATGGTGAAGCAGGTTGTCCCTCTACAGACCATGGAGGACCATACCAGATAAGGCATCCATGCAGACTGCATCCTGTGGAGAACACAGAGCAGGTCCTTAAGGCCCATGGTGATAGCCCATGCTGAAGTAGTTCTTAAAGGACAGCAGCCTGTGTGAAGCACCCACACTGGAGTAGGAAAAAAGCATGAGCAGGAAAGGAACATTGGGAAAAAACTATTATAGACCACAACCTCCCCTTTCCTATTCCTCTGCACTGCTTCAGGGTAGGGAAAAGAGTAAAGGAATTGGGAATGAAAGAGTGAAACTGAGTTTGGGGAGATGTTGTTTTAATTTGTTTTAGTTTCTCACTACCAGAATCTGTTTTAAGTGGCAATTAATTAAATCAGTTTTCTCCGAGTCAAGTCTTCTGTGCCGATTACCATAACTAGTAAATGATTTTCTTGGCTGTCTTGACCCCTTAGCTTTTACATTTTATTCCAGACGGGGAGAAAGAGAGTGACCAGGGGCTGGCAGCTGGCTAAGCCACCACAAGAACCCTAAGACAATTATTACTGGCTTAGGACACTAAGGTCCAATGGATAAGCACAAAACAGATCAATATGTATGTTTAAGAACATCATTATTATTTGCTCTTCCATATGGCACCAATACCTGGTATTTCTGATCCTCCTCTGTTGACTATGCAGCTCAGAACATGTAAGTAGCTACTTTCTAGGAAGGAAGGGAAACAAGGAATTTATGTCAAATGAGTCACTGAACTTTGGAGAGAAAACTCCTCCCTAACTTTAAATGTTTGAGCTTTAGATGTCTAGATCTGACATAGTGTAGGCTATATGGTCAGTGAAATGAGAAATTTTAGGAACTTACTATTTTGAATATATATATACACATGCTAGAGGTAAATCTTCCTTTTGATGAAGCCCATATCTAGGACATATATAGCTAGTGTACATACTTCAAGTGCCACTATCGTCCTCGAATTTGATGCTTCTTGGGTGTTTGAGCACTGAAACAACATTAAGCAGCATAACAAAAACATCCCTAAGTCATGAGGGCACTGAGGTCTGTAAGGATTTCCTATGGTTTATCAGTTGTCTCTGAGCTCTCCTGTCTATCCTGCCTGTAGACCCTGGCCACACACCTTTCCCTGAGTGCAACTGGTAAACTGATACAGGAAAGACCTGATAAAAACCATCCTGAGTCTAGTGGTTTATATCCCAGCTTCACAGTATTGAGGTGACTATCCTGTTAAATACAGTATGGCCTTTTTCTTTCTCTCCACTCACCTCAGGTTTTCATTTTCAAGGACTGACCTGCCTTAAATCTCCAGATCTAAAAGGGACTTGAATACTAAGCAGGTGGAGGATTCTGCCCTCCAGCCTGACATGAGACACCTCCTTACTCATTTTACTGCTTTCTGCATTTCACTGACTTCCCAGTGTTTTATAGAGACTCTGAGCAAGTACCTCTCACTTTTGAATTCGGAGGGTGCCCATAGCTATAGATAGGTTCGAGGGCATAATACTCTTGGACTCAGTTCTTTCCCATACTTCACTGTGGCTTCATAATAGTTTGTGCAGCCATGTGGTAAATCAGATGAAGTGTTCACCACAGTTCTTCTTCCAGTCAAAGCAACTGCTAATTTATTTGGAAGTCTACAAAGTGCAAAAGGAAGTGCTGCTCAAGACAGTGTGGAAATCTATTACAAAGGAAGCATTTTTCTGGCCAAGAACAAGACATTGAGAGAAGTTTTATGATTTAATGATTTAATACAAAGTCACACTTCTTTGCTAAATATCAGGAAGTGATTAAGAGACTACTTGAGTCATTACCTGAAAGAAACAGCCCTGGAAAACCCTCACCAGTAGTCCATATAGTTGAAAACTATGCACTCCAGTGCTCACTGAAGCCCTCCATAAGAAATTGTCTCTCTTTTTTTGTTGTATGGTTGGTTGGTTGGTTTGGCTTTGTGGGGTTCTTTTGTTTGGATGGGTTTTGTTTGGTTTTTTGGTGTTTTTTATGGAATATGGAGGCAGAGAAGACTAGGCATATGGACTATCTTCTGATGTAAAGAGATAAATAAGTTCAACAAGAGGTCAAAAAAAGTGCCAGAATCAGCACAAGGGAAAATACCTGTCTATGAGTAGTGAAGGAAGGTGTGTGGAAGAGGCTTTAAGTGGGCTCAGAAGTATTTTCAAACTGCACCTGAGCTTCTGCTTCGCTTCTCAAATGCAAGTATAAAAGTAGTGAGCTTTATGATTCCCCTAAGGACAGCTAATGGTCTGAGAATGACAGTTTGTCTCTGCTTATTCATGATAAGTCTTCAGGAGATCCAGGACTACATGATTTTTATGCCAATTGCATTTGAAACCATCCTTCTTAGTCAGTAAATCAGTTGTTTCATTTGAGGAAATAAATGGTTGAAGCCACCTTGAGGCTAGGTCAGGGGCATTCACATCCCTGGTAATCTGTGAAGAGTCCCTTTTCTCTGTCATACTGTATATGTGCTTTCTACACCTAAATTGTGCCTAGTTTTTTCACCCTGTATGAGAACTGTCTAACCTAATTTTAGATGCATGTGTCCACAGCTGATTTTATTATTCAATTTTGCACTTTCAATCAGAAAGAAAGTATTTTTGAGCAATTTCAGGCTATTGATCTATACTATATCAGGGAGGGCCTCTTTCTCTTCCTTGCACACATTGGAAACAGAGCATGTACTTTCAAATTTTTTTAGATAACTGAGGTAATTAATTTATTTTCAAATATATAACATTACCTGTGATTTGAGGGTTTTCCAGTGGTTTACACTGTTAACAAACACTCATTGGTTTAGCCTATAGAGTGAGGGACAGTAAGTGTGAGAAGGCAGAAAATGAGATATGAATCCAGATTATCAACAAGACAGAAAATTTCACTAAGGTTTGCACTAATATCTGATTAATTATTTTTGTAGTATATGTTTTCTTCAGTACTGCCATAGTTACCACAGATACCCTCCATTTGGTCTTGATGTTCTTGTCAGACAGGTACACATGTATGAGAACTGAAGTGTAAATCACTTAAAGGCCCTCCCAATTATGGCTAAATCATACTGGACTGCAGTAAGGCCACAAAAAGGTTTTAAGATGCACACAGTGACTGCATAAAACTAGACCACTTTTAATGCATCCTCTGATCTCTACAACTGTCCCAAAGTAGTTGGAAACAGATTGACAGCAGTTGCTCCCAAATGTTATTAATAACTTGTTTCCCTTAAGCAATTGATTTTTCTGTTGGTCTAAATGGCTGCTTATGGTAGGGTTCATTGTATACAGTAAGTTTCTAACTATAGGTATTCTCTGTGTGAAGAAATTTATATCAGTCACATATGGTACTGTCCTGGTTTGGGCCAGGATAAAGGTGATTTTCTGTCTTGTACTTTTGCTTTTAGCTAAGTCTCTTTAAGTAGTTGCACTTGCTGAAATTAACAGCAAGTTTCTCAGACAGTGTCTGCTTCTAGGATTGATAACAATTGATGTTTATAGTTACTACTAGAGACTGGTGTGCAGAGCCAAGGACACTGCTCAGCTCTGAGGAAAACATTTTACAGTCCAGGAGGATAAAGAGGTCCCACCTGAGCCCTCCTTTGGGGAGGAACAGACAAGATAGATGCCAGAATTGACCAAACAGAGTATTCCATCCCATATACGTCACACTCAGTATAAATTTGAGGGATCACAAGGGCCAAGCCGTGATTTCCAGATTTCCTGATTTCCTGCTTCCCTTCCTTCACTCAGCATCCTGGAAGGATTCCGTCCATTCGCCTGCCTGTGGTCCTGATCCGTGCCAGCCCATATCTGTGTGTTCCTGCCTCCAGTTCCTGACTGCTGCTGACTCCAGGAGTCCAGCCTGGACCTTCCCAGGGCTGCCCTGCAGCCTCGGTGGTGACGTGAGAGTTATTGGGGGAGAGGGGGGAGGAATGTGGTATCCATTTTCCTGTATATTTGTATATATTTAGTAATTTTTCCTATTTATCATTACTGTTTCATTAAAGTTGTGTAGTTTAGTTTTCAACCCATAAGTCTCTCTCCCTTATTCTCCTTTCTTTATCAAGGAGGAGAGGGATATTAATAGAGAGCGTCTGTTATTCGGTTTAATTGCCGGGCCAGTGTTAAACTGTGACAGGTACCAAGCAACTCAACAAAGCAAGAAGTAAAATTCAAGCTCAAAATATCAATTGGACACTTGTTGAAAAAATGTGCCATAAATTCAACAGCAATGCTCATATCATTCCATAATGAATTTGAGGATATTTGAACAGTAGAAGGAGAGTGGAGTTTAGCATCACACCAAGGCAATTACTTCTCAGTGTATCCTTATGAAAACCATCATTTACTCACACATTTACTTTTGTATACCAGATCATGTTCACTCTCTTTAAAAGATACAGGATACCGAATTTTTAAATTATTCTGAAGCTGATTATGGTTTTCTTTGGAAGGATAAGCCATGAAGCTTCCCTGAATTTTTGGTGAGCCTTGAAATATACATTTATGCACCAATTACACAGCACTGATACATCAGTCTGGATTGCAGTACCAGGTGTTCTGGATCAGATAGGATAGAATGCAGTTGTATAACCCAGGTCATCTTGTGTCATCTGAAAACCCTCATGGTATCATGCCTGCCTTCCAGTGGCAGCTCTAAGAGATGTTTGTGTCCCTCAGGTACTCTATCCTTTCTGTCAGCATCATACAAGGTACTTTGCTATGATTAAAATGTCCACAGGGCCAGAGAAACTGGATCTCATGAGCAGGATGCTCACAGTACTACATCCAGTGCACAGACACTAGAGAACAATTCTGTCACCAGAATTAGTTCCTGATGGGGGAAATACTTTAGAGAGCAGACTTCTGTCACTTACTACAGTGTTTTCAAGGAAAGCTCATAAGAAAACCAACAGCACAGAAGTACCTATAAGAATAAAAAAAGTTTCACACCAGTGGAAGGGATCAAAGCACACCATGGTCATCTGCAGGGATGAGTAATAATTCTGTTGCAATATTTTACGGACACCCTCAGGTTGTGACCCCCTCAGGTGACTGGTAGGCTGACCCTGGCTGACTGCCAGATGGGCACTCAGCTGCTCTCCAGCTCCCCTTCCTCAGCAGGACATGGGAGAAAATAAGACGGAAAACCTCATGGGTTGAGATAAAGACAGGGACATCACTGAACAATTACCACCACAGGCAAAACAGACTGGGAGAACATTAAATTAAGTCATTGTCAATTGAAAATAGAATTGGATGGTGATCGAAGCAAAAATTAAAATACATTCCATCCCTCTCCAGTGGTGTAAGGGGGTATGGAATGGGAGCTGTGATCTGTCCATAACAGCGTTCATCTGCTGCTCCTTCTTTCTCACGCGTTACCCTTGCTCCTGCATAGGCTTTCCACAGCTGCAGCTTCCTTTAGGAATATCCACCTGCTCCATTATGGGCTCCTCTACATGCTGCAGTGTGGATACCCGCTCCACTGTGGTCTCCTCCATGCCCGCAGAACCTCTTTCCTCCTGCTCTCACCTTGGTGTCTGTAGGGCTGTTTCTCAAGGGTTTTTTTTTTTCCTCTGTCCTCTCTTGGACAGTTCTGTGTTTTGCTTTTTTTTTTTCCCTTTCTTAAAATTTCTTAAACTTCCAAGAACTGCAAGCACCTTGTCTGAGGGGCTCAGCCATTCTCTGCAGGGGGTTGGTCAGAGATGGCTGGGACTGCCCAGCCTGGGGCAGCCTTGGCCTCCCCTCACAGAGGTGACCCTGCAGCCCCCATCACCCATTTGCCTGGGCACCTGCACCCTGTGCAGTGACAAGAAACTTATTGTCATTTGCTCTGCCACTTAAAGAGTTATATTCTAAGCTGAGTTATATCTGTGCTATCAGCAAACTCATGATATAACACTGAACATTCATTTTGAAGTGAGGATTGCATGGGAAGAGCTCAAGCTAGGCTCAGTGTTTTTTTGGGAGTATCTACTTAAGCGAATAGTCTTGGTTTCTTGCATCAAATTGTATGCTCTCTACAATAGAAAGTGTGCAAATAGATGAGGCATAAACTATACAGGCTTCATGTATTCATTGTGCAGTATATGCTCATAACAGGTCTAAAGTGTACATGAAAAACTGTAACATGCACTCTGAAGAGGCTCTGGCACGTATATGATTTGAAAGGGCATGCTAGCACACAAATGCACATCCCTCCATCTGAATCTGTGCAAAGCTGGCAACACAGACTGCCAGTAACCCAGCCAAACAAGACCTCATCCCACAACACTGCATCTGTGCTACTTCACTGATATGTTGTTAAAAGCTCACTCCTTGCTGTAAGTACCCAGCGAGCTGCACAGACTCCCACCAGGCACTGCGAGCAAACTCCAACAGATTACTGGCTGGATATTTTATCCTATTCCAGTTACTGATTTTCCCCACACAAAATGAAATGAACAGGAACAGCTTCTTCCTCTGTAGTTGCTGTTCAAGAGCTAATGAGCATGTTCTGGCCATCAATGCAATCTAAGCTCATACCACAAATCCAGATCCTCGCTCTTGCAGTAATAGGAGGGATCAGCTTTTAGCAGATAATATTGCATGGACAAGTGTGAAAATGACCTGGTGCTTCTTAGAAGTACTTAATGTTTTACAGGACCTATGCTCAGCCACTTGAAAATGGAGTTAGATGGTTTGACTGCAAAATGGGTTGAAAATAATGGAGGTCAGGTTGCCCATGGGAAGAAAATTTTGAAGGAACATATTGTGAGGCTGTGGAACATAAAGTACCTGTTAACGTGCATAAAATATATTTGTTCACTTTTCAGCTACTAGTCAACATCTGAACTATAACTGATATCTCAGTTGAGAGCAGCTGACATTTGCTTGTGGAACTTATAAAAAAGTTATCTATTCTTCTGTGACAGAAATAACAGCTGGAAGACATCCATTGTTAAAATTTTTCAGATTTTGAGAGGAGTTTATTTTCTAGAAGCTATTTTTTTTTCATCTAGTGAATTTGGAATCAAAATAACTGGGTTACATAGCATTTTTTTAATTTTTAATTTTTTTTTCATGGAATTTTGCATAATATAATGCTGATGAGACCTTGAAGCATGAAACAGAGCAGCAAATAACAAGGAAATCCCAACATGGAGCTAGGATATTGAAAGTCTGGAAAGCAAAGATGCATAGCCCCCATTACTTCCATCACCTTTCTAGAAGACTAAATTAATCTGGATCCTTTACTAATATGATTTCTAGAGCATCCTTAAGGTCAGTTGTGTTGGCACCAGAAAAGTGAGCTGACACATGCTGGCACTGGGCCTGGAAAGCACTGTCAGGATCACAGAGCAGGGTCGCTTGCTTCAATTGTGCACAGTGGCAGAGTGTTGTGAAGCTATGGACCAAGTCAGACCTTCAGCTCTGATCTAAAGTGACAACCTTGTGGAGAGTCAACCTGTGCATGACACAAGTTATATGGCAAGTCTGCTCCTGACAGAGCTCTGAGAAAGTGCTCCACTGGAGTAATTCAGTCTGTAATAAGTTGTCTGAAAACTTGTCCCAAGGGTTCATAATCACTCCAGTTTGTTCCTGCTTCACCATTTCATCTTCTTCTGATTCTTTTCCTTTCTATTTTTAGATACATTGGTGTATTCTGGAGCTAATGCACAATTTGGGTGATATCACTGAAATTTAAGCAGAAGACAGTAAGGGAAAATAATTCCATGTGATCCTGAGGAATAAAAACAAGTTTGAAGACAGATTAAAAGCTGTCAAAAAGAAAAAAAATGTTTTCACTGTATTCTGTGTCAGGAATAAATACATTCTGATATACTCAAATATTATTTAGGTATTCAACATGACTGGCTGGGGTTGATGCTATCCAGAGTGTATTCCTTCTTGCTGAAAAAAAACACCTGGAAGTTATTTTAAATGTATATGTCACGTCAGATTGCATGGAGCTATTTGGAGGTGAACCTCTCATCCCGTGACCTCACATCACTTCCCATGCAGCTCTGTTCACAAAAGTCTAATAGCAAAAAACTATGCTTCTGTTCACAACACAAGGGGAATGAGGTCAAAAAGGTGGGGGAGAAAAGGGTGTAAGTAACTCAAATTGCTCTATGGGTTTAGACACTGGTTGTCCAAAGCTGTAACCTGGCTTCTCGGTGATTGCTTTTCAGTGATTTTATATCAATGTGTGAACTCCCTGGGGAGAACACTGATACGACAGTGTCAGATTCACTGCCTTTTATCAAGATCCTTTCCAATTTCAGAAAGTGGGTTAGGGAGTACAGACAAGATAAACCACTAAAAGTAGCACAGCCTGACTTTCTCACTGTGTCACCCCTGTGTGCTTGGGGTATGGGATTCCCTGTTGCCCAAACTGGAGTTGCAGCTGAGTGCTCTAAAAAGCAAGCAGTATTCATGTCTTCTGAAAACACCCTTCCATTAATGAAGACAGCACTTGTAAGCGCTTTGTGGCTCAGATAAAATTGCACTTACCTTGTAGCTTTAGGCCATTGCTTTAAGGCCAAGCTGACATTTCCAGCTCATTGAGTCCCTGGTGGACAGATGTCCACCACACAAAACCACTGTGCATAATCTTGTAAACTTGGCAGTCAGTGAATTAGTAGGGCCTAAAACTGATGCTGACACAGAAAGGGTCTGAGAATGTGATGGGTCAGAGGAGAAAGAGGGACAGAAAGGTAAAAATTTGATTTGGTCACCAGCTATTACTTCTTCCTTAAATCAAGTTTCTTTTCAATTTACTTAGTCATACTTTCAAAATCAAAGACACTTCAGAAAGAAACAGTTGCTGTTTCACAGATTTCAAGGAAGGTCCATTTGTAAGATTTGGGACAAAAAAAAGGGAACCGTGTTTAGAGAATGTAATAGGATCATCCATAAGAAATTCTTCATGCACTTGTTAAATTACAGAGCTTTTTGCTACAGAAATTCATACTAATTTTATTTACACAGTCAAGTAAAAGAGAGCAGCACAGGGCAAAACAAATCATTTGCTATGAAAAGTAAAATATAGCCACACTTGTTCCTCCTTGTAAAATGACATTACACAGAATCAGAGGTAGGACTAATAAACAGACATCCATTTACAGATACAGACTCATCTAAATACGGTATAATTTTTCTTCTGAAAAATACAGCACACTCAAATATTGAAGAAACACCCACAACACAACAGAATAATGAATCTCTGCTCCTAAGCTTAGCTCTTACATGTAAACCTTGAGCTATTGCCAATCATCTGTCCATGTTAACAGGCAGAACAAATACAAGTGCAGTGAGAGCTAAGGATTTTAAATGCAATGAAGTAGTTTTCCAATACAACTCAAATTCAGATGCTTTTATTCTGATTTTTCATGTGGCAGCTTTTCAGATGAGACTTCTTACACTTAAGTCTATAATGGTGTTATCATCCCTTACTTTGGTGGAACTACTTGTGTAAGAAAGAATATTCATTTTTCAGAGAGGTTTGTGGAAAAGAGCCCTTAGAGTGTTTTAGAACCTGATTCTGTCCATTTATCTGAAAAAGGAAGAGACTCAGAAGAATTAGTAGAGTCCTCCTTGGGGAGAATAGTTATACATGGTACTAGTTGTTGTCTATATCATAGACAGTGTAAGAGGAAACATAGAGGAAAAATGTGTAGGAAGAAGATACACCATTTATTAAGATATAAAACAACTGTCAGATGTTTTAAAAACCAATCTATTCTGAACTTGCTCGGGCACAAAAACATACAGCTGACACTTTCGCTTGAAGAGAGTGGTTAGGTGGAAGAAGATAGATTAGCCAGAAAACCTTGGAATTTTGAATCAAGGAGTAAGGCAATTTCTAAGCAAGAAAATATTTAAGGTAGTGGTCAAAAACCCTTCACAGTAAACAAGAGAGGGGAAATCTCTAGCTTTAAATTTCTATCAGAGACAAACTGGGTAATTTAATCTATAAAAATCTAAAATTGAGGTAATCTTGATTTATGAGATAGAAAGAGAGTAGTAGGTAGGAGGGGTAAAAAATGCAGTTTTTTATATTTTTGAAATCCATTTTTTTCATGACTTGTCTTCACAGTATGTTCAAATAGTGTTAGACCTTCCTTGATCTCAAGAATGCCTTTCAGTTTCCTGATAACAAGGGAATCAATTAGAAAGAATGGAAAAGGAAGGGTCCCCAAAGTGTTTTTTTTGCTCCCTTCTTAGGTCACACTCAGATTTATGCAAGGGAAAACTGATCTGAGAGAAGGCAAGGCAAATTCTCTCACTTTTTCTTTTTTCTTTTTTTTTTTTTTCTTTTTACTAAATCCTTTCTATGGTGAATGTGTAACCAGTAAACCAAAATGATATAGGGCAGGTTTCTACTGACATCCTGAAAATCTCACACTTGGAATAAAATGAACAGTTGCTTGCACTCACCAAAGGATTATCTCATTTACATTTTCAAAAGGGATTACAATGCCTTTAAAGGACAAGCATCTTTTGGGCTAATTAATTTCCTCAGACTAAGTTGCAATCTATGGTGAGCACTCTATTAAATATTAATACAGGGTAGGGGGTCACACTTTTTGCAATATTCTAAACCTGTTAGTGTATTGTCAGTGGGTTCAAAATGTGAGTATGTGCACGAACGGGTTTTTTGTGCACGTGTATATTTATGTGCTGAGGGAGAAGAGAGAAAATGAAGAGGAGCAGCAGACATTTGCAATATGTGCTGGGGAATAGAGGGAAGTTTGTGATAAGTGAACAGAATGCCACACACTTAATCTGCATTGGTAGTATGATGCGGTTTTGGAATTGAGGAATTTCTGGAGATTATGCATAGATATATGCATAAATATAGGATATTTAGTGCAAGCTTTTCACATAAACTTTCAAAAAAACATCAGGCTGAAGAGTGTGGTACCTTAGATCAAGGAAAAGCCCCACACTACCCCCTAGTGATCAGAGTTTGGTGACCTCCAAATAACAGAAAACACAGTAAGTGGACTTTAGATCACAAGAACAAAAAAATGCCCAGGAGCAATGCAAGTCATTGCTGGTGTTCTTTACTTAGGATCCTTTTTATGATAGAAGAATAAAGCAATGGCTGTCGAAAGGCTCCAACTTCCAATTCCTTGGTCTGAAGCCTCAGTCTTAGTAACCAAACAAATATAAAACCGTATGTATTCAGAAGAGAAGGAGAAAAAACCCTAAACCTCCAGGGACATGTCTCAAGTGTTAGGATTTGTAAAAAAAAAAAAAAAAAAAAAAAAAAAAAAAAAAAGAAAAAAAAAAGAAAAAAAAAAGGTTTTCTTGCAACATACATATATTTCTTGGTTTTCTACAATCTTGAAATTACACAAACCAAAAGTCAGTCTCATATGCATATACACAGTAAAACTGAAAGTAACTAAGCACTAATTTATGCATCTGAGACCAGATTCTAGTTCTTAAAGGAAAAAGAAATCACCACCACCATCTTCAATCCTTGTTTCATTAAAGCAATTAAGAATGTATATAAATAAAAGCAACAGAAGGGCATATTCCAGATGAAATCAATGGAGCAATTCACATGATTAAAGTTGAAAGGTTACTAAATCAGAGTTTATCTAATAAAGATATACCAAGATAAAAATGAAAAATGTTCTCTTTTCATTTTCTCCTGCCATTTTTTCTTTGGATGATTAAGCAGTCAGTTCTTATGGATTCTCTAGCCAGTAAAAAATCACAAACTTATTTTCAGAGGTTCTCTCAGCCTGATTTGGCTTTTGCTGACATAGATTTTAAGCCTTATCGACAGGTGCATAATCTGCACAGAGTGCTCTTTCTTACACATTACTTAAAGTCAAAGCCCTATAAAATGAAGATCGTTCCATATCTTTTGCAGAAGATATGTGTCCTAACCGTATTTCAATGTGGTTAATTTCAGTTGATGTATCATATTTTAAATTTTACATTAAACTTATTAGTGCAATATCTCAGAACCTTTCAAATCAACACATGAAGTCCCATCTCCAACCTTTATTCCTCTCTCCTTCCCCAAGGACACTCCTTAAGGTCATCTTTTTTATTCTTTGTTTGCCTTTAGAAAACTCTGCTGAGTGTGCATCCTCTTTTCTTTTGTTCCAGTTGTAGGAGAGCTTCATTCTTGCAGCTGACAACTTCATAATATGTAGGGAAGGGAGATACTGAAAGAGCTGTCAGCTCTTGGATTAGAATCATCAGGATCATTGAACACCCTAAATCTGATATTTCACTTCACGATAGACCACCAGTTTAAGACAGTCAACATTATGATGGAAAACATTCAGAGGAAAATAGTACTAAGTGGTGGGGGGGAGAGCATGAAAAAAAAACAACAGGCATTCAGGATTTGTCAGAGAAAATGCACTTCTCATTGAGACAGAGCAATATTATGTTAACAGGAGACCAATAGCTGAGGCAAGCAGTAAAATCAAGTTAATAAGAAAGACTGGAGGCATGAGAAGGAAAATCCACAGCTTTCAAAAGAAGAGGCTGAAGAAAAATAAAATGCAGGGCTGTGACACACAGTGAAATCCCCTTGGAGTAGTCTGAGATCCACAAAATTCCAAAATCATGGCAGATGTAAATATGGTAGGAAAAAAAGAAAAAGCCAAATACATATACAAATGCAAGCAATAAACAAAGATGCATGTAGAAAAGAAATTTCTATTACAGTCTCCACAGTCAAAGGCATTTCCATAAGTGCATGCTAACAAGCATTATATATTGCCTTTAAAATTTGATTATTTATTATGACACAAAAATTAGGAAACTCATGCTTGTTCTATACCTGTAACTAAAAGGTGAATTTTTGTCCCTATTTTTAGCACTTATTAGGAAAAAGAAACTAAAAGACTGATCCTTGACTGCAAGACCAAGGATTCCATATACTGGATCACATCCAAATTGCTAAGGGCTACCTCTCTGTATAGAAGATGTGTTGGAGAAATTTAGCTGAAGAAATCTTAAACTAGGGAATAAGTTGAAAATCAAGCACACAGGAAATCAGAATTGTAGTGCTTTTTTCCTCTGATTTGCATTTAGCTGTGGAGACATGTCTAGAGGCTCTGTAAAAAAAAAAGGTAGAAAAGATGGCAACAATTTTACCCAAAAGAAACAATTTTTTTTTCAAGACACATACTGCATATTTGTTCAGACATTATAAAATGGAGATTGTAGGACTATGTGTATTTAGGTTCCCTGATAAACACAAATAGTCAATATGCAACTGCTTCTGAGGATGATCTACTTATTTATTAAATTCTTATTCAATCCTCATGAAACTCTGACACAGCCTTGTAAAGTCTAAGGCATTCACACTTGCCATGCTCACAGGTACAACTCTAAGAACAAACAATTAGTATATACATTTTAATTATTAATCCCTTTCCTTCTCACCTCCCTTGAGATTGATTTGTATCTGTTCCCATCTCCTTATATCTATATTTATTTTGTTTCTAACACACATGTTTAAATTTAATCTGATTGTGTCCTTAGGCCTGTTGTTGATAATTAGACCCACGTATTTTATTCCCTACAGCATACAGTGCAAACTCTGTCTCTAAAAATGAGTCTGATGGTTTCCCTTGATCTCAGTAAAATTATAGTTTGGTTTTCCTTCTGATTCATTTTGTATTGGGCATGGGTTTAGATTTTTCAGCTGGCATAAATATGCATTCCTGTCTTCAAGTCTAAAGCAGTTTTTCTTATTGATGTCAAGCAATTATCTCACCTGTACTTCACACCTCTTAGCCAAGAAGGAAACAGTAATCAAATGCCAGTTGTATCTGGAAATATATATATATATACATATATATATATATATATATATTTTTTTTTTTTTAGTTCTGAACTTCTTAGTTCTTCCTGGAGCAACCAGAGGTTTAAGTTTTTCATTAAAAAGGGTGGGATGGAAGGGGGTAAGTGATCAGCAAATCTAGGTATCTAGTCAAATACACTATACTGAGAAAATTTTTCACTACTGTCATGATTTCATACACTGTCCTAAACTTTATGAATTCCAGGCTCATAAGTCTTCCTGATAACAACATATTCATAGATTATAAACCTCATCTACCTATTTAGAATGGTACATTGGAGATACAGGAATTGTTCAAATTAACAACACTCAAAAAAAATACCTACAAATGGATGGTATTGTGCTTTTATGTTAAAAAACAATTATCTCCATCTTCTCATGTATCATAAAAGAAAAGACTTCCTCTTTACACCACAGTCTTTGGAGCTGAACATTTTTCTACATGATATATGAATGCCTATGGAAGGATCTTTCCAGATAAACACAGAATTTAAAGTAAATAAGTACACCACTGATCTTGGCAGAGATACATTTGTACTTCAGAAAATACATATGTACTCAGAAACATATGTATTTGTTCTAGTTCCAGCAGTTGTATTAAATGAAAGATAAAACCTTTTGTCTGTGCCTTTCTTTGATTGTGTCATTAGATCTTCCCAGCTAAACTACAAAGGTAGTGTCTATAAAAGCATATGGGTCAGTGGACAATATTCTAAGGTTTACAATACAAAAGTTGAACAATTCATTCAGTCTTATCACTGAAAGGAAATATTTTTTTTTATACACTAGTTCTTCTTTCCCCATGCTGTGTCAATGTGGGTCTGCTTTTTGATAGGCTGTGCAACCATACGTATCACACACCTATTGAGTATAAACCCTTACCTTGCCTCTGTTTGATCCTGTAAATAGAATCTGAGAGTTTATTTATGTGTCCCTCTTTTGCCTTTCCCATCACCTCCTTACTCAATAGAATCTGGAGAAACACCCACAAGAAATTCTGAGAAAGGTATTTGCAGCAGACCACGGTAGAAGACACTGGAATAATGGGTCAGTAACTTCAAGCAGAACCTCATCAGAGTTTAACCATACACATGCATGTTTTAAGTTGAGTGACTGCTATATAAGTTCAGCTCTTACCATGCCATTCATACCTAGCATTTGACAATACCACATCTGTATACTTGTCATAAGAGCTCATTCACATGGAGAAGATGTGTAAGAGCACGCTCTAGGCAAACCTTAGTGGACCATCTAGAGAGTTCAGTAATGGACAGGCATCAGACTGATATGTGCTTGCTCAAAAAAAAAATGCTATCAAGAAGAACAGTGACACTGTTAAACATCACAGGAGAGGTGGTTTGCATGGTGTACCTTGATTGATGTGAAGGGGCTCATCTGATTCCTCAACACCCAGCATTTCCAGCATCAGAAAGGCCATAAGGTTGCTATTACCTTCTCTGCTACTTTTATTAAACCACTTAACCAGCTTAGAGTATCCATACCTTTCTTACAGCACAGATCCCCCCAAAAAATCCAAAATAGGCAGTATCTTATTGGTACAAATCAGTACTGAAGAAGAAATAAAGGGAAGTGAGCTCAGTAGTGTAGAAAGCACTATTCAGAAATATGTAGGCTTTTTTTCTTGGTAATGTCCCTTGAATATGAGTGCTCCTGAAGCTTCCACATTATTGTCATAATTTGCTTCCTTTTGTGATTTTTTTTTTTCATTTAACTGTTCAAAATACTATTGACACTGAACACCCCTGGGCTGATGATATTATTGGCCAAGTTGTCACTAGTGAGAGACAACGCTCCCACAGAGTCATTGCCCTGGTACTGAATGCCAGAAAGTCTGGAATTTTTTTGTGTTCAGTCCACAGCTGCTATAATTCAGTGCAATATCACTAAAGTAAAAGATGCTGGACTCATTTTCAAAGATGTGGAAAGTACATAGAAACTCTTTTTTATTTAAATGCAAAAGGACTGCAATTGTACAAGCTTAAAACATAACCAAATACAAACAACTGAAGCCTTACTGCTTTTTGATCACTGGATGAGCAGCAGATTCTACAATCTCTTCTCATATATTCAGTTTGGATTTGTATAAAATAAATAAAAATCCTTTCAAATCTTTCAGAGGATCTAATACCTGAAAAGCCAGGGGTGAAAATCCAGCAGTGACTGGTGCCTAAACAGACATTAGCCTTTTTATCTATAAAACTTAGACATCTACTTGGCATAGTTCCTTGCCTGCAGTTTCAAAGTTCCTGTGTCACAGAAATATGAAAATATTAAATATTACAAATATACCCACTTTTGACAATATCTCAACCGTAACAAGTACACATGTTATTTTAAGATTATCTTGAATCTCATGGATGTCGAAGTTTATGCCACCTCAGCAACAAACACCATGGCTCAGCTTGAAGGCAAAATGTAAAAGCAAACATTTGTCCACCTGTCTGTCTCAGGTGGAGATAAAAAACAGAGCTTTTTATTGAAGACATATTATTAGGGTTTTGGAAAGTGAGACAAGGGTTAACTTCCTTCCCAGAATCAAGCTGCCACACACAGAATAAGAACAATGCTAGCTAATGCATCTGTATAGAGAATTACTAATATTGGATATCCTGATTTTAAAGGAATTGGAGAGGGAAATTACATGATTCTGAAATAAATTTCTGCCTGACACCTTCCCTCTGCTCCCCACAATTGCTGTACTGCAGGGAAGGAGATGTGTGTCAGAGGAAAGGTGGTGACCATAGCTGGTGGTGGCTTGGGGAGTGCTTGTACCATGATTAAGATTTAGGGCAGAGATGGTCCTAGAAAGAAACCCTAGGGACAATCAAGTTCTGAGGCGAAGTTTTAATACTATTTTTGCTGCTATTGTTTCCAAGTTTCCAATGAAGAAAAATCCCAAGAAAGGAGAAATTAGAGAACTGGTCAGGTCTTGATGTGGAGAGGTTATGGACTCAAGCATTGTGTTACCATCTGTGCAGGAACAGATTATCAATATGTGGTTGTCTCAAGAGACACTCTTCTGAATTTTAGTTTCCCTGTATGTGTCAAAGCTGGGGAGAGAGGAAAACCCGGGTTTAGGTAACTCAGCAGCAGGGTTTTAGGTCATGAATTTGCCTGTGTTGTTTAAACTAATTTCAGTGAACATTAAGCTTTACTTATGCCTTATTTACCCAGATACTGCTGAACTGCATTTGTTGAGTTTATGAGCATGACTTTGTAGATGTTCTCAGAACATTGACACACTTGTCCAAAGTGTTCTGAATGTTCTCTTCAGTTCTCTTGTTTTAATTCCTGTGAAGTGTTCTGAATTAAGACCTCATTTGAGATTAAACATTATACTGAAAAGCATTTATTGTAAACCAATATTTAAATTTTGCTCTAATTTCCACCACTTGAAGCTACACTGTCTTCATGGCAATAGTGGAAATTTAAAGAAAAAATCAGAACCAGCTGTTATTTAACTTAAAGGAAGAAAACCAGTTCTCATAAACTGCATGTGCACACTTTATGAATGCAGTGTATCCAAAGGTATCCCCTAACTCTAGGGTTTCAGTATTTGCAAATTGATTGCAATAACTATTGTAGTGGTGTTCTATTTGAGAGAGCAAGAGAAAGATACCTCTAATGGTTCATTGCTTTTGCTCTCAAAACGCATTGTGTTCCTATGTCTTGATATTTCAATTTTTGTAAGTTTGTGAAAATAACAAGTGTATGGGGCTAACCTCAAGTGTGTGATCTGATGTAAGATTTATTAACCAAAAGCAGAGATATTTCTTGCTTCTGACCACAGCTGTGTATGCCAGATAGTGACAAAATATGCAGAAAGTATAGAGAACAGGGCTAATCACCAACTTTGGTTCTAAGAGTATTTTTCTCAGGAATGAAGGTGATTGTGATTCAGCATAAAAGGCATCTGTAAGCCATTCAGTACTCCCTTTCATTGGTAAGGAAAAAGAAATGATCATCCAGCCTTCTAAATTGTACACATTCTTCCTAACTTCAGTGAGATTCATTTCTGCTTTCTCTCTGTCTTTGTTAAAAAAGAAAAAAAAGAGAAAAAGAAAAAAAGAAAAAAAAAGAAATTTAATGATACTATTCTCATTATACAGCTATCAATTACATAAAATATCTTTGTTTAGAGGCCTAATAAAATTGGTCATATAAAGAGGAAATGAGATTTTTAATGTAAAATGAAGCTGACAGTGCTCTTCTATTACTATGGTCTTATTAGGGAAAAATTCTCTGACATCTGTTTATCCCCTGCAGCCAACCTTGTATTCAGAATACAGTAATTGATTCACAGCATCCACTGGGGATCTCACTGGCTCACTTTTCCACACCGCACTACACAGGTATCTCTGCAGCTAATTCCGAATGTACATCTACATCGTTATCTCCTGGTGAACTGTGACCCGAAACACTTTGGAGGCCCAGATGAAAGTGCTTCCTCACCCCTCCAGTGCTGGGGGTGCAGGCGTTTCTGCAGCACGGCAATTCACCCAGGACACCCAATCACAACCAGCCCCTTTGAAGCCCCGCTCAGCTGGGAGACCATGAATGATTCATGGCTTCTCCACACACACTAAAGGAGGAAGAGCAAAGCCAGTGTGTATTATTCAGGACTGCATCCTCAATAAGCCTCCGTGTTCAGCAAATTGCTACAACATTTTCTGCTTAGTCCTCACCTGTACACATCTCTTTTCCTGCACAACCTTCTCATTTTAACAAAGATCGGCTGATTAGCTAGGAGGCCGTGGTAATTAACATCATTACAAATAAAGAAGTCCAGTGTCGGTGCATAAAGCCAGCAATCAAAGGGTTATAAGGAAATTAAGGAAGATCAGATGACCATTGTAATTTTTACAGTGGTTGGATTATAAATTTTTGTTTATCCAAATGTATTGTCATCACACAGGCCAGTTTGGAGCCCAGTTTTCTTTTAGGTTTCAGACTCTATGCTTATCTTGTCTGCTTGACGAAAGTCTATTGACTCCAATTCAATGCTGTAGCAACCAAATGACACAGCAGCTGATATTTCATAGAATCATAGAATGCTTTGTGTAGGAAGGGACCTTAAAGATCACCTAATTCCAACCCCCTGCATGGCCAGGGATACCTCCTACTAGACCAGTTTGCTCAAAGACCCATCCAAGAGCTATTTGAACACTTCTAGGCATGGGGCATCCACAGCTTCTCTGGGCAACCTGTTCCAGGGTCTCACCACCCTCACAGGAAAGAATTTCTTCCTTATGTCTAACTTAAATTTGCCATCTTCCAATTTAAAGCCATTACAATTTGTTCGATTGCCATATGCCCTTGTACAAAATCCCTCCCCATATTTCATGTAGGCCCTCTTAAGATACTGGAAGGTGACTGCAAAATATTCCCATAGCCTTTTCTTTAAGATGAACAACTCAAACTCTCTCATCCTGTCTTTATAAGAGAGGTGGTCCAGACCTCTGATCATTTTTGTGGCCTTCCTCTGGACTTGCTCCAACAGCTCCATCTCCTTCTTGTGCTGAGGGCTCCCAAACACAGTACTCCAGGTGGGATACTGCTTTTCAACTAATATCTGCAAAAGAACCTCCAGGTAGAAGAGAGGGACACCAATCTGTCTCCTGGAAGCATCAGACAGGAAAGATGTCATGTCAGTCATATTATAGTCCCTCACAGAAAAAATTCCAGCACAAAATATAATAATGACTCAAATAAACCCTTTTATTTCAAAGACATCAAGATATGCCTGGGCTTCTGGGATCACAAGACTGCAGACTTCTACTATCCTTTCTACATCATTCATGTAGGTTGCCAGGACCCTTCCTAGATGTGGAAAGCCCTGCCTCCTGAAAGGTAAAATTCAGAAAGCAGCAAAGGCAAAAGACAAATCATTTTTCATTGTCCTCTTTTCTTCATTACTGCCAGACAGAATTAGTTAGAGTTAGTATAATTAAAAGTCACTCAAGAGAGAATGACATAAAGTGCTAAGAAAGCAGAGAATTAAATAAGCTGGATTTATAACTGCAATTGTAACTTTCCAAGTTCTCAAGATATTTGTCTTCAGAGATCACATACAAAAGGTCCTCATCAGTTTCTCTTATTTTCAAAGTCTATTAGTATTAGATTAATTAGGTGAATACAAATCAGCAAAATAAAACAGGCAAACCCTTCATGGTTGATGCTTGTCACAGATGCAATGGAATATCTTGACTTTAGAAGCTATTATTATAAGCCTTATGAGGCACCTATTATTCATAAACTCACATCATATGCTTGGTATTTTCACAAATTGGGTTGCTTGCACTTTTCTTTTCTTTTCTTTTCTTTTCTTTTCTTTTCTTTTCTTTTCTTTTCTTTTCTTTTCTTTTCTTTTCTTTTCTTTTCTTTTCTTTTCTTTTCTTTTCTTTTTATGAAGACAAGATTAGGTAACGGCTAACCCATTAACTTTCAGGAGACTCAAGGAGTAAAGTAAAAACATTGTCAAACAACACCACTATTTCACACCCAAGTTATATCTATTCAGATGACAGATTTCTGACTTGAATGTGTTACCTTATTATGTTTAGAAATAACTGGTCCTGTAGTTACGTTGATGTGAAAATAAGGTAACAACAAGGAGTGCAGCTAAAAAGGGAGATTACTTGAAATTCCTGGATTAACATCATGGAAATATTGTATATAACAACAAAGAAACAATATGATATTGCTGCCCTACTGCTCAACACTTCTAGTGTTGTGTACAGAAATGTGATTTCAAAAAATGGACTGAGACTTTCTGTATATTCAGTATTGCTACTTTGCCATCTTTTCTTATAAAAAGCATCTGCTTTACTATAGTTAAAACCTGATGTAAGGAGGTACTTAAATCAGTATCCACCACACACAACACAAACTGATAGGATCTTTTTTTACAGTTGTCCAGTTTCAACATGAGCTAAGACCTCTTGGGAGACAAGAGATGTGGATGGGAAGCAAAGTTAACTCATGTTTTACAGCTTGAAGAATTAGCTACAGAAATGAAGCATACCACCTCTGCACTTTGAAATGAGAGAATCTCCTTAATCATCTCCAAGAGGAGAAGCAGCCACATTTGAGAGATCTTGCAGAGACAAGAAGCCCTTTGCTGTCCTGCTACAGTTTATGAACCCAATAAATGAGCAGGCTGTCAGAGAGACCCGATCCTTGGCACTTTTTATCAGTTAGTGGCCTCTGATTCAAGATGTGGGACTTCAGCAGCACTTTTCTGAGGTGTTTAGCTGCATATCTGCAACACAGAGAAGTGGGGTTTTTAATTATGGGCTGTGTGTATTCCATACTTAGTCCAAATATACACAATTTGCAGTTCTGCAGAACAATGACATTTTTTTCAGTAATTTTGTCCGGAAAGATTTAGCCTCCTTGCTCACATATAAGTAGCACCAATTAGCATTGTTAAGCTAATCTATTAAAAATAACTGAACTGAGATAGAAGTCACACTTGAGGGATGAACAGTAAACAGAATTTTCTACAGTGATCCTTTGAATTTTTAAAAATAAGGAGTAAAACAAGGGGTCAAAGCATAATGATTAAACAGAGGAATTTGCTAAATCAGAACAAGGAGTAGTCAAGGCAGACTATAATTCTGTAGGGCCCCATAAACATACACACAAGCATATGTGTGGAGAGATTATACATTGGCTCTTTACATCCAAATCTCCAGTGCTGTTGAAAAAGTAGGAAGAGCATTTAAGCTTAGTTTCCTGGCTGTCCTAAGTGCTGGGAGACACCTCTTTCCTTTTTGCTTTCTGTTTGCTCCCTGTGGATGCCTTCCAGGCTGCACAATGCACCTGATCCAACAGAGAAAGGAAAATCTCTGCACTCTGCTGCGTTAATCTATATTTGGTGATTATAACACTCTAATCCCAAAATGTACATGAAAGAATATTCCTTCAAACCCCTTTATGTTGAGGCCTGTCACAGAGAGAAACCTGTAATTCAATCAGTTTTCCAGTCTCAGCACTGGTATTTAAAAGCAATCTCCATGTACAAACTCAGCTCTTCTATTACACTGAACTCAGCCTTAGATTGAAGACAACTTCCATAGTCTATTAATGGCCTTAAAGCCCATCATGAAGCATGATTCCTATGCATTGTTTAGAGAAATTGTTCCTAATTTAGGTATTTGAATCACATCTAAGGGCCAGATAACTGAAGATTAGGCAATGCAGAACTCAGCTCTGAAGTCTCACATCCCAATTTTGGATATAGTTTTTTAAGACTTAAAGGTTTGTATGTCTACTGAACACAGCATCCTGGCATCCTGACTAGAGCTTAAGACTGAGCTGGGGTGTAAACACATTAAGATTGATCAAATGCTAGCCACTGAAATAGATATTCTAATGTAAATTACAACTCATTAGTTGGGCATTTTATTGTAAAAATTATTTCTAAGCTTTTTCAATTTAATACACAGTTAATTTCAGTGTATCCAGTTAGCTAAATATTCATTTTAAGAATATCTTCAATTTAGATTTCTATCTCTAAGTCCTAAATTAGTAATGAATTTCAGTCTATAATTTTACTTTATGCTGGGTCTGTCTCTTTAATGGCACAAATTGCTGAACCTGAAGTTTAAATAACTGAATTAAATATATCTTTACCCATCAGATAATAATACCCCTAAGAAAAGATTTTACTTAAAATCACAATTAAACTGACTTCTGAGCAATGTAATTATTTTATTAATCAGGTATTTTAGAAGTTCGTAGAGAGTAGAATTTTGACTGGGGAGAAACTAGCTTTATTGAAATGTAAAACTATGCCTCTCCTAAAAAAAAGTTGTCTTTTTGTTGTACCTTGTGACTACATGGAAGTTCTTTTCTGTTGCTTTTTTACCTTACACAAATCTGTACTTACATAAAACTGGTTTTTTACAGAGTTCAACTTTTTTCCTTGGTTCTTCAATGAGGTGCAGAATATACAAAAGAATGTTGATGTCTGCTGTGTCCTCAGACATTAAAAGAGTAGAAATAGTACGAGTAATCCATAAGACAATAAAGATTTTTTTAATATTAAATTATTTGTATATTATACCACTCAGAAAATTAGTTTTAGTATTAAATTAAGCATGTGGACATAGACCACCTCTAATTTAAATCAGGTTTCCATGTTTCTTCATCTCTGGCTTTCTTCTGAGAAAGTAAAAGAAATGTCAGGTCTATGTCTATGTCTAAAATGGCATAGACAAATGAAAGAGAAAAGCTGATAAACTTTGCTCATTTTGTTTTTTAATTTTTATTGATTTATATTTGAGTGTCTAACAAAAATATGTCAATATCCCCTTGTATCCAAGGTGTGACATTTAGCAAATACCATTATGTATATATTTACAGTTATTTAAATGAGCAGTACAGTATTTATTAAAAATGTTAATATGAATGCTGAGATTCCTCTGTGAATTTGGTGTCTACAGCATAGACACCTATAGTGAGCTAGTGACCCCAGGCTGCTTTTTATACCTGAAAAGAAATGGGCATTGGTAGTGTGGGATTCATGTGAAATATTCTCCTTCTGGTGAGATGCTCCTATCAAAGTCACAATGTCAGGGAGATTGTGATTTAGTTTCCATACCATACCTCTGTACAGTTCCAAATCTGTGCTACTGTACACAAATTTACTACATGAAAGTGAGGAGTAGGAGCCCCAGTAGGAAGAAGTGACATGAGCTACGCAATTGGATCTGAGGGGTTCAGAGCCATCAAGATGAAACCACAAAGTTTCAGTTTGATGCGAAAGCTTAAGAGGATCTAATGAAAGAACTAGAAGAGCAAAAGCTCACCAGAGCACAAAGAAGGACTGTAGATTTGAGTGCCACAAATGTAGAAACTCCATGGTGCAGGAACTTGCAAGTCTAGGAAGAAGCAATGTAAACCAGGGAGTCTAATGGTATTTAGTATGTGTGTATCCCTTCAGAAGGTATTGTAGCTTGAGAGTCAAATCTTCCCTTAAATACAGCCAGGCTTAAGAGGTAAAAAGGAGACATCCTCACTAGAAGCATGAAAAAAAGATTTTCTAGTATTTTCTACTGCCTTTTTCTTTTTGACCTTATTGTTCACTTTTTTCCTCAAAATATTTGCAGGCAATTTGGCATGTGTGGTAGTTTTCTGCTTCTAAGTAACTGAGCAGCTCAACCAAAACACTGATCATTGGAATATTCTCATCTAAGCAAGCAGAGTGGGTATCCTGAAACTAGGCTTTGTGGCAGTAACTTCTCCTTTCAGGATGAAAAATGGGAAAAGCACTAATGAAAAGAAATTTAGAAGGAAACAGGGAAAGTTACCTTTGACTGACATAAAAAGAGAAATTACTTGCATGTAAGTAAGACAAAGAAAAGTGAGAGAGTTTAAAAGTAGCAGCTTGTTATACACTCTTCTTGTTTCCCAAAATACCTGAAAACAGATGCATCATTTTTAGAATGCTTAGCACATTAAGCACCCAACTCTTGCAAAAAGGCTCAGGAGTGATGACAATTGCCACAATTGCCACAGGCCATTGTGATATTTCTGTGGGTCATTTACTCAGACATTTTCTTTTCCTGCTGTCCAATGTGCATGGACAATGAGTGTAAACACCAGCTTTACAGATTCTGGTATTGCCTGAATAATACTGTCTCAACATTGCAAACAGAATCATTTTAAATCACCGCTCTTCTTGCACCTTTGAGGACATCTGATTGTAGCCAGTACCAACAAAACCCATGACAAGTGTAATTTTCCAAGGAATGCCATTTTTCTTTTAATTGTATATGTATTCAAATGATGGGATATTTTGCAAGCTACATGGTTACTATTATCGAGTCATTTACGCACATGAAAAAGCATTTACAATTATACAAGACAAAAAAGAATTCACATTACCATGATGCTAACCGCTGGTAAAGAATGAAAAGGAACAAACTTGTTAGTTTCATGGCACATTTTATTTCATAAACTTTTATTAATGTCTACAATTGTCTAACAAAAGCAACTATCATCTGAACAATTAAATTGATAAACTTGTGAAAGTACATATTTGTCTTATTCTGACAGAACAAAATCCTGTTAAAATGAGAGCAATAAAATTTAAATTAATAAGAATTGGGATACTAAAGGCATAAAACCATTCAGTAAATATCTAAGGGACAAAATGGTAATATAGAATAAACTTCTGTGCTCACACTTCAGTAAAATTCAAAGTCAGACATCTGGTCAAGATGTCAAAGGAAGCTCAGTCTGTGTATGAAAGTCGCAATCATCGGGAAAGTCATGCTCTTTAAGACCAGAAAGGTATTCCAGCAACTGAACTAACATTAAAATTGGAATTCTTTATTTTCCTGATCTTTTCTTTCCAGAGAAGTGATACCAAAATAATAACCTGCAGCAAAGATGTACCTTGGACTATGTACAGAACAATGAGCTGGCCATATAGTGAGTGTATTGAGCAATGCATATGCATGGATTATAGTTTAGATGTTACAATGTCATACAAGTATAGAAAGGCCACACTAGTTATAAAAAAGTAGTGTTGGCAGAACTCAGACACTTCCTTCCCTTTAAACAAGCCTTACCTTTTTGCTTGTTTTTTTCTGTAAACCTTTTCTCAGTGCACTTTCACATTTCAGTGGAATAAGGAATGATTTCATACAGCGTTAGGTAAAAGTTCATCTTTGGGAAAGTACATGAAGAAAACTTCAGAACATTTTGAAGTGCGCGAATTAGGGCTCCTAACTCTGAACCAAGGTGCTAAAGCCAAAGAAAGAGAAAAAAAATATTGATTTCTTTTTTCAGAGGAAAAAAAAATGGAGCTGCATTTGTACTGATCCGCATCTGCTGAGCTCTCTCTTTCTGGAGCTAAATCTGTGCCTGTCAAATCAAAACTATGAGCTATATCAGGTCAATCTATTAGGAACTTTTAGATCACACCATGTCCAATGACCTATTTTGTGTATTCTTTCTAATCTCCTCATGTTATTAATTAATCTCAGTACCAAGCCTTGAAAAAACATGAGAGTTAAGACAATTTTACTGGATCTCTCTCAGTGCACTCACACTAGATTTTGTTTAGCTGTGGCTATGAACTGCAATAAAAAGATTTCTACCCAGCTGCAAGTGAGTTGATGCCAGAGCCGAGTGCAGGAAAGCTGTGTTGGCACATCTCTGCCTCAGTGAGAGAGAGAAGGTTTGGCCATGGGATTACACTGGTATGAGTGTCCTGCCTTTGTGGCATGGTCTTAAGTTGTGCCAGGGGAAGTTTAGGTTAGATATTAGGAAGAATTTCTTTACAGAGAGAGTGACCAGACATTGGAATGGGCTGCCCACTGAAATAGTGGATTCTCTGTCCCTGGAGATATTTAAAAAGAGACTGGATGTGGCACTCAGTGCCATGGTCTAGCAACCGCAACAGTGGTTCAAGGGCTGGACTCGATGATCTCTGAGGTCCCCTCCAACCCAGCCAGTTCTATGGTTCTATGATTCAATTCAGCACCCTCACCCAGGTGCTTTGCTCTAAATCTACCAGCCCACTGAGAATTAGCTTGTGTTTCAATGGGGACACTTCTCTGGAAAGAACTCCTAGGCACATGAGCTGGTTATTCAGGTTCTCCTCATGAATCAGTGAGAGGAGTCAGATCAGATACATGGCTGCAGTAAAAGGTCAGTGAGGCCACAGCCTCCCTGGAGAAGGGACCTCTTTCTGGAGCAGAAATTGAAAAAATTGTAGCATTTATAAATATGAAATATTAGTGTCATTTATCTGTCCCTTATCAATTAAAACCAAACAGTGAGGGATAGTGTTGTATTTGGAATATTGGTCCTTAAAAGAATGTTTTATTACCTATTTTCAAAATCAGGCATATACTTCATGACTAATGCAAAAAATTGTTCAAAATTGTTCAAAAGGAGTATCTTCATCCTGAATGCTAACAGCATCAGAAATTCCATTACTAAAAATCTCTTAAATGTATTAAGATCATTTAAATAAAGACCATCTTTAATTTTTTTCCTCCATCTGAGTGTACCTCTTTAACGTATCTACACTTAATTTTATTAATTTGGAGAAGAAAGAAAACAGGCCAATGCATAACACTGACATCTTTATAAAATACTTAACAAAGGTATCTGTTGAGGTTTTCTTTATTTTTTTTTCACACCATAAGCTGCTGTTAACTAATTGACAAAGAAAACCAAGCAGGATCTGAGCCAAATGGGAAGGGCATGTTGGATCTCCAGAAACCAAATCACTGGAAAGCAAAATAGATTTTCTGACTTTAAGACTAGTGAGGTAAGATAGATGGTAACTTCTCACTAGAGAAATGAACAGGTTTTAAGAATTCTTGGGTCCTTTTTTTCACTAGACTTAAATCTTATCTGTGAAATCAAACAGAGCTCAGGTGAAAATTCATTAGTGTTAAGAATGGGCCAGATGCCATTCACAGAAGGCAAGTAGGGATGATTTTAGATCCTCTTGGTGGAGGAAAAGTGAGTGGGCTGCGTTGAATTTCCTTTTCTAACATGCATACATGTTTTTAAAATTGACTATGTACATAACTGGAATGACTGGACGCCTCCAAGCCCGAATAACTCAGGGGTGAAGGAAGATGGCAAGAGGGGTGTAAAAGGTTAATAAATTAATCTTCTCTAGAAACATGTTCATTTGAAAGGAGAGAATGCATAAAATCAAGAGAAAAGCTTTAGACATCAGTAATTTGAACTTATTACATTTTCATGTCATAAAATTTACTATATTCAAAAATTATCCTGATGCACCAAGTTTTTTAAAAGTTCTGTAAAATATATACTTACAATTACACATAACTGTGCCATGTATATATGTACAAATACAAATGTTATTAATGCATATATAGGTTTTGTGGAAGATCAGCTATCCAGTTCTTCACAAATTCTTATTGCTGACATGATATATTTGTGATTCAGTCACATAACAAAATGGAATCAATGCCAAAAAAACCTGCAAAAACCCCTGTAGTTTAGATATACCTTCAAGTCACCATGTCTCTACTTTTTACCTCCATTAACCTTAAAGTTTACCAAGCAAGATTTTACATGCTATAGAAAAAAAGTAAGTTTTTTATAATTCTTGACTTCATGTCACTGATGTACTTGAATCTAGCATGCCCCATTATTAAGAGTTGTACTCCAATGAAACGAGCATTCTCATGCTCTGAAAGGCTCTGAAAGGCAATCCTGTGGTAACGTTGCTTCAGTAAAAAAGCTGTAATGCCTCCTAATCAATAGACCAGAACCTAGGCAAAGATTAAACTCAAGTACTCACTTCAACAGAATGGAAGATTTTTTTTTCCTTACATCAGCAATAAGTAGTCCTAGTGCCAGACTCTTCTAGGAGTCATGCTTCTACCACATATAGATTAAATTATGTGCCTTGATAGATGACATTTCAATAGAAGCAATAAGTGCAGGCATCTTAAAGCAGAAGCTGCTCTTTTCTCCTCTTCACATAATATACAATATTATAGTGTGTTACATTACCATAAACATCTGCCCTTGGAGTCTGTTGCATGTGTTATTTAATTATTTTGTCATTTACTAGAATTATACTGTGTAAAGAGGGTTTTCATCCCAACTACTGTGTATTCATTTGAAGTCACTGGTCTCAAGTATCATTGCAGGGAGGATTTCAGATATTGAAGCAAGCAGTTCTAATAGGCTATCAGATTTTCAAAAGGAAATATTGATTCATTATGAGTTTCTGGCTTTCTGTATGCAACTATAAAAAAACTTCTCCAAAAACTTACCAATGCTGATGCAAGAATATTTCTGGATATGTATGCTGTAATAAGATTAAATATGGCTATTACTTTTAACACTGTGTATCATGCAAAGATGTTGCACAACTCTTTTATCAAATGCTAACAAATTAAATCCCTCATTCCTTAAAATGTGCACTGTCTTTATTCTTCATTTGGTTTGTGTAAGAAAACAGGGAAGCCCTGGCTGCCTTTTACACAAGTTGCAAGAAGTAGTTACAGTAAAACCCACATTATCTGCTTCAGTCATCAAAGCACAAGGTTCTTCTCTGCTGCCCTTGCAGAATTAATGTGACCCCACATGGGATGAGTTCCCATCAAACTTATCACTACCTTGAGATAAAAAAAAAATCTTACTCCCAAATCAGTTTGTGCTGTTGATAACTACCAAGAAGTCCACACCACAAAATAACTTGACAGTTTCAGTGTGCATCTGAGTCTCATTAAAACTAAGGAGTCATTTTTATGTATCGTGAACAATTAACTTTATGCAAATTCCTACTCTATGTACTTGCCTTGGGGCATTGTTTGTTATGAAAGACAAAATAAAGATTGGGGTCTTGATCTGTCAAAGTGCTGAGAAACTCAACTACTGTTGAATTTGATGCGTGTTCAGCACCTTCCATTCTTGTTAAATTCAATGTCACTTTAAGGTACTCAGCCTATCCACAAGGTTCTGGGAGACCCGGGCTTTGGGCTCTGTTGTTCTCTTATTCTGCAATGTCACTTCTTATACAGCTCTCACAGACAAACCTTCTTTTTAAAAAGTAGAGTCTGCCAATGCCAACCATGTTGACTCAGGCACTTTTAGAGGAATTTTTTTCCCCCACTGTTGTAATAAGTTTAGAAATACTCAGAGCGTTAGACTGTTTCAACTTCTTCACAGTCCTTTTTCCAAGCCACAGGAACTTGCTGCCTTGCAGTGACTCCCACCACATTTTTGTAGCATCTTATAATAAGATTACTGAAGCATATGAATCTTTTCTTAAACATTGTTAATAAAATATTAAACTGTGTATTAAAATTTTCAGAATGACATTCTCATGTCTTAAATTTATTTATAGGGGAAATAAAAGAAAACTTTCTGAATGTGCAGTGATTTAACCCTGCTATATATTAATATAGAATATGTGGAATGGAAGACAAACATATTTATGTTTATACAGTTCATATTTCTATTATCTATATATCTTTACATAATTTAGAATCATAAATCACAGTAATTTTCCAGGCGGTAAAAATAACAGTTCTGAACCTTTTTTATGTTTATTCTATCTGCTTTCAATGTTACCTTGATTTTTCATACTGAAATACCTTCTGGTGAGTCTTTTATTTTATTTTTTTTTTATATTGTACTCTACTTCTCTTCTCTTCGCTTTATGTAAATATACAGCCCGAAAGCATAATTCTAAAATCTCACTCTTTCAGCTTTACTCTGGTAAACACATTGCCATCATGTCTGACCTTACACAAAGGATTTCTTCATTTTTTTTTTACAAAAATATTGAAAAACTATTTATCAACAAAACGCATCTCCATGTGTCCACTACATAATAGACATTCAAAAAGTCTGTTTAACCCTGGCCCTAGGAAAATGGCTTATCAAATGCAGAAAAAGGATTATACAAGGGAAATTAGTTTTGAAAACAACAGAGAGTTAAACAGAAAAATGATATGAAGGTGTTAGAATTCTAATTCCAGTCTCTAAATGGCATCTTTACAGTCAAATGGACAGATAGTCATATTGGCCTTTTGCTTTCAGACTGGTGCTGCTTTACTGACTCACAGAATCCCAGCCTCATTTTCTTGTTTCTTGGGATTATTTCACCATTATGAAATGACTTTTTCTTTTGTTCTTTTTAATATGAGAAAACTTGGCTTTGTGTTACATAAAATTTGTATCAATCACTTTTTTTATACATTTTTTTTGTCCTTCTTTGTCAGACTAATATAAATGAAAAATATATATCTGCTGTCTGGTTTTCTTCTGTATACTGGATAGTTTATGGTTCATTTTAAATATCATCCTAAAGGACTACTCCCAATATTCTTTTTTAATACACTTACATTGAAGATCACTGGATGGAAATACAATTACTAACAAACAAACAAACAAAAAAAAGCAAAGAAACTAATACAAAGAGTATTTTTATCCACATGAGGAAGGGAGAACCAAGCTTGATTTGCTTTTAGGTTACACTTGTAGATGGTATCAAAGAACTTTTAAAATAACTGTGATTCTTCTAATCTGCCTCTTTACTTTCATTTTCTATTTTACCTCTTTTTTTACCTCTTTCTTAGGAAAGAATGTATTTTGATATTGCCATCAATTATATTTCCTTTCTTTCTTTCTCTCTTCCTCTCCTTATTTTTCTTTCTTTCTTGCTTTCTTGCTTTCTTGCTTTCTTGCTTTCTTGCTTTCTTGCTTTCTTTCTTGCTTTTCCTTCTTTCTTTCTTTCTTTTCTTCCTTTCTTTTTCTTTTTCTCTTTTTAAACGTGAAAGAACATGTTGTATGTCCATTTCTTGTGGTTTATTTTTCCTTAGAGAATTCCCAAGACTATGCATTGACAGATCTTGGTACTCAAGGGGGAGTCTACTAACAGGATTAAAGGCAAGAACCTCAATTAGACTATCTCTGATTTCTTCAGATGTTTTTTCTAATCTTTTAATATGGGATTAAAGTCAGCTAGAACCTAGCTTGCTTTTTTCTTAGCTGAGATCTTTGTTGCAATGTAAACTAGATATATTTTTTTGTTTCTCTGTTAATAATAAAAAAAAAATAAAAAACAAAAAAGGAAAAATAAAAGCTTATCTTATTTTTTCTTAATTTGGAGTCATTCTAGTCCAGATGAGGATAATGAACATTTGTCAGCTCTTATGTGATACTGAGTACAAAATAGCTTGATAAGCAATGTGAAGCTTACACACGCTTCTCAATGATCTGCAGGAAAACTCCCTCAGAGACTGATTAGCCCATGCTTGTCACAAATAGGGGAGATAATTATGGGGGCTTAACAGTCTATATGGTGGATCTTTTGAGAGAAGAAGGGTAGATCTAAGACTGTCTTGTGGATCAACCATAATTTTCAATATTATAGATAACGTGTGTGGGTTTTTTAGTATATCCCTGGAGCCTGGGTAGTGACTCTTCCCATACAGTGACATCATATTACTTTTCGAGAAGATAAAAATTGTTCAAATTAGATTATCCCTAATTAGTATAATCTTATGAACCATTCTGAAAAGTTTATTGCACCCATGCTGGCAGTCTCTGATTCCGTATCGAGAGCTTCTTATTACAATGTGTGTGCTAATCCTTAACCAAGGAAATGAATACACAGTACATAAGAGTAATGTTGTTGTATTTCTTCATTTAATAAACTCCACGTTATTCTCTCATTCCAAAGCTCATAGCTATTTTTATTGATCTCTGCATATCAGATAACAACATATTTCAACATTTTTTTAAGTAAAGGGTATCTCATTCTAGAAGTAAATTACTGCTAATTTATTAGACTAATGTGTTTGTTAATCAGTGTTGGAAATACTGGTGAAGGGGAGCTTTGGCAGATACCAGGGGGAAAAAAGTTGTTCTTTATCCTTGTTTATGAACACAGTCATCCTAAGGACACTTAGTCCTATGTATATATATGAATTTATTAAGCAGAACAGTGTGTAACAGAGCTACATTCCTATTGTCTTGTCTGCTATCATTGACTACAGTTGTGTTTGTGGATGCTCAGTCCTCAAAAAAACAAGCTACAGTTTTCTCTTCAGACAGATCCTGCAGAAGCAGCTTTTCTTATTAAAAGAACATACAGGTTTGAGAGTTTTAAACTACTCCATCACAAAACATTGCTGCCATTTGACCCTAGCTGCACAACCCAGTAATTCTTCATACCTTCCAGCACAGATTTCATCAAGGTGATACCCCACACCATTTCATGACCTAGTATTTCTGTTTTAACTTCTTTCTGGGTTTTCCTCACCTTTGTCCACCACATATTTGTGTATGACTTTCCAACCCCCTGGCTAAGATAGTGTTGGTACAGCTGCTGCACCACTACATGGCGAGAATAAAGCATCCACTTGCCCCTTTTTATTGTGTAAATTCAGAAGGACTCCCAGGACATGCAGCTTTTCACCTGGGCACAGTCTTCTTGAAACAGGTTACTCCACCTGATATTTGCTCTACACCATGTGCAATTGAGGGAGGTACTCAACTGCATGCAACCCTGTCATAAATTTTACACAACAAATTAAATTAATAAGAGCAATTTTCTTCCTCTACTTTACTTTCTGAAAGGTGTTCAGGGTCTATGGTTATTGACCTCTAAGATAACATCTGACAAGGTACATGGGCTTCAACCAGCAACTCCTCAGCAATGTTCTGGGGAGACCCCAGGCAGCAGTAACTTGAAATAGCTGCATTAAATTTAGTAAAGATTTCACTGACTTCCACTATCCAGTAGTTTGTCCCTCTGCCTTACCTATGTTTTTCTGATTCTTGTTAAGATGACACCACTCCTAAATCTGCAAATTTTATGTGACCTTTTCTTTGCAGACAGGGCTAAAACAATATTTTGCCTGTCTCCCTCAGCAGAGGACTTAAAGGTTAAAGCCTCATTTATTTACATGGCAGTATTGCTCTTGCTGTGCTGAAGTTTCTTTACCACAAAATGGCAACGGGAGTGTAAGGAGTGTTTTAAAAGGGAAAAGATTCTCACTTCTGTTTATTTCTGGGTCTAATCTTGTAACAGATTAAGGCCAGGGTAATGTACTCAGTGGTGACCCAGAGTCAGCTTTACTGAGACACATTTCGTTGATTTCTGGCTATGAGTTGCAATTGATCCTGCTACTCTTAGCTGTCCTCACAGGGATACCCAGTGCCACTAATCCTCTTAAGCAGCAGTCAAGAGATGTAGATAAAAGCTGGTGATTCACCTTGGCTCAAATAACAGTGCTCTTAAAAAGAAAATAGAGGGCTCATGCCTTGGATATAAAAATGTATAATATTCATGCTGACTGAATGTTGTGTCATAGTGGAGTGTATTTCAAGGCTATTAATTAAGGCAATAAAATATAGAGAGTTCAGAAAGAAACTGCTACTAAGAAGACCAATAATTCTATCCTCATGTATGAAAACAGCTGTAAAACCAAATATAAATGATTTTCTATGGAATTATTATACTTAGATGAACCTGGGAGCACAGGAGGCAGATATTCTTGCATATCTGACATTTTTATTTTAAAACAAAAGAAAGTGGTTTGCAGAGAGCCACAGAATATCTAAGTGCAACATTTTGACATCAGTCACAGTATATGAAGAAGGATACTGTGTTAGGTGGAAATACTATAGTAAGCCAAGAAACTAGAAGAATGAAAACACTGCATGGTAACATGAAGACAACCTAGACAAATGTAAAAAAAAAATTAAACTACAAATGTCCTCTGATGGTATTCTCAGCTTTTTCCTTTTGCTTCCTATGAGAAAGCAAATGTAAGAAATATTGTGCTTTACTGAGAAGTTGAAAGAAAGTGAAAGCCAGATGAAGTTCTCCTGTGAGCATCTTCACATGAGAGCTTTATTGGAAATGTTCACCAGACTATCAGCAGTTCTCTTTCACCTCCTTAAAAAAGTTTTTGGTATTGCATAAAAAAGTAAAAACAATACCATGAAAATTTGATGCTCAAAGCACACACCACAAAAGGCAAATAGTGATGAGTTACAAGCATAGTTAAAGATGGGTTATTTTTCCTATTCATATGATGAAATATGTTTGTGTAGTCAAACAACATCAAATAGCAACCAAGCTCCATGTGTGTGTTCATTGATTATTAAACGGAACTGAACTCAAGTAAATTATTTGCTAGGAATAATTCACCCTGCTCTAGTCAAGAAATCATACTGTGATTATTTTATGTCTCTTCATAGCTTTATTCAAAAGTGCATTCCTTTTTTTTTCTGCAGTCCTAAGAGGGAGCTTTCTGAGGAGCTTGCCAAGCCTCTCTCCATCATTTACCTTGGTTAACAGGGGAGATCCCAGATGCCTGGAGGCTTGTCAGTGTGACACACATCTACAGGAAAGGCCAGAAGAGGATCCAGGGAACTACAGGCCTGTCAGCCTGACCTTAGTGCCTGCAAAAACTATGGAGAGATTCATCTTGAGTGCCCTCACAGGGGAAGCTCAGGACAGCCAGGGGACCAAGCCCAACCAAGATGAGTTCAGGAAGGGCGGGTCCTGCTTGACCAGCCTGGTCTCATTCTATTACCAAGTGACCTGCCTAGGGGATGAGGGAGAGGCTGTGGATGTTGTCTATCTGGACTTTAATAAAGTCTTTGACACTGTCTCCCACAACATTGTCCTCAGGAAGCTGGTGGCTCATGGCATAGGGAGGTGTACTCTTTGCAGAGTTAAAAACTGGCTACATTGCCAGAGAGCTGTAGTCAATGGAGTTAAATCCAATTTGTGGCCAGTTACTGGTGGTATTCCCCAGGGCTCAGTTTTGGGGCCAGTCTTGTTCATTATCTTCACCAGATGAGGGAGTTGAGTGCTTCCTCAGTAAGTTTACAGAAGACATCAGGTTGGGTGGGGGTGTTGATCTGCTCAAGGGTGGGAAGGCTCTGCAGAGGGCTCGACAGGCTGGACCAGTGGCTGTAGGCTGATGGTTAACAAAGCCAAGTGCTGGGTCCTGCATTTTGATCTCAAAAACCCCATGCAACACTACAGGCTTGGGGAAGAGTGTCTGGAAAGATGCCAGGCAGAAAAGGACCTGGGAGTGTTGATTGACACCTGGCTGAATATGATCCAGCAGTGTGCCCAGGTGTCCCAGAAGGCCAACAGGATCCTGGATTGTATCAGGAACAGTGTGGCCAGCAGGAGAAGGGAAGTGAACCTGCCCCTGTACTCAGCACTGGTGAGACTGTGCCTCAAGTACTGTGTTCAGTTCTGGGCCCCTGATTACAGAGATGCTGGAGAAAGGTCAGAGAAGGGCAACCAAGCTGGTGAAGGGTCTGGAGAACAAGCCTTGTGAGGAGAGGCTGACGGAATTGGGAATGTTTAATAGGAGGAGGCTGAGAGGAGATCTTATTGCTCTCTACATCTACCTGAAAGATGTAGGGAGGTGGGTGGAGGCCTCCTCTCTCAAGTAAATAATGCTAGGACTAGAGAAAATGTCCTGAAGTTGAACCAGGGGAGGTTTATACTAGATACTAGGAAGAATTTCTTTACTGAGAGAGTAGTCAGGCAATGGATTGGGCCATTCAGAGAGGTGCTACAGTCACCATCCCGAGGTGCATTTTAAAATTGTGTAAATATAGATAGCTATATAGATTAGATGTAGATGTAGATGTAGATTGTAGATGATATAGATGTAGATGTAGATGTAGATGTAGATGTAGATGTAGATGTAGATGTAGATGTAGATGTAGATGTAGATGTAGATGTAGATGTAGATGTAGATGTAGATTAGATATGGGCAGATAAGGAAAATGCTTTGCTTGGTGTTACTTTTTTCCTCCTGAAAACCAGAAGTATTGTGACCCATTTTCACAAAAAATATTTTTTAAAAAGACCAAAAAAAAAAAAAAACCACCCACATAAAAATATGACCATAGTGAAAAATTGTGAGGAAATTACCAAATTAAGCAAACACAGTTTAGGTACTTCTCTCAAATATCTTCAGCTATGTCTGTGTTGTTAAGGAAAATAAATGTGTTGCTGCCAAGGCCTAATGACATGAACTAAATTTCATCTGCTTTACTTAGGGACAGTCAAAGAGTAGTTCTAGCTTTGAGATAGGTAAGGAAAGGAAGGAAGCTAACAAGGAAGATTCGTGAATGGTCCGGGATGCCATCATCATATTTTCTCCTCAGACCTGCCCTACTTCTACATCCTAAGTAACCTAAGTTTTAGCATGCCCCATTCCCTGCAAACATGTACTGAAGACAGCCTAGCCCCTATCCAGTAGATCTGCTGACTTTTCTGATGACGGGGGTGAAAGTACAGGAAAGGGCTACCGTGTGCCTCAGGTTTGACTCAGAATCATAGAATCATACAATCAAAAAAAAAATCTGAGAAATATTCAGAGGCATTCCTGTGCCTGTGAGGATCTGCCTGTGTACACACAGTGCAATCGGTTTGATTTCCTTTGCTGATGGAGCCATATATGCTTATTTGTGTTTTTTTTAAAAAGTAAGAATTTAGCACCTTAGTAGGTGCTAATTTACATATCGCCTGTGTTTAAAATCCTCCTCTTTAGTCACCAATAAAGTGCCTCCTAAAGTTCAAACACAATAAGGTAGCAGTGGGATGCAACTGCAATCTACCCTTTGTCAGACAGCTCCTGCAGTTAAAATGATCAAACTAAGTGTGACTTCAATAAAGACATGCCCACACCAGATTATGGAAGCACCAACATGATCTTTTAACACATGGTGTTATATTGACTCCTGCAAGTTAAACAGAAATAAAGCTACAAAGGCTTTATTAACATCAGGCCAAAACAGTGGTTTTTTTGAGTGAGTTATTATCCCTACAGGTGGGAAAGTACATCATGAGCTTAGAAAGGATAATTAAGAGCTTTACCTAGAGAAAACCACCACGCTAATTCTCAGATTCCTCTATGGACAACACTGGAGGTAAACAGTAGATAGGTTCAATAGGCTGTTAAGTAGGACTGGCTGTCAAACAAGAATTTGCCATGCACCACCATTTTTTTTTCTCATTAAATGAAAAACAGACTTTTGGAGTGTTCTAGGGAAAAGAACTGACTGAGAAGAATGCTCCCTACAAAGCAACCAGCATTGTAATTGTGAGACTTACAGAAAAGGTGTAGAAATAGCTTCAGAGTTTAATGTTTTTTTTTCCTACACGTTTCCAAATTTTAAGCAAATCTTTTGGCCACTGACATACAACATCAGGCTTCTCACTAGGTAGTAGAGAAGGATGAATAAGTCCAACAGAAAACCTTGAGACATTTTTTCTGAAACTGTGTGATTTCAATGACCGATATTTTCTGATTGACAAAGTCTGTTATTGAGGTAATTCAAACAAAACAGTTCTTCTATTAAATTATAATCAGTTTGCATCATTAAAGATGCTCAACTGGTCCATCCTGAGCTCACAGATCACTGGTGGCTTTAAGTTCTACTGATGTCACATAAAACCCCCACTGATCAGTTTGTTTCATCATTTAACTTTCTTTGAGACAAGAAAACATTACCAGTAAAATTCCTTTCAGTTACTATTACTATGTAACAAATAGACATTGAACTCTCAGCTAGTCTGATTTTAGGTACCTGTTGTTTATCATAAACCACAAAAGAAGCATCTGATATTAGTTTTTATTTTTATTTTTTACATATTGAAACTGCTGCTAATAAGCACCTGTCTCTGCAGTAGTATGGTACAGTAATTTCTAGGTACAAGGAGGAAATTGTGGAGGCCTCTTTTTTACGTATTACTACCTTATTAAATATATTTTTAAGACATTAATCTTACTGTATAGGTCGGGTTTAATTCTCCTTTGTCAGTGTGTTAATTTGAAATGATAATTAGAAAAAAAGTAAGCATAATTTTTAGAGACTCTGCAGTAATTACTATGGATTAGATGAAATTAAGCATAATCCTATAAAAATACTTCAAAAATCTGAAAAAAAAATTTTTCAAAACATTGTTGACTTCCATATCAGAGATATTAAACTACATCTAACATCTAACGTTTAACATTAGAACTAAGAGAAAAACAAAGCATTTCAGAAAGCTTCTCTTAGTTTAATTTCATAGCATTGCTTCATAATAGACTAAGCAACAATTCTTTCTGTATTGTCATAGAACTGGATAAACTTTTGTTATTTCATTTCATCTTAAAAATGTCCATTTTAGCTCATGTTCTGGCACTTGGAGATCAGCTATTTACAACAGCTTTTTACAGAGCTAGCACATGTGATGTATGGGCATAATATCTGCACATTTTATTTTGAAAACCATTTTTATGTTGTCCCCTTTTTGGCCAATCAAAATTCAGCATAATATGCTTATTCCAGAAGGGCAGATAAACTGATAATGGCATTAGCTTTCTTCGATATATATCTCCAAGCACATAAAGAGTCCTGAAACCAAGCAGAGACTGTTTCAATGCTTGCCACTCTAAATCTCTTTCAGCCAAAGCTTTAACTCTTGCCTCCCACTTCGTGATTGTCTCCCAGATTGATAGCCAAGAGCAGAGTGAGCTTTCGTCAAGCTTCTCCTTTGCCTTTGGGCTGTAACATGAACTCAGCTGCCCCTTACTGCAAGCTACCTGAAATAAAACAGTCTATTTAAATAAGTTTCCTCTTGCAGTCTTGTTACTATTATCATCACCATCGTTTGTAAGGGAAGTTAGTTTGCCTGTGAGCCATCACAGGATATCTTATATAAACATAACTTGTGCAAAAGAGCTTTACAATCAAAGTGTAAAATGAGAGCCAACAGGTGGAAGAAGCCATCAGCTGGAAGGGAGCACAGGGGAACAATGAAGCAATTACAAACAGTTGAGGAAGCAGCAGTCAGAGAACACCAGCTGCTTAACTATTGTGGGAGCTCTAATTACCCTTCTTTTTGGGAGGGTGAATTACTGGTGAAGCCTTCTGCCCAGAACTCTCCCTCAGGAAGGAGGATGTGGCTGTGGGAAGAAGGAAAATGCAGCAGGGAGGGGTGCAAGGTCTTTGTCTTCCTTTCTCGACAAGGCAAAGCAAAATGGAGTTCCAATGTCTGCAGTGTGCTCCTCTTTAGACATCATGCATTGCAGGAGAGGTCCTCAAGCTGTTAACATATGGATCTCTAACATGATAAAACATATTATTTCAGTATGGTTATTGAGCTATTAAGACAGATCATGTCAGAAATCTTAATGTTAATGGCTCCATGCTACACAATGACATGATCCATCTTAATGGATTCTTTCCTTCACAGCTGCTACCATGTACTGTGTCAAAGCATAATATTAAGCCTTCTGTTTGAAGTGCTACATAATATCAAACCTTCTTCCACAATTATTTAAATGTATAATGTCAGCTCATAGTATGGAGTTCATAAGTGGATCTTTGACAAGATGCATCATGTCAATACACGGTAATGACTGCTATGACACCATGCAGGTCTTAGTAAGGATGAAGAAGGTACTGTGTGTAAGCACAGTAAATTAAGTTCAAAAGGCTTAGGGTTTATTTTTCTTTTATTTAATACAGAGGAAATAAATACAAATTAAATGTGAACTGATCTGGGAGGATTTTCACTAGTAGAACAGTGCTCTCCTCTCTGTGAACCTGTAGCCTTTCTGATTAGAAGTGTATCATGTCAAGCAAGTCTAAAAGGTGTGTGAGAAGCTTATTCTTATGTGGACTGCACAGGAAAGATGGCGAAACCTTCCAACAGTAACTGTGAAACTACTTCTTTTCCCATCAAATCTTTCCAGGGTTTTTTGAAATTTGTCCTGGTTTGGGCCAGGATAAAGGTGGTTTTCTGTTTCTGTACTTTTGCTTTTAGCTAAGTCCCTTGTAAGTAGTCTCTCTGAAATTAACAGCAAGTTTCTCATGCAGTGTGTGTGCTTTTAGGATTGATAACACTTGATGTTTATAGTTACTGCTAGAGACTGGTATGCAGGCCAAGGACACTGCTCAGCTCTGCATGAAAACATTTTACCCTCCAGGAGGATACAGAGGTCCCACCAGAGCCCTCCTTTAGGGAGGATCAGACAAGATAGATGCCAGAATTGACCAAACAGACTATTCCATCCCATATACGTCACACTCAGTATAAATTTGAGGCATCACGAGGGCCGAGCCAGATCTTTTCCTGATTTCCTGCTTCCCTTCCTTCACCCGGCATCCTGGAAGGATCCTGTCCATTCGCCTGCCTGTGGTCCTGATCCGTGCCAGCCCATATCTGTGTGTTCCTGCCTCCAGTTCCCGACTGCTGCCGACTCCAGGAGTCCAGCCTGGACTTTCCCAGGGCTGCCCTACAGCCTCGGTGGTGACGTGAGAGTTATTGGGGGAAAGGGGGGAGGAATGTGGTTTCCATTTTCCTGTATATTTGTATATATTTAGTAATTTTTTCCCTATTTACCATTACTGTTTCATTAAAGTTGTGTAGTTTAGTTTCCAACTCATAAGTCTCTCTCCCTTATTCTCTCTCCTTTCTTCATCGAGGGGAGAGAGAGATTAATAGAGAGCGTCTGTTATTCGGTTTAATTGCCGGGCCAGTGTTAAACCGTGACAAAATTAAAACTACAATATGCCAGGTTTGACACTACTTCCATCAAGGGAGTCTTCCAAACTGCACAAAGAGAAATTGGTTCAAGCCACACTTGCCCATCATACAATTGAGGTTTAGAATGCTGTTTTAATCCATTATGGGTACTCAAACCATGAAAATCTCTTGTGCTTTTTCAGCATGTATTTGCACTGAAGCATTTAGCTGCATGTATAAAGTATTCCAATAGCAGAGGTCAAGTTCATATTGTGGAATGAGGACATTTCTCATTCCAGATTTTCAGGACTTGCAACATCAAATACCAAAATTGTTCATATGAAACACAACACTGTTGACAGGAAAAATGCACAAGCAGCAGATGGATGCAGAGTCTCCTCAGAATCCAAGAAGGATGCAATAGGGTGACAAGGGCAGCTAACAGTGAAGTGGATTTTGCAGCATATTGAAGACAAGAAAAGACAATGTGAAATCAATAAAAGAAACATGATGTTCTTCTGTTGGAGTTAAGGAAGAATTCTCAGAAAAATACTTTCTCCTGGTCTATGAAGAAATAAGTAGATATAGGCTTACAGCTTTATGTTAATATAAATTCAACTGAGCTACCACATTTGATGATTTTTTAAAAAAACGCAACAAAAATTCCCATTTAATTTTCCATTTTTATAGTTCCCATTCCTCTTACATAAGAAAAAGAGTACGGCTACACTACAGGCAAGTCAATCAAAGCCATTAACACCTTTGTTAGACTGCAGTAAAAGCAGAAACATTCTTGCCGCAGCTGTGGGGGAAGTAACAACAAACAAACATCAGTGACAAATTATGACAGACAACCTATTTCTGCTTTGGATGTTTATTTTCAAAATGTAAAATCTTAGAACACAAATTATTTTCCTGACCTTGAACAGATATGTAGACATTATTGATCTTTAAATAGTTTCTCATATATTTTAAACTTCCATCTATGCTGACAAAACACAGTTTTAGAAGTAGATTAGGAGTCCACAGGCCTGTTACTTCATTTCCAACTGCAGCCACCTTGCTCAGGAAAACAAAAGATAGCTACCTGTAAAACTCCACAAAGCTATTAAAGTCAGAACCTGGGTAAAAAGCTGGCATTTAGCTACTAGTAATACATTTTTCCCTCTGAAATAGAGTTAGAGGAAGTGTTTCAAAGACAACTATGAGATCTGGTTTTATGGGATATGCATGCATGGTGGATGACATTCTGTGTTCAAATGGTCTGAACAACATTGAGTCAAAATTACTGAGAGATGATTGCATAAAACAAAGTGAAGTCTTGTGTGACAGTCTCTTTGAAAGCTATTACCAGTTGGACAAACCTATCAACCATTTACTTCAAGGATTTATTTTAAAATTCAAAAAGTTGTGTGTCACAGTCTAGATAAGTCTTACTTAATTATCGTTTCTCAGTGCATATCACCTTTCATGAGAGATCAGATGAAGGAGATATTAATTTCTAGTTTCCTTTGGATTCTGTTTTTGACATATATATTTGATTTTCAGATACATTAACTAAATTTCTCTGGACTAATCTTTGCCTTATTTGGCATATTAAATGCACAGCCAAGAGTAGGATAAAGTGCCTGGAGGCACTGGTGTTTGGAAAAGGAAAATACTAGTGCTGAAAAAAGTAGACTGTTGAAAAAATAGAACCACATTTCTCAAAAAAAAATCCTACTACATTTCCAAGAAAAATTCTTATGCAGGGAATCACAACTTAAAGGCAAACTAAGAAGTCATACGGGCTTTCTTTCTTGCATGCCTTCACATAGTGTTTTATACTTACATTCATTCAAAATTTTGAAGTGATGTCATCATATTTCCCCACATTGCTCTTATACTCTATGGATGCTCTTGTTTGCACACAGGATAAAACAGAGAGTTAGTATTTAATCTCTGTGTATTTAAATGTACTTTGCCATAATTTCAAAAGAGAAAAAGGGTATAAACAACTGAGAAGAAATACAATGGGAATGGTGATCCTATGCTGTTTACAAAGGTTTGGCCTATTCTGTGTAGTGCTGAGTCAAGTGCCTCCACGAGTGATGCTGTGTTCACAAAGATACTTTGTGCCACAAAGCACAGCATACATCTGTTATGCTTTTGAAAAGAAATGGGGGAGATAAAAAAAGTCTGAATGTGTTCTTACCCTAGAAAATATTTGGGAATGCATGAGATTGGAATTCAGTAGCAAAATATTTGCTATCTAGAAATAAATTAGAGATTTGGGGACCGAACACATCTGTGTTTGGGATGATTTAGTAACATCTGTAGAGGTGTAAGAGACACCCGCAGACAGAGAAAAGCCATTCCCAGTAAGGTGGAAGGCAGCAGGAGATCCAACAAGCTCTTTAAGCATTTCACTGACATTTTGCAAAGAGAGCTAAGAACAGAAGGAAAATCAATTGGTAACTAACTTACACTTCATTGCAATTCCATCTTATGGTATGTAACTGATTTCAAGTAGTATCTTATGCACTGTTATGAGAACACACATTACTCTGAACAATATTTTCTTTAGATGTATTTTTCAAACTGCATTCACCTGGCCTTCTGTCATGTATTAAAGTCCAGTGGATGTTGGGCAGATGCAGTCCTCACCCTGCCTCTGCAGGGAGGCAGGCACCTGACAAGGGTCATTCAGCTCACTTAAATATTTATACCAGGCTTCTCATTTTAAGTCATCCAGGGTGGAATTCAGCTCCAGATTCAGACACCCACATTTAAATGTTTTCATCTCCTCACTTATGTATGAGTTCAGTGGAGTGCAGATCGATGCTTAGCCAGTGAACCTGTTATGACATCTGGGATGCTCTGGGATGCCCAAGACAGCAGAAGGTCTTGCTGGGATATCTTAGGCTATCTCACTAATATTAGACTCACATTTCTAAGGAACTGGACTTAAATCCTTTTAAGGCTGATTAGATCTCATCTGACTGTGATGGAACCTAGGCATGAATCTCACATGTTGACACAGACATAAAATCATCTAAATTTGGGTGTCTGAATCAGAAGCTGAATCTTACTCCTCAATTTACTCAAGATAAAGCCAAGCCTTAAAACATAGCCTAAATTAAATCAGTCACAATACTTTCAAAATCTTATGCCTGGTGGTGTTTGACTACTGGGGCAGCAATTTAGTGTCATCACTGTCAGTTCTATGGAGCATCCACCTGGCACAAGCCTCCTGTAGCACCTGTAGGAAAACAGTCAGCCCTGTGGCTGTCTCAGACACTCTGTAGGGTTTCAACTAACACTAGCTACTTACTTATGGTTATGAATATAATTGCAACAGAAATTTACATGCTTAACTCAGAATAATTATACAGATGCTGCTCTTCAACTGGAAAGGTATCAGTCCACTTTCTATCTGCCTATAGAAGTTCTGGTAGACTCCATTCAAATCCTTTCAGTTAATTGTAATCTCTTATTACTAGTCAATACTGGACCTACTCACTCTATTAGATTTATGCAAAGCTTAAATATATTTTTTGTACTGTTGTTCTGTCAGAGCACTACATCTAAGAAACTACTGAATTTAGAAGGAGGACTTATAGCTTCAGCCCAAGTAATTAATATTTCTTTCTATATCTAGTTCACTGAATTAATGTGTTCTCACCTCAATATACGGACAAGGAACAAAATAAATCTTTTGCAGATATCCTGTAACACCAAATGGAAATGCTCTAGAGGTCAATGAGTAAATATGAAACTAAATTAATTTGGTTTAGCAATTCTAGGGTGTATCATATTTTTCATTTTCCTGCAAATAATACTGTTTGTGAAAAATCAGAACATTTTCTCCTTCATAAATATAAAACATAGCCATGGTAACCAGCAGATTTAGAAATAGATTTCTAATTATGTAATATGGTGGCATGTTCTTATTACCTCACTGTATTATGACACCTAACTTCACCAAAGTGTATTTCAATCCCCTCAGTGCCTTAGGGTATAGGACATATTTTCTACAAAGGGGTATTTGCATGAGTCCACAAGCGTGTATCAAAGTTCTGACAGTGCACTGAAAATAATTAAAATGCATTTGAAAGGTCTGGCCCTGGGCATTAGTTTCCTTTTTATAACATGCATCTTGCTGCAAAATGCAAAATCTCTGGTTTCTCAGATCAACCTATTGGAAGGATAGTGAGCAGAAGTGTTACAGACCTCCACCAAGTAATACTATTAACTGGATTTTTGAGGACCAGTAGCTAGATTTTTAAAATAAGGTACCATATATTTTTTACAAAATTAATTACTTGCATGATAAACATTCAGTCATAATCATTCCTTAATCTACGTTTGAGACCAATATTTTACACTTCATCTGAGCTAGTATAGTCCATAAAATGTTAAAGCTTTTTTTATATAGAAATACAGAATGCTTGCATTTGTTGTGGCTGAGGGGAGATTCTCTGGCAATATTTTGATCCAGTAAGCATGCACAATAAGTGCAGGTTTTTTCCCTTGCTACGTTGATCAGTAACAATAATTTTAATTTAGTAGAATATTTGCTGTAGTACAGTCTTTATAATTTTCTCATTGCTCTTCTGTAAAAACAGTAGACTTTATTTTCAGCTCTAATTACCAATACTACTCCATTCTCATTCCTTCTTGCACATCTGTCACTGACTTTATGTGCCATTATTGTCTTTTTCCCCTCTCAGCATCCACTTGTTTGTGCACCCAAAAGAAACAATTGATATTGTATTATGGTTGGGTTTTTTCTGGAGAGAAATGAGTCTATTGACTGCAAATGAGCCTATTGACTGCTTCACTTTCAGGCAAGTTATCTTGTAAAAAATTATGCGTGAGAACTGGTGCATTCATTATGGCTGACCTGCTGGGATATCAGCAATGTGGTAATGCAGGGGTTTTTTTTTTGCTTATTTTAAGCTCTGTATAAAGCTTGTAACATATTTTGTTTATATTATTGATAATAACCAGGATTCACCTGGCATCATTCCAAAGGAAGCACACTGACATAAGTTTATTTTATTTCTCAGAACATATGCCATGGCTTTTTTATATTCTTTGTTCAATGCAGTTTCAGGGGATCATTACATCACACATACAGAATTTGCACGTTTGAAAAGATTATGATAAGAGAAAAATTCTAATGTCTGCTCATGCAATTACTGCTTATTATTATTAATGTTACATATTCTGTCTGTCTACCTATGTGAAGCCTTGGTACCACAGTGTGATAGAGAAGGGCATTTTATACAAGCAACTAATTTCTAAAGTGCAGAAACATTTAAAAACATATAACAGGAGACCTGGTACTGTGTAAAGGGGAAGCATTATGCATGTAAAATAATTTTGCTTAGGCATTAAACAGACAAGTCCAGATCCTGTGCCTTCACGCCTTACAGACCATATCAGTGAGTGAGGCACCTGCCTCCCAGTCACATTTATCTTGAAGTTGATGTATTTTCATCTCCTCCTTCATAGCTCTGAAAATGAACCTCTCCATTCAATGGGATCAGATGGTAATAAATTCACATAATTATATACTTGTTAAAGAGGTTAAGGTTATTTTGTTTGGATAACGTGACTATAATTTATTTTGTCTGTAAGGTTTGAGGTTAAACAATATTAATGGTTAGTTAATGGCCTAATGAGTCAGCTACAAGCCATTTAGGCATGCAATGAACCTTTGCTTTTCAATGACTCTTCTAATGAAAGATCTATATAAACACCTGTCTACTGTCACAATAGAGATAGCAGGAGAGTCACCTAATCAATTGTGATGGTAAATCAATTGATCTGTAACCCTGTTTTCATACAGTGAAAAAGATATGGATATTGTTCCCTTATTTCCAGCTGAATATCTATAAATAAAAGAGACAGTTCCCTATTTGAAAATATTCCTTTTATTACTGTGATTCAAAAGCAGGGAGAATCTGATTGATGTCCTATTTTATAGATGTGCCAGTTACTTTTGTCATTTCCAGGAGATTTAAAGTTCTTAGAAATTAAATATATGATGCAGAACATCAGAGAGGCTTGCTCTTCCCTGTCATGTGTAAGGTTAAGGACTAAGATAAAGCTGATGTGTGCTCTATTTGTTCCTACCTCTGAACGGCATCCAAAACTGCAGCTGGATGATTTAGAAAGAAATTTGGAAATGCCATTTATAAAGAAAAAGTCTTTGAAGCTTTTTTTAGATAGAAATTGTGTTAAAGAATGTTTGAGACAGCAGTCTATGGTACTGAGCTGCTTTTTTATACACTGATTTCATGCTGTCCTGTGGGTTTTGTTGCAGATTTTTCCTTTTCCATATTGTCTTTAGAACACACATATTTTTTGATCCTTATTATAATCACAAACGACCAGAAGCACCAACTACAATGCAGTAACTCTTACATGTAAGTATTGATTCCTCCTAGCCACCTAATAAGATTTCAGCTTTTTTTTCTAAACTAACTTCTTGTTTTGCTTGCCTTCTTCTTCTAACCTGAGAAACATTACAAAAGACCAATTTTATAGAAATGTTGATGAATCTGCCTCTTCCCCCACTAGAAAAAAAATCACTGATCTTTATTTAAGGCATCCCAGAAGGGTCACAAAACAGAGCTATACTTAAGCAATGTTTGTAGATTCGAGCCTCTCATCTGCTAAGCAATTGAGTTTGAGTGGCTGACATGAAGTAATGTATTTCTATTGCTGCTGTATGCAGCCTTGCAGCCTGAGAGTTGCTGCCACTTTTTTTTTTTTTTTTTTTTTTTGCCTCAGTGTCACAGTGTCTTAAACATAAAAGAGTGACTATGATCTCAGACTGAAAACATCCAATAAGGAAACCAACTTTAGAATCCCTTTCCTAGAAGGGAGGAAATTTGCATTGTTAAATAAGGGGCATTTGATGAGAAGATGCTATGGGCAGCACGGATGGGTGAATGATAGGAGTTTGCTGAATACACAGAAGAGAGCAAAATGATGGTGTGAGGTTGTAACCTGAGGCAATGTCTGTACTACAGAAGGTGCCTGCAACTGGGCCAGCTGACACAGAGCTGCCTCAGCACATATACATAAATCCATTCTGCCATGCAAAGCAGCGTGGTTGTACTCAACTTGCCAGGGATGGTCTGTGATCCACTCTGACTGTCAAGTTGGGAATTGTTTGGGGAAAATGCTACTTGGCTTAGGTGACAGCCATTCTGGGGACACTTCAATGATTCAGCAGTATGGATGATCAACTTCCAGGCTCAGGAGTGCTCCTTAACACTGTTTAATTCACTGAGGCCTGACAGAGCCTGAATACCTAAAATCAGATACCAGATGAGTTCATATTTGTTTGCTCACAACTTTTATAAGTGCATTTAATAGACAGATTTTCAAGTATGGTACATAATCCAAAACTGAGACACCTTCCAGATGTCTAGGCATGCCAAACCAGGTCCTTCTCATCAGCAAATGAACATCCTATCTGACCAAATTACAGCTCACTGCCAACCCACAGTAATAAATACCCTGGTCCTGCAGAACACACTAAATATCAGCAGCTTAACCATCTCATACCTCACTCAAAGGCCTGTGATGCCATTACCCTGTCCTTTAATTTCAAATCGTGACACACTGATTTTCAGCAATTCCTCTGACAGTGATAACACTGCATAATCACTTAAATGACTAGAAGAGAGATTTAGACACCAAATTCAAGTTTGTAGCTCTCACTGATATGGGGCAGTATGGATTATTTTGATTATTTGTTTTCCTGTCAGTTGAACAGCCTGGAGACACTGAGTATAAGTAGGTAACAGAAAGCCAAGTACTTCAGACCACAGAACTATCACCCAAGGTTATTGCTTCAGTATTTCTGCTGATGCAGTGATTGTTACAGTTCACACAAACAGATATATAATCCCATTTCAAATATTTGTAGCTCTACACTGTGGAGATATGGACACTGTTAGGAAAATATAAGCACCAAAATTTTTCTTAAATAAAGCGCTGGAAAGTAGCTTAAATTATTCCCATATCTTTTCTTTTTTCCTTTTTTTTTTTTTCTTTTTTCTTTTTTTTAATCACCTAAAAGCTCTTCTACTGCTCTACTGAAAATAAAAAAATTTATGACAGACTATTTGGTGTGACATCCAGCACAACATACCTCAAGGCTTAAAGTTCCTTTTTCTTGACTTTTAAACTGTGCTTTAGCTGTTTTCCATTTGGCCTTACCTCATAGGATAAATTTAAATATTATGATAAATTATATCCACTGACCTATCAGACAAAAGGTTCCTTTGTTCCTTCATGGTGAAAATGGCACTTTTTAACCATGGCAAGCACAGGCACAAGTAATCTTTTTTCAAAGGTATCATCTTCCTACTGATACTAAAGAACTTAGAGAGAACTAGCTCACTCTGTGCCTGTACTTCAGGTGCAAGTCCAGGCAGCAAGGTTCCCTGTATTAGTCTCTATTTTGTGTCCATTTTTAGCCTAGGTCAGGCCCTTAGGATGAATCTGGGCTCAACATTCAGTTGCCTAAGCACAGACATCCTACTGCATTGCAGGTACTCTAAGGTTTCCAAGACAGAGACTCTTTTATCCACTGATAAAAGCTATGAACTATACAGATCTGGGATTTCTCCCAAATGGTACACATCTAAAATTAGGTATTTACACAGAAATGTCCACATATGATCCAGGTGCTGAGGCTGATGCACAATCAATGAGGAACAGAAGTGCATGTCCAGTGCCTGACTGTTACAACAATGCCTCAGGTCTTCCAGGCCCTTTTGAAATTCTTGGACTGCACATGGACAACTGCATGAAGTATAACAATGAGAACAAGAAACAGGGACAGAATGCAGAGGTGACAATCATTTAATGCTGCTTTAGACACCATACAATCACAACACTTTAGATATCGTAGTTAACATCCACCTGCTGTTCCAGGACACAGGTCTCCCATGTGTCTTATGTCAAACCATTAAACCCCATACATCTCCCCTAGAATCACAGAGTAATTTGGGTTGGCAAGGAACTCTAAAAGTCATCTCAAAGGCCCTCAAGGTACATGTATAGTAAGTAAGTCAAGTCCTTAATTTTTGCATCTGAACTAGATAGCTATGGACAAGAAAATGATAGACATACTTGTGTGGATGGCATGGTTTTAATCTCAGTAATAAAATAAACCATTTATAATGATATCTAAAAGTTCTGCCTATTTTCATAGATTATAAAGGCAGTACAGGCTGGGTAGCTCAAATATAAACATCTTCAGTGTTAAATGAGAGGACTGCAACCCAAAACGCTTGTGATGTTTATCTATGCTCTGGCTCTGATCATCTCTGTACCATGGCCCATCTCTCTCTCTAAGGACCATGAAATCAAAGCTGGAGTGAATTGCCAGTGAATACATTGGAATGTTACTAAGATCTTGACTTCATTAACCACTAAGCTAGGTGCAGCTTCCTGAGACACAGCAGCATTTAAAATACCAAAGAAAATTTTCTGTGACAATAAAATTTGTGTAACTTTGATCTGATTTACTGCAGAGTATCTTTACCTCCTGTTGTGTATTTGTGCTTTATTTGTTCAGATTAATATATTTACTTGCAGAGTGCTCAAGACCTAAAAGCTTCTTGGAGAGCAGAAGAACTTGAAAAACCAAGGGGATCATTGTGAGTCACTACTGATGGTTTTCAAGAATCTTCTCAGTTTGGATGGATCTACACAGAAAGTCTTAATACCAAAGAAACCATATCAGTTGGGGAAGATGATCACAGTTGTATGTATACCAAAATGAACACAAATTTTGGAAGGCAGTATGCTTTTAGTCCCTCTAATTTCTATAGGTCAAGATAAATGTAGAAGAAGAAATAAGAATACAATATAAAATCACTGTATTGTTCTCAGTTTTAATGGAGAACATGGTGCGAGAACCAAGATCCATGAAAAGATTTAGGTGTAAAAACATTACTGATTGAAAGGCACTCACATCATCTAATTTTCTACACACTTCAGTGGGAAGTTGGTGCTGAAGATCCCTTAATAGACCTTGGTTACAGTGATATTTGTTGCATTAGTTCATATTTGGGCTAAAACATGAAATGTGGACCTCACAGAGCCCTTTAAGTTACATGGGAGACTATGCAGCTACAAGCACAGTCCACAGAAAACAGTTTGATAATATCTCCTTTTTCTACAGATGTTCATAATTTAGGGGATGTGACTATTTTGATGCATAATCCAATAGGTCACCAGCTTCTAAATATAAATCTTTCTTGTGAAAGCTCCAACTGGATATTAGAATTCTTAAACTGATGTTTAATGGTCTTCAGACATTTCAGTTAGTTACACCAGTGTGTACAGGAAAAAGCTGTGGACTTGGCTATCAGAAATGTCTGTTTTGTCTTTACATATGCTTTAGTCGTGAAGCACCTTATTAATATTCAGCCAACTTTCCCATCAAAAGTGCACTGTTTCTCCAGAAAACACATCTTAGAAACTAGAGAGTAAGTATAAAGTATAAAGAGTATAAAGTATAAAGAGATAAAGTATAAAGAGATCCATCTAAATACCTGACTAGAAATTTCTTTTTCTATCTTCAGAGGTGTTACATGGGTGGTAGGTATAAAAAAAAAAGAAAAATCACCTTTCTTGATAAACTTGGTTCAGTTAGAATTAGTTATGTACAGCTATACCTGTATTAATAAAGGCTGTTTGGCTTTAATGGTAATATATTGTGAAAAGAGAACATAATAAAGTATTTATTCCTTGGAGGGTTTCACAAAATGATCTTAACTTATAAATATTAGCAGGCTTTCCTTATATGTAGTGATTCTATGAATTATGTCATTTGATTTTTAAATTTTCCAGCCAATGAACTCCCCAATTAATTTTCTAGCCAATGAATTCTTCTTATTCATATCAGAAAAGATTAGGCTTAGGTAATTCAACAACCTTGTTTATGGAAGAGTGGGTCAAATTATTCCCACTCATGGATATCTGTCCCTCACCTTTTCATGCCCCCAGTGTTCCACTTCATCCTTCTGTTTTTGACAGAAGGACAATGACATGCAAGAAGAAATAGTAGTTCATCTGTTATTGATGAAGCAGTATGTAAAGGTAACCTGTGATCTCCCAGAAGACCATATTGCAGTCAGATGGAACTTTGATTTTTATTCTTATTTTGAACTTATCCTGAAGGAGCCAGAATTTCAGCTCATGAAGAAAAGTTCCTCAAACCTATTAAGTTTTTTTCAAGTTATCCATTGTCATCTACCAGCATAAACTTCCTTTCATAGGACAACACTGCCTTACCTCTTTGAAAACAGATGTTAATTGGAAATATCACTAGCAATACCACATTACACAAGCAAAACCTATCACTTCAGTCTCACAAGTTGAACCAGTGTGGTTTTTGTCAGTGTGGTGGGTCTGATCCTGTCTGAATGCCAGGTGCCCATCAAAGCTGCTGTATCAGTCCCCTCCTCAGCAGGACAGAAAGAGGAAAAAAGAAAAGATGAAAAGCTTATGGACTGAGATAAGGACAGGGAGATCACTCAGCAGTTACCATCATGGAAAAGACAGACTCCACTTAGGGAAAGTTATTTATCACCAATCTGAATAGCATAATGACAAATAAGAACACATTTATAAACACCTTTTCCGCCTACCCTCCCTCCATCCCAGGCAAAAATTCACTCCTGATTCCTCTATCTCCTCCCCCCCAAACAGCACAGAGGGACAGGGAATGGGGATGTGCTCAGTTCATTCTCTCTGCCACTCCTTCATCCTCACATCCTTCACCTGCTCCAGAGTAGGGTCCCTGCCATAGCACAGTCCTCCACGAGCTACTCCAAAATGATCCTTTCCACAGACTGCAATTCTTCATGAACTACTCCAGAGTGAGTTCTTTTCCATGGCATGCAGTCCTTCAGGAGCAGGTGACCCATGGGGGTCAGAGGTCCTGCCTGACATACAGAGCAGGTGGATATGTCTGAAGGATTCTGTGACTCTGTGAGAAGCCCTGTCCTGGTTTGGGCCAGGATAAAGGTGATTTTCTGTCTTGTACGTTTGCTTTCAGCTAAGTCTATTGTAAGTAGCTGCACTTGCTGAAATTCACAGCAAGTTTCTCAGACAGTGTCTGCTTCTAGGACTGATAACACTTGATGTTTATAGTTACAGCCAGAGACTGGTGTGCAGAGCCAAGGACACTGCTCAGCTCTGAGGAACATTTTACCCTCCAGAAGGAATAAAGAGATCACACCTGCAGCCCTCCTTTGGGGAGGAATGGACAAGATAGATGCCAGAACTGACCAAACAGAGTATTCCATCCCGTACACGTCATACTCAGTATAAATTTGAGGGATTACAAGGGTCAAGCCATGCTTCCAGCTTCCTGCGCTTCCTGCTTCCTGCCCTTCCTGCTTTCCTGCTTCCCTGCTTCCCTTTCTTCGCCTGTTCCCTGTTTTGCTTCAGCATCCTGGAAGGATACCGTCCATTCATCTGCCTGTGGTCCTGATCCATGCCAGCCCATATCTGTGTGTTCCTGCCTCCAGTTCCCGACTGCTGCTGACTCCAGGAGTCCAGCTTGGACTTTCCCAGGGCTGCCCTGCAGCCTCGGTGGTGACATGAGGGTTACTGAGGGAAAAGGAGGGAAAGAACGTGGTATCACTTTTCCTGTATATTTGTATATTTTTAGTAATTTTTCCCATTTATCATTACTGTTTCATTAAAGCTGTGTAGTTTAGTTTGCAACCCATAAGTCTCTCTCCCTTATTCGCTCTCCTTCCTTTATCAGGGAGGGGAGGGGGATTAATAGAGAGCATCTGTTACTCGGTTTAATTTCCGGGCCAGTGTTCAACCGTGACAAGCCCATAGTGGAGCAGGCTCGTGGCAGGACCTGTGTACTCACGGATGGAGGAAACCACACAGAAGGAGGCTCCTGGCAGCAGCTGTGACCCCATGGGGAATACTCACTGGAGCAATCTCTTCCTTAAGGGCTGCACCTCATGGAAGGGACTCACTCTGGAGCAGTTCATGAAGAGCTGCAGCCCCTGAGAATGACTCACGTTGGAAGAGCTCCTGGAGGGCTGTCTCCTGTGGGAGGGACCCCACAGTGGAGCAGGGGAGGAGTATAAGGAGTCCTCTCCCTGAGGAGGAAAGATTGGCAGAGACAACATGTGGGGAACTGACCACAACCTCCATTCCCTGTCCCCCCATGCCACTGCAGGGAGAAGGCAGAGAAAGCAGGAGTGACGTTAAGCCCAGGAAGAAGGGAGGAGCAGGGGAAGACGGTTTAAGATTTGGTTTTATTAATCATTACCTTACTCTGATTTGGTTGGTAATAAATTAAACAAATTTCCCTGAGTCAAGTCTGGTTTGCCCACAATGGTAATAAGTGACTTCCCCTTTCCTTATCTCAACCCACAAGCCTTTTATTATATTTTTTTCTCCCCTGTCCAGCTGAGAAGAGTGATAGAGCAGCTTTAGAAGGCACCTAAGCATCCACCACATTTTGTTATGATCATTCATGAAAACAAGCAGCATATAATATAAAGAATCATACCCATTAATGAACAAGAGAGCCCTTCAGAGACATTCTTAAATGAATTCAGCTATTAACCTGAATACCAAGGCACAGCATTCACAGTCCCACACATACAGATGTTGTCAGTGTATGTCCCAGGTAGCTTAGACACCACAAGCACTGCTACAGCTTTGCTGACACCCAAAATCCTCCAGGAAATGATTAGTATGCTTGTGGCATTAATATAAGCTTGTGCTGGAAATGCAAAGTGTAAGACAGGATATTTGCTGCCTTGGATGATATCACATTTAGTCGCCCTTTTTAGTAACATTTTGATAAAGCACTTGTCATGTAACAGAATGGATTTTGGCCATGCTGTTTTGGGGATGAACTTGTACATAATTCCTGAAGAGAGATAAATATGAGTGAGTGCCACAGAACTTCTATACCCCCTGTGGCAGGCAAAACCAGGACTTCACAGTCTTTTTTAGATACTTTTGATATGTTGGACCTAATTGTCCTAATTGTTTTGCAAAATTACTATTCAGTAAGTTCTGGGAAATCTTGAATTCTTCGTAGTGAATGGATTTTAAAAGAAGAAACAAGTTCTGGATGCATTTATTTGTGCAGAACTCCAGAATAAACCCACTAAAATCAATGAAGTTTCTTAAGATTTGTACCTGAAATATTGCTCTTTAGCAGAGAAATACTATGCAGTGGTGATTAAAAAAAATAATAGAGAAACCTTTCATTACATTCACTAGAGATAAAATTATAATGTCTAGCTGCATGGTTGGTTACTGCCAGTGACTCTAAGCTGAAACATTCCATTAAACTCACAGGAGTTTTAAACAGCCCAAAATTAGCTAAGGATTTTTGTCTTAGTGGTTATCCAGGTATATTTCTTGTTGAAGGTCAGTAAAACTCTCTCACTGTTTTTATTTCTTCATTATTTCAGGTTGTTTTAATTTGGATAAATTGATTTTATCTATAAAAATATTCAAAATATATTAAAGACTAAATAACCACGAAAATCCTTTGAATATTAAGATTAAATGATGGGTATATCATTCAGAGGAAAGTGAAGGCTTAGAAAACTGTTTTCTCTTTACACAGCCTTACATTTACCAACTTTGAAATTATATTTTGATATCAATGCCTCTTAAAATGACACTTTTCAGGGAATATTGCAGAGAGTATTTAAAAGATATTTTGAATTTGAGACTCTGTCTATTTATATCAACAAATTTTTGAAACTTCACTTCAGTTCATCTGCCCAAAGCAAGATATATCCATGTGGATATATGTTTGGGGTTTTTTTAATTTCACATATCAGCTACTTGAAGCAACAAACTAAACTGAGTAGTCCTATGCTGTGCTTGGGCTGCAGAAAGCACTACTGTAGTTATTTCAACATGAAACATATTACTGACATTTGTAAGCTTCTATGGAGGGGAATAGAAGCAAAAATTACAAAGAGTACTAAGAATAGTGTAGTCAAGATTTAGCATATCAAAGTCATTAGATGAAGGCCTCCCACATACTCTGGGAGACTCAAAAATATTAAAAATACTGTTTATTCATTTCAGGTTTGCCTATAAGAACATCCCATACCAAGATGTAAAAACAGGGGAGGGAGCGTACTAACCATTGGCTGAAGATGCTCAACTACTGAAGTTATTTTCTCACTGTATTTTCAGAGATTTATTGGCCATTCACTGTCCCCTTTGAAACAGCCCATTATCATACGTACAGTGCCAGCCAAAAAGACTTCTGATGTTCCTTTGAAACATGTTCTACACCATCAAGTGTCTGCCACAACAGACTAGCAGATAAGTTTGTACAACAAGTGAGGTATCTCATAATGGATGCACATTGTGGGCATCTGTTGATTAACTAGAAATTCAGCAGACAATATAATTAAGTGAAGAACCAGGATTCCACATACTGAAGAAATCTTGGATATTTAGAGTATGGCTTTAGGAATTTGTCATGTGTTGACTCACTGTATAGCAGTAGAATATATATAATGTATATAATATATATATTATATACATGCATATGTATATAATATATATAATATATAATATATAAATATATGCTAACTATAGCAGAAGAAATGCTGTTAAAGAAAGCCTTAAAAATCATTTTGTATCTTCCTTATAGTATTGCCCTTGTTTGTGGCTGTAAAATTGTTATGAAAACAAAACATGGAAAACCACAGAAAAAGTATAAAGGTCCATTCCTGAGATGTTCATAACTAGTAGGAATGAGAGCTGTGAATAAAAAGTTTAAAGTGGTAATTGATATGAAAAAAAATGGAATTGATAGGGAAAATGTTCCACTGTTACAGTTGCTAAATTAATAGTGTTACTGCCATTCACACCAAAATAAATATTAACAGAGAGAGAGGTGGTCTTCAAATGGTTAACAGTTGGACTTGGTTATCTTAAAGGTGTTTTCCAACTAAAACTATGCTACAATTCCCTGAAATAAAATCCAAGTGGTTTTCTAGCTGTTTATTACATTGCTTGTTTTGGCTTAAAGTTTAGTCCTAGAAGATTTGGTCAAATCATTTATTTGGTGAAGTGAAAATGAGGTCACTGAATATAGTCAAGTAAAAAGCAAATTGTACAAAACCATTTGTATGATATGATATTACCACTTGCATTACACTTATTTCTTGTGACTTGATTTTAATGCCTTTTTAATATTTTATTCCTGAGATTTTTTCAGTTAACTGATGGGATTTCCCCACTACCCTTTTTTAATATAAATACACATTAGCCACCTGACTAGTGCACTGTACAACTGTGAGTGGTTTTGCCACCTTCCAAAGATAGTGGTGGATTGTGCCCCTTGTAATCTGCTTCTGTGTAGAGAACAGACACAGATTGCATCCAGTTCTTGCCCAAAGAGATGGTGAAGGAACAGAAAGGAAACACTGGAAATGTTGTCAGTTTGAATCCTGGGAAAAAGCTGAAAGTCTTAAAGTTTCTTTTGGAGCCGATCATGTATGGATGTAACATATTTAAACATTTATGTGAACAACCAGTATGCTTGTCTATATTATTTTTGCAGACAAACTTGATCGTTCTATCTGTAGATTATCTAAATTCTGTTTAAGTTTCTTTCTCTAGTTTTCCTGTGTGAACTAGCCAATAGGAAGCACTGCCTTTAGGCATTAAAGGAAGAATAAAGGTGTGTTTAGTTTGGGAACAGCAATTAGACTACAGGGAATTTTAATGGGAAGAGAAATGTTAGGAAAGATAATGCTCAAACAATTTACTGGAATCAGCAGGTTGATCAAAAAATAACATTTTTCTATTCTCACAAGAGGGAAAGAGGTAAGGAAATTCTGTGGCATCAGGGTTTGTTAGATTTCATAGTATTGTGTCTCTTTGTCTGAAGACATTGTGGTTACATGTGAGAAGAATAACTAAAATTTTAGAAAACACCTCCCACAGAATTTGGATAATGCTGGTAATGACCTGCTAAACGATTTAATGAAGTTGCCTGATGCCCAAAGAAACCAACTGCAGTGACAAACTGGCTGAGTTGATTCCCTTCCAGATACCTCTCAAAGCAGTGGTATTTAGGGAAGCACACAAGTGGATTGTACCTGTGGTATTGCCAAAAAATGTATAGGCAGACAGCATCATGATGGTCAATATTTACACAGGTACAGGTCTTCAAAGGCAACACGCCTAGAGAAGATCTGACAGTGCTTATTGATTGATGCTCTGATCCCCAGTCCCCAAAGTGCTGCTTCTGGAAATGATATACAAATACTGTGGTCTCTGTCAGCTCAAAGTGCCTGCAGGTAGGCCAGGTACAGTATTTGGGGAATTTACACAAGCACCAGCTGCTCCTTGGTATCCATTCTTTAAACCATCTGGTTAGGGGCACACACTACACAGCACTAAAGCGAGGTTATTGCTTGATCAATTCTGCCATCTAATGGCTGGATTCAGACAGCTCTTCTGTCAAATACTCTCTAACCGAATGAGACTTGCTGCTCTCTGGCAGATATTTCTATTCCTTATCAGGTTCTGAGGCAGGGATTGTGCTCCCATAAGAGATATAACCTTCCTACAAAAGTATAATTTTTCCTGTGGCTTCTTTACTCCAGAAAGTGAAGCAGGGATGTTCCCTGCCGTGCTGTGCCACTGAAGCTCAGAGGATGCACTGCTCTCTGTTAAGACCACCTGGTAAGTAAAAACCCAAAAAACTTCAAAGCCCCTCCAATGCCAAAACCCCAGGAGGAGGCTCCCTCTGGACCTAGCATGGCTTTGAAGGCAGACAGCCCTCCCTGTTAATCCTGGCCCCTTCCTTATGGGAAAGCTGAAGGAATCCTCCCACTGTGCCTCAGCTGATTAAAAAAAAAAATACACAGGGGGAAAAATGAAGTGATTGTTTGTACCCACAGACACTATATGAAATGCACTCGATTGCCATAATTTGTATGTATTTTTGCACCCATATGGTTTTTATACATATATTTGCCTCACATCAAACTGTTCTTTCATTAGAATTTCATCAAACATCTTTTTTAATGGGCTAATTGCAGTTCAGAATGAGGTGTGCTGATGGTTTAGCAGTAAGAAAATATGATTGTTCTGCTGCAAATACCATCCTTCCCTTCCCACACCCTCACGTGCTTATGGGGAAGGATGTACTTACGTGTGCTGGCAGCAGTGGAAACCAGTTCATGTATGATTTTTTTTTTCTTAAGGGTGAAATAAGTAATTTATTTATTTAATGGAAATAAAACTCAATCCTTGATGAAATTTTACTTCTGCTTGGAGGATTCATCCCCAAAAAGGAAACTTGCTATGCTTGTGTAGTTGGTTATTCTGATTTCATAGAATCTTTAAGATCAAAGAAAAAAAAAAAAAATCAATGTGAGACATATTCCACTAAAATAAGCATTGAAATATGGCATTTGCCATATTATTATTTTTTAAGTGATATTTTCCAGCACGCATTACTCCTTCCATGGAAGCTAAGGATTGTATAAACTTTGTGAGGGAACAAACTAGTGGGTATAGGAGTAATGTTTTTTCACCTCTACTCATTTTTACTTATCTCTACTCTAGTAATATACCACTGATTAGAGAAGCAGCAGAATCTGGCTAGGGTACTCTAGCATTTCAGGTATCCTAACCTGCTAGCCCAATATGGTTCCCCTTATAAAGGGGGGGGGGGGGAGGGATAAAAAAAAATGTTCTTCACCAGAAAAATGTCAAGGCTCTCTGAGTTGCCCCTCACAGCTTATCAGCTAGCAGAAGCACACCATGGATCTTCTCTAGACCTCAGTCACAACCCTGCAGCTGACATTGTGACCCAAAATTCAGGGGTCCACAACACTGCTCAACCACAGGTTCACCCCTTTCTTGCTTTTTTGTAGGAAAAATGGACATGGGTATCAATGGACATTCCTTGTCACAGACAACCAAAGGATTCAGTGCATTGCTTAATCATTGCTCATGAAATAAACCAAACAATGTTCAAGAAAAGACCAGGGAAAAAAAGATAAGAACGTGAGATTTTACTAGACCAACACATCAGAGAAATGGGCAACCTGTTGTCAAAGGTTTCTTTGTACCTTGTATAATTTTTACAAACTCATAATTTGTGGTTTACAATTCATACAGAAATAACACTGCAGAAAGCCTTGCAGAATTATCCCACTCGGGCTGCAGGTCCACACGAGTTCGGCAATGGCCAAAACAAAGTTTTGAGTGTCAGTGACTGCCTCCCAGCTTGTACTGTACTTTCTATCCCTTCAGCTTTACTGAGAAAAGGATTTGTGGGGCACTTGGCCTCAGATTTAGACACAATCTGGTTTAAAAAGAACGCCTCTCAATGCAGGGACTTTTTTTACTGTAGAATAGGTGGAATCAAAATCTACATGTGCTCTAGTAATTTATACTGGGGTATTATACCTTATTTCAGCAGTGACCCATTTAGTCTATAAGGCTAATAGTGATTTGCATCAACCTTTCCACCATCATTAGTCCACTGTCTAATATTGCAGCCCTACCCCCAGCTGACATTTTACTTTCTTATCCAGAGTGGTAATAATTTTCTTTCATATAAGGGACATTCATGGAAGTTTTAAATTCAGTGTAGTAACAGGTAATAATTTAAAGCAGAAGAATATGTTATGTGTACATGTTAATTCATAAAAATGGAATTTTCCAAAATTATCTCTAGATAGAACTAAAGTTTGGGGTTTTTTCTTTTCCAATTCCAGGGTTGGTTTTATCCAAAATAAAAATGCAGTATTTTTTCTCATTTATAACATGGAGGGGTTTTAATTGTATCAGTTCTGATTTTGACAAAAACAGAAAAAGTATCAGCTGAAATACTAAACAGATCACAGGAAAAAATATAATAGATCAATGAATGGTAGAATTAACAACTAGGATAAAGTAAATTATGAAGCTGAAAGAATGCCTTTTTATTAAAATAAAATAGCTTACCCATAGCAAAGTGAAAAATGTTTATACTATTGAAACAAAGTGAGAGAGGAAATAATTTATTTATTCTTTACCCTTTAGAAATGTCATCAGGAAACTTTTTATCTGCATTATTTCAACCGCAGAAAAAAATATATATTACAAATGTGAATGTATGTTTTTATGATGTTGGGGGTTTTTTTCCACAATTTCCCTCTGAAGAACGCACCTTTTGACCTATTGTTTTCATTATCAGTATCCATTATTTAGGATGCATTCCTATGTAAGGATTCCACATGTAGGATAAGGATCATGTCACACTGAGAGCACACCCAAGTAACTCCTGAGAATTCATTGCATAGATAAATATTCCAGATGGAAGGCATAAGAAAGGTTGCAGAAGTCCAGAGCAGTAAAGATGAAAACTGTATGGAACTTCAGTGGTGGAACTGGAAGGAAGAGTCAATATACTGTAAAGGTGGTATTATTTTTCCTCCATGTATTGTCCTTACCTTAAGCACAAACTGATTCTCTTACCCAGAAGCCTTGCTATTCTAGAGTAAAAATGCTGATTTCTTTTTTTTTTTTTTTTTTTTTGCTGTTGCATGATTCAGTATGATAAACTTCCAGTTTTCATACTGAAATCATCGATTTGTTTAAGCACTGTAGAGACTGTTAAAGCCTGATGCTTGAAGAAGTCTAAGGCTCTTGACAGGATTTCCAATGTCCTACTTACCTAATGCCTGCTTTCTCAGTCAGCTCCCTGCATTTCTCCTTCTTCCCTTCACTTTATTGCTCTCTTTGATGTTCTCTTAGTCTTTCTTGATCTCTTAAATACTCCCCTGAGGGCTGGTGACATCCTGCGATTCATCTCAGGACCTTATTGTTTCTTCCTGGTGGCTCTCCAACCTTTTTAATAAATGTCCCCTAACTGCTACCTGCTTAAGTGTATACACTTAAAAGCCCTCTTCTGCTCCTCTCATTTCCTTCATTACAGAGTTGTCTGCCTGCTTATCTTTTACTTTCCCTCTATCAGTATTTACACACATGGGAGAAGAGGGCAGTAAAAGGGTGGAGAGCCTGAGAGGATTCTTGGCATGATGGCTACAATTCAGGAGTCAAGGCTTTAGCAGGCAGAAGCCCATGAGAAAGGACAAGCAGGACATTCAGCTGGAGAATCTTATTTATTTAAAAACAAACAAGCAAACAAATCGTTATAGATATATATTGCTACATACACTAGATGAATACAGGTGAACAAGGAGGAAAAATAAAACAAAGAATGAAACCTTCTCACTTTTAAGCAATGTCAAAACTGTAGCATTTCCAAACAAGTTTAAAAAATAAAAGCTAAAATAGTACAAGATGAAAAATGCTCCTGAGCTACTTTTTACAGGACAGCACATCCTTTGTGTCTTCTTCCATGATTCCATAAATACCTTCCAAGGATCCACAACTATCTGACCAGATTGGGCAACTGGCTTTTCTCTGCAGGATTTTAATTCATGTGTAAAAGATAAACAGAGATCAAATCCAGAATGAACAGAAAAACAGTAAATTGAACACAAGAGCTTCCACATATGAAGAAGCTGAAAAGAATTACACACAAGACATAACTGACAACCAAGAAAGAAAAGACAAAACACGGAAAAGTAATTTGCACCTAATAAAACACGATCACAGTGAATCCCACTTCCACAAGGAAAAAGGAATATGATGTGCTTAAGCTGTATCCTATTACATGCCAGATCTCCAGCAGTACATGCTGTGTAGAAATAAAGCCATATTTCTCTTGAAACGTGTTTCTCTTTGTCTTGATACAGACGTGCACTTAGGATAGGGTTTTTGTAAGAGACATAATTGTAGTTTACCTAATATTGCCATCTAGTGGTACAGACATCAACTCGGAAACAACCCTCTGAAAAAAAGTACCATTCCATGATTTATATACTGTATTAAAAAAAAAAAAAAATTAACCAAAACATGGTGTCAACAACAGCACACAAGAAAATGAAGTTCAGTTTGCAGGACAATGCATGCCTCAAATATCCAGCTAACTGTCTGCAAAAACACCACCCACCAGAACACTAAAGTATTGAAAAAAAGTTATGCCAGTGTTATGAATGTAATAAAAGACCTAAACTAACAGTTTATAGTTGATTTACAAAAAGGAAAATAATAAAGAGCCTACCAGTTATGGTTTTTCACATAACATGAATACCCACCTCCATTAAGCGTGACTCAGAAAGAACCCTTCCTGGTGACAAAGCTCCATCTGAAACCTCTGTCCCTTAGCACATTAAAAATGGCTTAAGCAGGGAAAGCAAGAAAAGCAACATTCCTCAGATCTAGCTGTCCAACAGTTAATCTTAGGTTTTAACAACATTCTCCATCTTGAAAAAAGATTTCACATTAAATAGTTTATGTTGATTTAAAACAATATGCCAGCCACAGGTGGTATCACTTGAACCATGTCTCACTTCTTTGTCCATACTTGAAGATAATTTTTTTTTCTGAGAAAGAAAACTTTTAAAAATGTTCAGAGTAAGCAATGAGGAAAATTCTGTTTAACAATTGCACGTGATGGCAAAAGCACAACCTAGGGTGAGTGCAACCTAAAGGAAGTTGTGTAACTCTAAAGGGACTGCAGTAGGTGGAGGAAGAACTATGGTGGAGCAGGTGAATAAGAAACAAGAATCAGCAAAAGAAAAGGAACTGCTACACAACAACAGCCTCAGTTCCCTCCACCATCTGTTGCCTCACCAGAAGGTCTGGGCATGACACACAGCAAATGGGTTAGAGGTATGAAAGGAGGAGAAGAGATGCCCAGAAAAAAGCTAAGGTGTTTTTTCCCTGCTTGCTTATTTGTTTGGGTTTTTTTTTAAAAAAAAAAAACAGGATCAGTAATTACAGGTTTTGATAACTGGCAGCAAATTACACTAACTGAAATTCTCGAACATAAATCTGTTTTTCTTGCCAAACACAACCATCTCCCCAGGCAACCTTGTAACCCCTGCCCTTCTTCTGCCTCCCAAAGGCCTGACGTCTGAGCTCGGGTTAGGAAGGGGCTGTAGCACTTCAGGCTTAGAGAGGGTAAAGGCCTTGGGCCAGGGTGGCAAAGGCAAAGGCATCTTATTAGGATTTCTGCTTACTTCTTAGGATTTCTGCTTAGAGATTCCCATTCAGGACAGGGTTGGGTATTGAGCTCACTTATGAGTTTTAGTATTTAGCCTTTAGGAATAGGGAAAGGCTTCAGGTGAGGGTTGTGAGTCTGCCTAAGATCATAGTAAGGGGTTAGGCTATGGACTAGCTTTCAGGTAAAGGAGTCATAGTATCTGTTAAAAAAATTACCTTTCTTAGTCAGTCTTATTTTGCCTGCCTTATACAGAATAATTCTTTGGGTTTCCTATTTGCCATGCAGTTATAATGAAAGTTTATATCAGGATGTTTTAGTTTGATCACCTTTGTTTCATTTAGTTTGTTTTCACTAGATCAGTTTGATTCATTGCTTGTTTTGATGCTGTACTTTGGAATAGGTTAATTATCGAAAAGATCTACTACATCATGAAATTATATCTACTATACCGTGAAAGTAGGAGTCAGGAGGGGACCTCTTGCCTCCGAAGCTATTTAAAACCTCCCAGGGAAAAGCAGAGACCGTGCACAGAAATTGCACTTCTCGCTTGTTACCACCAAAGGGAGCTGTTAAGCCCTCCATATCACTACATCCCAGTGACTCGAAAGAAACGAATCCACCCTTGAATATCATCACTACAACGAATATGTCCGATTAAACTCTTTACTGCTTGGCCTTATTTTGGTTTTTTATGCATAAAATATCGCGATTTTTTTTTTCTGTAGTGTTTTTAGGTTTGTTTTGTTTTTTCATAATTGTTTATTTCACAATTCTCTTCTCATGTCATTGATAAAGGCTGCACCTCCTTTCAAAAGAAGTCTCAGCCTCCTGGTGAATTTTTTTAACTTTCAATAACATAGTAGCATAAGTGCATAAAAGGAAGCATAAGAACTTCTTCATGATATCACATTCTTACCAGATGTCTTTCATCACCCTTTTGTAATACGTTTGCATTGTAACTGATAAACTCACCTTTTGCTTTGCAGTTATAATGTCTTCTTTGGGTTGCCTTTTATCTCCCTGAGGTAGTGATGGAAATATTTGGCTTTCAAAAGATAACTCCAAAGCCCACATTATAACATACTGGTTGCATGAAGGTTAGAGCTGATACATTATGAAATGTTCTTTTAGGGCTTTCATCAACTCTTTGTGCACTTAAGCACAGTCAAGAGCACAAAAATCCCTTTTAATCTTTAAAAGAAAATCCAAAAGACACAGAAATGTAAGTGGGTGGCTATAAAATGGAAAGGTGTTACTTTCCTCTCTTCATTCATCACTTAAACTTCAACTGTCTGTTTTACCATTGCCGAGATTAAGGAAAAATAAACTTTTCTATGCAATGCTATCTGCTGGCATGAATTAATAATATCCCAGATGATCTAGTATTTACTCAGCAGATGTTTTAGGTGTAACTGAGCATTGTAAAAATACACATAATCTCTTTGTTCATTCTCAAAAATAGCTGTGATACAGGGACTACATTTGTATGACGGACACAAAAAATGTCAAAAGCAACTTGGAATGACAAAGTAACATAGTTCATGCTATCAAGGAGATATCATGGAGTGGCAAGAGGAGAATCACACAGTCTGAAACACAGGTGAATGGATTTTAATTGAAGCATCTAATCACTGCAAGCTGAATGTTTGGTTCTGCAAGGCAACTGATTACTGCCCCATAGTTGTTTCATGCAAACGTGTCAGAAAGCCCTGGGACACAGAACTAGAATAGTTCCAGCATGTGGGTTTGTTGAGTGGATACTGTTTTTCCAGTTGAAACTATAAAACACAATTTGAGCTGATTTAACGTTCTGTTATAAATTAGAAGAAAAAAAAGTTATCCACTCTTTCCTGACTTTGCCCTTTTGTCTTTATTTTGAGCTTACTTGAGTCCATGTTGGACTCACAGAGACAATTCAATTTGCTACACTCTCAAAAAACTGAATTTCCCCTTTTCATCCTTCTCACACAGCCCCTCAAAAAAAAAAAAAAAAAAAAAAAGTGAACTGGTTTGCTCCAGGAAATTAGTTCAATCAACTTGTGCCAGGACTGCATGAGTGCCAGAGGTGCCTCGAGAAGGACCATTCAGCTAAAACTATGGTGAGGAAATATCAGTGGTAGTGGACCATGAAGCTTGACTCTCAGCTCCTAGCATAAGTGTAATACAGATCATTTATAAGGAAACTTCGTTCAGAAAAATTCGTGTAGTATTTTCTTCTTCTAGGTAGGATCTGCTGTTAATAGAATTATTATATACCGTCCCAGAAACCTTTGGAGTTACCATGACTGAAGCCATGTGTGATGTTAGTAAACTGAAGCCAGTTTGCCTAAGCCAGAATTGCGCAGTTACTTCTTCAGTTCATTACCAGACTGTCCTCTCTTCCAGCTGCAGCAGCCTGGGCTTCTGAGTTTTATGTGGTTTGAATAGTTTTATATGGCTTACAGTCAGACTTGATGATCTTAAGGGTCTTTTCCATCACCAGTGTGATGATTCTATGTATGTTGTTTTTAAGTGTTTGTCTCTCAAATGTTCCTCTTTTCTTATATGTTTATAGTCCTGTACAACCTGCCTAGATATCTCAATATGCCTGTAGCAGTGTGTGGAAACAACATACATTAATTTAGAAAACCCAAAACTAACATATTTTGTGTCTTGTTTCAGTCATAACTACAGTAAAGAGAGAGGGCATATTGTGCTTTCTGCATGGCAATTCTTCTTGAAAAAAAAACAAAACCCAAAAATACATCTTTACTCATGCCCCAAGTGCTTTAAGAAGGCTTTTTTCCTCTCCCAAGTTGCTAGATATGTGCACCTCTTCTTTTCCTCACAATATTTCATCATGAGAAAAGGTACAGTGTGACTCCAGGGCACCACAATCTGAAAAAAGCAGGAACCTGGACATCATGAAACCAGAACAGCAGAGGTTGGCAGTACAATTTTCCAAAAACAAACATCCTCTAAATCACAAAATGATCTAGGGGTTAGTGGCCTCTATTGATATGAAAATCTTTAAGAGGAAGAAACAGCCCTTTTGAAGAGATAGAAGTCTTTGAGGAAGGTCCCACACCCTGTGTAAGCAGATACGGGTCTTATCAGCTTTCCAGAAAATTTCTGTGTTTATAAATTAGCCAAGTAAGAATTGTATTTCCAAATGTGATGGTTTCTGAGCAGTACAGCTGTAATAATAAAGTGAAAACAGGTACACAAACACCTATGATTATCAGTTCTGAAGGACATACATAAGATTGAAATCAGGTGAATACGTTTCACCTTAGTGAAGGTGCACTTCAAAAGTATCTGATGAGACTTTTGCCTCATTGAAATCAACTGCATCTACTCAAGTCAATTTTTTCTTCAGTAGAAACAGGTTTTTATGCATAGAACTGAAGGGAAATATTTAGATTCTCTCTCTTCTTCCCTTACACAAGGGTAAAATTAAACCAGACAAGGTAATTTACCACAATGAAATATCACAAGTTGCTACTTAACTATGGTCAAGGATGTGATACCTGTACGTTTTATATCCACTTTAAATAAACAGACATATCCAGAGAAGAGAATACTATGGTTCATGAATAAAATTATGCAAAACTCACAACTGTGACTTTCTATACTGTGAAGAAATCTGCCCAGTGAATTAATGAGATAATTTGAAGCATTAAAAAGTATAATGAAGGCTAGTGATGGGAACATGAAGGTGAAAGATATTGCTAGATCATCAAGTCTTTTCCTCTCTCACCACGGGAAGCATGATTGTTACTCATTTCCTATAAATGCAACAGTCTCCATTTTCAAATTACCTGGGCTTCCTATTTCTCTCTTTTTTTGACAAACTATTTCCTCCCTGCTCAGAGGACAATCTTCTAATTCCTAGGCCTAGTTTACTCACTGATAGCTCATTTACTGAATTTACATTCTAGGCATGCAAATATGTCTTCCCCCACCTCATATTTGCTATCAGAAATATAATCTCCTCTAATTTCTCCTTTCATTAAGCAAAAAGAACCATGCCTTGCTGGTCTTCCTCTGCCCAACAGGTTCTTCAGTCCTCGTCCTCCCCCCTCTATCTGCCCTGCTTCTGGCTTGATTTTATTTTTCTTTAATATAATTGCTGCAAATTATATGAAATATTTCAGTCATTGAGAAGAATTAAATCCAGTGTTACCTCCTCTACGTCTCCCTCTTTGGAGCTGCAGTGCTTAATAGAGCTGGTAGAGTAATTCAGATTCTCCAAGGATGGCAGGGTTGTTCAGAAGAATTACAATAGGAATACAGACTCTAGAAACAATTAATATAGAAAGAACCCTGTTGAAAATCTAACCAAAATTGCCCATAACTTCCACTGTCAGCAGTGTGGTAGTTTGGTCCATCATAACTGAGAGCAGAGACCTCCCAGGTTCTAATAGTCCACAGAGTCTCTGAGTGTTCTGGTTTCTACCCAGATAATAAAAAAATTTTCATTGTTTATTAGAGAGTTCTGTGAGAGGAGCAGGCAGGATTTTCAGGGAGTAGTCTGTCCAGTTCAGGGCTCCCCAGTACGAGAGAGACATGGACATTCTGGAGAGAGTCCAATGAAGGGCCCCCAAGATGATGGACTGGAGCATCTCTCCTATGAGGACAGGCTGAGAGAGCTGGGACTGTTTGGCCCAGAGAAGAGGAGGCTCAGGGGGGTCTTATCAATGTATATGAATACCTGAATGGAGGATACAGAGAGGATGGAGCCAGACTCTTCTCAGTGCTGCCCAGTGACAGGACCAGAGGCAGTGGGCATGCACTGAAACATAGGACACACCTGTTTAATGTGAGAGGAACTGAGCTCTGGCACAGTTTGCCCAGGGAGGCTGTGGACTCTCCATCCTTGGAGACATCTAAAAACAAATAAGGACATGATCCTGGGCAACTGGGTCTGAGTGGCCCTGCTTGAGCAGGAGGGCTGGGACAGATGACCTCCAGAGGCCCCTTCCAACCTGAACAATTCTGAGCTTCCATGCCCACAGGAAGCCAAACCACCTCTTGGCACAGGAGCTCAGGTACTGGAACTCAGCCCCAGAAATGAGTGAGGGTTCTGTGGGCATCCCACTCCGTATCATATTTACAAAACTCCCATTGCCACCAGGTTTCATTGTTTTGTCTTTTTGTGTGAACCACTTCCTTGAGAGCATTTCTAGAAGTAGCACGTCTGCCGAGATACTATTTTTCCTAAAATACCAACATATTTGATGATTGACATCATTGTTGTTTACTGTACAAGCATGTGTCTTCCCTTCCTTCCAGAAATTTAGGTAACACTTTCATGTTGTTATTCTTACGAAGAAATTTATTTTTTTTTTTAAGTTTATTATTTGCTTTTAGTTCAGTTTTGGGTTTTTTTTGTTTTAGGTTTTGTTTTGTTTTCACTAGGACCCATTTCTGACTGTTTATTCTGCTGAAAAGCACCTTTCCCTCACATTCGTTTAGAAATGCATTATCTTTTAAATGAACTTTGATAAGTATCTGTCTCCATGTTTTGAAAGAAACAGTCCTTTGTGGGTGCTACAGTACCCACAAAGAATAGAACTGAGCCAGTATTACTCCCCAGAGCTATAACACTTTACACCAGCTCCAGCCTCAGCTCATTTTAATGCTGCACTTCAATACCACATATGTGGAGCACAGCTATTTTAATTACATAAAAGCAACAAACTTAGGCACCAACCAACCATAGATCTGGATTTTTTTCCTTTTGTTTTCTCATGAATGTTTGGTTAAAACAGGAATTATGCTTCAATATGATCTTAAGAGTTGGTTTCCTCACAATTTTTCATATCAATAAGCCTAGATTTGGGGGCAGGAGGATATAAGAAATTACTTTTCTCTTTCTTGGGCATTAGGACTTAAAGTAACACCATTAATTGTTATATTTCTCCTCCACCTGGATACTTCTTTCCTTTCTAAAAGGCAACTGCTTGCTCAGTAGTGTACAGAGAAGGTACTGAGCAACAAAGCAAGGTTTTAAAACCTGAGATTAAAAAATCTGATGGAGAAAATAATCATTTAACAAACAACCACAACAAAGAAATAACTGAACATGAAATATCCTGGTTGGTCTGAAACTCAGCCATGCCTGTTCTGTCTTCTCATCTCCCACACTTACAGCAATCTGAATGCTGGTTCCTGAATTTAACACTGAGATTAATTTCACAGTCACCACACATTGCAAATTTGCAGGTTTTTAGTGATGGCCTTTGCAACTAGAGATGGATTGTGCACTTTAGGGGACATAGAGAGACTATTCTTATCCTTTAGAAATATTGTTTTAGTTCGAATTTCCAGAATTCAAGCAAACTGGAATTTTAGTCTTTGATCTACTCTAAACCTCCTTCCTCTGAAAGCATATTAGAGAAGACAGAGAGCATGTTCGTTGTCAGTCATTTCCTACAGGAATATAGTAGATTAGCCACAGTTGTGTATACAGCCATTTTTGCTGTGAAAACTTGCATTGACAGTAAGTGTAGTTTTGATTCACAAATAAATCTGATTACACTAACTCCCTACTTGCTACCGTGTTTGTGTTAACTTCCCATCCCTGCAGAAATCAAGGAACAGGAGCAACATGGTCAGATCAGTCACTCTCTAGTCACTCCAATTTTATGGATTAGGTCTCATTCAACTACAGAGTAAACTAAGACTGCTATCCTACATCCAGCATTCATATTCATAATGTGGCAAGACTGATAACACCTGCAGATCTTCAATGGATTGCTTTAGCTTTGTCAATATATTTTAGCTAAAAAGAGCTGCATTAAAATAAAGCCTAAATAGAAAGTAGAGAAGCATGTCAGGTCTTTGATATTATGGGTACCCAGACTACAGGAGAACCAAAAGTATCTCAAGGGAAAGAATTATGGAAACAAAACTTCCAATAGAAATCAAAAAGATGTACAGCCTGAATTAAGGTACTGCCTGAACCTGTATCTCAAGACACTTGAAAAGCAGATTGTTTATAAGATTCAGGTGATATTGTTCCAAGGAGAAAAATTAAGTCCACTACCAACAATAAAAAATACAATAATTTCAGTAAGGAGAAAATGTGATTTAAAATAGCTACCTGAAATTCTTTTCAACCATTTTAAGTGTTTACCCTTGGTATTTAAAGCCTTTTTCTGTCATCAGAAAATACAGTGAGAACGTACTTGTTTCAAAAAAGCCATAGCAAATGATCTGACCACATTTAAAATGTGTGGATCAAGTTTACAATGATATTTGGAATACTTGTATATTTAAAATTGAATTAAAATAGAGCCACTCAAAAATTAGGAGAAATTATGCCATTTTGGCAGTATTTCCCATATTTCTAATTAAGAAGTCCAATGAATTATAATTGGTTTGTTTCTTATATCAAGCCACTTTATATTGGATTTGCCAACCTGAGAAGGTTTTGGCTGTGCTTAGCAGGCCAGGAAACTCCAACAAAAAATTATAGAAAACTGGCCAATATCATTGCATAGGATACAAAGTATGGAACATTTTGTAATCCACTTCAGATACAATAGATGACTCAGGATTATGATAAGTGGTAGGAGAGATAAGGATAATAATGGATGGTAGAGCATTGTTCAGAATAATCACTCAAGTAGTTACAGGAAGAGTCTTCCCAAAATACATAGCACATGGGCCAGGGTGCTTCACGCCATTATCAGCTCAAACTCAGACCTAACTCCCAGGCTGTACATTTCTGTTAACTCTCAAGGACACCATCACTGTTCATATAACCTGTAAATTGTAGCAGCTTCAGTACAAAGCATCCTTGCTCTGATACAGGCTTCATATAGGACCCTGGGGCATGCTGCCCAGGAGCCTGCTCTCTAGTTCCTGACTAGCAAACTGAGGATTGTCAGATCTCTATGCCAAGGAACTGTGCTGAGGATAAATGTGCTGCTCTCTGAAGAGCACACCTGCTGCTTGGTGCTCTGGGTATGGTCAAGAAAGCTCAATCAGTCATCTCCAGTTTAAACTTCATTCAGTATAAAAAGGCAGGACTGCAGAGGATTAGACAGAGAAGAGAGTTAGGGATGCCTTGAACAGACGAGGGGGACAGCTAACAAGATCTGTACATCCAGTCAGGAGCTTGGATTGCTTGGGAGTAAATCTGAACAAGTGATTAAACCCCTTGCCTGAGCTGAGTGAAACACAATAGGGTTGCAAAGGCTGGAGTGAATAAGATATAGGCTTCGCAGCTTTTGGCATCCTCAGGAGATGATTGCAAAGCAGACCATGTGATGAACCAGCTCCTATTTTCCTGTTTTAAATCAGCCACTTTCCAGTTTCATTCAATGCTATCTGGTCTATAGGCACAGGATAACAGACATGAGCACTGCTAAGGCCAGGGAAGAAAGTGCTCATATTGAAATTAAAGAAGGCAAGAGAGAGGGCCTGTTTTGATTTGTGCTAATCTCAAAAGATTTTGAGGGCAATAACAAGACAGCTGAGATTACAGCAGCCTCACAGTGTCTGACACAGGTGAGTGATTATGGCTGCTATAAAAAAAATATCATGGAAAAATAAATTAGAAAGCTTTCATTTAAAATTATCTTATTTTCCCCCCTCATTTTAGTATCTTTCAGTTCTAAAGAAGATAAACAATCACTATTTTGGATTTGCAGTACTTCAAGATACTCAAAGAAACAGCAACATCTGGAAGATTTCACAGTACAAGTAGATATATTTCCTAGTAAAGCAATCTCTGTGTAGACACTCAAAATGAAAGATAAAGTGATTCCAAACTATTTGCAGCTGAATCAAGACAATGGAAATATGATTATATAAATATATTATTTCTATATGTATTGATTTTAACATTTGCTTCAGTTTCCTTAAACATCCTCCTACACAGAAAGCTGATAACACAGCCAATTAGTGCTGAGCTAAAATATTTCTTAGATTATTTGGGAAAACAGCAGCATGGGACAAATTGCACAGTTTTACTCAGCTGCTTCTGATATATATAATTGTGCCAATTTCAAATATATCCATTCTAGTATAATAGCTATGAAAAAATGTGAACACATCTATTCTGAAAAAAAAAAATCTTATTAAGAAGGAATCTCTGTGACTTTCTTAGAAAGCTGCAATTCTAAACACTACAAGAAGGTTGATAAGAAAAAGGGTCCAGTACTGATTAATTTTAAATTAACAATGCAGTCCCTGTGCTTACTCTTCACAAGTTTTTCAGGAACTTCCAAAAATGTATGGCCATGGAATGTATGCTATTTCCACACAAAGTAAACAACAATAAGTGTCTGCTTTGGGCCACTCAGTAATTAGATGATAGCTACAGGCAACCACAGCTAAATTTAACATAATAAAAGATACATAGATAAAACAGTTCCATTGGGTTCTTGCAGTGTGGCAGTGTACAAAAATGAAAACAGATTTATTTTTAAAGAAAAACAGGTTAGCTTGAAAGTAGATAAAATGATTCTGTGGCCATTCCTACTTAGAAGATGATAGTAGCTACAGGTTTAACTCAATATGATAAATAGTGCAGGATGAAGAAAATGTATTAAATTATTTGTTTATATATATATTTATGTACTAAAATAAAGGATTTGTAACTTCTGTGTTAAAAGATTAACCCAAAATCTGGAATGTGATACAACCTTTAAGTTTTGAAAAAAGATTTACTAAGGATACAGAACCATACATCTATCCATATTACAGACATTTAGCTTTGTGCTGCTTGCAAATATTGTATTAAGGCTGCACAAATACTGTATTAAGGGTGAAAGATGCAGGCACAAGTTTCCTACTAACATAGTATTCCTGGAGATATTGTTTTTAAACATAAAGAAGCTGTCACCAGGCTGAGTGTAGAACTGATTCCTACACATACTCCTGACCTGAGATCCCCCGTGGCCCTCAGCTGCCACTACAGAAAAGCACGTGAGAAGCCCATAAGCTTCTGATCAAATCTCCCAGCCCTGTGTTGATATCCTTGGCACCAAAGGAGATTTCAAATGGCACTCGATGACTGGGTCTTGGCAAGCAATGCAAAATCTAAGTGTGAGATGTCCACACCTTAGGCTAAGCTTCCATCATCTATAACCCTGGGAAAAAATCCAGTGGGCAGCTGAACTGACAATGTTCAGCACAAGAAAAAGCTTGAGGATTTATTTCACTCTTCATAAGACTCCAAAGGTCAGCTCCATAGATTTCCTAGAGCCACAGCTAGGGTTAGACATTCAAATCTTTCCCACTACCCCAATACTGCAAACTCGCTCTTCTAATGTGAGTATGAGGCTTTTTAATGCTCTGCTTAATGCTCCAATAAAAAGTTCTCCTCTTGCAACTTGCAACTTCACAAAGATAGCAGAAGAGAAAAAAAAAAAAAAAAAACTAAAAAAATTTCTGCTTCTCACTCATACCTTGTAATTCATGACGACACACACAAGAACTGCTGGGATGAATCATTGTCTGAGTCCTGGAGTGACAATTAACAGAATTAGACTGTCACAGAGAAAAGGCTGCAACAATTTGACTGCCAGAAGGTGTAGCCAGAGTACCTTTGATTGAGATGGCCAGTAAAGAACAATTCTCTGTAACTAGTTTTATTGATAAATTGGAAGATGATGGTAATTTTTATCCCTTTGGTAGTCTCAAAATTACATGTTTATCTTCCTGTGATACTAGAGCAACTATACAAATTGTTAGTATTTCATTAAACCACAGACTAAACAGCACTATGGCCCCAAATTTGTTGCTTCACTTGGTAAGTAAGGCAGCCCACATCTAGACAGTGTAGGGATATCTCACAACAATGATTCTCCCCTTTAACAGCACAAAACCCCAGACAAGCTCTGCTAGAAAAAGTCAAAAGGTGTTGAAGTACTGTGAAGAGAAAGAGAAGTCCTGCTGTGAGGTGCCCAATTAATTTTGGTCAGTAAATTGTGTGAAAACTCTGTTCTGTCCAATTCAACATTGTTCAGCTGTCAGATTAGATCAATTCTAATTAGAATTTGCTACTTTTCCTTAAGTGGTTTGTGATCAGTCATGCTAAAAATATTCCAGGAAGTCTAACCTTTTTTCAGGCAAAAATCAGAAGTGAAAATGCTCTGCTTTACTGCTAGACTTGAAGAAGCATTCTTACAAAACAAAGCCTTATTGACAATTTGTTATTCCTGTTCTGTTAACACCTCTTGGCCTGAAAGGTTTTGGTAACTTATTGATCAGTGTCTCATTTTTGTAAATGGTTTAAAAGCATTTTTCTTATCTTGTCATAATCTAAACTCTTTAACTTGCATATTCTTTTAAATCTGACATGGATATAAGAATACTTTTTTGCATTGTTTAAATAAAGGGGGTTTTAATGTTCACATCATATATGACTGACATCATTAATGGTTTTGTCAATAGCTTATCAAAATGATCAGCCTCAGAACAGCTCAGCATCCCAAAGATCTCATTAGAGCATCTCCTTCACCCTGAGTAAGAACATTCTTTATAAAAACTTACTGCTTCATGAATGAAACACCTTTCACTCTGTCAAAGGCAGTTCTTTCAAATTTCCTGTTTTTATTATACCAGTTAACAAGCCTTTGAATTACTCAGGTTTCTAGAATGCAATTGTTTTCTAATGAGGCCACTAGAATTTCTTTTGAGCAGTCAGAGCATGACAATCCACATATTACAAATCCCCAGGTCCTGAACTGAAACACATTCAGTATGCAAATACAAATAATAGCTCAAATTTATACATTCCTTAGAAATGTTCTACTCTAGTTGTAGCTTCCTCTGAATTCATGGTTCTACACAGCTTGAAAAACTTTCCTGGTCTGCTCTTCCTCAGTGCTTAGAATAAAGGAGCAGTGGACTCTCATATGACTGCTCCTTCTATCAGCTGGCAGGTTGGTATATTAGAAATCTGATATATAGCATTAATTCAAGGTAAGCAAAAACTCTTTGAAGAGGAAATAAGAGAGTGAGCAGAGCCAAGCAGGAGGATGATCAAGAAGCAATCATAGAATCGTTTCAGCTGGAAAAAAACCTTAACGTTCATCCACTCCAACAACAAACCGAAACCAAACCTCACCCTAGCAAACCCACCACTAAACCCTGTCCCTAAGCACAACATCCACACCTCTTTTAAATTCCTCCAGGGATGATGACTCAGATACTTCCCTGGGCAACCTGTCCAACACTGGACAAGTTGGACCACAGGAGAAGAGTAAGAAAAAAGAATAACTGTTGTACTTGGAGCTAAACTAGTGCTTGGGCAACATGCTCCATTTTTATTTTGACTCATCTGTGAATAAAGGAACTATAAATTCAGATATCCATGAAAATCATCTTAGACCAACAAGGGAAGATAGAGGCAGATTAAACAGAGGAACTTGATCTTAATCGCGGAAGAGAACATGATTCTAATTCATAAAACCTTTTCTCTGTGCCAGAGAACAGTGATGGTTTCCAAGCTGCAGAGAAAAAAAAAAATCAGTGTCTCATAAAGAGGTTGCCTGGAGCCAGGTGGTGAACAGATACTATTTTTTAAAACAGCATAAAATCTTGAGACATACATAACAAGATGGACTTACTCATCTCCATTCTCAGGTTCCAAGCATCAAGAAATTTCTATGCATATGTGACTCACAACACCCCTGAACCATAATTACCTAGAGAAATCTGATTAACAAGCTGTGAAAATGGTGTTATCATTCACATCTGTTACAGTCACTCCTCATTTTCTTCCATTACCTGAATCATATTACAATATAATTGTTAGTGGATTTGATATATTAAGCACAAGGCACATTTCATCAAGAATTATGAATTAAAAGGAAGAAATAATTACACATAAAATTCAGATGGAAACTTCAATTTGATTTCATGTGGTTTTAATTATAATTGAATACAATTTAATGTCACAGGACTAACATTTATGACATGAATCACTCCCAGGTTCAACTGAAAAGATGAACAGACCAACAAATTTGTTCACAAAAATTTTCAGGGTGTGGCATGAGAAAAAAAAATTGTCTTGTACAAAGCCTCAAATAATTAAATTGTTGAGTTATAAGTTTAAAAGACTGATTTATTTTGTATTCCTGTTTGTATTTTGTATTGCTGTTAATGTGCAAAATTGATTAAACTACTACACTAAACTACAATAAAGTCTACCATAGTAATTTTATTTCTAACAAATAATATGAACATTTGAACTCCAAGGAAATAAATCTAATAAATGTGATCTCTAGGCAAATTAATCTGAAGAAAATGCTTATTTTTAGGACATCAAGTAAATTTTGTTTTTTCTTTTCTTATCAAAATGTAATTACACTACTACTTAAGCTATGTGAAAAATTTATCATTATAAATTAATAGCAGGTCATATTACCAAATACAAGAAACATGTATTAAAGTTTAACAGAATAGATCTGTTTCAGATCTCCTAATGATAAATATTGGGATAGTTATGTTTGCTTTTTAGCCATTACCTATTTCCTGTATTCTACTGGGTCTTGTATCGTATAAAAATACTCAACAATTAAAGATATTTTCAAATGTTGAGCTCTAGAAAGAAGGATTAAACTGGAAGAGTATAATTAGCATCTCAACAATCATAAAAAGCTTTGTTTTTTCCATGTTCTTTTCCCACTGAGATGATTTTTAAGGTCATAGGAAACAAAAAAATAGGAATTATTGCATGAAACCATTGATTAAAATACTGTCCCTTTCAATGGAATAAATTTTCACATGATCAAGACTTTTTTTCTTTGTTTTAATCAAAATGGAGTGATTTGGGATTTTGAAATTAAATGAAAAAAACTATATTTCTTTTTCTTTCTGCAGTGATGAAGACTGAATCATCACAGCTCCTCAGATTCGCAGGAAAACTAAGGTTGGAAGGGACTTTAAGAGCTCTTTTCCAATTCTTCAATCAAAGGAGAGGCAGCTCTGAGGTCAGAGCAGGTTGCTAAGGGCTGTGTACAGTAAGGTCTTGAAAACCTCCAGGGACAGAGACAGCGCAACCTCCCTGGGACACCTCACGGGGGAAAAACTTCCTCATAATATCCAGCCTGTACCTTCCACTTCCAAGTTCTCTCTGCTACCTCTAAGCCTCCCCCATCCCCATGCCCCATGTGAGGGGCCATCACCATCACCTGCTGATTTCTCCACAGGTACCAGGGCTTTCATTAGGCCTCCTCCAGCCATCTCTTCTCCAGCTTGAGCAAGCCTTGATCCCTCAGCTTCTTTAACAAGTGGCCCTCCACAGACCTCACCCCAGTTTATTGATGTCTTTTCTGTACTGCAGGTCACCAAACGGGGTGCAGTACCTATAGCTGGGGTCTTATGATGAGTTCCAAGTTCACACCTCTTTAAAGTGCTATCCAATACCTCAACATGACTACAGAAAATTCAGGTCTACTTCAGATTCACCAAGTAGCCCTTTCTGATGTGTTTCTCATAAAACCATAGTATTTTCCTGAAAACCATTATTTCAAAAGGCTTTGAAAAATAATTTAACCTCTAATTTTGATGTGATAGGGCAGGTTATTGGCCTTCTCCACAAATTTATTCTGTTTGGCTTTCAGCTCTGACTATATGCACTGATAAAAGAATGTTAGATTCCCATAGCTAGCTGTGTTTCTGACTCTCACCCTCTTCTATTTCCTCAAATGAGCCTTTTAAATCAAGCTTGATCAGCATCTCTACACTTGTTTCATGGAAGGTATGTCTACACTTTGCCAACAACAACAAAATCCTGATAACAGTTGGCTACATGATTTTATCATTTAAGGCAACGACAACACTGTAAGCACATTAAAATAAAAATAATAAAAGACCCCAAACCCCACAAATAAGCTTATAAGGAAGAATATTATTTCTCTACTATGATACTGTGCTTTTTCCATGATAAGGAAAGGCTCTCATCTTTGGATGATAGATTTTATCCCTGTTCTTATCTTGTCAAATGGCTAAAATAGCTAGTAGGAAATGCTGCTAGGGCACAAACATTACTTATCATCTTAATTAATTCACTCTCTTTAAATATACATGTACCAGCAACTAGATTTATGTATGTCAGCTGTCTTCATTCATAGATCTGAAGTTGGCAGAATGATAAAATCCTGAAGAATGTTGATGAGGAGTTTAAGAATCTTGTAAGAACTGCTTGATTCATTTTCTCATATCTGTCCAGGAGAGATTTTTTTTTTCTGTGTGAAAATCTTGCTATAACCTTGTCATATTTCTTATTCCTTTGCAATACTCAAAAGCTAAGATGCAAAAAAAATTATGATTAAAGTATGATCAGCTTATGATCATCTCCTATGAAACACAAATTTTTCACTTTTACAAACGAATAAGTGCATCCAAAATATATGCCTAGCCATCTACTTGACTCATTTAGAAATGTGCAATTATGCTCATAATCTGTAACACCCATGTGGAACAGACGTCTGTCAAGTGCTTTTTCAAAGGCCAGTTTTGTTTAAATTTGGCAAGTTCAAATCTAACTTTACCATCAAATGTGGGCCATTTTGAACCAAGTATAACTAGAAAGACACCAGGAAAGCAATTCAAAGTGTAGTGTCATCCCTCCCTAAACTTTAGGAATTGCACTTTCCTTATGGTTACGACTAATTTTTCCTAAACTCAAGGATACAAGAAGAACTAGCATAGGTTAAATATGAACATAAACAGCTAATGCTACAAACCATGCTGCAAACAAGCATACTATAATTGCAGTTTTGAACTCCAGCTTAGATCTGAAGTCTTAAAATTACCACAAATAAAAATGTAACAAGAAGTCCCCCACAAAACAGCACACACACACACACACACAAAAAGAATGTGGAAGATCTCTCACAAATAAAGCCCTATTGCCAAGGGGAAAAGGGATGAGGAGGGCTTGCTATTTTTTGAAGTTAAGTATGGTAAGCAAAGCCTCCATTTCAAAGTTGCAGGGTCTTTCAGCAACCCCCTTTGACCACATCTGAAATTCCATGATTTAAAAAAATTGATCACTATACACACAGTCAAATACCCTAAATATGTTGAGTTTATGGGATGAACATACTTTTCAAGACTTGACTAGATTGCTTACTAAAAGATCCTTGGCACAGAGCGTTGGCCTACTGAGTATTTTACACACATTTTTATGATGAAATATTGCTGCATTCTGTAATGCCTTCAGCTCCAAGTAACCAGAAGGTGTTTCACCATGTCATCCACTTAAAGGCAAAATAGCTTTTAGGTCACAGAAACACAACATGACACTGCAAAGTTTATTCTGGAAATGAAAGGCTGCCCATCCTCATCAGCCAAAGATGCTACAGAAAATGATGGAGAAATATTAAAATGAGAGGACACTAAAAATGGCATTTTATTGGGCTAAAGCCCCAACCCAGTTGTTTAGATAAAGGATATGCACAACTTGAGCCACTCTTGGTCTCGTTGTGGAAGTCTTGATTAGAAATTACGCTTGTGCAAAACAGGGGCCAAGATCTTTTTCTCATCAACCAAATGAAGTGACTAGTAATGCTCCAACCTCCACACTGGTAGTTAGGTGAGCCATTCAGAAAGCAAAAGCAAAAGCACCTGATGCTTCTTCATCACTACCAGGTGTCTTTGTGTGGATGGGCTGTGAGAAGAGAAGCCCCGTATGAAGAAAGCAAGCATGCACAAATCATCATTTAAGCAATCTGTAATTTTATTAATCCAGTTAGAAATACTGAGCAGCATATCAGACAAAATTTATCACTGCTTCTTCTGTGACTATTCACCTTAGCTGCCCAGCTTGGTTCTACACAGTTTTTGAGAATTTTTGTGAGGAATTAATGTTTTGTGACAGATTTCTATCATCACAGGTTGCCAGCTTGGACAAGGTATTGGTAGAAAAACTCAGTGTCCAGTAATAAGGACATTGCTGCCTTCAAAGTTGCTGCCTTCCAGCACCCTAAAAATGTTTTCCTTTAACTCATTTCCATCTCCAGATCAGACAATGAACCTCTATGCCTTTGAATACATTATTTGTGGCTTCCAAATTGGCAGACCATTAATCTAAAATCCCTCTATGCAAAATGGACATCTGACTGGAAAGGGAAAAAATCCTTTCTGCCTCAGGTAGTCTGTTACAGAGAGAAAAATCCATCTTTGTCTCAAGGGAGAGAAAATGGCTAACACAAAATCCAAGCAAATCCAGTCTAATAGACAGCAGTGAAATCCACTCATTAGAAGCCACAGTCAGTCATGGAACAGAAATCTGAAGATCTTCAATGATCTTTCCTCCTTTTGCCTACTCTTATCACTTCAGTTTACCTCCTGACTTCATGTTAGCTCTCCCTCTACTTCTCCCCAAGCACCCTAATGAATTACAAGTCAGATTTAAAGCAATTGTCTTTGATTTTATTGTCAGACCAGAAATAGAAGTAGAATAACACTACTAAAATCTCCTGATTTGGCTGTTGCTCTGCTCCTTGTGACTTTGCTATCTCATTGTGGTTCCCCATCTACATCCCCAGAATTCTGTTCAAGTTTTGCTACGTCTTGACTATGAAAAATTATCTATGTAAAATCTTGTAAAAAACTATGTAAATAAAGCAAGTTATGACAAATTTTTTCCACTATTTTTTTTTTTCATGAGATGAAGATGTGCTTGGGGAAAGAAAAAAAAAAAAGCAACTCCAACCCCTGTTATGTTTTATGTTAAAGCCCTTTAAATATCAATCAGCATTTTAATTTGATCTGCTTATGTTCTGCATTGTGTCATGTAACGCTGAAATTAAACTTCATTTTTTCCTAAAGGTATTATATCTTCTAGAATTTCATCATTGGTTTATGCAGAAAGATGAGATAGTAAAAGAGAACCTTTTACTGAAATGTAGCATGTCCCAGTGGTAGTTGAACTGCATGTTCCAGTATTTCTTAAAGAACACTGCGTTTCAAACAGGGGTCTGACATATCTAAAATTCCACTGTTGTTTATGACCAGTGATTTAAACTAACACATATTGCCAAACACTCATTTTCCAGAAGCCAAGGAACGCTGATACTGGAATCAAATTCCAATAGAGCTGGCCTGTCTGATAAAAATTAACCCCTTAAACTGAAGGAAGTTAGCAGTGGGATGGAGATACACTAGTTATTTAGATGGTGAGGGAACTAGAAAATAGCCACAGCTTGACTTCAGAAACAATAAGTTATTATATCAACATGTGCACGCTCATAAGCCAAGTTATGTGGTTGTTAGGAGTATAAATTAAAAAACCAAATCAGTGCTGACATGACCATTAGTTTAGATTTCTTAGAGAGTTTGTGTTGTCGTTGAAATCTTGATTTAGAAGAACCTACATAGTCTTTTGCTTCTAGCTTTTGGTTTTCATGACCCGAATTCTGGTTAGGCAGTGAATATAAATTCAAAGCAAAGCTTAGCTGAGATCACCAAGTTGTGCCTCTTTAGGAGTCAGAAGAAAATTCTTAATGGGCTTAGGCTAAAATGTGAGCTACATTTGAAATCTGGCCTGGCTTTTCTTCATGTGCAGATGTTTGTAAGGGTGACATCCAACCCTAGGGTTGTTGTCAGCTCTGGTGGAATGCACATTATGCTGGGCACTTTGCAGAGGAAAGGGATGTGGGTGCTTTGTAATGCACTTGTATTTAAGACGTGTGAAACACACTGTTCTAGAATAAAAGTAGATCGGATTCTTTCATTCTTTCTTTTGAATATAAATAGGAACTCAGGGGACCAATGGTTATTTAAATTACTTTGATTCTCAATGAGGAATCTTATTGTGCTAACAAAATGTCCTCTGTTTGCATCATCAGCATAACAATGGCAGATCTTCCTAAATTAGCACCTCTTCCACATTCACAAATTCATTTTCAATTTCCTCCAGCTTTATTTCCAACCCCACATAATCTGCCTGTCATTACCTTGCCTTGTCTCTTTTGCAGGTGACTGAATAGTTTATTCCTCTAAGGTTCATCTATGAAACATATTCTCTTTGGTTTGGGAGGAATGTTTAACCTTGCCTTTCACACTGAAGGATTTCTTGGCTCCAAGCTTCCCATGCCATTAACTACTATTTACTCTTTTCTTGCTGCATCTCAAGTCCTCAGAAGTGATTCATTAAACTAACGACCCTCAGCTTCTTCTTATCATTGAACCCAAACAACTCAAAGTGGTCCACCGAGGTTGCTTTGAATAACAGTGTCCATGCAGCCTCACTAATTTAGGAAGTTAAGCACGTAACTTCAGATTTTATTATCCAAATCCATCAGGTAAACAGTGATTCCAGGACCAGACTCCAAGGCAACACTACTTGCTTTTGCATAGCATCCTGTGGTAAACAGATGCTTTACTAGTAAGACAGATGAAAGGAATAATAAAAATTTGTTTTCACTGCAGACCTAAAAACCACTCTGAAGAGTTATTGCGAAAAGTATTTTCGTCAGAATGAAATCGCTGAATTCTCTTACTTTTTAAAAAGAAAAATGCCTTTTAAAATGCTAAAAATTTCCACTTTGTGAAGGTAAGAATGTATTAATCGTTGATTAAATCTATTATTCCACTAGAAATAAAATATCAACGACTTCTCTTTTCCTGTTTTCAATCCACACTTCTTTCAAAATGGAATTCTCTTTTACCACAACCTCTCCATACAACTCGTGCCTCCTTTTTAACCAGCTCCCAACCACATCCTTCATCCCCCAACTCCAAAGAAATACTGCACTAAACACAGGTTGAAGTCACACAAAGAGAAGACACCAAACCAGAGAAGTGCTGACATTATCCACTGCTTTCTCACCCTCTTCCTTCTCTCTCTCAGGACACAAAAGTGTCCCCAGTTCACTGGAACAGGGCTACACCCATCCTTGGCTGCAGCTGCTGTAGGGGCCATAACCAGGTAGCTTGAAACTTCCTGGAATATTCCAGGTAATTCCATTGCTAGCATAATCCAAGCATCTAATTTACTGCCCAACCAGGGAGTAATTTACCCAATTTAGTAATCTACCCAAACCAGGACACTGCTTTGCACTCAAGCGGTTTGCTGCTAGGATAAATGAGTCCAGGTAGCTGAGTATTTTCTTGCATACATACCCAGGGAGGAAAATGTAATGAAAACAGCAAAAGTGACAGAATTAACACATGACAGTGGAAGAAGGAAACTGATAGATCTGTGGAAGATGGAAGGAATTAGTAAAACCGCACTAAACAGTGATGCAGTTCTGTGCCATGCTCTATCAGATGCATTATTTACATAAGAAGCATAAAACATCTACTTATTACCTTAGTCACAGCTGAAGCCACTAAAAAAGAATGCTTCCAAACCACAAGATCTGCTTGGTTATTTTTTATGAGACACTTTATATCAAAAAAGGAGTTCCTAGTTTGAAGTCAGATATAATTTCAGCAAATTACTCTATTTAAACTCTAGGTTGCCATTAATTTGCAAGAAATGAGTAATATTACTCCATCTTCAGACCTCTATGAATAGAACTGACATTGAAGGGTTTGTCAAAACAGCAAAATATAAACCTAAAACATTCTAGTAGTTACAATGGGATGAAATGAGATGAACCTCGAGCTTTTTCATTTTTTTACCATTTTCCACAGGCAAAAGTCATTCTTCATCTTTTGAATATGCACATAAAGAAAACTTCCTGCGGTGTTACAATTGCAAAACCACAACAACAAATACAGTTTATGGGAATTTGCCAATCAGAACTTCTAATTGCATTGGTAATTACTAGAAAAAATTGAACTAAAACAGTTCATTAAGGGCAGACAGAGGATTCAGGTCTTTAGACTGGAAATTAAAAGCTGCTTTGGAATAACATGAGGATGTTGCTTTAATGACACTCAAGCTTGGTGCCTAAAAGGTTATTAAATTCTGTTAAGACTTGAATTATGCTAAATGCTTTTTCCCAGGTCATCCCAAACTGTCAAATCTCAATGCCTTTAGAGTCTGGAATTCCAGAAATTAATTCAAATTAATTCACTAGCCTAAAATTTACAGCCTGTCGGGAAAGGAGGGGAAAAAAGAATTTGGACAAATAATAAAATCTCTTACAGGAGGAAAAAAAAAAAAGACTTGATATGGACTGAGAATCAGAGAATCTTTATATTTGCTTGCTAGAGAAAATCTTAAACATGAAGAATGACTGAATACAGGGCTTCCAGCATAACATAACTGCAAAGGAATTTTATACATTAAATAATACAAAATTATCCTTAAGAAGTGTTTCCACAGAACTTCAAAGGTGGAGGGTTTCTCTTAGTTCTATTTGCGTTACGACAGAAAGTTTAGTTTAAAAAAAACATGGAAAATGTCTGTAATTGAGAACAGTCTTACAAGGAGCTTTTGCATCACCTTGCAGCACAACAGAGACCTCAGCCCACAAGCTCATAAGCAATGCCAGATTCAGAAGTTCTGACATCAGAGACCCTTTTTCCTACGTGATCATATGGCGACCTAGACTGCAAAAAACCCAAAACAAAACAAGTGAGGATGGTGAAAAACAAAACAATACAAAATACCCCCCCCCCCCCCCCAAACAACTGCTTTGATGCGGGTATGCAAGACAGTTTTGCAGGCAGTCCTCAGCCCAGCTGAACATCTGCACCCCAGGGCAGGGGACTGCGTGTGTTCCTGTGGTGACACTGCTGCTGAATGCCGAGCTGTTGACTCAGGGTGAAGAGCACAAACTTTTCTGAAAGCTGTTTACATGTACCACTCTCCTGTGGTTGCAGATATGTCACATGAAGAGGTTAAAGAAGGGTCATGGCCTTCTGCCTGTCTTACTGAGTGCTATCACCGCTTCCAATCTGCCATTTAAACTGCTCCTGGGAGCTCTCTCCAGTCCCTGTCAAGAGAGATGCACTAGATTCCTTTACAGGCTTAACAGCAGGACTCAGTTTGACTGAATTTAGTCAGGAATTTCTTAGATGCAAATTGAATGGCAGATCCAAAGAGCTAGAAGCCTACAGAGAAATGGCAGGGAGCTTCTGGCACTGTGCTGAAAAAATCTCTTCGGTCAGCATCACTGAGAGACAAAGAATCCTCCTCTGGGTGCAATTATATGTATACATCTCTAATATACTGTTAAGGAGTGTATAGTTATAAAAGACAGACAAAACTGATACTGAAAAAGTCTGTCTTTATTTTTCCATCTCTTCGTCTCTGTTCTTGGACGAACAGTCTTGTCCTCAGCCTTGCGCCATCCCTGTGATCTGATCCCTGAAGAGCTCTCTAAACTGGCAAAAGGCTTTTTCTTCTTCCTTTTTGGTTGAGCTGTTTTCCTGCTAGTTCACTGAGAGGAATCAGCTCCCTGAGTTACAGCAATGATAATATATTAAGCAGTACCAGGAAACACTCCAAGGCACTGTAAGGGGATTGTTTACGCTCTCTACATTAAATTGTTACAATGACCCGGCATGGTTTTGGCCCAGGTTAACTACCTCTCTTCCAACAATTCCTGGGAACAGCTGCCAAATCCTCATGGATCAGAAACCATTCCCCACAGGCTGCATGTGCATGGCCACCAAGGGCTGGTAAAGGTTCAAAAGTGTGATATATGGAGAGGATGGTCAGAAGGCCAGAGTATGGTCCTGGCCAAATATCAGTTAGTAGTAAACATGTAACCCATGGGGACAGAGGCTCCTGAGAGATGGTGAGAGAGGAGGGAAGGAGGTGAGAATGAAAAACAAGTGGAAAAGCTGTTAAAGAGGAAACAAGGCTGCTCCTCTCAGCAGCTGTAAGCTGTTACACAGGCTCAGCCTGTCTCACATATCTGCATCCCTGTTAGATTTACAGTTTTCCTCCTTAGCTAATATGAGTACCAGTTGCTGCTGACTGCAACGAACACACCACTCAATACAGAGCTAGCATGGAGGCAGTTGCTGCATGAGGGTGAAAAAGCTGCTTTTCTCTCCTTCTTTCTGGAGCTATGGCATTGTGTTGTCACAAAGTGACCCGTGGTTTGATATTTGGGACACAAGAGCAGTATAAACCGTGGTTAAATGCTGTGTAAATGGCCATAAAAAGTGTTAAAAGTTTAAAACATCTTGGATCCAACAATCTCCTCGGAAATAGGGATCAAGCAACTTGGATGCAGTATTCATCAGGAGGACCAGACCATATGGTAGCCATTTAAGCATTTTCGGCTGTGGTTCCACTAGTAATTAGATGCATATTACAGATTAAAAAATACAAAACAAAAAAAACCAACAAACAAGAAACCCCAAACAAACATAAAACCCCAAAACCAACCAAACAAAAAAACCCCACCCACCAAACTAAAAAAGCAAAGAGATTCGCCACTGTAGCTCCCATTAACCAGACAGTCAGCATACTTCACTTATTAATGGAGCTGAAAGGCTAAAGTTTAAAACTAGAGAAATTTGAAGGTGAATCCTGTAAGAAACCCAAATCCTTTCATGCATCCATTTTGCAATTCTCTTCTAGAAGGCAAAAAATGAAGGAAACTGCTGTCAATTGATTGGATCAGGGCCAAAAGGAACAACAATGATTTTTGGAAACAAGGTTTGGGTTTGGTTTTTTTTTTTCCTAGTTGCTGCTTTTAACTTCAGTTATCTCACAAAGATTCCATCAGCCCAGACAGAGCTGAAAGGGCTCTAAGTGAAGGAGTATTAAGTAAGAGTGCTGTTGGATACATTATTTTATGCTTGTCTTTGGTTGTTAAATGATAAAAGATGGTGTCCTATCTTACTGTTATATTTATCTTCATCATCCTTCTCTGGGTGAATCTGGATCCCACAGGTTATAACCATGCTGCTAAATAAATAATTTTCAGAAGTCAACTCCCTGCTCTGATGCTAAGAAAAACCAGATTGATTCAGATCTCACAGCTAAGGCACGGGCCAGGATAGCACAGATCTGCCTTGGAAATTCAGCAAGATCTGTCTTGTTTTGTGATGAGCAGGGTGCAACCTAATAGATGCACCATGGGGTAAAGTGCATCTGAACTGAGTTCTTGGCCCTTTTACTGCAGATGCAGTCAGAGCAAACATGAGAGAACATCTGGAAAGAAAAGATGGGGTCAAGGAAATTTAACAAGATGAAAACTTTCCATGGCAGTTTCCCAGCCAATTGCTCAAGGAAACATGTTCCAAAGCTGAATTCTCTTGTCCAAGCTGTCTGTACTGTAATTCTGTTTGATGTTTAGGATTAGCTCAGGACTTCCTGACAGGGAAATTACCTCACAAGGACCTTGACTAGAGCACCTGATTCTAGAATAGAAGTTTTTAAAAAAGCCAGCTAAATAAATAACAGTAATCTAAATTAGGATGTTTGCATCAGTTATTCAATAAAATAATAAAATCAGATATTTCTAAAGGACAATTATTTAGATTACTTCCTCCTAAGCATACTTCTCTCCATACATGGTGCTGATCATTCTGTAGATAAAATATTGTCTAAAGCTGCCCTTTACTTTATTGTCTTAGACAGTAACACATCTTTGATTGTTCATTAATTGTTACCATTTCCCTCCTCCATCTTTCTCACTTGAGTTCTGTGGTTATTCAGTGGCAGACAGGTAAAAACAACACAGCTGAAAGTCAATCATGCATTAACCGGTTATACACTTATGAAGATATTTTTGGTCCCATTGTAAGTGGTGACATCAAAGCTTGGATGATTTATATCATCCCCAAAAGTCGTGAAGAAGAAGTAAACCCCAAAAGTTTGCCTGCAGCAGTGGCACAAAACTGCTCTAAACCTTTCATAACCAGCTGCTCCAAAAAAAAAAAAAAAATCCATCTGCTTTGCATCAGTGACATGGTGAGAAACAGCTGAAGGGTCTCTGAGGGTCTGTCTCTATGTATCCATAGGGGACCTATATCCTCTTCAGACTCTTATAATGTATTAAGTTCAGTTGGCACAATTCCCACCTGTCCTGAGCACCTCTGAAGTACTTTCAGAATTGTTAATTATCCTCTGCAATCATTGGTGTCTGTCTTTTCCCTGTACTCTACCACTCTTGCTCTTTATCTCCCTTCCTTCACTCTCTTCTCTCTCTTTCCTGGAGTAGTCTCAATTCTTTCCTCTTCTCCCCATCTGATTGCATCCCAATCTCTGTATGATAGCAACCCCATTTCCATTTACTTTTACGCAGTGGGGAAACCTATGTTTTCTACCACTTCTCCCACCTCTGTTTGTGTCTTTTTCAAGGGTATGAAGTACAATAATCTAAGTCTTCATTATATCCAGCTATGCCAAGTATATGAAAATTGTTCTTCAAGCTTCAGGAGAAATTGGATTAGGACTCAAGAGCTAAGTGCATTTTCTATAAACTTCAGCAAGAAGAATAAATCACACTGTTGTCTGAGGGGGAGTCATCCAGATTAAAAGTGATGGGGATGAACAGCTTTAGAAAGAGAATTTAACAGGCACTTAATAAAGCATGGTGAGAAATAGAGAAGAAAATTAGGCTCAGGTCTTTCTGATCTGACATGAAGAACTCCAAGCCTAAATTTGAGCAGCTCTCATACACCCACATGGAGAAAAAAGTTCTTCTTGGGAGCCCTGTGTGGTTTTCTCAGGTAACCATAGGACTTTTAGGTGTTCTGTCTGTGTGTCACAGATGTGCCTCAGGTTTGCTCTTCTACAGCTTTAATACCCTTCCAGTGAGGCACCCCAGAAATACACAGTCAATAAGAACAACAGAATCAAGGAGAATTGAGTTCTTCATAACTTTTTTGTATTTTTCTATTTGATTTTGCCTTTCATGAGATGGGAATCCTACACAGAAGTTCCATAAGCAGATGAGTGGCAGCAACAGCAGCAAAGTGAGACAGCCCTTCACTTATGTCAGCTATGCAGCTTCCATCTACGTCTGGATCCACAGGTTCTGTGTTCCATTGCACTCATTCATGTTGGTAAAATTACTTGCATGGATTAATTGTACACTTACATTCATGGTACTTTATTAAAGACTAAATTCTTTGTTTGAACAGGATATCTAGCCACGTGATTTACAAGTTCCCAAGTAGCAATTTTCCTTATTTACACTTTAAGTCACCAGACCCTTTTATATATAATCAAAATCAAGAACTATTGATATAACTTATCTCTAAATAATGTTCAAAGTATCATAAGGAATTAAAATTTTACTAAAAAAAAAAAAAGTCAATGCTATGCCTGAACCAATCTCAGTATGCTAAGGACTCCTTTTTTTTTTTTTTTTTTTTTTTTTTACAGTACAGTCTTTTACACCCTTCTCAGACCTAGATAACTCAATTTTCACCAAAATCAGAAAAGGAAAAAAATGATCAATGTATCAGTGTTACTGCTTCCTGATTTCGGCTTTTAAAGTACTGGGTTTCTTGTCTCTGTAGCATACTGCCAGATCTTTTGTTTGAGTTAATATTACAAGCCTTTCCCCAGTGTTATTGTAGGATCAAACTTTGTCTGCAAACTTTGTGCCAAGGGATAGGCAATAAAATGAGAAAATTTTCACTCCACAGATCTTTTAAGACACATTTAGAACTGAAATAAAACTAGTCTACCTTAGGGTTTTACATTACTGCAAGTTAAACTTAATTTATTTTATGCTTAGCATCTCTAAGTAATGCTTTTATTGCAAAATCATTGTCATATTAACATCCAAAGGAAAGCTGTTTTGAAAGCAGCTTTCCTGAAAAGTCAAATGACTTTGCCTGTAGAAAAGGTGATGCATAAATGATGCTGTGTTCTGAAGTGACCGTGGAGCATCTGACAAATACTTTTACTGCAGCTCTAACTCTGTAGCTCTGCAATCCATCTTCATGTTTATATAGATTCCTACTGCTGATTAAAGCCATCCTGACATACTCACTTCAATGAGTTACATTACTGGGTCTCACTGTACTGCAGTTCACATAGAAATCTCTTAGGGATCATGTTCCTGCTTGTTCTTGTAGAATAGGATACCATACCATACCATACCATACCATACCATACCATACCATACCATACCAGCTTGGAAGGGACCTCAAGGATCATCTGGTCCCAAATGGTGCAGGATTCAGGCACTGAAAGTGGGGATAGTAGTCACTCTGGGGAGAGGAACTTGTCAATATCCCAGTTATCTTGCAGAAGTCAAGATTTGGGTACCATGACCACTTCCAGAGTCCTGGCTTTCCCAGTGCAGTCTCTGTGCTGCCACAGGACAAAGGAGATGTAATTGAACTACAAACATACTGGTATGTTGTGATTCTAAAGAAAGGGTGGCTGTTTTGCTACTATTTTATGGAGAAGAATCCACCTTTACTAGTTATACTGTTAATAAACAATCAGAAATTATGGCCTTCCTCTTGGAGTTCTCTACAAATAGATGATCTCATCATCCATAAGGATAAGGATAAGGTACTAAATTTACCACAAAAACAAGGGCCACACTCTTAACATTTACTGATGACACAGATGTGAGAGGCATCACAAGTATAAGTTTCTAAAAAAAGTAGTTTATATGAAGAAATTAATGACCTGGGGGACCACAGCAGGAGTAAATAAAACATAGGAATGAACAAGAACTTCTTCCAGTAAACTGGGCTATTACATTAGCAGATTTTACCTAAGCAGGAGTGAAAAGAAAAAATAAAGATGCAACTGAAACATCTTTTCCACAACAGATGTGATGTTCAAAATAATGGCAAAGCTTCATCTGCAGGATTCATCTGTCCAATACTCTGTTATAAAAGGTAACTCAAATTGAATGATGAAAAGAGCTGCAAAAATGATCATGGGAAAGGAGAGCTATAAGGGGAACTTGGCCAAGCTTTTTTGCCTTTGCAAAATGGAGGTTGAAAGGCAGTGCATTCACTTTTTATTAATACACAGCAGAGGCACACTTGTTAGGGAAGGTAAAATTATCTATACTGGAGAAGAACAAATGCATATAACTATGAATGAAATTCTAAAGAAGTTTTCTGAGCATTAACTGAATTTAATATCAGAACAATATCTCAGGAAGAATTATATAAGCACAATGATTGTCTTGGTATAAGTTTAATCAGCTCCTCAATGAGATAAAACAGCAAGAGAATAAGTACACTTTCCATTACTTCTGTTTCACTGAATTGGTGAACTCTAAGCCAGAGTCAGACTCTGAGCTCATGTATCATCCTAGAGCATAATCAGAGAATCTGCTTGAATCCTACAAACAAAGCGTATAAACTACAAGGCAGGCAATTAATGTGAGTTTAAGAGTCTGATCCTGAAAAACCAAGCCTTGTTCATTGATATCAACAAGAAATTAATGAAGATTCATTTGAAGAATTCACAAAAATTATCAAAAGAGTGCTTACACAACATATTCTATCTTATGTATTGTGATATCTTATGTATATTGTGATACCCTAACACTTAAGTGATCTTAAGTGGGATTGAAGGAAGCTGATTCCTAGATTCCCTTTCTGATAAGACTGATTTGCACCAGGTTTCTCTCAATCAGCTCAAGTTACCTCATAGACTGGACTCCCTTACACTTCATTAGAGAGAAATGTCATTAGAGCAATTAAATATATCCTAAAATATCTACTTAACATAGACCAAACAGATCATTTTAAAGGTGCTTATTTCCCATATCCACTGGAAAACTAAAACAAAATAACTACTCATGGTGACTGGTTAACGGCTGACCATCCAAAACCAGTGACAAAAACTCCACACTTTCAGTTTTCCATTATTTTTCATTAAGAACCAAATTAAGATCTTTCTGAGTGCCTTGCCATAGGCTTTCACTTAGCTTATACCTTTTTATTTATTCTTCAGTAGAGAATGCCAAAAGTTGTGGCAATGCAAACAGTTGAGCAATATTTCAAAGGGCAAAACATTTACATAGATCTGGATAACATTTGGAACTGAATAAGCTTGCAAATTGCAGATACTAGTAAACCTGATAATTTACAATATTTTCTGTGTTTATAAGGAATTTTCTAACCCCACATACCCCCAGGGTTAAGTATTATAAATGTATTATCAGGACTTTTTTTCCACTTTGGAGATTTCTAAGAATAGCAGCTGGTTGCCAAACTAGGAGGAGAACATTTCTGGTACATTTATTTCTAACAGTTCTTATTCCTCTATTCATGTTTACACTTCAAATGACTGATCAGATGTTAAGTGCAGGAAACAACTTTCCATGCCTGTCTGTATCCTCTCTCCACAACATGAACAGCAGCAGATTGTAACCAGGACTTGGCTGCTTTCATAGACATCATGTCACTCCCAGTTATGCTGCTCATCCAACTGTCAACTTGGGCAAAAAAGAATGTAAGAGAAACAAAAGACAGGAAAAGAGTCTGACAACTTTCAAAGCAAATAGTGTCCACTTCCTTTCTTGTTTCAGATTTCCAGAAGTTGTTGGGGTTTTTTCCTATTGTTTTTAAGCAAGCAGATAGTGCCTTGTTCTCCACTTAGCAAGTCATTCATTGACTTTATTTGGTGACAGTGTCGCCACACAAACCAAAGCACTGGTCCCACTACAGGAATCCAGGCTCTGTCCTCTCTGAAGCAATTCAAAGATTCCTCTGAGAATCAGCTGCTACTGGAAGCAAAATGTGAGAACAAGCTTATTAGATATTGAAAACCCTGGAACAATAAAGCCAGTGTTCTTAAAAATGGCATTATGTTTGTCTTTTTATTACTTCATTGCTCTCATGCACCATACTGACTTACCTGGGTTGGTTTCACAACTCTGTGCACAACACACTTAAAGGAAAGCTAAGGGTCACATCTGTTTTCCCCAAGGGACAACACAATTTTCATGGCCATTATAACCACTGTTCCAAGGGAAATTAATCTTGAGATCTTCAATTGATACTGCAAGAACATTCTCATTTATTAAACTGTACCTAATACAGAAGGAAAAAGAAAATAAACTGGATGGACCTAGATAATCAGAGAGACTAGGTAATACCTATTCAAAAGACATAGTCAACAAAATAGCTGAGCTTTTGTTTACAAAGACAACCGTTTAAATTTAGGAAACTAGGATCCTCAGTCTTTTCTCCCTCTTTCCCTTTTGTCTTCCTTTCCACACACACATAAACTCAGGTATGAGATGTTTTTCAGTGTGACACAGTATATATATATATATATATATATATATATATATTTAACAGGTGTCACAAAGAATTAAGGAAAATACTGATATTTCACCTTCTGAACAAAAAAATATTTAAAATCAGACCTTTATAAGCCTCAAGTCTATTTTCCCTATAAAGATAGAACATATCTAATTACACTTTCAATTGTGCTTCTTCTGCCTTATGGGATTCCAATGTTTGAAAACATGTGGGTGATAGTTCATAGGTTCCGGGCTGTGGCAACATGTACAATTTCCTCCTTGTCACTAGAAACTCAATGGGCCTTGTCACTTGAATCTCAGGTTTTCTTATACTATGTACTGAGGTTGACGAAGGATACAAAATACACAGGCAAAACACTGAAAAGCTTGTAGAGGTAGCATTATCCACATCTGTGTCTCCAGCAGTGGAGATGTGTTAATATCATTGCATTCAGCAGGTATTTGGAAAGTCAGCAGCTGTTTGTCTTTACTGTTCTTCAACACATAGTTGGAAGGTTTTTACATCTTTTTTTTCTTTCCCTTTCCCTTGTTCTTGGTTTATTAAAGACAGACTGGAATTAGAGCCTATATTTTGACATTGTCCACATGTTCTGAAAACATATAGGACTGTTTCTTTTTTACCTATATTTCTTATCAGACTGCTGCTTGGGCTATTTTTATGTTATTTATGTACGTGTATAGATGTGAGGAGTTTCATTTGGTGAACTACTTCTCTTCCTAAGTATATGAAGCACATCACTCTCTTGTTCTCCCTGTGAGAAGACGTGCACACCCTTAGAGAAATCTGGGTAATGATTTTGCTTTAATACTGCCAATACAGGATCAGATTTACCTGAGGACAGGCAGAAAGAATGGCAGTAGCCATGCTTCTGCTGGCAGCAGTGGGCATCAGTGAATCTTGGGGCAGATGAATCGTCAGGAGCCTGTTGAACATGATTTGTCATTGCTGTGAATGCCCTACCAGAGAGACTCCACACTGGAGTTTAAGGTGCACTGTAGAAATAGATAGTGATAGACTTGACATCCCCTGAATAATCCATAGCCCACATGCTTATTTTTTCAACAGTCAGATAATTTAGCTTCTGAGAATTGTGAAATGAATTCTGTTCCCACTCCTGCTACCCATCAACTCTGAGTCATTAGCAACAAAAAACAAGCTGGAGCCCCTAAGGGGACAAAAATGTTAGTATGAAAAACATGTAAAAAATATGTCAGTAATGTGAAAACCAGGTGCAAAGAGAATTTAGTTTTCAAACAATTTGTTTTCATTAGTTTAAAAAAAAATTTCAAGTTAATCTGGTTGCAGTACTTGGAAGGTACATCAGTGGTCCAGTTCACCTTTCAGAACTTTCTGTGCTGAGCACCATTCTGCCATTCACAAATGTCTACTCCAAAGGGTGCCAGTAATTTTACTTATAACACAGTCCTCACAGATTTGACATATCTTTTAACATTTGCTCCTAATCTGAATAAACTAAAAGCAATGAATGTGCTGCACAATGACCATAGGAAGAAAGATCAGGACTGTATTAAGGAATCTTAGTAATTTCTTGAACTGACCTTATCTTGGTGAACTTCACACTGAATCTTTGTCAAATCCAACCTGAAAAATATTTTGATGCTACTATTAAATTCAGACAAGGAGTAACAACATTTTAATATTTGTGCTATCAAGTATTTCTAATGCTGCTGAACTGTTCAGAAAGATATGCATAAAAGTTGCTTGAAATTGCTTTAAAAAGGTAAATCTGTTCTTCAGCATCACAGACAAAGTCTACAGTGAATTTGCATTTCAAATTGTTTATATTTGATTGCATTCTATTATCGCTAAATGAGGTAACTCTAGGGTCATGATCTGTTCCTTGTTACTATTTGGCATGTTCTACTGTGCATACAAGAGTGTATTTGATATTCTGTTTTTGTTTAGGTTTACTCAGGCTGAAAGATAACTGAAAGTGATTTTATTTCCACTTCCAGGGCTATCATATAAGATACTTCAAGAAATCATTAAGATTCCTTGATGTTTTCTTTGGGTGGTGTTCACATCTGAAGGAATACAGATTTTGGATGCCACAGATGAGATTCCTGCTGACTTAGTGTTTAACATTTAGAGTGCCTGCAGATATAGACTTTAAGGACAGATGGGCAAAAAAAGATGTTTGGTTTTTTTTACTGCAAAGAACCATAATTTTATCCTCATTGTAGAAGCAAAAACCTTTACTTAAGGGTATACTCCTGGTGGAAATCAGCCTTTGATAACATCACTTTGACACTCCAGACATGCATCCCATCCTCTTCTACTGTGCTGACCCAAATAATTAAGCAGACATTCAGCTTCTGGATAAAGCAGCTCACCTGACTGAAAACTAGCTCAGAGCCAGAGCAAAGAGCTATCAAACTGTCCATGAAGTCACACAGATGCTGGCATAAGAAGAGTAATAGTATGTGGCCAGCATTAAGGGAAAGGCAGAGCTATTCATCAGAGCTGCACTGGAAAAATGTATCAACCCAAACTGATTGTAAAATTACACCCTGTAATCAGCCGTTTGGAAGCAGCAGAGACATTAGCCATTTAACACTGAAACACCACAGTTGTAATACCAGAGGGGATTTCAGACCTCATTAAACATGTAATTATTATAATGCAGCTAGTGACTTCTGTAGCACTGGTTTTTTTCCTGATGAAATTACTATTTGCAAGATTGCAGCAGAACCTACAACTGACCAAGCTGGACAGTACTTTGAGCTCATATCATAATGCCCAGTGTAAATGCATGTTCAAAACCACTCTGAAGGTAGCCCAGAGCTACAGCATTCCCCAGCTTCTAACCAGACAGGACTGTGTACCCCAGAAGGATTGCAGCCCTTATATTCTGGGCATCCTTCTAGTCATCACAGTCTAGAGCAATAATGTTTGTATTATTATTAATATATTATTATTAATGTTTATCTGTACAGCACTAGATTTTCCAGAGAAGTCAGCATCCTAATCTATCATCTTGGCTAATAATGAACACTGTGATGAAAGGCAAAATTTTATTCTGCAACTCTTAGTAAGTTAAAGAACAACTTGTCTTTGGGATTTTCTGTTGTGAAGCCCTTGTAAGACCTATGTCTAATATGGCACTCTCTTACACAACTATTCATCAGTTTAGAAAGCATTTATGTTGTCTTCTCCAATTCTCCCAAAAGCCTCACATTCACTAGGTATGTGAAGTTGTACAAATGAGATTTAAATTTGTTCTTACATCCAGCTCACTTTATTTTATTAAAAATGTGACCATGGTGTTTTCAGAGAGCCAGGATCAAGGTTTTCTCAATCTCACCTACTGAACATATTCTGCTTCATAAAAACTGCCTCACTGGAGTAGCTACTTTTAAGCAGGTCCCCCATCAATAGGTTCCAGAGTCATTCTCAGTGTTTCTTTGGCCCAATGCATGTTTAATGCAATACAAAGCAATATAAAGCAAATATAAGTTTCAGCAGAAACTTTGTTTCTCCAACCATCTGCACTCAATATCCACGATTTGTAGAGTTACAGTCACTGGATTGACTTGTGCAGAAACTCTAAGGAATATCACCTCCTACAGCTCAGGTAGAGACTCCAGTTATTGAGTAAAGAAGGCCCAATATTTTTGCACAAACCATTTTCTGTGCTAAGCATGATGTAGGATACGAGCAGCTAACAGATGAGACCTACCCATCAAAGATAGCTTTAGGATACATGCTTTAGGTATGCCCTGAGACACGTGGATGATCTCTGTGCCCAAAGGCACTCTCAAGACAAAGACATTCCTGTAAGCCCAGAATGGAACATCTGGAAAAGGTATCTGGAGAGTGAGGTAGCCGCTGAGGTGTGGAAAGTGGGCATCTTGAACCTGGAATAGCTGTATGAGTCCTCTTGTGTGTGTAGGTTTTGAACAGTAATGCAGTTAGCCTACTAGATGATACCTGGGTTTTTTGCATCCCAGTTGGAGTGGTTTTCATTTTAGAGGTGCAACTCACCACATTGGTGCCCTCCATTTCAGCTTTCACTGAAGTTTTTCTTTCTGCTTCCACCTCACATCTGTTCAGAAACATCTTTTAGAGCAACTCCAGAGAAACGGATATCTGTCGAATTTTTAACCTTAGTTCCTTTTTGGCAAATTTCTTCCTAACTTCCTTGGGAAACACAAGATCCTCACAGATGAACTCCCTGTTCACAAAAAACACGCTAATAAATTATGTGGCCTGATGACCTAATGGCTTATTTGGGAGACAAACTAGACTTAACAAGACCTATAAATGGAAGACTTACTTTAAAAAAAGTGGATCAAGATGTATAGATAACCTATTGCACAGAGCTGGACATTCTTAACATTTAAACTGAGCAATATCCTTCCAATATGCCATCTATGTGGCATTTCCTACTGCCAGAAGTCACCAATGGAGAGAGCAGTGTGTCCTGAACCCCAGTTCTGCTGTCACTTATATCCACGTTACATAGCATAATTTCTCTGACTTCTCTGTTAACAGCAGGATAAATGAGAATTGAATCAATTTCAAAACCCACTTTTTACTGAATTTTACTGAATCAGTATAATTCTATGTTATTTAGTCATAAGGAAATTAGTCATTCCCACCACATAAAGCCTTACATTTTTTTGTTTGTTTGTTTGTTTGTTTCCTAGAAAAAAAGTAAGTGATGCTTGTAAAGACACTAGTCTTTTGTCCACTTCACAGCTGAATAGTCATGATTTCTTGGGGTATTTTCTACCCTTCAAACAAAGCTGAAACATGGATTTTTATGTGTAGCTTTCTGCACATAAAGTTTAAAATGCAAAGTATACATCCCAAGGGATAGCCATTTTATCAAACCGTAGTAAATCCTATATTATAAATGAAATAAAATATAAAGAGGTTTAACATGGGAATAACGTGTTACAAGTTTAGAAACATAAATAAAAGAAATATGTGTAAATTAGAAGTAGTCAGTCCAAGCTACTCAACTCAGAGAGAAGAAACAGGCCATTCAATTAATCTGTTCTGAGATACATTAGGAGACATAAACTGAGTATTCAGAACCAGAGTTCTTTGCTCTCCATCTGGAAAATTATATTATCACCCGTGTTGCTCCATGTTGTATTCAGGATACAGGTGGAGATCAATGAAGATAGTCTAAAAGCATATGCATCCAGAACAAATTATGGAGAAAGAAACTTTTCCCTCAGCTTATTTGCTTTTCTATGTAGACTTGTAGATATAATGAAAGAACTAAACATTTTTCTTATTTTTTTTTTTCTAATTTTTCATCCTTTTTTTTAATGAAAGTTAAAATTATTTCCTCGCACCCACAGCACTTTTGCCATTTCAAAACTGAGGCCCCTAGTTAAAATTGCCCATTTCCAAGAGGAGCAAACAATCACTTCAAAGCAAGCTGCTAACATTTAAATAAGAGCAAGTGCAAACAACTCTCATGAATCCTCTGAAGAAGTGGCATGTGTTCCAGTGCTGTACATCTTTATGAGACCAAATGTGATTACAGCTATAGAAATGGCACAAAGAATTGCTGAAAGAGTTTTCACAGAAGTGTTTTGCTTTCCAAAAGCATACAAACCGTTATAAAGAATTAAAAATTGGAATCTCATTTTTATTTATTCAGCTAGTTCTGGCAGCTGAATTGTGAGAACAGCACTTCAGACAGATGTTCAGCGGAGATCTCCAGCTGCCAGCAGAAATGATGTCAGAGAATTGCATAATTCCCTATGTTTGTAAATGGCTGGAATAAACAGTCACATCTTTAGGTCAGTTATTAGTATCCAAATTCCTTCCAAAGCTTCTGTGTTATGAACTGAACAGCACTGTGTATCTTACAGCTCATTTCAGTGACCTTATAAGTGTGTAGGTCTTGGACATCTGTTTTATTCAGAACTGCTTGTCTTAACATTGTGCATACTGGGAGACTGTACAGGTAGCAAATTAATCCTTAACTTTTATCTATCTGTTGTACACCAAAATTATCTTCTTCAGACCTGATCCTGAAATTCTCACATCAGCTAAAGGCTAAGCTGCAACATCAGGCTACAGATCAGTTACTGCACAAAGTTTCATGGTTCAGAAGATGCTTCATAAGATCATTTCATAACAGCAGAATGGGCATGTTTTCCCACAGCCTCTGTCACCCTTGAAATTTAAAGATGGAAAACAAAATCATAGCCTGTGGACAGCATTCCCTACACCTTGTATCTCCTCCATAACGCTTTAAAATAATCTTTATTTCTCTATTGTCCTAGAGAACACCATTCAATGTGAAAGCATATGAGAATTGGACAGTACATCTGACTTCAAAACTGTAACAAAACATTTGCCATATTATCTTATGAAAAAAACCCGTTTTGCCTGAAATGAGGAACCACTAGTATATGCATTTGATGAGAGAATCTCTGGGTCTGATACAGTAGAAGTGGCAAAACCTCCCCTAGCCAGGTGGCTCAGTCACACTGCTGTGTGTCTCAGAGTCAGGAATCAGAAGACAATACCCTTGGCCCCAGCCAGAATTTTCATGCTGTGAAAGGAACTCATCTATTTCAGATTATTTGAAAGTCAATGGGAAGTTGCTGACTCTACAGGCAGAGAGCACTTAGCTCTCTTAAGATGTGTAAAGACATTTTTGTTTACTGACCCACCCTAATCTTCCCACATGGAAGCTTATAGAACAAAAGGGCATTGTAAAGGCAAAGATCAGGGGGCTGCATTCATTCATGTACTTTTCCCATTGGTAGCTCAGTCACCAGCCTTCATGTAGATGTTAAAATAGGTGTGAGAAAGGACTATTTCATCATGGGGTTTAAATGTACCTCCACTGAACTGCAAATCACAGCAGGTTACTGTGGAAGAAACAGAAAGAGATACCTTTTTTTCAGGCTGGTAACAAATAAGTAGTAAGTGGAAAAAGGGACAAGGTGGGAAGAGTCTGTCTGATTAGATATTCAGAAATAATAATGTCATCACAACAATATTAATCTCTATAAGTTTAATTGTAGTTACATGATAATAATCATTAAGCTTGACTGATTTTTTTAGTACAGAAGGCTATGATTTCTGAGAAGCAAAAGATAAAAGAAAAAGGAAATGTTTCTATTTTCTTACACCCCAAAATAAAATACATTTTCCTAGCAGCTAATGCCCACTAATCAAAGCCTAGAACAAAACTAAAAAAGTTCATCTCTCCTATCGTAGGTTTGACACTTTGAAATTCTCTTCAAGGCTCCAGAAGACACCGCAAACTTTCTGGTGTATGGTTCACAGCAGCCTCAAGGACTTCCCTGCCTGCCAGGTCTGAGAGCAATTCTAAATGGGATTGGTTCCTGTTAGATGTTTATCCGTAGCATATCCATGAACTGAATTCATTGCAACAAAAGGGAAATGATAACCTATCATCATTCTTCCAGGCCATGATACTGGGGCAGAGACCTCTCCCGTGACTTCTGGTCCTCAGATCAGCTCACTGAATCAATCATTCTTCAAAGACAATGAGGGAGCTTTCTCTGAGGAAGAAGCCACAAACCTCACAAAAGTTGCTCCTGGGTGGATCATGGGAAACAAGTCGTGCAGTTATATTTATCTCTACCTACATTTCAACTATAGTTTCTCTGTTGACAAGTTTAAGAAGTTTTACAATACATATTGATAACTATGGGTCAAATGTTAGATGATAAAGGAAACCTGGAGAAGAAAGAGGAAAGACTTGCTAAAATTGAAGTCTGCTAATATCCTTTCTTGATAAGGACTTCAAGCTATTTTTGGAATAGAGCTCTTGATTTTCTACTCCTTAAAAAAATCAGCAGCATGAGTCTTCAAGGGGAAAATTACTTTTAAATTGAGACTTTACCACATGTATGAAATCCTCTCTGAAATAATGAAACCACAAATTAACCTCCCTGAATGGGCAGGAACACCTTCCATTAGACCAGGTTGCTCTATGACCCATGACAATCTCACCCTTGCTGATCTTCTCTGTGGCCAAAGATGCAACCTATACACCAAAATGAAGTTTCTTGTAGGACAAAATGTTTACTAAAAATTATGTTCATAGTTCATCTCTCATAAACAGGTCTTTTCTAAAGCTGGTGCAGGTGTGTGAATCTAAATGAGCTGATGGTGCAAGCTGCAGTAGAATTAATGCAAGTAGCATAAATCAGACAGTTTATATTTTTTAGGTAGAGCAGAATATTTGAGATATTTTTTTAAAACTCAAAATACATATATATAAATTATATGGTACTGCATTCTGGCAAGTTAATTTAAATTTTTCACCTTTCTCTCGGGTAGAGTAACTTGAAATACTCATCAAAGAAAGACTTTAAAGAGCTTTTAGTCTGGGCCAATGTAGACAGCTGTAGAGGGTAACACAAGTACTATGATTAAAAATAATGCATAAATCCTCCATGTTATATATAGCATAATTATAAAACAGTGTTAAACTAACTATATGGAATACACTGGATATATTTTTTTTCCATGGAATATATGCTGACTTACAACTAAAATTTCCAGGGAATTTGATTGGGTGACTGATTAGCTTATCATGGTGAAACTGCAAAACCAGAATTATTTTGCTTGAGGGCAAATGTATAAGAAATTATTGCCCACTGAAGTAATAAAATTCGAAATCCTTTAATTCTCCAAGAATTAAAAAGCCTTTTCATATTAATCTCCAGAAAAAGGAAAACAGAGAAATAAACCTGCCTGGTCGTGTCGTATGGGTGTGACAGGATTTTCAGGAAATTTTCAGGGGACTTTGCTATTTATTTTTTTTAATTTTCGCTTGATTGTATGTTTCAGATATGTAGATAATTGGGCAACAGCATAAAACTCTAAGGTAGATATTTACTTTAGATCAGTGTTTGTTTTTTTCTCTTTGACGTTGTATCAACAGTTGTTTTCTGCAAATTCCATTATATTTTTAACAACTCTTTACCTGGTACAGGTTATTACACGTAAAGATAAGATTCTTTTATACATAGGAAAATTAACTTCTTTTTGAAAAGCACTTATGGGTACACAAGCTGTGTAAGTCAGCTCATATCTTGTCTACAGTAATAACTTCCCAGAGAAACGTTGACTTGGTGGTGATGATTTACTCAGTAGTATTTATCTGCAATAATAATTCAGGTAATTCTGCCTTGCACATCTACAAACAGCACACTTAAAATTGTACCTATCTGCTTACAGCTCTTTCTTCATTCTGTTGAAGTGACAATTTCTTATGTGCTGTCATTTCTTCTGATGTGATGTCAGAGGTTGGTGTCCTTGCTCAGCTATGTTTTAATTACTTTAATTGAAAAATTTTGGTTTGAGTCTTAGTGAAGTCTTGACCTTGCAGTGCAGCTGGGTGTTCGACTAACTGGAAACATGGGAAATCATGGAACAACATTGCAGAGCTGGAGAAGCGTGGGTGTTCAAGACGAAAGCAGGTGTTTCCTTTTAGTGGTCCAATTTTCCACATGAGAAACTGAAGTCCACTCAACAAATGAACTTCTCACACATGTCTCTCACTTCATGGCATCACACAAATCTAATGTTAAAAAAAAAAGAAAACAAAATATGAAAAAAAAAAAAGGTAAGACATGCCTGCAGAGAGATACCTAGAAAACAAATTGTATATCATTAGATTGTCTTCTTCTCACAGAATCACACAGAATCCTAGGGGTTGGAAGGGACCTCGAAAGATCATCTAGTCCAACCCCCCCTGCCAGAGCAGGGCCACCTAGAGTACATCACATCCAGGCTTTCAAAGAAGTAAATTAGAGCACCCTTTCTACAACAGTTCAAGAAAGAAAATAAATCTTATAGGCATTGAACTTCACATATAAACTTAGAACAGTCAACAACTGTTACAATCAACATTTTTGGTACAGTTAAGGGATGAATTGTCCTAAGGAACAGATTATGTGAGAGAAGGGCTAACTATTTATTAGCATTAAAACTCATCCTTCATTTTGCTGTATCTGGTTTTTTCCCATGCCAGTCTTCCTGAATTTCATTGCTAAAATTAGTTTAGTGCTCATGAAATTTCCAAGATGAAAGTCTAGTAGATAGACATCTTCCAGACAGCAATAAATAAAAAAAGAGGCAGCATGATTTCATATCCTCTGCTAATGTGTAACCCTGAAAAATAGAACTTAATATGAGATTTTTGTTAAGCTTTCTTTGTAAGCCTAGACATGGTGAATGAATGTACCATATAGTAACAATAGTTATGATATGTTTAGCTAGTATAGTACTATCAGGCTTTACAGACAGTAATAATTTCTTTCTTAATTGGATTATTTTTAAGAAATATTACCTAGTGAGAATATTTTTCAGCAATAATAGTGAAAAGACAATACCAGGATGTTCACCTGGGCAGGATGGTAATGATAATTCAAGAATGTAGGAGAACCTTGGATATTTATTTCAGAGGGAGCTGAACTTTGAATGTAAACTATTAGCACCTATGAATTATTTAATAAAATAAGTAGATGATTTCTACCCCACTGCCATAACATATTCCTGGTAATGACAAGTACTACTGAACAGATACATGATCAAAACCAAGAAACAATAAGTACAAAGTCTTCTCCATACCAGGAGAACATGCATCGGGTCTAATCCTCTCTATATTCATAGGAGTACTAACACATATCTCAGCTTTAGGTTATTTTGAAAGTGCAAAGTTCTCTACGTGGGGAGGAATAATAATGGCACTGACTGACTAGAAACCAGTTCTTCAGAGAAGCACCAGAAGTCCCAGTGGACACCAATTTGAACATGAGCCAGCAATATGCTCTTGCAGCAGAAGAGGCAGACAGCATCTTGGGCTGCATTAGTAGGAGTCCTTCCCCCACTGTTCCACACTTACAACAGTACATCTGGAGTACTATATCCTGTTTGGAATTCCCAAATAAATAAAAAAGAAATAAAACTGTACACTAGTAAGTCCAGAAGAAGGCCACCAAGAGTGTCAGGGGACTGGAGCACATGATGTATGAGGAGATGCTGAGGGAACTGGGATTGTTCAGTCTTAAGATCTTATTGTGTTCCATTATGTTCTTAGATGTGCACTGTGATGAGACTCAGTGGATATAAAAAGGAGCAAAGAAAGTTCTTGAAAAATTATGGAAGAAGTTTTTACCATGAGCATGATCACTACAGCAGGTTTCCCAGGGAGTCTGAGGACTGGAGATGATCAAAACTTGCCTGGACATGTGCTTCAGCAGCCTGATCTTGTTGGTCTGCAATGGGTGGGTGGCTGGACTAGACTGCCTTCCAGAAGTCCTTTCTAACCTGGAATATTCTGTGATTTTACTCAGTTTTCAGACTCTTTAAGATTTGTTCTAGATTGTTTCTACTCTCTTTCAAAGGCTCTAAGATCATATTTAAGAACCATTTTGAGACTCATGCTTGATTTATCGTGTTTTGTTCCCTTAGGACACGTAAAACTTTACTTAGTTTGTTTACCTCTTTGAAAAGAGGTTAAAGGAAAGGATTCCAGAGGAAGCAGCTGTTCAAGCTTAGGTAATGAACTAAATTTGTCCATCTTTTCATACAAGGTGCTTTCATCCTCTATACTTAAAGGAAAACAATGTTTTGTATCATTGACTCTGATCACCTGTACTGAGAGTAACGAGAGGAAAAGATTGAACTCAAACATAGAATTTTTTCTTTGTTATCATCTACAATCCAGCAAACCTTCTTTTCCTCTTAGTTCTTGTGAAAGACAGTAAATCTGTCCAACTGAGGAGAACTTGACAATGACTTACAAAAGTTTAGATTTTAACAGACAAGTTAAAGAAAGATTTTTAGTTTTTAGGAGAATAGGTTTGGGAAGATGTAGATTTTCTTCAGATCACACAGCAAAGATCTAATTGGGGAATTATCAAGGGAATTACCCACAAAGTAGAGTAGCAGTACTGTCAAGAACCTTGGTTTACAGTTAGAGCTTTAAGTGTAGGATCACAAATGTAGGAAAACAATCTGACTTCAGGCATATAGTTGAGGAACTATAGTGAGAAGTTTTACTTTAAGCTACCTCTAAAAGATATTCCAGAGATTAATTAATGTCTTAGATGGCTCAAGAGAGGCTCATCTCACTTAATTTTGACCAGCTGAAACTGACCTGCCTCAACAAAAGTATTTGTCTAGTCTCCATTTTATAGAAAAAGACAGAGTTCCCTCTAGAAGATGATTTATTACACTTGTTTTAGGATCTGAGTGATGTCCTGAGGAGTAGCCTTGTTCTGAGATACAGTGCCTGTATCTCAGGCCTGAGGCTGAAGATTAATTTTGGGTTTTTGCTAATGCTGATATATATATATATATATGTATGTATACATTAGTTATATTCCTTCATTATAACAGTTTTTCAGTATTTTGAGGTACAGATCTCGAGTTAAGTGGTTCTGGGTTAGAGGCTGATATTGTTCATGTATATGAAGATATATATCCAAAAAAAGTCTGAGGTCATAGTAAAGAACAATCTAAGTGTACTTCTGTTATTATTTTCATTCTCTCCCATGCATATTTTTAAAGTAAAGGGATTTTTAAAAAATAATTATTTTTGTAAATAAAAATAAGTTTTGAATCTTGAACTCTTTTTCTCTTATAATATTTGAAAGATGTGCCTTTCCATTATCCACAGGGTAATTTCACTATTTTTTCAAGATAATCTCATTGAAATCTCATTTCACAAGGAAAACATATCTTTGTATATTGTGTTGAGAATGTAGCAGTGCTACTCTTCAACAGTGATAATTTTTCTAATAATTTCTAAATTTTCTAATTTTTCTGATAATTTTCTAATATTTTTAAAATACAAAAAAAATAAAATGTGCAACTGTTTATATACAAGATTAATTTGATGCTTTTATTGTCTGAAAACATGAGAAATCAATTGTATTAATAATTTTGCTAGTTATATAGTCTGTTCTTGGATTTAATTTAGTTATAATTTATGGATTAAGTTAAAATCTGTCCCATTTTCTGATCTGCCAAGCAACATATTTAATATTAAACTCATTATCACTTCTGAAAGTCTTTGTAAGTATTAGAGTTGAAAGGTAAATTCAGCTGAACAGTAACTTGCAATGATTTTCTAATATGCAGAGAATTTGTGATGGTGCAATTCATCTCTGCTAAAGGATTAAACATATCCTTATCTCTAAGTACATATATTCAAAGTCTATGTCAAACCAGGGCTGTAATCTTTTATTAAAACAAACATTTAAACCATATAGGGAATTAAAAAATATAAATAGGGCATTGAAAATATAAAATAGGGTAATTTTTTAGTATGTTTTTCATGCTGGCCATTCTAAAAAAGAGACAATTGTTTTTAGAACCTTCTTTACTATTTCATGCTTACTTCATATGCAGGGAAATGATCGACTTCACATTGTTCCAAGGATTAGAGATTCACTGTGTAGCTTGCAACCTGGTCACACAGAAGTACCCACAATCTCAGCAAAATTATTAGAGGACTGCTTGGGGGAAAATTCCCCAGCCAGTGCTAAATATCCTCAACAAAGAGGTTTCTTCTCTTCTGCCTCCTTTTGTACAGAGCTTGACCATGAATAACAGCTTTATGAACCTCGTAACTATTTTTCAGTAGAAGAGATGAAGCTTCTTTGCTGTTTGCAACACTGAATCCTAATGGCACAGGGAGCTGACTTGGATACCTGAAAGCATTAAAATAAGGTGTACAGTACATTTCTAAGACTACAGCATTTCATCTGAATGGGGAACAAGCATTTTAATACTGGTAACTTTGTTCAAAAGTAAATAGTGGTTAAAATCAACACAAGCTTTGTGTATGATGGTGTTCTGTGACACCAGAGGGATGAGATGACACCAGAGGGATGTCATATGAGATGACACCATTGGCACAGAGGGATGGATAGCAAGCAGACAGATTATTTGACTGAACCATTCAGGAATGGAAAGTCTGACCCAGGATTCACCCAGGATACTGGGTGAAAACCCTGCTCCATTAAAGTTGTCCCAGAATCATTACAGTTTGATACTGAAAAAAAATTCCTAGGGCTCATTTGAAACACCAGAATGTCAATGCAAAAAAAGAGATGTAGTAATTAGACATTATGAAAAACAAATCTATCTAAGCTGCAGGATCTATTTTTAAGACCTCATTCAAAGCAGCTACACATAAAAAAATCCAGAGCTCAGATTTTTTTATGTAAAAGGATAAAGGGCAATACTTCTTCACAGTCAAGGATTCTATTTCAAATGAATGCTTAAGCCAGGAAGGTACTTCTGGAAATTTCAGCCTTAAATCTCCAGTTACCCCTTTCTTTAACTTCTTTTGCATACCAGATGCAAAAAAAAAAAAGGTGGAGAAAACTTTTTTTTCCTCCTAGTTTGTAGTACCTATTTTTACCAAGAAAATGCCCACCTTTGTAGTGCATATCCATCATTTCAGCATATGTAAAAGGGTACTAATGTTTATTCAAAAAATTAAAATCTACTTTTTTATCTCTTTTTACTCTCTTTTAGCCTTTAGTTATATTTATTTGGCATTACAAATTCTAGCATCAACTGCTCTCATCAGGCCAAAAGGAAGGAAGGAAAGACTTACTTTATAAAGCTCTGCTGTTGCTGGCACTAATATTTTAGACAGGCAAGAGTGAATAAAGAAGGAAATTGTGAACTAACATGCATTAAAATATCTGCACAAACCAAAATGTTAAAGCGCAAGATTGTAACTTCATTCTCACAATAAAATTATGTTCATAATTCATACAAATACCTTGACCTATAGCTTTATTTTTTTAAATCAGTGGCAGAATTCATAAAAATTACAGTGTGAATCTTTGATCACAGAAATTATCAATATGGTTACTTCATAAGCTGATTTTATATTTTATATTTAATTTTATATTTTAGTTTTATATTTTAGTTTATATTTTAGTTTTATATATTTAGTTTTATATTTTATATTTAGTTTTAATCCCCAGTTTGTTCCTGTTTTGCATGCATACAAACCAGAGTTTATAAACAACTTTGACTTAGCTAACTGAAGACAAAATTCTGAGCCTTTGGTTTTGGGTACTTACACAGACTTTGACATCATTCTGATTTCCCCAGTTCAGTGTAACTGTGCAGACAACTTCATCTATGAGAACAAAAGTTGGGAAGTATTAATGAAAAGTCATGTAATGCAGTAGAAAATTTTTAAATTTAAGGTGACAAAAAATATCGTTGTACATAAAATGCATTGAAATTGAGTGCTGGGGATTGCTGGAGATGCCTCTGAAATTTTCAGAGATAAGTGGGAGTACTGTGTAAAGAAAAATGTTATAACCCCCCTCAGCCTCAGATAAGAAATTGTGTATGAGAAGCACCCTGAGAACTCTGTCATAATATAATTGTTTTCCAAGCTTGAGGGAGAGGATCAATGTCCATTCCTCTGAGAACAGCTTTGAAGAACCCCTGTTAGAATGAAGTGAATGGAAGTCTCATATATCCAGATGCTCAGAGTGGGACCAGTAAGTTCCTCAGATATAAGACATAAGCATGAGACATCAACAGGCAGAACTTGAGAAGGGGTGAGCTCAGCTTCAGCCCTCTTCAACAAATCACTCAAAAGAAGGGAAGTTTGGAGGAGTTTCTTTGGCATATTTTATCAGCAGTTGAGTAATTTTCACTTCTCAGTAACTCAGAGAGGAACTGAAAATAGACATTCAGCTTGCTAGTAGGAATTTATTAGCTCTTGTTTAGACTAAATATCTTCCATGCAGCTGGAACAGTGTCTTGTGAAGAATGGTGGAAGTTCAGTGCCTAGGACAGTGCACCGTGATAGGGCAGAGCCCTGAAAAAGACACGTTAAAAATTAATTTCAACATTTGCCTCTGATGACTTAATATCATTTTTCCATCTCAGATGGATTCTATGGCTCCTTTATTTATGGAGAATGCCAGGCTCAAGGTTTTTTTTCTAGGAATGACTAGACACTTGACAGCTATTGACTGCACATTATACTGGAGACATTCTTTGTTTTATTGTTCATTCTCCATATTGCCATAAAGAAGTATGATATTTTAATCTAATCTTTGCATGAAAATGATCTTTCAGACCCTATTTCAGTTATAATTATTTGAAGGAAAGCAGAGTCTGTCAGTGAAGGGCTTTAGCACCATCAATATTCTTTTATTACCTTAAATGCACACATAAGTTTTTAAACAAGAATTAATGGTATCTTATACCAGCTTAATTCTTAATAAAAACAAAAGAAAACAGAAGGAAAAAAAGTGTTACTTTTTCATATAATAAGAACTCCAGGAACCATTATAATATAATTGGATTTTGTCTTTTCTTCAGAAGAGTTACAACGGAGAGGCACACCAATAGCTGCAAAGTCCTTTTCTCAAAGGACCTTTCAGCAGAATAAATGATGAAGCTGCAGTAAGCTCTGTATGGGGCAATGGTTGATCTTTGACCGTGCTGACAGCCAGAGCTCTTATCATCTTGCTCGGCAACAAGTCAAATTGGGCTTTAATTGCTGCTCAGAGAACAGTGCACAATTAAACATACATGACACAGAAACTGGTATGAGGCAGAGGGAAACAAGAGATGTCAAGGAGTCATGAGACTACCCCTTCTTTTTCTTTTTTTTTTTTTTTTTTAATATATATTCAGTTCTAAAGACAAAGTGAGCTTTATACATAAAATAATACATTCATAAAAGTTCCCTAACTACCAGGCACTGCACAGAAAACTTAATGCTTAGTAAGCGGTTTCTTCTGCAACATTACCCTTAAAAAGTTACTCATCCTCCTCACTTCAGTTCTATACTTCCCTACAAACTACAGCTAAGTTTTAAGATAATTTTTCTGTTATTTTGGTGACAGCTGTCCAGCAGTGTGTTTTCTTAACCAGCAGTAAGAACAGGGGTAGAGTTTGTAACAATAATACTTGCCAGATACAAACTGTAGGCACAAGTACATAAAACACATCTGCCTACTCAAAAAACAGAGACAAATTCAAGCACATTTGGTATCTTCACCATCTGTAAGGCAAGCTATAAAGGCCGGAAAACTGGAAAACCTCAAAAGCCCAATTGCAGTACCAGGCCAATATAAACAGGGAACTAAAGCTGGAATTTCATTTTTAAAGTAGAGACAAGATCATTCTCCCACAATTCCTCTAAATGGAAAAGAAATTATTTTTTCCAGGATATAGAAAATAATTGTATGTAAATGCAAATCCATCAAATTTACCTTGAAAGGGGTAGGATTTGAATCAGACTGGCAGCAAAGAAGGAGGAGAAAACAGTTGTTTGCCTCCAACCAGCTCCATCAAACATCACACGACATCACACAACTCTTCTTGTAGCCAAGAAGAATAATGACACCCTGCCCAAATATGACCAAATCTGCCCAGTTATTGAGGCCTCCAACCTGATACTGTCAAGGGAATTATTTCAAATCCAAGAAGCATATATTGTTCACATTTTTTTTTCTTTTATTTTGTGTTGGTTTTGATTTGTTTTGTCTTTTTTTAGATAACAGCATTTTTAAAAATATCTATTTATTCTTAGTTAAATTTCATTCAATTACAACTTCAAAGGCTCCTTTGGGAAACTGAAAGTTTTGATAACCAGTAAGTTCTGAGGTTGCAAGACCTTTCTCTTCTCCTGCATGGTGCTGCAGACATTTAGAAATACATATTTTTAAGTTCAAGGAAGATAAAGGAAGAGATACACCCATCCAAATATAAACTAAGAAGTGGGGTGTCATGATTGTAGGTAAAAGGCTCTGTTCTTACTGATTTGTTGAAGTGGTTTCAGCTAAGCACCTTGCCACAAAAATGTATTTCTTAAGCTGCATGTATTTGACTTTTTCCTGTTGATATTTGTCCCCTGTGTTTAACTAAATGTAAAAAGCCACTTGTGTCACATGACACAAGAATCTAACTCTACAGTTTTGTGGTTAGAAAACTTCTGTTGGAAATCTTGCATCAAGTCGTAGCCAAGTACCTTGAGCAGAATATTATGAACACCATGCTGCAAGATTACCTTAACTTACCCCAAACATTCAATCCTAGGTAACATTTTCATCAATTTCACAAAAATAAAAAAAACTTAACTAAAAGGCAAGCTTTCATTTTGATAATTTAGCATTTTAAATGAAAAAGATTTCTGATCAATCCTGTTGATTCTTCCTGTTTCAATCACATTTTCCTCTATCTGTACTTTCAGATATATGATACAGGAGCTGAGGTCTGTTCTTATTTTCTTTCTTTTACTTTCACAGTCTGTTTCCATCAGAGGAAACAAGTGCAGATGACATCAATTCTTGTTAAAACATATTTAATTAAAATAATAAGTCAAAGATAGTAATTGCAGAAGACTGGACACCATGACCCTTAAGTCTTCAAAACAAAGGAACATGAATATTAGATAAGACCTAGGAAAAACTTGTGATTTATGTTGAGATTTATGTTTTATTAACAAAAAAAAATTCTTTAAATTGTTTACAGTGATAATCTTATATCTTTAAAGAACAAAATAATTTAAAGAAGAAAACAATATATCTAGTATATCATTTGGTGTATGATGGTCTTAATCAGTTCTTTTAAGGAGATTATAAATTCTTTATAAGATAAATAGATAGACAAAATAACACTCTGATGGTGATTACAGGTATTTAATTTTGCTTGGAACTGCAATTAAATGTAAGAACTCAAGTGTTGATGTGTCCAGTATTTCATACAGCTTTACAGTACACATGTAACATACTAGACAGTATATCCTGGCACCCAGACCAGAACTCACTGGAGAAACAGAAGACTAGATAGGTCTGGGGACCGATTGTGCTTTAAGATATAAAATGTTATTTGTGAGATAAGCAGTGTAAAGGGATACCTAAAATGTGCAGCAATTTATTGGAGCAAATTTGGATAAATGTTAAAAAATGTAAAAAATTAAAAACTGAGGTGTTAACAGCGGGATCAGGTGCCTTTCAAACCTTAGTCTCACTATAATATGAAAGCTCTTTTATATAAAAGCCAGCAATGTCAAAATAATAAAAATTGTGGTGGCTCTACAGTGTGTTTTTTAAATCAAGAACAAAATATAATTTTTCAAGCACTTAACTAAAATGTATAGCTCTTCTGGGAAGGAAGTTTTGCTTATCTCTTTTTACATTTGGGGTCACAAAGACACAAAAATGGAACTCACTTCTCTGCAGAGTTAGATGCAGTCCAGATTGTAAATGCGATCTTGTAGAGGTAGATTCAAACACCTAAACAAGAGGTGTCTGGTGTCAGGATGGCTCCTGGCTTCAGCTAGTGAATAAGGAAAGCATGGTAAGGCTGTAAATACCCCTCTTTGTCCATGATGTCAAATGGCAACGCCAGCTTAGGTTGTACATCTCTGCACTCTGCATCTCTACCCAGCAATCTCCATGAATGAGCTGTCTAAATGACTGCTGTGGTCCAAAAATAGTTGTCTACTGCCACTTGAAGTTCCCCAGGGCATCTAAGACACCTTCATTAAACTAAGAGATCTATCAGAGGACCTGCTGGAGGCTTGCACTGCTTATTGGCAGCTAATGGCCAGTAAATTAACCAAACCCAAAACTGCATGGTTAGTGGCAGCTCCAGAGCTGTTCAGCTCATCTTGAAATGAATGGCATCCTGAAATGCAGCTCCCCAGAGAACACTAACTCTACTGATTAGACTTTTTGCCCATAAAACCTACCTCAATTAAGTATATAGCCTACTTCTGCTGACCATAACTATAACAGACTCCATGTAAATATGGGCACTTAACAACCAGTCATCTGGAATATGGACTTGAATCTCCTCCCCAGGGCTCAGAGCAGTACCTTAAATCCAGAGGAGGCTGAGGGTGGCAGTCAAGCTATGGCTGCACATCCAACCCCCAGTTTGTAAAGACAATTCTTGTGTCACATCACTAGCCATGCTAGCCACATCTAGTATATATGCACCAAAGTGTTTCAAATAACTTGCCTAGGTTTACTGAAGTGACTGAAGTGAAGCTATCAACTTCAGAACTGGCACCAGCTGCTTGTTTTCTTGACTTCTGCCTTTATGTTGCAAGAGAAAAGCAATGCTCAAAGTGACTTTCTTCCCCAAGGAAAGCATATGACAACCTTGCACATCTTTATCTCCTCACCTCGTGTGCAAGTAATCACTGGCAAGTAATCACTGCCTTAAGTCTTGGATAAATTGGGTCCTTCAGCAGCTGGACAGGATGTTATGTCCAGCTATGGACAAGTTCTGTTTGCAGTAACAACATATAAATCTTCTAATGAGTAAACTTGGTCTAGTACCTCATAAAATGTAGTTGCTGAGGTCTAAGTCTTGGAGCAGTCATTGAGACTTCAGATGATGTTGAATTTTGCTTTGAAACATAACAATGCACTGATTTTAAAGTCCTTCAACTTGGCTATGGAATGATGTCTTTTGCACCTGGCAAAAATATGACATAGAAAGCAAAATATGTGAAGCAAAAATTGGATTTCAGCTGGCTAGTTCTATACCTACATAACAGAGAATAATGATTAAAAGATATTGAAATTGGGGAGAAAGGTAAGATTTTGGAAAAATGCTGCTAATCTGAAGGTAATTCTAGGGAAAGCTACACTGGGGCTTTGGGGTAGGCACAGAAAATTATTGTGCTTTGATACTCTAAAGAGAACAGAGAACATTGTCTTTCACAAATAAATTATCTCTTAAATATAATTCTCTTTTACAGCAGATTTGAAGATAAAAACTACTGTGCTGAAATCATGGAAATAACAATTATTAAAGTTATCATAAGAGTAGCACTGTGTGAGATGGGATCTTGTTGCAGTAAGTAGGATCAAGTTCTTGCTTGATTAAGGATAATTCTTGTGACTAAGAACAGGTGATTCAATGTTTTAGAATTTCCTCATTGTTTTTAATGTGACAAGATGAAGGTGATGGTGCATTTTATTTATTTTACTTTGCCCCAGGATTTGAGACTAATAATAAGCAAGAGTGGTGATAGACACCACAATTTTGTTTGATGAGGAAGCCCTTATCAAAGGAAAAAAAATGTAAATAAAGAAATTAATGCAGCTCCTATTATAAACTCTAATCTACTGTTATTAATGAAAAACATATTTTAAAAATATGAACCAAAAAATGTGCATCTGCAAATTAAATTGTAAAGCAGGCTGTTAGCAGAGATCTGGTCACAGGCCAAGCAAAATCCAGAGAAGGAATTAAGAGAAGCTGTTTTGTTTTGTTTTGTTTCGTTTTGTTTTTTAAATCTAAATGCATTATTCATCAAAAAAACAGAATGGTTGATGACTGCTAAATATTTACTAAGCAAATCACTGGTATGACATACCAGACCAGTAGTTTGGATGTAAAGAGGAGCCTGCAGCAGACTGTTCAAAAGTATGATCATAGCTTAGATACACCTACTAAGATATATTCTATAGATATAACATACTTTTGTTGGAAATTTACTTGATCATAATGTTTCAAACATATGAAACACTATTCAAAATATGTCCTTTTTTTACTGGGCAAAATTAGCATTATTCTACAATAAGTGAGAGTTCAAAGTTATAGAAATTAAAACATTGAAAATTATGTGAAATTAGTCTCACCTATGAAATAATTTACTCTTCTCATAAGTAACTAATGTTGATCCTTCGATTAAAAGCACACTTCTAAAGAAGTGCATTCAAAATCTCTAATAAACTGCAGTGACATAAAAGTGATAGAATACCTAGATCCCAGTTTAGGCCCCTACAATTTTGTATTGCTTCAGAGCTGCCAGACTTTCTCCAAGAGAACAAGTTTTCCTTAATGTATGACAATTCCAGAGGCAGAAAATATCACAGCAGGAGAATCTGTTATTCATGCTGTTTGTGCTACAGGCTCTTTCTTTCCCCAATGCTCCTTCACCTTTTTGAAAAGTCCATTTGCTGTTCAGCTTTATTAGGATAAGATGAAATGCTGCAGGATCAGGGTGCAGTATTTGAATACCATGATTCAGGGAAAAGATTAATTCCACTTTATCTCTCCATGAAATCATTATACATTTAATCCAATTTAATGTCATGCAGTGTTCTGGCGTTGGTCTAGCATGCTGAGAGCTGCAAATGTTCAGGCTGGCAAAAGAACTGGGTGCTAATTGATTGCCTTCCAGTTCCCATCTATTCTCTTTAAATCATTGTCTTGGTCCCTGGCTTTAGAGGCTGCAAAATGGATTAACAGGAGAACATAATCTCTTGACACAGGCAGGAATTCAGCATGTTCTTTGTATTCAGCTGTTAAAATAACCATTGCACACCTGAAGATTTCTCCAGAAGGAAGAACTGAGAGGGAAGCAGGAAGGGAAGGCAGCCTGCCAGCAGTACACAGATCTGGGAGCCAGAAAGCTGATAAATTGCATTTGCAATCCTACATTGCACCATCTGCCTTGGTTATGACCTTTATTACGTAGATGTTGGTCAAGGAAATCAAGGTTCAGACTAAACTTTTAACAAGACTCTTGTCCTCCTGCTGATGATTAAATAAATCTATGCATCTCTATATAGTCTTATTTTTTAATATAACCACAGGGCACGCTGTGTGTCAATCCAATACCTTTGGGAAAATATTTTGTGTCATATTCACTCATAAGATAATCAGTGGTAATCACATGTAATATACCTAATGAACAAGCTGACCAGAACCTTCACTGTGAACCAGACAAGCTAGTGGGAAGGCAAATTCAATATTATTTAAAAGATCAGACAATAAAGAAAGGGGGGAGAAAAAACCACTTTATAAAAAGTCTTCTAGGTGGATGAGGAGAGTCACCTTATCTTTCATACTCTTGACTGCTAGAATCCTCCCACATATTTTGCTCGCAAATTATGTACTTTTTACACTCAGCTGAATGAAAAATTAACCCAAGGTTGTCTTCACTTTATCCCAGTCATCTGTTATTTTAGCAGATTCTAAGTGGGTTAAGTCCTGCCTCATACTCAAGTCAAGATATTCATAATTTATTTCAATGGAGCAAGGAGCCTGAATGTCTTAACTACACATCTACAGACTTTCTGAAATAGACCTGGATTTTCCATGACATGTAATCTTTTTTGGTTTATATTGAATTTGACACAAGCTTTAGATCCTCATGATCACCCACATAGACAACTTTCTGAAAGAAGTAGAGCAGATGTATATTTTGTTTTGAAAACAAAATGTATGTTTGTTTTGAGAAAAAAATTGTTTCTATGTGAAAAGATTTTATTTTCACAGAAAAGAAGCTATTTTCAGAAACCAGAAGAGGCCACATTTGTCAGAAATTTTCTTTTCTTCTTCTGATACGTGACAAATTCATAAAAACTATTTATTGTGTTGTCTTTCTGCCTTATGAATGTATTAAGTCTCACAATTTCTGCACAGTTTTAAGGATTGCTCCTGGATATTAAGGGTGATTTTTCACATTATTTAATCGTATAAAAACATATGAAATTAACTTCACATTGTTTCATTTTGAATGCAGTCCACAAGACATAATTCCCCCTGAAATACACCTTTAAAGAGATTTGAAGAGTAATTACTTATGAAAGTCTACAAAAACACACCATAAAAATAGTAAGACTGAGATATGTGACTTTAGCAGGATAGAAAATAATTGTACAAACAAATGAATAAAACTGCTGTTAGCAGCTAAAAGAAAAACAACTTTGCTGGGCTCCAATCAGGTGGGTAACTGCTCCTTCCAAGAGTGGATTCTGTTGAGAGGAAAGCTGGACATGATTCCTTTAGAAGCTTAAGATTCATAGGTAAGTTTAACAATCAGGTCATAAGCTTATCATATCACCTGTCAAATCTTTTCTCTGACACAATAGTGATGTTTTGAAAGTTGTTCATTTTTAGAAGCAGCTTAGACTCCCCCAACCCTTAATTTGGAAAAAGATGACACAATAAAAACATCACCTCACCTGCACTGCCTATTTAGGAAGGATGGAATAAGAACTGATTGGTTCATATAGTCAGACCTTTGTATTCCAGTCTTGAAAATTCTAGCAGCCTTAATCAAGACATACTAATAAGAGATTTCTGTGGAAGCTATAATCAGAGGCCAAAAATCCAGGACAGAAGCCCTGTCAAAACTGTCAGAAAAATCACATATTTAGATTTCATGTCCTGAAAAGGATTTTGTTGAAACATTATGCAGACAGTGGCTATAAGGAATATCAGAGTTTCAGTGTTGGAGGCCACACCAGTTCTTTCAAATAGTTTACCACTTGCCCGCTCTTCAGTTTGTTACAAATTAAATTGCATGTGGAACCACATACTACTCAGTTTCGGTAATATCTAACTCAAATTTTAGGTGCATAGCTTGAGAGAATGATCCAGATCACCTAACACAACCATCTAAATTTTCAACAATAATCACTGGAGATTTCAAAGTAAATCTGAAGATGAGTAGAAAGTAGAGCTGTCTTTCCAACAGAGGTGTTTCTGTCCCTTCATTGAGCACAGGTGTCTCCAGAGGATGGTATTACCCCCATTTCAATTAAACCTCCACTCCTATCACAGAGCAGTAATATTCCATGGAGGTTTGTCATTGCCATTCTCCTCAGAAAAAAAGCAGCCCCCAAGAGGGTAATTTCTACTTTTTGGCACTTTGCTGAATATGGCTGAAACTCTTCCTGGGGATAGGAGCCAGAGGAAGCTTAGGCCTGGCCTGTACACTTCCCATGTTTTAAGCCAGTGCCCAAAGCACCAAGGAACATATCAATTATCCTGTCACTTTTTTCTGTGCTGACATTAAGCTACCAAACAACAAGGCATGTTTACTGAAGTGACAGAATACAACTTAGATAAAGGGTCACTTAATGCATACTATGCCCTGTTAATCAGGATATCTTCCAGCATTTTGGAGATGAGAATCCAATATCCTGCTCAGACTAAGTCAATTCAAATGCTCTCTAACTCCTTTATTACCATCTAGACTCCTTATCAATTATGTATTATTTCTAAAAAAGAGTGCTATCGTTTTATAATACTTTTAGAGTTCAGGTACCTGTATCACAATCTGTAACCACAATCCATCTGCTGGCAGGGTTCGAGAAATACACCTCAAGCACCTTTAAGTAGCAATCATTCAAGTCCTTTAAGTATCCTAGAGACATTCCTACATAATAAGGAGGGACTTAATGAAATCTGCCATGTGAAGAGTTAAACAGTCTTTGAAAACTGTTGACTGTAGTTGTTATGGGCACCAGGTGCCTGTGTACTCCAGCTATATTTAAAGCAACTAGATATTATCTACAGCTGATTAGTTGATTTGCAAGTGGCTTTCATGCTTCCAGGTTTTTTGGTTTGTCTTTTTCCCTGTGAAACATCTGGCTTTTGAATATACATTATTATCCCTTTTTGAAATAAACTGCTAAAATGCAAGATAACTCTATCCACAGCAAAAAAAAATCCAAACTACTAACAAACACTACACATCTGTTATGTCTGTATACTGCTATTCCATGCTGCCTTGCTGCCTAGCTAAATATGGCCATTTAAGCATCCACTGTGATTCCTGGACCTTCTGTAATGGAATTCTATTAAATTTAAATTTAATAGGTTCTTAAATATTTAAATGTTAAGTAAATGTTTAAATCTTGGTGGCTCATCAGGATCTTTCCTTTCATCTCAGACTTCTATCATGGTCTTAATAATTGACTCCACACTTGTTTATACAGGTTCTTCTTCCTGTGTTTTGACATCTTCTAACCCACTACTAAACCTGCTAGTAATTCAGGAAAACATATCAATTATCCTGTCACTTTTTTCTCTGCTGACGTTATCATGGCATTTCCTTTTCCATAGTCTCTTGACAGAGTGTTCATTCCATCTGTGGCCTTTACTTCTACTCCTGATTACTTCACCTCTATTAATGTGGTGACCATGCAAGGATAAAGAATAAAAAGTTTTGCAATTTTTTTTATTAGTGTTACTTTCATATTTTTAATATTACTTTATTAGTGCTATTCTCGTATTAGCAAGTTCAGGAAAAAAATAAAGGAATATGAAACACTGATATATTTAGCTTACATTTTTATCAATTCTTTCACCTCTCAAATATTCTAGAGTTCTTATCAGGTCACTTGAAACACTGAAAAAAAATGAAAGACAAAATAAAACATCAAACAAGTTTAATTCATCATGTAAAAGAACAAAAAAGATCATCAGTCATATTCTGGACCAGGTTTCATTAGTTGCTTCCATTCTAAGAGAACAAGATCTACAATGAAGCAAATAATTCTAATTATGCTAAACAGAAATTAAAAAACAAAACAAAACAAAACCCAAAAAACCCACCACCCCAACCCCCTCAAAATACAAAAAAGAAAACAAAAAAATATTCTAAGTTTTGTTAAATAATTAATATTCCTTATTTTATAGCACAGAATGTTCTACATATTTTGTATAATGCTTGCCTGAAAAAGTCCACAATTCAGAGCACCAGAATCTCTTACAGTCAAGAATAAGCTATGATGATAAAAATTCTTGAAGGAAAGCTTTATGTTTTATGAACTCTGACCAAGAAGTGTTAAGACTGAAAACACCATGGGTTATTCCAGCCAGATGATCTCCAAGAGAGAATTAACCACAGAGTTCTCAGCTTTGGCTAGCATGGAATCAGGGTCATGCAAACTGCTTCCAGGACCTGAGATACAAGATTTCTTTTGGACTGGGCTGTGAGAGAAACTTACTAAGACATTCAGAACCAAAATAGAAATCCTTGTGTCATCCTTATGTAGTCTAGTCATACCCTAAATCATCAGCAGCGCTGAAATGACAATCTGGATTTTCTTTCTTTTTTTTTAACTCCAGGCATATATTATTTTGTGGTTTTAATACATTTCATAACAAAATGGCAGCACATCCCTTTAAGATGTTTGATTGACATCTTCCTCACAAACAAGACATATTTCAGTTTTTCCACTATTTCCTAAAGAATGATATCCTCATATATTCCATAAAGAGAAGTGTAGATTTCAATATGTTATTTCAAATTAGAGTAGGCACATATTTCATATCTTGTAAATAAATACCCATATAACCTGTCCTCAATACCCATGTATCTTGAAGGAAACCTATATGGGTATTTAATCCCAGATTCATACACCAGTGTGTTTCTTTTGATAAGATACCTATTCTACTTAAACTTCAACATTTTTCCATCATTTTCCTACTGTTCCATAGGTTTTCTGGTGGTATTCCTGGAGTTTTTCTGCTGAACTGCAGCTAAATACCGACCAGTTTCAAACACAAGTATATAAATCCAAGGGTGTTAGAAACAATGGACTAGGGCATTACAGTTTTCACACTGAGACCTTAAACTGAGTTTAGGAACATAAGGATATCTTAGAGTGAATAAAGAACCAACATTTGATAAAAGCTTCTCTCTGTGAGTGCTTCAGTGAGTTTCCTAATATCTGATCTTTCCTAATCTCATGATCATATCATACTGTACTAGAAAGCATTATAATGTAATATAACTAAAATAGGTATATAACATAACAACATAGTCCAACATAATATGACAAAGCTTTTGCTTGTAAGTGCTGCTATCAGTCTGAAGGTACTATGTTGGTAACTAATCAATATTTCCTAGGTAAAAAGCCAGTTTAGCCAGTGGTCTTCAATGCAGAAAGTATTTATTCACAGAATCACAGAATATTTGACCTTGGAAAGGACCCCTGGAGGTCACCTGATCCAACCTTCCTCCCCCAACTCCATCTGTATCCTTCTGGATGGAAGTGACCAAGAGTTATCCTTGCTGAAGAGCATTTGCATGGAAAGCATTTGCTTACATCATTTGTATGGACCTGGTTTGGCTTCAGTTCCTAGGACTGGATAGTGTTTTTTAAGACAAGAATCCATCTCAGTAGAAGATCTGAGAGAACTATCAGCTTTCTGTTAACTTCCTGCCAGTCCTTCCTTGGTGTGTGTAAACTAAATATCTTCAGTTTCTGTCAGTATGACTACCAGTAGTCACATCCACATATAGACAAACATATTTGAAGATTCTGTGACTGTATGTGTGTGTATATATATATAAAATTTATGATTGTGTCCCTCAGGTTCACCATCAATAATTTCCATAAAAAGGGGCCTCATCCTAAAGTAGAGGATGGTGGGAAAGGTTCATTCTGGCTGCCTTCATAACATTATCATTTTGTTCTCATCATGCTTGATAACATATATATAATGTACACTTTAAAACATTGGTAATTTTTCTTTCACATTTAGAAACCCATCAAACCTATCCGAGGATACTGGAAGGGTTTAAAAATACCTCTAACTCTGCTCTTACAAGTCATGTAAAAGAAAACGTTCCCCTTGGAATCTGAAAAATATAATCATGATGGTTAGCAAAAGACTTCAGCGCTGAACCTTACACATCACAAATCAAAGTGAGAAACTATTTGCAAGTTCAAATGTTAGTGAATACCAAAAAAAAACCCCAAAAAACCAAAAAAGCAAAGCACAATTTTTTTAGCAGGAACAATGTACATGAAAGGATTTTTTCTTTAACAGGTAATTTGGACAATGAAACCATTAGTTGGAGGCTCAATATTTATTTGATTAAGGGAAATGTAAAGATAGAAATCTCAAAAGGAGATGTTTTAAGCTCTTTTAAGTTTATGCATTCATAAGAAATCATCCTTATACTTTGAAGTGCAAACTGATATACAGCTAATTTAAAATAACTAAGGTATTGTTCTGGCAGAAACAGGCACAGATAAATGAGCTGGGATTTCTTGCTCTGTTAATTCAAATGTGAAATCACAGAATCATTAAGGTTGGAAAAGACCCCTAGGATCATCAAGTCCAACCATCAGCCCAACACAACCATGCCCACTAAGCCGTGTCCCAAAGTGCCATGTCTACATGAATCAAAACAGACTAAAAGGCTTTCTTTTTAATTTTTTAATATTTTTACTTTATGAAGAATAATAACTCAGTTTGTCTGCTCAGGCAAAGGTTTTATAGGGACCACAATGTAACAGAGTGAGAAATTAACTGGATATTGGGAAAATAGCATGTTCCAAATACATATTTTTCCTCCTTTGAAACAATTACTAATCACAGTTTCAAAAATTCATTGTGCTTTTAGGAAAGCTGGTGACTCAGAAAGGAAAAGTACCAGGTTGCTGCTCTTAAATTACTGATTTTTGATGTCAAGTAAAAACACTAATTTAATAGTTTACTCCTTCAGTAGTCTTTGTGCAGAATGCTAATAGAACTCTTAAATACACTTCAGCAAGAAGATTTCATAATAAAGCAGGGGTTGTTTTGTCTCTGCTTTTAGTCTGGGATGGTGAGAGAATGATCTGGCTTCTCTTCTACATTAATTTCCTTATATTATTTCTCAAGCATAGAAGAGTCTAAGAACACCCATGCCAACTCATGTCTAAGAGACATTTATATGAAAAGGTCAAACTATCTGTGTCAGTGCCAATCTCTTAAAAATCACAGTGCAATAAATATAATTTTTATTCTTACTTTTGGTTCTAGCATCAGTGTGCATCTGGCCTGTGTCAGAACTAGAATTCTTGAAAAAAATCATACTGGAGCCAATTTCAGCTGATCTAAAGGAGACAAGCTCTGGCAGGCTTCTGCTCTTCCCTCCAGTATGTCCACCAATCTTTTTTCTTATGAAGAAATAAGAAGCACAGTCAGGTTGAGCACCAAACAGCTTCAGTAATCTGTATAGGGACAGAGTGATCTTCATCAAGAGAAATTGCAGAGAAATTGAATGATTAACAGGTTTTTTTAACTCAATTTTTTTGACTGAGTAGATTTGAAAAGAATCCATTGCATCTTAATTTAACCAGGTACAAGACAGATGACTGATACGAAGTAATTCTCCCTATCATCAGTAGAGAACATCCAAATGATAATTTTCACAAGTCATCTTGACAAATCCTCTCAAAATAACTTCTTCACTGACTACAAGGAAAGCCTAGGTGTCCACTTTAGATCAGATGTGTAATTTCAGTACAGCTCAAAGCAGGCAAAGTTAATTAAATGACATATATCTAATGTTTATAATACCAGTATATAATATACTAAAAACATATATTATTTAACGGTGTGTATTTGTACATATTAATATTTATAAGCAAGTGGGGGAATACGAGTGAATGTATGCACGTATGTATGCATATAAACTGGAATTACAGAATCTGTACATCCCAACTTCTTCACAATCCTAATTAATACAGGTATATTGCAGCACACAGAAATACATTCCTGGATGTTCCAGCAGGAACAAAAAAATTAATAATTCAGGTGTGCTATCTCAAGACCAAGAAGTATTTCAAGAAATAGAAATAATGTCACACAAGAGTAAGAGAAAACATGAGATTTTAATCCAGCAACAAGATTAAGTTTTATTTATGTCTAGTGCTCAGTTAAATCATTTGTGTACATAGAACAGTTTTCTTTTTGCCTACACATGCTCTCTAGATGATATAATCTGTGTTCTCCATACTCTTCTTGCTCAACCCAAACCTGCAGACTCACCTTAGCAATCACTGTTCAATTTTCAGTACATTTTTTACAGCAATACAAATGAAATGAAAGAAACTACATAAAGAGGATGCAAAAGAAAAGTAAACTGAGGAGCCAAAGCTGTCGCCACTGCCATAATGAAACCAGAATTCCAGACAAGTCATTTAAATGAGGAATTAATTGCCAAATTTTGGAGCCAGATTTTACACTTGGATACATGTACTTAACTCCCACTGGTTTCGTTAGGACCTATTCTTATGTACCAGAGAAGAGGGTTTGGCTTAAGATTTGTAATAATGTCACATTAAAAAAACTTGTTAATCAGGTGCAACCAGAAGTTCAACAAGTTAGCATTATGCAAACCACATTATGTAAATATTTGGGCTCACTACTTCTTCTTTTATAAAACATTTCAGAGTGAGCAATGGGTTCTGTTACACTTGCTTGTCTTATCAGGGACAGAGTTTCTTGCAAATGGTCAAGCTAAAACTACAGCAAAGTTAAAGAACCATGAGGAAAATCGAGGAAATACTGCATACTGAGATGACTGATTGAAAAGCAGGGCAGTAAGACATTAAAAGGTTCTAATAATTAATGTCTGGTTCTGCTCCACCACCTAGTAGCAAAAAGAAGTCGAAAAGTTCTGAGCAAAGCTACTACAAACACTAGATACATGATCTAAGTATTATTTTGCAAGAACACCTTGAATCTATCTCAATAAAGATAAACACAGAAGGCATAACTAGTGCTGTAAGTTGGAAAAAAGTTTTATTGGTGTTCAGGGAAGTTCTCAGCCTTATATAATTGATCTCAGCACATCTGTGGGTAAGATTCTGTTTCATATGCAAGCACAAAAAAGCAGGTGTGTATCTCAGCACACCTGTGGACTATCAATCTAATCTCATATGATAGATACAGTGTTCAATTCAATTGCCTAATTATAGATGTCTTTTGTAACATTCCAGCTTAGCTATGATCCCACACAGGGTTGACAGATATGAGATAGGACCTACATGGCATCTTGACTCTTCTAAGTAGTAGGGAAAGGGTAAGGATAACCTGGACAGCTGTGTCAAGACCTTGGCCAATACAAAGACATAATACACCTCTGTGAATATAAAAATCAAGTGACAATTGAGATGCCAAGGGTGGTAAAATATCTGTGCACGTCTGATGAATGTAACTCGAGACCAGTGGGAAACATATGATTTTTCACAAAAGCAGCTGAAGACCAAATGTAAGACTGTAGGGCACCTGAAATGGCACTTTTAGAGATGTTTAGGCAACAGCATCATGCCTGGTGTAGGCTGGAAAGCTACTAGATTCATCCTAGAGTAGACATCCTGGGGGAGATTCATTTGGCTAAAGATAGGTGTGACATTTGAGACTCTTTCAAGGATAAGAGAAACCTTCACAAGTTAGACAAGGTATGGGAGCACATATGAGAGCCTTGTGCTCTTCTGAAGTGTCAGCTGGATACCTCTCTAGGCCTAAAATTGCACTATCAGCAGGTAAGAAGCTGTATATCTATGTCAGATGACCTGAAAAGCTCTATGTTGCCTTTATAAACATAATTGACTACAGTGGGAGCAGGCACATATATTTGAGTCACTGAATCTGGGACTGAGATTAAATCAGTTCATTAAACTAGTACACCAGATTCCAGTGCATGTGAATTGTTGGTGAAAGACTAGATAGGAGTAACAACAGTACATATAACCTGGAAGCCAAACTTTATACCAGCCAATACTGATGTTAGAGTATCCTCAGTATTCCTGCAACCCATTTTACCTCTAAAATGTGATATATAAGCTATACATTTCAATGTTCCTCAATATCCCTTGTTTGAAGCCTATTCTGCTTTATAGTTATGGACAGTGGCATGGAATTAAATAGCTTGAAATGACACACAAAAGGCTCAGGAACAACCTTGAGCCCTTCTTGCACTGAGCAAAAATTGCAAGTGCAAATGTAAAATCTTTTGGATTTCTTTCACATCATGACTAGTTTTTACCCTTCATTTATTCCATCTTAAACTATGCAGCCTCAAGAAAAAAAAAAAAAGAATAAAATAAAATTGTAAGTTGATTCCATAAGTTTAATATTCTTAGGTAGGGATTTTACATTCTCTTAATGTAGTGCAATAGTCCAGACTTGGTCTTACATTTCTACCCTGAAATGATTATATGAGAGACAAACAAATGTTTGGTCTATTGTAAATAACTAGTCTACACAATTTTTCATAGTGTTCTACTCAAGTATAACACAACCTAAAACTTGGAAGACTGAGCTATCTTACCTCTGTCTTTCTGCCAAACAAAAGTAAATTACTTGATTAACATTTAGGAGCATAATCAAGAGGATTGTAATGTGGAATCATTTTTCACCCAAAACACAGCTGGTACTCTAAGTTCTTTTTTTTCCTTTTGTTTTTTCTTATCACTTTTACAAGACAGAGATGGAAAAATTAAATATCACAGCATTAATCACCAGAAGGTCAGGTTTTGCACTCATTTGTGCCAAAATTCATCCTAAGAAGGACTGCTAAAGGCAATGCATTTACATTAATAATATATATATTTATATCATTGAGAGATTAATCAGTCTCTGTGTATCTAAAATGAGTAGGACACATATCTATGAAACACACACTTCCAAAAAGGAGTTAAGCATGGCACTTCCACACAGAGAACAACCTCTGAAGGTGTCTCCCAAACTACACTTAGGTCTTAAGTGGAAAGATTTATCAAGTCCACATGTACACTCTTAAGGCCAAGATCTAGGGATGACTTATGAAGTTACTTTCATAGAATGACAGAATAGTTTTGCTGGAAAAGACAATCAAGTGCAACCATTAACCTAGCACTGCCACCACTAAAGCATGTATCTAAGCACCACATGTACACATCTTTTAAATGCTTCCAGAGATTCAACTACTTCTCTGGGCAGTGTGTTCCAATGCCTGAAAACTTTTTAAGTAAAGAATTTTTTCCTAATATCCAATCTAAAGCTCCTTCTTGGCAATGTAAACTTAACTTACATTGTGTTTAAGACTGTGGTAGCTATTTCTTGGAAAATACAAACTGCAAATTATGAAGGTGTGATCTGAAGAAGAAATCAAACTGGAAAAGTTACAAACACAAAATAAAATGCATAATGACAAAAATAAAAGTGTAGAGGGTTACTTTACCTGGTATTCTGTGCTTTTCCCCCCAGTGGGAGGATTAAAGATTCTTGTCTCTAACAAGCAAAGGGCCCAGCAGAAAAAAACCAGTCTGGTTCATCGTATGCACTTTGAGGAACAGACAGAACAAATACAGATGGCTGATAATGTACAGTGTATGTCATCTGCGGATAAATTTCAGTCTGAATACACACTAGAATGGAAGAATACTCAAATAGGATGATAATTTCTTATTCAGTCTGATTTAGTCATCTGCTACTTCAGTGAACCCACAAAAGGTAGTGACTTCCTAGTGGAGATTTTCCATAGGAAAACCTTTCTAAAATTTTCAGAAGTATACTTTTTGGAGGAAAACAGGAAATATAAATATAAATATAAATATTCTGTACTTCCTACAGGTATGACAGCCCTCTGATCAGCATTAGCAATTCAGTTTTAAGGTGATTTTGAGATAAGCAGAAACTCTGCAACCATTTTGCATTGAGGCAATCTGCCCAGGAAACTTTTCCTTACCAGCTGTGTCTTTCTTATATGTCTTACTGTGGTGCACTCCAGCAGGAATCTGGAATGAGTGATTCTCATTATGCTTTTGAATGAAAAGCTTGCTGAAATAACAACCTTTCTGGCTGTTAATAAAATACATGAGTCCTATGGACTGTAAAAAAAAGATTGTACAAGGGAAGCCCCCATTTCTGGTGGTTTGTAGAAAGTTACCCAGCTACAGCTATCTCACCTTTCTTTGCTCTTTCCCATTGCTAAATGCAGTGAGAAAAATACTGAATAGTTCCATAGTGGCTGCCACAGGGCTGCTGTGTAGCTTCAGATGTGAAAAGAGATGGTCTGTATGATGATGAGGGAGAGGAAGGGCAATTCCCACAGACAATCTCTCCCTCTTTCAGAACACTACAGAGATTCATATTGCAGAGCTGTGATAAACTGTGGGAAAACAATGAATAATTGGCAGTCTCCTACGGTTGCTTCAGAACTCAGAGCTACCATGCAGCTAAGTGACCTCTGCTTCTGCTAGGTCACCAAGAGGTAAAGAACAGGAGAAAGGCAATAAATGAAGCATTATTGTACAGACTCTGCCTGTACTGTATCAGTTCTGTAGAAAAATAAAGGTTTCCTGTGTTCTCCTCTTCTGTGGCCTCAATTGAGCCATTAAGGGCAGCACTACACTGTGCATGGTGTGAGTTACTGTGCCCCAGGCTGAGCACTGGGAGGCTGGGGAAACAAAAAGGTTCCCAGAATGATGTGGTCTACTCAATCAGAGCTTGAGTAAACTGCCCTATGTCTGTGGCCTGGAATATATGGACTGACCAAGGGGCAGGCCCACTGCTGTGCTTTACACTGGGAGGTAGGAAAAGAGGAGCCTGGACCTGCTCTCTACCCTCACTTTCCAAGATGTTCTTCCCCCATGCTTAACTTAATTTGGGCCATAATTGGCAAAAATATTCCTTCAACATATTTGCATTTTTGTATATTTGCTAGAAATCAGTGTCTGCATTTTAGTATGGAAACATCACCTGGAAAAAGGACAAAAAAGGTGTATTAGCTTGACAGAATGCTAAAGATATATCCTGCTTCCAGAACCTGATCCTGCTCAGAAAGATCCTGTTTGTATACACATGACATTGTAGCATGCCTTGTGGTGATATTCTCAAGGAACAACTCAGCCCTTGTCCAGCAAAAACACTTGAAAACTATGTAGTTTTGGCTATGCTTTCAACTCAAAATAAAGCAAAAATATGAAACAAAGAATTACAATAAATAAAACTTGTTTGTTTGCCTTACGCCTGTGATTTCTAGTCAGGCTCAGGTCATGAGTTATGGTTTCTGAATGTTGAAGTAATTTTGCTCCAGCAAAAAGGTGTTTGGCTTGTCAATTAAAACACACATACCATGATCAAGATCAATATCTCTACTGCCTTGTAACCAGAGTTGGGCATGCTCCTAGAAGCCTTTATTCTAGCCTAATCCTCATCCACATGTACAGTGCTAATTAAATAATCAGGATTATTCAAGTGAGATGGGTATGACTGGATCCTTATCTTCGACATTCTGAATTCTTAAATTTTTACCCTAAAAACTTATTGCACAACTACCCTTCTTAATTTAAGGTAATGACTATTCCAAGTACTTGGTTCAGAATTGAATATTACATTTGCACTTCCTTTGAATTTCAAATGTGCTCCACCCAGTTTTTCACAAGCAGAGATTAACTGCTTTCATGACCCACTTAGGCACAGTCTCCAGGATCTAGACAGAAATTTATCCATAATTTTTCCATTACAAATGAAATATCACATGCTTAAGGGGGAGAAGGCAACATGTGATTTCTTAGAATCAGGAGCAGATTTGAAATAGCCATTTTCTTTACAGATTGCTAATATGCATCATAAATGCAAATTAAAAAACCTCCAAGTAATGAAATGTGTTTCACATAAAAGGCAATACATGCTACACTTACAGGCAGAACTATACCATGGGCCAGGAATACAGACTCAATTATCTCTTTCGTAGTCAGTTTTCCACTAGAGATTGTCAGCAAAGTTGGTATGGTAGCAATTCCGTGAACAGGAAAGACAAGACAAGTGTGAGAATGATGGAACCCATATGAAGATGCATGGGTTTACAAGGGGAAAGAGAGAGGAAGTTGAAGAAAGAGCCCACAATAGATAGGTTATCTGGAAAATATATAGAATATCTGCTAAATATCTGAGTCTGAAAATATTTTTCAAAACAATCTTATCTGACACAGAGTATTGAAAATTTAGTTCATTAAATCTGGCTTTTAACAAAGCATCTGAAACCACATCAGTGCTGGCTTGGGTGGTCAGGCTGCTTTGGTGGTCAATTATTTTCCCATCAGAGATACTCAAGTTGGTCTCAGATTAAAGTTCTACCATAATTAAATTTTATGATCTGAAACAGCAATCCATTCTCATTTGAAGTGCTGGTATATCACAGTGAACATTCTGACAAGACAGAAAAGGTCTTGAAAAACAGGCCAAAAAATGCTGTGGATGTTTATGTACATCATACCAGTCAGCTATTTCACAATGCCTCAGCCTGGAGACATTTCTATTTATATTTTCATCAGAGATAAGAGGTATTTATTTTTGCATCAAAGAACTGTTCATTAAATAATACTCATCAACCAGCCTTTAAGTTTGCTCAGTTTTCATGAAACAAATTGACAACTTTTTATATGTTGACTTAGACTTTCTTGTAAGATGTCAAATAAATTGCAATTTAACAACTGAGGCCTTATTAAGACCAGCTATGCTGGAACCATAGTCTTAGGGTTTAAAGTTGGTTTGATTTTAGTTACTAGTGGAAACAACCACTGGTAAAACACAACTTTTCTGCATTTCATCTGGAGACATCTGCTGATGTTCAAATCCCTTACGCAAACAAAATATTCGGGGGGATGAGCTGGGCATGCCATGCCATCCAGCTAGGAATGATCTGATTGGTGCCAATTCCAGAAATACATCATTGTGGCTGCCAGCATACAGACACAGAGGGAGCTGAGTGACCCAAGTGAGTACAGCTGAGAATATAGCCACATCACCTTCTTCTTCTTGTTTTGTTTGCAGTTCTCATGCAGCAGGTATTCGTGCCTACATATTTCCTGGGGATGTATGGCTCCCATACACTACAACTTCTGCTTGACCCTTTGCAGAATGACTTGTCCTTCTTTCCAGTCTCTTCTACTTTGAGAAACATTTCATTTTAATACATTGCCAGCTGGAAGATTCACTCCAGCCATCTGCCAGAAAGATAGCTCTTCATATCTGGACTTGAGTCCTGGTACTTGCCTGTCTCCTAGGGGACTATGCAAGAGCCATACAAAAGCCATACCCCAGAGTATGAAACTCCTAATACACAAATATATGCTTCTCAGTTAGCAGTGACACCATCACAAGGAAAACACTCCAAATGCAGTGAAGAAAAACCTTAATGGGGGAATTCTGCCAGCATTTGTTGATGCACAAACACTGAGGCTAGCCATGAGAAATTCCTTGCCTGGCAAAACATATGAGCACTTCATTTTCTAAATAATTGGTGCTCGGTGAAATATTTGTGTACACTTATCATCATGTCAGACATGCCAAGGCCAATTGAAAGTCTGAGGCATTTCTCAACTGAGATGACAAAGGCCCTCCACTGCCCAGCTCATGCTTCTGTGGCTCAGTGAAACCATTTATGTCACATCAGGCAGGAACACTCAACACGTATCTGCTCTGCATGACATTGGTGGCATTCCTTCTTGATAGCAATGGACATTCATTCAGGCTGGAGTGGCTAAAGTTATGTGAGCAGGAAGGATGTGAAGCCCATAGCAAGTGCAGTTTACCATGTGTGATGTACAGATGGTCTTTGCTTAAAAAAGCATTTGAATATTTCTTGTATCTGTGGGTTGCTATTCCACTTCACTGCCATTTTAGTCTCCAAGAGACACCTTCTGTCCTAACACCAGTCCACAGTTAGCAGGGGGAGACAATTTAAGCACTACTAAAATATCATGAGTATACAACTAAACTTTTTAGTTTGATTTACAATTTTATTTCATATCACCAGGAATTACATTACAAGCAAGAACAAGCACCCTCTCCCGTTATCTCCAGCCCATCACTAAAGAAGAGAGCACTCCCTCTGGTATGCTCTAATAGCCTCGTGTCATGTCAGATATGCAAAGCAATCATAAATCCACTTTAGCTTGTTAGTTTACTGCTGTTTTCTATCACCGGACAAGCACAAAGCAACTGGAATGTGTCAGTGAATCTGGCCCTAAATATCACATTTCTTTTTTTTTTTTTAAGTGATATTTTTAAACTGTGCCAAGTAATAACATTCCAAGACAACCAGGAAAGAGAATTGCACCATAGTCACTGGCTTTCTAGTCCATAGATGACCCAGTTCTCTGTGAGGTCCTGGCTGCCTGGCACACTTTGAGCAAAGCTCAAAGTGGTTAAACACAGTTTGTTAACATAGTATATAAGTATACTACTCCTGAAAGAACTGCACCAAAATTCAATAATTAAAAAATTAAATTTTTATTTTGTTTTATAAATATATTTTAGGGAACTAGTTACATCAGAATTGGAGTGGAGGAAATGTTTCTCAAATGTTTTCTAGGAATAGTAAGTTTCTTCCCCTTATTACTTTCCTTCTGTTTTGAACTATGCTGTATCTGCATTTTTACTGTTGTTTTATCAAGAGGAAAACCAGAAGTACATAAACAACAGTCAGAAAGATAAAGCTGCACAACTAATCCAAAGTTAAAAGTTAGACCTGCATCAGGGTAAAAAAAAAAAAATGCGTAGAAGATACAAAGACAGTGGCTGGTGAACCTAGAGAGACAAAATGTCTTTCTTTAGCAAGGCATGGAAGCACATAGAAGTCTCTTTAACACCACATTCCTGAATGAATGTGCCTGGTTCTATAGCCAGACTAAATGAAATGGCAATTGCTCATCCATTACATTTGACAAGGATGCTGCTGTTTCTGAAAAAAAATCTTAATTCTTTCCTGTGTCATTTTATTCCAAAGAAAACTGAAAAAAGTACATGGCTCGTGAGGTATCATGATGATACCAGTACTTCTGTGACCAGGGAACGACTTATAACCATGTAGCTTTTAAAATTATGGGACTAATATTGTTTTGCTTATTGTGGTAGAAAAGAGAAACAATCTAATTATGTTTTTCTCAAATCATAAATAACAGTTGTAGTTGCTTTAAATAAATAAGTGGATCAAATTAATTGCATACATAAAGAAGAAAATCCTCAGGAAAACCAGTGGAATATGCCAGCTATAGTCAACAGCAGTAGGGCTTCAAATACAGCCAGCAATTAAAGCTCTTTAGGCAACCCAAGGTTACAAATGAGGCCATAAAGGGGCCCTCCTTGTCAAAAAAAAAAAAAAAAAAAAAAAAAAAAAAGGGAAAAAAAAAGTGAGAGTTGCAGATTTCTTCTCTTCTTCCATGGGAGATGTAGGTATTTCACAGTGCTAACCTAGTGATGCATGCTTTCCTAGGGCAGTCTGAAGGAGAGACAGTAAATTAGTGGTGTAGATGTTAGCATATTTTAATGGCCTGATTTCACAGAAGTCCAAGAATGAGGTCATGGTTTTTTCCCCTATAAGCCTGTATTTTTGCCTGATTTTTAGACAGCTAATTAAGTGCTTTCAAGTATTTTAGCTTGTAAGAAAACTCTTGGTGCTCTGTCTCTTTAAGATGTTTGTCTTTGATGCAGACATCTTAAAAGCAGGAATGGAAATGTGCTACACTTGCAGAACACTCTTATGTCCATATAGCTACTACATGGGTCAAGGGTACACCTATTCATTCCCTTGCCCTGATCACACTGCTGTGTAGGAGTGCTTATGCCCAGAGGTTGTATAGCCAGGAATAGTTCTCAGGCCAAGTTGCACCAATTTTTTTTTGTTTGTGCTTTTTGAAGGTCTGTCACAGATATGTAATCTGTGATGTGTGATACAGGCCACTGTATGTGCCTGCCTGCAGATTTGAGAATACTTACTGAGAAAAAGGGGAAAGTCATAGAAGCCACACTTGACACAGTATCTTATCTTCTGTTTAGATCAATAATTCAGGTACAATTCACAGAGAACTTTCTGAAATATGTGCCTTACCATATTCCACCTGTAACCATGATGTTGGTATTTGGGAAGTAGCCATGGCATAATAGGATCATAAATTAATTCAGGTGGGAAGGGACCTCAGAAAGTCTCCAGTCAAAGCTGCTGCTCAAGGCAGGGCTACCCCTGAGGTAGCTCTGAGGTCAGATCAGATTTCTGAGGGCTGTGTACAGTGGCTTTGAAAACCTGACGGAGACTGAACAACCTCTCTGGGCAACTTGCTCCACCACTTGGCTGCCCTCAAGGTATTAGTTGGGGTTTTGGTGTGGTTTTTTTGCTCAGCACCACTTGGCATCTTTCCCATTCCAATGTAAGACTCTTGTCTCCTGTCCTCCTACCATGCAGCTCCCTAAAGAGCCTGGGTCTGTCTTCTGATCATTGCCCTGTACCAGGGGCCCTTTGCCATCATAACTCCAGGCTAAACAAGCCCACATCCTTTGGGTTTTTCAGCAAAAGGCAAGTGTGCCAGCCCCACTGAGCATCCTGGTGACCCTCCACTGGATCGTTCTCCAGATCTGTCCTATTACTCCTTCTCCACAAGTGGCTGAAAACAAAGCTGGGGTGGAAATACTGTTTTTTAGAAGTAAATTAATACAGTATGCTTATGAATTACCATTCTATGATCCAATATCTACAAGAGTTCTCAGTGAAACATAGCATCACACTGTAGAGCTTTAAGATGTTGCTTCTTAGACTTTCACATCAAAAATGAGCATATCTCCTATGGGATTCCCTATTGTATCCTTCCACTCCCTAAGGGCTTTCACCCCTCTCCCACTCTCTCCCTCTTTCTCTGTCATTTCTTTCTTCTCTTCACATCCCATTTTCCTTGCATGGGAAAAAAATCCAATTGCCTTTTTTAATAATTTGGTGAGGTCACTTTCAAAATCTCAAGGCAAACTCAACTCAAAAAGTTACAGCATGCCCTTTTGGGTGTAAAAGCCACTTAGGTCCATCTTTGTTTTCTCTGGTGGGTCTGTGCTACTTTGGAAGAATATTAATAGTAATAATAGCTGTAGTGCATCTTGAAGCAAGACCTGGCAATGTATGAGGCACCTTGAAATGAAAAATACAAAACAAAACAGAAAAAACCAAAACAAGCACAGTAATTTCTGACAGACAAAAGCCATTTGTTTCCTGTGGCTATTTTAATATTTTAATCACTGAAATCAGCTAATATTTTAAAATAACTACTTTAACCTGACAGGCTAGAACAATTTTTAACATAACTGAAGTTCATTATCAGAATTCAGAAGATTTAAAAGCTCTGTTGCAAACACAAGTATTATATTTCTTGTGAAAGTATTGATCTTGTGAAAGTATTTGTTATTACTAAGTATATACTACTTGGCAGCTGGTTGTCCTCTGCTTTGGACAGGGAAAACTCAGCTCGAGGCAGGGAACATATATTGTGAAATTGTCATGCCAGTTTTCTATTTTGGTCCTTATTAAAATAAGCTCTAAGCTAGCCAACAAAGCAGGGAATGAATCAAGGCACTTACTGTGCCATTAAGTCTTTGTGCATTCAGAACACTGCTGGAATATTTTCTTCTGCTGTCTGGACTCCTATAAGAAAAGTGATACATAAAATATTACTTTTGTTATGTGCTGCCAAATCCTCAGGTCAGAAAGGAAAGACAACCCTATAAACAAGATGGTCTAGTTAAATGATCAGAAATAGTGTCAGGAGAGGATAAATTTCTTGCTCCTCCTTCCAGTTTTCTCAGTGTCTGGATAAAATGAAGTGCAGCGAAAGTCCTGGTAGCTGCTGCCAAAGCCCATTGAGATACTGTGTAAAGAGTAACATCATAAAGCTGTGGGCTGCCCTTCTAAAGAAAGTGTCAGGGAACACCTGTTGGTGTGTATTGTATATGCCCAGATTACATTAGTTGCATCAGGTCTATCAAGGAAGACAGGCACAAAAATACTGACTTTTCAGATTGCAACTCAGTAAGGCTCAGACTGTTAAAAACAGAGTAAACTTCAGTGCAGGTGGAAACATGAAAGTCACAGAGCAAATTTTCTGAGGCATTTGAGTATTTCAAGTTACGTGATATGAGTGTAGTCTCAGTTGTATGGATATCATTTCTTCAACTCTCCATTACCTACATAATTCCTGAGATGTGATCTAGCTCTTGGTGTAACCACACCATTTCCCCTCCTCTTTTTTCTTGCTTCATTTCTCCTTATGGCAGATATCTACAAAATAAGGATACAAACTTATTTTGTGTTGCTCACACAGCACTAGGAAAACAGTTCCTATCTGACCAGACCTCCCAAAGCCAGCAGTTCTTTTCTAAGTAGTAATTTCAAAGGGGTAAGATAACTGCAGATGGGCTGACCTTGTTTAAATATCTTGGACAAAACAGAATCACTTGTGCTTTGTGCCAAAGTCCATTCCAAAAGTGGTTCTCATAGGTCTGTGAATTTTTTTCTTATGAAATCTTAATCTAACACAGCACATGGCTGCAAAGGATTTTGTTTTCAACTTGAGTTTTAAAAGAAAAACCCCTTTCCTGAGAAATGCCTGACTGCTTCAACCCAGGAGCAGCCCATGAGCCTCTTGAATGTTACATTATGACATCCCAGTTGGCTATACCTTCCTGGGTAACACAACAGACAGAAAAGCAATTCAAAATTAGTTTCATCAAGCCCCAGATTTGTCTGGTTTGTACTGGTTTATGAGGCGTCAATAGCCAGCAAACTTTGCTCCTTCGGTGCAATAACAAAAGCAAATGTGCATGGCAGGCTAAAACATAAAAAAAGCCGTATTCAGTTTGCCTCAGGATTGTCCTGGCAAATTTCTATCAATTCTTCTTTAAAGTCTTGAAAGAAAGTTGCATAAAAACATCATTGTTTTGTTCTCCAGTCATGACATGGTCTTGACTCTCATTAGACAATTAAACCCTTACAGAAATCTTGTCTTCCCTCAGTGAAGTTAGACTAGCATGGACAGGAAAAAAAAAGAGTATTGCACTTTCACATCTTAAAAGGAAATATAATAAGAGAAACAATTCAAAACAACTCAAATTTAGGGTGATTTATTGTTATATTGTCTCTCCTGGAACAAATCACTGCTTGTCATAAAAATTGCTCCAAATGCTTGTTGTCTGGTTTTAGGTTATTGCCATCTTTTGGGCCTTGCTTATTCAAAGCAGTAAGTGTTATATAATTAAAACCACAAAGTTAATCAGGATTCTACACCGATGGAAGATATTTGGGATCAGATTCAGAGCTGTTCATTTATTCTTTTGCTTGTCTCGTTGTTGTTCTTTGCCCAAGAAAGCATCACTTATTTATATGCCTTGAAATGAGCTGGTCAGTATAATGGAACTAAGGACTGTGACTTAGCCCTGCATAATGCCCTTAGTCAAGACAAGTTCAGACAGAAATCCCCTGGAGTATTTGTTTTACTGTTTTTCTGGGTCAGGAAAAGTGATCAGTATATTGGCAGATATTGTGTGGTACTTTGATAAGAGAAAAAACTTATATGAAACCTCTGAAGTCATCACATACACTAGACATTTGGACAAAACATTCAAGATTTGTTATGTTCTGAAAAGATAGAGGCAGTACTTTTCTGCACATATTATTGAAGAGATAGGAGAAGAAATTGTAAAGATTAATCGTGGAGAAAGAAAAATTATCTGAGTAATTTTTGAAGGGTAAAGGAGCACATGACATCACCAACACTTACTAAGCACATACTCTAACATACCCTTCTTCCCTCTGAAATTAAGAAGATGTAATAATTTTGGGCTTATGATTCTTTTGCTGCTTTCTGCATTTAAGCCACAGCCAAGGGGGAAAAAAAAAGCAAAAAAAAAAAAAAAAAAGCTTAGTACAATAAAGAAGGCACAATTGAGCCAAACATTCTACATATATAGGTTCAGAAGTAGAAACAGAAAGAAACATGCTGACACAGAGCCTTGCACAATAAATGGACTTATAAAATTGTATATTTACAAGACAATCATAAAAATGTTAATCAGGTCCCCTAGGCTTGTTTATGCAGCTATGATTTTAGCATGATTTTAGCAGTAAAAAGGTAAGGGAATCCTGGTACTGTTGTTCGTAGTAGAAAAGGTTTATATTAAGGTGTTAGGAGAAGAGCAGTGTTACCTCAGTGGCGGGGAAAAGATCTACCAAATCTTCCAAATTTACCACTTGTCACTGTATGACTGATTTTCATCTGACAGCAAATAGGTTACTGTTGCACAAACTCTTCATCCTGTATCAAAAAGGACCTATTAAGGTTTTACCTCCACAGTGATGGCATAAATTTATTTTACCAGGATCAGTAGCATTTCCACCTATTACACTCTGTCCACACAAGAGATTAATCCTAATTCTAGGATTACTAGACAGTAATTTCCTACTGTTGAATCACCTAAACCAGCCTTTGATTTTCTACTCTCTTTGTAGGGTAGAAGTCTTTTAGTGAAGCCTTATTCTCAGGGCAGGGAAAAACTGTCCAGCTATAAATTATGAGATTGCATCATGTTATTTAGTCTTTTACTTTACTGTCTCCAAATACTGCAAGCATGAAACGAGGCTATTCCCTACAACTCCAGCTGTTCCATCTGAATATCAGAAAGCACTTTTTTATTGTAAGGGTGACCGAGCACTGGCAGAGATTGCTCAAGGAGGTTGTAGAGTCTCCATCCTTGGAGACAGTAAAAAGTTATCTCAAACAAGTCCTGGGCAACTGGCTTTAGGTGCCCCTGTGTAGCCAGGGGGTGGATCAAATGACCTCCAGAGGTCACTTCCAACTTCATCCTTTTTGTGATTCTGGGACTGGGTGATGTCCAAAGTCAAAAAAATAAAGCTTGAGGTAAGACTTTCAAAGAGTAAGTATTAAAAAAAACCCATAGGACTGAATAGGAAATTACCGTAAATTCAATATTTAACATACAAAGTTATCTCAAGATATATCTTATTGTACATCTTCAGCTTATCCTGTTTGCTATACATTTTGCTCCATGAGTCTGCTAAGATTCAGTCATTTTTGTTTGCTATTTCTGATACCTGAGAGTGAGGCAAGACACAGCAGTACATAGACCACTTGGAATCCTGCATTGCAATCCAGAACAAAACTCACATAGAACATGAAATGCCCTGATGGAGTAGCAGTATTAAACACCACCAAGGCAGGCTGGCAGCAAAGTCTTGTGGGCCTTTTTTTTTTTTAAATTGGTTGGAAAGAGAAGTGCTGAGGTACTAACGGGCTGACTCCTGTTCTTACCTCCTGTCAGAGTGGTTCCAAAGAATGTTTATCAATATGGTGATAGGCGCTTTATATATATAAGTATAAGTATATATATATATATATATACACTTATGTTCCACTTCTACCTCTATTATTTGGTCCCTATTAAGCAGCCTGGAAACCTTATCAAAGCTACTAAAAGCAAAGGTATCTGAAAAGCGCCAATCCAGGTCTCTGTGGCACTGAGATTTATCTGTTGATGTCAGATGCAGCAACTATTTCAGCTTCCCTCTTCTCCATAATAAATTCCTTCTCTAGTACAGCCAAATTCTCCTTCCTTCTGGATTGATAACTGCTTCAGGTGAAAAAGAAAACTTAAAAAAATTCTTCACTCTACAGCAGGTAATCCTCCTTTTTGGTCCAGGTCTCTCAAGAAGCAATTTTGTTAAGGATTTGCTTTTCCAACCTTTCAAACATTTTGCTGTATTCAGTACTGGATATCTGTGAGGATGTCTGAAGTTTCTATCTGTGTAACCTAAAAGACCTTAGACACTTTTTTTCCCTACTTCCTAGTTATTTCTTAAGTGTTCACCTTTTGATACCACTCAAAGAAATCTTGCAAGCCTTCCTTCATGCATCAGTTCAGGGGCCAGCTGGATCTCAGAAAACCGGCATGAGTTCATCTCAGTGGAGTTCACAGGGGTCCTCTGAGATGGAACCAGACTTTACTTATTTTCAGAAATGTTGTAAAGGAAATATCCTGCTTGATCTGCACAGCACCTTAAAAGCAGAATCCTGTTCCATTACTTTTCCAAATAATCTAGTTGATTAGCAGCTGAATTATCCAATTTGCTCTGAATTCAGTTAAGTTTACTTTGGTGGGCTATTTAAAACCACATTATAAAGTTTGTGATGTTGCTGTCAGGTCACATTCACTTCAGACTTGGGAACTAGCTGAGTACTTAATGAAGTGTTTTCATACAGAAAATAATGGGCAAACTTAGGAAAGCTTGGATAAACCAACAGATGTCCAAGTGATTATTTAAAGGTCATTTGAACTTAACCAAGTTGTGTTTCATGACAGCATCATGGTATGAGTTTCTGTCAAATGATTCACAGATTTGATTGCATCAAAAATACATGAAAATAGTAATTTCTTAAAATATTCTGACAGACATGTATCTAATCCAGCAGCAAATAATGACCTGTAACCTTTAAAGACAAAGTTATCCAGACTTGGTTTTTCTAATTTGGCAAAGGGTTTTAACTCAGTTCAGTTGGTTTTCTGAATGATGGCTCTAATCATGTTTCTTGCAATACCACTTCTTTTTTACAAAGTAATCCATTCTGTAAAAGCATCAGGAATTATGATTAGCAATTGACTATTAGTTATGGTAGAGTAAGATATTGTAACATGTTTACAAAAAAAATTATGGTAATTTTAAATTATGGTTGAACACAATAAAAAGAATGGTTAAAGAACAAAATTAAGAGATGGGAGCAAGAAAAAATATAAAGAGAAAAAGAAGAAAAAAATCCACTTAAAAATAAAATAAAACCGGAAGAGCATCATTCAAATGTTAGGAATCATACACTGATTAGTGAACAAAGCCATGATGGCTTTGTTGAAGTTAACAGCATCTCTTCATTAGTTTTCCCATCTTTAATAAGATTCACCAGCACAGAAGTAATGGTTAAAGTTAGATCATCTTTTGCAAGATGAAAATTAATGCCCGGAATCTTAAACCTTCAAAAGTCTCTCCAGTTATTAATTAGCTTACCTAACCAAAGTGTTTTAAACCATAAAACATCGTGACAGGATTCTTTTAATAGATCACAAACAGCCAATAAAAATGTTTTTTCCTCAAATGTGTAGAAATAAATCATTTGTATAAAGTAGAAATTGCCTGCTGTGCTCTTTGTGAAAATAATAGTAGCACTTCAGACAATGAAGCTGAGGGTGGGACTACTAACAGTTATAAATACAACGTTAACAACGTCATTGTATTTCCCTTGACTTCCACACTTATATCTCTGGGGAAATAAAGGCCCTGTTACTTACTAACTTGAATTCCTGTCATTGTACTTTGGTAATCAGTTGCTTGAGATGAAAACCTACAACGCATGCCTAAGGTTATCATAATTGGGGTCATTCACAAGCACTGATGTATAGTTGAGAGACAACAGAGCTGTAATAAATCAAGGTAAACAACAAAATATGTGATGGCAGAAACTGTAGTGGAAAAATGAAAAATGCCCCAGAGCTTTTTTCTCTCTTTTTTTTTTTTTTTATTATTGTTATTACTAAAAAATAACCACACAGTACTGTGATAATCATACTTTTTAAATTTTCATTCAGTCCAAAACAGCTTTGGTTCAAGCTGTTTCGATTCATCATTTCCTTCCCAGTATCTTTCCCTCCCTCTTGCCACTACACGATTGAAGTGAACTGATGACAGCAAAACCTTAAGCAAAATGCTTACCCTCTACTCTTATTACACCAACAATTATTTCTCAGGATTCATTAAAAAGCCACCCTGAGTCAGGCAGAAATATTGCTGAACTTCTTCCATCAAGCTATAGAATTCTTTTCCCTCTGAAAATATCTGTTTATGTTTAGAATGGGCAGCATTAATGTCATTAGACATTAAATAGCTTTAATTAAATTGTGGCTCATGCAAATTGCTTACTGAGACCCCTGGTGAAGGGAAGTGTAGTGTAGGTAAGGAAAGAATGGGCTAATCAGTTTGATACAATAATGTCATAAAAAATTAGGCCAGGCTTCCAAAGTCCTGCATTCCCTATGGCACCTCAAACATGGCCCTGTTCCTCCTCAAGACTGCCACTCAAAGGAAACTATTGGAAAGATAAATGAAGAAATAGACACACAGGGACACAAAGACACAAGGGCAATGGTCCTAGGCAGCTCTGTGGTGCTGGTCCACATTTATTTTGGGTTTAGAAGTTACATATATTGATGTCCAATTCTTTGATACTTCTACCTGGTAAAAAATGTTATAGCTGATCATTTAAAGGGGAACAGCCAAATGCCTATATTGATTAGATATTTTCATGCTGTAAATTACTTAATATGTTACAGATTAAGTTGTTTTGTCTAGTTAAGTCAAGGAAGAATCATTCCAGTTATATTCTCTGGACCAAGGCCACATTTGTAACAGTGAAATCAGTACATTTGAGCTATTCCCTGACACTGAGACTGAATGGCATGGCAGAGCCAACAGCCATACAGTTAAACTCTTGGTTTTCAAGACAAAATAGCTTTATCCTAACTGCTTGTTGGGAATAGTTCTTGCCCCTGCTAACTCCAGAATCATGCACAGGAACTGCTGGAGAGAGTGATGGCTAATCACTAGAGCTGTGTCCCATGGACTACAGAAAACTTCAACAACATAGACCTCCAAATTCCTGTGCCTCAGGAATTCCCTGGGAATGTCTTGTTTACACGTGCAGCTGGATGTTCTTGGGCTGGTAGGAGGTGCTAACCTTCTGCCACATTTGAAGAAGTCTCTGCAGTGAGAATATAGAAACCAAAAAGACTGAAGGCTTCTACTTTCTTTCTTCTACCTCATGCACTGAAGGAAAAGAGTAGATGCCAATCAGGGTTGGGGTTTTGTTGGGGTTTTTTTCCTTCATACAGATATATCAAGAACATATTTTAGCAGTAGCTATGTCTTCATAGGACTATCCTCAGAATATAATAGTTGGGCATGTTTCACCTCATCTTCCTCCATCTTGGACTGAGAGGGATGTATAAGCCTTCTTTTTTCTCAATTTTCCTTAGTCTGTTTGAAAAGCTGCTTCAGGTAGGTGCTGAGCAGATTGAAAAACAGATGGAGCTGTGCCTGTGGGGTATATATGTGAACAGATCTACTTTGTAGTTTCTCAAGGTGTCACTCTTTCAACCTTGTAAAGATTATCTACTTGGGGTTTCAAGATATTCCTTTGCCTAACTGGAGAACAGACCTCTGCTATGGCTCTCGTTATGCTTCAGGGACATTGTTTCTCCCCAGATATCCACCTTTCCTAGACATTTCAGACTCAGGTGCAAAAAAAGGTTTAGATATGTCTGTGCAGATGAATGGTCAGAGCATGTTAATAAGTTCAGAACTGTGGATTCATTCTGGGAAAAATATGGGAGACAATGGCTATAAAAAGTGCACATCTATGGCTACAGATGAGAGTGAATGAGGTTTTCCTGTTTCAAAGAGAAAGTAAAGATACTGGATAGAGAAGCAAAGGTAGGAACCTTATAGAATGAAGAAGTAAGGTTTTTGAAGACATCAGAAAAGAACTGGTTTGTGAAACAAGCCAAATCTAGACCCAAATGTGGCATTTTGTACCAAGTATTGTAAGGATTTATTGTGGCATGTTATTTTCTAAACCATAAGGATTGGGACATTTTGGAAATCGTGTAACATAATTTAATTTCCTGAAACCTGAAGCATCGATTGTAAACTCAGGAGAGGCTGAACCATTATCAAAACCAAACCTTTGGAATTTACTGCATTTGTCCATCATTATAGGAAAAGCAAACAAACAAACAAACAACTTTTTCAATGTGTACCTTTGATCCCTCTTTTATGTTGTACTTGCCAACTCATTGCCCACCATGTCAAATGCAGTCAAATAGCAATGAGAATTTATTATATTGACAAAGCTCCAGTGGTCACTAACTCCCAGCCAACAACATATTTCACTTGGATACAAGTCCAAGTTCCAGGCCAGTTTTCTGGAAGCTGAACACATTTTACCAGAAAACACTTGTCAATTGTCTCTAATTTTCAAAATGGGAACTGAAGTCAGGGGAAGGGGAAAGAAGAAGGGGAAAGGGGAAGGGGAAGGGGAAGGGGAAGGGGAAGGGGGAGGGGGAAGGGAAGGGGAAAGGGGAAGGGGAAGGAGAAGGGAAAGGGAAAGGGGAAGGGGAAGGGGGAAAGGGAAAGGGAAGGGGAATGGGAAGGGAAAGGGGAAAGGGAAGGGGAAGGGGGAAGGGGAAGGGGAAGGGGAAAGGGGAAAGGGAAGGGGAAAGGGGAACGGGAAAGGGGAATGGGAAAGGGGAAAGGGAAAGAGAAGGGGAAAGGGAAGGGGAAAGGGGAAGGGGAAAGGGGAAGGGGAAAAAGGAAGGGGAAAAGGGGAAGGGGAAAGGGGAAAGGGAAAGGGGAAAGAGAAGGGGAAAGGGAAGGGAAGGGGGAAGGGGGAAGGGGAAGGGGAAGGGGAAGGGGAAGGGGAAGGGGAAGGGGAAGGGAAGGGGAAGGGGAAGGGGAAGGGGAAGGGGAAGGGGAAAGGGAAGGGGAAAGGGGAAGGGGAAAGGGGAACGGGAAAGGGGAAAGGGGAACGGGAAAGGGGAACAGGAAAGGGGAAAGGGAAAGAGAAGGGGAAAGGGGAAGGGGAAAGGGGAAGGGGAAAGGGGAAGGGGAAGGGGAAGGGGAAGGGGAAGGGGGAAGGGGAGGGGGAGGGGGGAAGGGGGAGGGGAAGGGGAAGGGGAAAGGGGAAAGGGAAGGGGAAAGGGGAACGGGAAAGGGGAAGGGGAAAGGGGAAAGGGGAACGGGAAAGGGGAACAGGAAAGGGGGAAAGGGAAGAGAAGGGGAAAGGGGAAGGGGAAAGGGGAAGGGGAAAGGGGAAGGGGAAAGGGGAAGGGGAAAGGGGAAGGGGAAAGGGAAGGGGAAAAAAGGAAGGGGAAAGGGAAGGGGAAAGGGGAAAGGGAAGGGAAAGAGAAGGGGAAAGGGAAGGGGAAAGGGGGGAAGGGAAGGGGAAAGGGAAGGGGAAAGAGAAGGGGAAAGGGAAGGGAAAGGGGAAGGGGAAGGGGAAAGGGGAGGGGAAAGGGGAAGGGGAAGGGGAAAGGGGAAGGAGAAAGGGGAAAGGGGAAGGGGAGAGGGGAAAGGGAAAGGAACGGGAAGGGAGATAAATTAGTCACCTCTGAAAAATTCTACACATTTAACTTCACTGGTGTGGCCTACTTGTCTTAATAGAAGGGCTTGGGCCTACTCTGAGGCCAACTGGCCTGGTTAGTGTCTCTACACATGAATGTTTTCACCTTTCAAAGAAGGATGGCATAATTCACAGTATCTCCCAGGACAGACTCTCAAGTGTACTCTCACATGCTCTGACATTGTATAGTTAGCTATGGTTGGTCAAACCATCTCAGGGACAACTCTAGCAACTTAAAAGTACTGACAGATGTGGAATAATGCATGAGCTGACATTTTCCTACTACTTAGTTTTCTAATAACATATGATGAAAGACACACCTAAATTAAGAGCATTATTGCTCTGAGTTTTCTTCCTTACCAATGCAAGTGATAGGTCCTTCAGATTTCATATGGCCCAAATCTCATTCTGCATGTGTTGGTTTTTCCCATTGCATCTCAGGGTTCTGGGAAAACTTATGTCTAAACACATATGACTCAATTATGTTGGCACAATAATTGGAACTAAACTGATCCAAATTTTCCACTCACATTCAACAAACGACTTGCATTATATATTTAAACTTCCCAGGTGAAAACCTATCTTCAATGCTATTTGTGCATACCCAACAGAGATATCCTAGACCATCTAATCAATTTGATGTGGTTTTTTGTGGGGTTTTTGTGTGATTTTTAGATTTTTAAGCTGTTCTGAATAGTTTTACTAATTTTGATGTTCCGCATAGAAATTTTTCATTTCTCAGAGAACAATGCCTTTTACTTTGAAGTACAAAAAAGTGTTAGGCTGTCAAAGTCTTCTCAATAATGTAATATCCTGTGTCCTGTACTCAAGATATATTTATTAAACCTGGATTTTGTCCAGAAAAATATGCCACTAGCTCTAATTTATTTGGTTTTCTATCACTGTTTTTAGCTTTAAGTTAATGGGATTCACCAAAGATATCTGTTATGAAGAACTGTGTCCCTCCAGAAGCCCAATGGGACTGCTATTATTGATTTCCAGTAGAGTAAGATTTGATCCAAATTTTTTGAATCAATGCCAAGAAAAGGTTTGTTTTGGTCTGAGCTTTTGGCTAGTTCCTTACGCCAAAAATAGATATAAAGGAAATGTTTCCTCTTGATCATGAATATTAACCCATTTGAATCAAATCGTGTTAGGCACTGACAGTGATTTTAGAAATGGAAACTGTATGGAACACACCATTGTCTAGAAAAAGTGCTATGACTATACTGACATCTTAAATGGTGACTAAAGTTGCACATGGAGAATTAGTTGGTTAAGTAATAGATGTTAAGAAGAGGAATATATTATAAAAGAGGCAATATGACATCATTTGCCCTTGAGTAAATGAAAATTTATGTAGCAAGACACAGAGAAAGATGAGGAACTGCAAGAAACACCACAAAGAGATGTAGGAAAAAACCTTTTTTTTTTAAACATATTTATCCAATCCTAAACTTTCTTGGAGCTAAAACTCAGACACTGGTCTTCATCTCATCTCAATACAAACATCTAGAAGCTCAAAAGCTGAATCTGGGCCAGTTATTACTCACTCACCATGCTCAAAGGAGATAACAGATTACATAGAAGACAAATCCTCTGAGCAATCTTATGCTGCGAAGTTCAGATACAATTAATCACCTTCAGAAACAACTGAATTCAATCATGCACAGAAATCTTATAAAAGCTACTTCAGATTTCACACCTATCATGCAGATGCTTAGCTCAGAAATTACTCTCATGCAGACTACAGCCTCCAGCACACTTTTTGTGGATAAACAGGGAGCTCAGGAAAAACAGAGCTCCATTTATCCAGATTCTATCCACCACTGCTGAGTCATAGCTGCAGGTCTCATTTGCATCATACACTTTGAGACACAACTGCAGCCCTCCACAGTCATCCCATGGCCAACCTCCAGGGACTAATTAAACCCTCCACCAGGCTTTAAAAAAGTGTGGGCTTTCCTTCTTCTCTGTTCCACAGCTGCCAGTTCCCTTACAGTTTAGGCTGAAATGCTCCATTGTTTTGCCAGATGACCCTTTTCCATCAGCTGCTCTTCTTCTCCAGTATCTGCATTACAAGTGGATTCAGTTCTGTGGGAGCTCCAGCTGCTTACATTTGAGGTGAGTGGCTCACTAACTACACACTTTTCCTTCCTGTGCAGAAGGCATCTCCAAGGTCCACCACAACCCTGTCTCCAGGGCTTTCCTGGAACTTTCAAGATATGTCTGTTCCAGTAAATAGGGTTAGCCAAGGACTGAAGAAGCAGGGAACAACTTGTACACATTTAAACCCTCTCCACACCTCAAAACAATATGGCTGTGTCCAGATTTCTCATTGGAATTGTCTCTATCATATATTATCCCCATAGTACACCTAGACATTCCTAGTCCAGCACGAGCAGCCACATATATAACCACACTGCTGTGTTGGGGTGCCCTTGAAGAAGAGTGGAGAATTTAAACCATCTGTCTGTTAATAAGGAACACATGGAATTGCCTTTTTCTGTTTGTCAAACCTTGCTCTTGAACAATAATGTTTAGATCCATAATTGTTCATGTTGCCTAACAGACTGGGATGCTCTTGAAGCAAATCACCTGCCAGAGGGGAAGCAGTAATGAAGCCCTCAGACATTATGGTTGATTGACTTTCTTAAAAGGATAGTCAGCACTCAGCTATGGATCATGTGTTAGGAATCACTGATTACACACTTGTAGCTAAAACGAAAATGTTGGAGGTGGAATCCATTTCTTTACCTGTTGCCTTCATTTTTATTCCAGATGCAAGAAATACATATAGCATTTTCTGGCTGCACCCATTCAGCCTGTTGGGGTTTGAAATGTAAAAAGGGGTAAAGGAACTGCTGAAAATAGCAACTGCAAAATGAATGATGATAAAGAGAGTAGACTGTATATTTTTTTAACAGTGAGGACAAGCACAGAGACACTTTGGCAAGCTCATTTCTGGCCTGAAGTGTAACAGTGTTAACTATCCCCAACTGCCTTATACTACCAATAAACAGCAGTAAATCTGTTCCTCTGCACTTATGAGTCCAAAAAAGAGGTCTAAATTTAGTAGGAATTAATTTTAACATTGGTACATTTGTACTGGCAAGATACTTTTGGCACATAGGATGTCACTACAAAAACTATCATATAGCAGAGAAAATTACAATTGCATTCTTAAATGTTATAGCATCTTATCTGATTTGTCCTAATTCTCATGGCTTTTTGCTCTTTACATGTGGACTTCTGGCATAATACAACTATGAAAGAAATGTGGATTTCAGTCAAGGAATTCAAAGAAAGGGTTGCATCAATCTAACTTCACGAGAATCATGTCTAAGGGATGTAACTTGTATTTAATCAGGAAATTCCCACTAAAATAAAGTGTCTTGTTTGCAAGGGCATTCTGTGTCTAAAATAGAGGAAGAAGTGATTCTTGTTCACGTCACTGGAGTAGACAGGCAAGGCATCTGTAGTGAGGACATGGGCTAATGGGTTATCATTCTCTTATATTTAATCTAAAAATACAACTATGGTACTTTATTTTTAACATAATAGGAGCAAGTTCATTTTGCTGACAGTGAATAGAAATAGGGGAAATGGCTTAGATATAATGAAACCCTCTTTGACATTTCACCCAAATTAGAATGACCCTTTCGAAAGCTGCAATACTTGCACTTGCTTTTCTTTCTTGTAATTTAATTTTCTTCCTCTAATTCTAATCAGAAACCTAAACAATGGGGAACCAAGTGAAAGATAGTAATTGCACAGCTTCAGTATTGACCAGAAACAAAAAAAAAGTATAAATGGACACCCTCTTCAGAGGGGTAAAGCTGCTTTCAGTACTCAGACCTGCCTTTTATAACCTAAACTGAGTGCAAGCTTAAGCTAACAAAAGGCAACAGAATGCTGTGAATTTCTGTTAAGTTGCTCTGCACATTTTACATGGTCTCATTCTAAAAGGTGATTGCATATGAGTGTCAAACAAACCAGAGAAGAGGGACACAATGTACAGGAGTAAATTTATGAATCATTTGATCTGCAGAGATTAATGAACACAGCAAGACAAAGGTGCTAGAGTTGGGTTTGTAGGCCACCAGCAGACTGGTATGGTGGAGAGTGAGAAATGAGCAATTAAAACTGGGAATGGTGAGAATGATGCAAGGCAGAACAACCTGGAAAATCACAAAATTGACTGTACATTTATGAAATTTAAAAACATTCTCAGTATCTGCAGGATACCCTGGAGAATTTATTGCCTGCTTACAAAGTTTTGGCAAAAAAGAAAAACTCATGCAGACTGCAACTAGGTTTAGAACAAGTTTTATTAGACTTTCTCACCTGTTTCTGCCATCTTTCTGGAAACTAAAGTTGAAATTTCAGCACAGAATTAAAGGCATTGTATTCTTCCCATTTACTAGAGGGTTACAGCCCTTGTTCAGTTACAGTAAAAAGCCCATAATATGTCCATAAGATGATACTGGGTTTACGAAGGACTCCAAGGAGGTGTAAGACTCTGCAAACAGAAAAGGAGCACAATAAGTTCCAGATGTAAAAAAAACAAATCTGTGGAAGAAAAGTCAGCAAATTTAATCCATGAAGAGCAGGTAGGAGAAGAGCAGCAATGCTTGAATACCAGTTTTTTCAGAGCAGATATAAGTCATGCTGTTAGCCTGTGAAACCTGTGAATATGAAGTCTCTCTGGGCGTTGTAGTTCATTCACGTTATATTTAGGAACTTTGAAGCAGGAGAGGAAACCAGAGGGTTGCTCTGAGAATAGACATTATTCTAGCAAAGTCTTCCAGTAAAGTTCAAGTTCTCCTATGGAAAAATTTCAATAGGTGAGGTCAAGGATACAGAAAAGACATGAGATATTACTGGAGGAGATATGCCAGAGTCAGAACTTCTTTGCTTGGATGAAAAAGCAAAAACATCAGAGAAAAGTGAAGAAAGTACCTTTGGGGACCAGTTAACAAAACAAAGGAGACAGAGCAAAACCTAGAAGGCTACATTGTTACCCAGTGAAAACTAGGGAAAAATGAAGTTTGCACAGAGGTGTTGCCATAACAGAGAAGTTTCCTTGGAAAAAAAACGAACTCAGGAAGTCTCCTGTTTGAAAAAAGTGGTGGGAGGAGTTGTAAGGAGTTAATTTCTGGCTGATGTTGGGGAGAATACTATTTTGCAGACCTGGAAGCTTAGAAGAAAGAGCTATAGGTACTCTTCTCTAGCAAAGCAGAGAAAGAAGGAAGAGTCATGAAGAGGAGGTCAGGAAAAAATGACACCTAAAGGTCAAGGATGAGAAGAGAGCTAAAAACAAGTTAGGGAGAACATTTCCCTGGAGAAATCAAAATGTATTTTTGAGCAGGAAGTAGCTTTGGAGAGTTCCTCTTGAAACAAGAATGCTTCATTTCCTGGAGATAAAAAAATAGATTGCTATTAGGAGCAAAGAGGTCCATTTCAGAGAATGGTGGCATTTTCCTGAGAACTAATATATGACCAGGCTACTACAGAGCATCTACAGAGGCTTATTATAGATCTGCAGACTAAGAAAGTAAGGTGATGTCCTGTTAATGGCTCCAAATGGAGTGTCATGAAGCACAGAAAGGTACAAGAGTTCTGGGCTCCTCAGTACAAAAGAGGTATGGAGTTACTAGAGACTTTGCATCAAAGGTCCACAAAGATTATTAAGGGATTGGAGGACCTCTCCTATGATGGCAGGCTGAGAGAGATGGGACTCACTATCCTAGGAAAGAGAAGGCTCAGGGATGATCTTATTAATGTATATAAATACCTAAAGGAAGGGCGCAAAGAAGATGGAACCAGGGTCTTTCCAGTGGTGCCCAGTAACAGGACAAGAAGCAATGGCCAGAAACTTAAACACTGTAAGTTTCCTCTGAACACAAGGAAACACTGTGAGGATGACTGAGCACTAGCACAGGTTGCCCAGAAACCAAAATGAATTTGAGAAAAATAAAACAGCTTGGGAGAAGAAATGACAGCAAAGTAAAGGAGAGTCTGTTGTGTGGCAACAGAATGGTCTGGTTTTTGTGGAGGACTTGGAGGTTGCAAGTCAATACCTCTATGGTTTATGTTAAAGGATTATTTAAAGAGTGGCTGTGCACCTGAGCAAAAGAACCCACTTTGGCCTTTAAGCTCAGATTCCCCAGTGTGGCAGCACAGTGTAAAACATGTTTGGAATTGGAAGAAGTATTTTGAAGCCAGAATAATCTTGTTAATGTCAATAATAAAGTCAGATTTTGAGGCTTCTTCCAGAGGCCACCTTCTATAAACAAAACAGCATCTGAAGACAGAATTCTTGCTTTCCCTTGGGTAGCAGCATAGAATCCTCTAGCACTAAATATAGATCTATGTAAAACTCACATTCACAGTTAGAGACTTTACCATATAAAGTGAGGAGTGGTGTTACTCCATGTTTACATTTTTTTAATCAGTGTAGCCTAGGTTTTTCTGCAAAAAGTACAAGATAACAACAGCACATGGCTGTTTTCTATATATTAAGGACTGCATTTGATGTGTTCCTAAAAAGATATGCATCTATACACTATAAGTCCTTCAGCAGCACCTTGAAAAATAAAGCAGTCAGCTCAGAAAGCAGCTGCACTCATCTGAAAATTAAGTGGTTTCAGTTCACTACTCAATGACCTCTCAAATACCTCCTATCAAACTGTAGTACTAGAAGTGTTAGGAGCATCCTAAAAGGACCTGCAGAGGAGGGTGCTCTGACCTTCTCCTCATTGAGAGCTACCCAGCTATTTCTATGGCCAACATTCAAAATTGAGAAAATGGCCAAGCACTCTTTTTCACCCACAATCCAACATTTGTTTGAAATAAAAGTGGGGAGCTTCTTCAAAGGTCTGATCAGCAAGGGCTTATTTGCACATATAAGATATTTTTGCAGAAAGCCTTTTCTAAGTCTCAGTAAGTTTTTTAATAGCTTCCAGTCACCCACATAAGCAGCACTCCTACTTCTTGGGGTATCTAAACACTCTCTTGCTTATTTCCCTGGGTAAATAATTATTACATTCTGGCAGTGCAATTTGGTGGAAGTCACAGATTCATAGAATCATTAAGGTTGGAAAACACTCTTAAGACCACCAAGCCTCCTCAAGGGAACAAGTCTCTCCTCAGAAATAGAAGTGTCTCCCTCACCAACTCCAGCAGAGAGGTTCCAAGGGATTATGTTACCTTTTGGAAGTGCATCCATGTTACTGCACAGAAGGAGTCCCAGACATGAACCAGTTTTCATCACCACTGCTTAGGGCTGACCCTCACAGCATGGATTTCTTCATTCTAGTGATTTTTAACCAAATGATTTTATTGGTGGGCAGCTTATCAGCACAATTTCAAGTCAGTGCATGGTGGTGGGTTTGTTCTATCCAGATGACTGCTGTTTTTTTTTATTACATGGCCACACCTGCAGAAAAGCATGGATGGGTGACTCACTACACCTCTTGCTGAATCAGACATTTTGTCTGCAAATGAATTTAATCCAGACTTGAAAGGCTCTCCTGGAGTTATTTCAGTACAACATAAATAATGTATGGTCAGTTATCACCTCTTTTGAACAAATGCATACATTTCCCAGCAGCTGAAAAAAAAAACCCAAACATTTAAAAAAAAAAACAAACCACAAAAAAAAACAAAAAACAAAAAACAAAAACAAACCAAAACAAACAAACAAACAAAAACCCACCAAAAAAACCAACAACAACAAAAACAAACAAACAAAAAACCCCCACCATTTGATCTTATCTAAGCTTCCTGGGAGATTCTGACACAAACTCCCACTATAACTGGAAATTAAAAATAAACTCGGTCAGCTTTCTTCTATTGAAATTCCATGAAATGGTCTTTAATAATTTGGATAAAATTCAGAAATGCTGCTTTTTCAAACCTGCAGCTATATTCCCAAACCCATTTTGGCAGCTTTTCTCTTAATAGAGAGTAATTTTCTTTTTTGACTTGAGGTATTTTATGTTTATATTTTATATTTCAAATACATTACACGCTGCTATATTAAGTGCAGAATTTTAATTTTTCTTGTGATTTCCTTTGCTGATGCTGAATAGGAAGGATGAGGGAATAAGCTTTACTAAGTGGAATATTATTTTCAATCGTAGAGATGGAAGGGGAAATAAAATTGCAGTTGACAACCAGTCTGACTTAAAGGCTTGTCCTTCATTTGGCACAAAAATCCTTGGTCTTCTATAAATGAGAAATATAAAAGACAGACAAATGTCTTCTTAAGACAGATTTCATTGTCTTTCATTGTTTTGCATTTTGCTGTTTTAAGATAAAAGATGGAATCATTTACAATGTAATCTACATTAAAACAGGTATCTGCATACAGATCTCATGTTTCATTTGTCCTATCTACAGTTATTGTTTTCCTATAGCCTTTTATGATAAAATATCATTCCACTGTTCCAAGAATTAGGTATAACATCAATACATGGCAGCTGATAGGAATACACTATAGTTTATAGAAGTTGCTTAGTTTTGTAGAAGAGGCAAAGCACTGCTACACATTGCACCAAAAAGAATTTCTTATTTTTGCATAAATTTAGAATAAAGAAAAAAAGAGACAGTTAATGTCATTTGTTTGTGTTCAGTATATTAATATGTGAAATTACAAAACTGCAATATCCTAATTTCTCCAAGTACATTTATTGCTTTAAAATTGCCATTTGTAATGTTTTTGTGTCAACTTCTAAAACACAGAAAGTTATCTTCTGACTTTAATTCAACTCCTACATCTAATGCATGGCTCACACTGAGACAGCTATTATTCTGTTCACCCGAGACTTGCCCCAGTTAGTGGGCAAATTTCCACCAGACTCAATAAAAACAGGGCTTATAGAGCAGATTTCTGAGGCTACTTAGCTACTGAAAAAAAGGAAACAGAAAATTAATGAGATTTGCAAAAGCACCTGCAAGCTCATGACAAAATTCCCATTGATTCAATGAGTATAACATGAAAAGATTCAGTCCTGTGGTGCATCTCATGAGCTTGATAATGGAAGGGTTTTCTGATGCCATAATGATGATTTTTAAGTCTTTCTGTTGGAAATAATTCTGGTGGTGATTACAAATTATCCCATCTATTTACTTCCAGTGTGACATGCCAAAGGAAAAAAAAAGAAAAAGCCAGAGCATTACCAGTCATTGATGAAAATTTTGCATCTGACTTATAATTAAAATACTCACTGGTTATCATTCATAGAACTCAATAGCTGGTGGGCTGGAAAGCAGTGGAAGTGCAGAACATAATTAAATGAATGTCAGTCTGGGGGATCTTTCAAATGGTCCAGCTTTCCCAGTTTCAGACAAAAGTGAACTTTCCACAGGACAAAGACTACTTCTGCTTTCTAGGGAAAAAAAAAAAAAAAAAGCTGGATACTTGCAGCACTTTGCATAATCTTATATCATGAATTCCATACAGTTCAGTAAGGAATGTATTACATAGCTTAGTTAGAAAAGGCCACTTAAGGGGCACCACTCTATTATATTTACAGATGGTTTTCTCTTGTTGCCATCTAGTTTAATCTTGTTAGCTGCCTTTCCATTTAAGCTACTGTCAGTTTGCCAGGACAGCCTCTGTGCTTAGTACAGTATTAGCTTAACCCTCACATAAATTTCTGTGAAACTGTTTTCCTTCAATTTTTAACAAAAGGAGACCACAGCAGAATCTCTTCCTAATTTCTCAAATATTCTTATCTCTGAAAATTCAGAGTAGAAACAAAAAGGGTGATAAACTTAGTTTTATTTCCTTGTCCAACCCATAATTTCAGTGAACAATCAGGTTTTTTACTATCGATTATTTATCATAACCACCAGTAATTATGAAAAGATCTTGGTCCAGACAAACTGGTGGCAGCCAGAGGCCATTTAGATGCTTTATCACATAAACCTATTTTGTAAAATACAGAGTAAATCTGCCTCAGGTATTAGCAGCTACCTGGAGTTGTAGGTAGCAAAAACTGAAAAGACTTTTAAGTCACCAGGACTTGCAATACTACAGGGTTAGTTAAGTGTTCCCACTTTTGTCACTGGTGGAGGAATCAGCCCTGGTGCTTCTAAACAGAGTCTGATAAAGCCTGAAAAGATCAATCTTCCAGATGGAGTGCAGTCAACATCCAGCTACCCTTGTACAGCTCCTAAGTTACTCCAGTGCCTTTATTTCACAAAGACTAAAATGTAAAACAGGGAAGAAATATGTCAGCTAAATTAGAGGGAAAGTCTAATGAGTAGAGGGAAAGGCTGTCTGCTATAGTGGCTGAAGAAGATGTTAGCAGGAGATGCTGGAAAGATGAGATAGAACAGACCAGCAATTTTAGGGAGAGGTTTGAAAGAAACATTTGGTTTTCTGTGCTTTCCCCTCTGGGTATGTCAATAAGGTAGGTGAGTGGGTCACTTCTGCAGTGAAGCATTTATACATTCGTGTTCTGATTATGATTAGCTTCCAACGTGATTAAAATAAAATATAAAAAAATTAATTAATAAGATCAAGGACGTGTACTTGGAGATGTTGGAAAACAGCTTTAAATTCAGTTCTTTTTACTACGACATGCGATTGTTTCCAGGCTTCAGAAGTTGTTCTTGGTGTCCATAAAATCCTCTACAAATACCTTTGCTCCTTTCCTTGTCCTTCGCTGGCAAGCGCAGAGACTGGAAGGAGCTCGGGGAGATCAGAGAGACGGCTAAGGCTGCCCAAAGAGGTACCCAGATGGCCAGTCTCGATGACTGCCGCTTTAGAACAGTAAAAACGCTATTTCTGACCTAAGAATATGCAAAGTAACTCGGTTTGTGCAGTGCTTTGAGACTGGGCGCTAATCTCGTAGGGCGCTGCAGAAGCATTTTTGCCACTCTGGATGTGTGAGGGGGCTGCTGTCTGCAGTCCGAAATAAAAACAGAGGAAAAACTTCGTACAGGGAAGAGGTCTCGGAGAAGACAGCTGTGGAAAAGCCCATTTCCTCCCCGCAGACATCCTCTAGCAATGCCAAAACCTTTCCTAAAAACCCTTCTGACCTGGAAAAAAATAGCTTTAAAGCCTGCAATATTAATTTCTTCAGGCTGCTACAGGCAATCTGGTCCAAGGCGAGGCGGGCAGGTCACAGGGTAGATCAGATCGTCCCGTAAGTACCGAGTCACGGAGCGCTGGGTCGGACGGAGACCCCTGAGGGCAGCAGGAGGAGGCATGGCAGTGCCGGCGGGCCGAGGGGCCGGGCTGGGCTGGGCCGGGCCCGGCGGGGCGGGTGGAGAGGAGGGCGCGGGTGGGGTCTGGCCGTGACTGATGGGCCAGATGCGGTTGAATGTTTTAGAAAAGGGGGGGGGCCGCAGCGCTGGCTCAGCTTTGACCACGGAGTTTGGTGCGCGACTGACGGCCGCCGGGTCCTGCTGCAAGAAGAGACCGCCCGTCCATCCCGCCTCTGTGACCCGCGGCGCCCATCACCGGCCAGCGGCGGCAGCCAGCCCCAGCAGCAGGCAGCCGGTCCCAGAAGCGAGCAGCCGGCCACAGGAGCGGGCAACCAGTCCCCAGGAGCGGGCAACCAGCCGGGGCGCGGAGCGCGGCAGCCGGCGGAGCGCGTTTCCCTCGCTCGGCAGTCACAGCCCCACAAGCGGCAGGCGGTGAGGATCGGTTCGGCTCCGCTCGGCTCGGTGAGGGGGAGAGGAGCGGGGGGCAGAGCAGGTCTAGCCGGCGGGGACTCCTCCTCTCCCCAGCCGCCGCGCAGGTTTTTTTTTCCGTCAGGGCGCTGCTCAGCCGGCTCCACAGCCCGTCCCCGTCCGGCGGCGGCGGCAGCGCCCCGGCTCCGTCCCCGGCTGCCACCGGCGGGACGCGGTGTCCCCGCTTGTTGACGCCCTGTCCCCTCTCTCCGCGCAGGTCGGCGCTGACGGAGGCGGGAGTCCGGCGGAGGATCGGCCGTGCCTCAGCGCCATGCCCACCGTCCGGCCGTGGTGGCTGCCCGTTCTCCTCCTCCTCCTCCTCCTCTTCAGTTACCGCACCGCCGCCGAGGGCCACGGCTCCCTGCGCTCGCCGGGCCCGGGCAGGCAGAGTCCACCGGCGGTGGACACGACGGGCGGGACCCCCGCGGTGCGGGGCGCCGAGCCCAATGCCTCCCGCCCGGACACGCTGCCCAAAGGCGGGGGGCCGGCGGGCGGGCGGCCGCGTTCGGGCTCCCCCCCCATGTGCACGGGGCAGACGGAAATCAAGGAGACTTTTAAGTACATCAACACGGTGGTGTCCTGCCTCGTCTTCGTCCTGGGCATCATCGGCAACTCCACGCTCCTGCGGATCATCTACAAGAACAAGTGTATGAGGAACGGCCCCAACATCCTCATTGCCAGCCTAGCCCTCGGAGACCTTCTCCATATTATCATCGACATTCCCATCAATGTCTACAAGGTGAGGGAGAGCCGGGGATGGGTCCGGGAGCAGGGGCGGGGGTGCGGCGGCCTCACCGCCGGTCTCGGCACCGCCGCGGGTACCGGGAGGAAACACGCCCCACTTCTGGTTGGGAGGCACCCAGGGACTAGATCTGATGCCAAAATCCTGTAGGAGGGTGGAATTCCGGTCAGATGTTGACCGTTCTTATCCCATCTCTGTGTTGAAGTCCCAGTCTTATCGTTCTGGGCTGGGAATGGGGCAGGTACGGCTGGAGGTGGTCAAGATCTGAAAGTCACCTGGGAACAGGCTCTGCTCAAGGGATAAAGGAAATCAGTGCGGTAGAGAAATGCGCAGTGGGTTCATGGCTTTCCTCCTTTCCCTCGAAGACGGAGTAAGGAGCACAGAAGAGCCTGTCCTGTAGGTACCCCCTTAGTCCCTCATGCTCAGCCGGGGCAGATTTAGATACTTCACATGGGCTTTTGCAATCGCTGGCGGCATGGGAGCTTTATAATGACAATTCTTAGCAAGAGAAATCAGCGGAGTGATTTGCATTAGTTCTATCCATCCTGAGGCTGAGAGGCGTGATGCTCTCCTGAGCTGTGAAGCCTTTAGCCGGTGTTGCGGCATGGGCAGCCGGAAGGGAGCGAGCTGCACCTGCTCTTCTTGCACCTTCCTTACTCTGCTCTTTGAGGTGATAAAGCTTGCCAAGGAAGGAATACAACCTCTTGTCTCTCCACCTTGCAGTCAGATTGTCCTTAAAAATTCGATGGGCTGGTGAATTTAGCCTCTAGTTAAGGATCAGCACTGTTGAGAGGGATGCTGGATGTAACAAGGCATCTTCTGCCCTCAAAGGTCACAGGCTGGGTCTTTTAAGCATCCCTCAGGTACTGCACCAGGTGAACATGAGAGGCTTCACCCATTTCACTTCATACACATGGTTTTAAAGCATAGCCTGCCAGTTTAAGCTTCAACCACGTTGGAGGGACAGTTTTTTTAATTTAGTCTGTACCTGTTGTGATTACTCCCAGAAGATGCTGATCTGGGAGAATGCTGTATCTTAATCCTTTTAAAGTACTGAAGTATTATAAAGTGGGGAACTTGGAACTCCTCATAACCATATTAAATTAATGAGCCGAATAATTTGGATTACAAGGGAGTCCTTTGATTTGGTGTTTTGCTACTTTCTTTGCATTTTGAGTTTTGGTACTTTCATTTATTGTAGTTCTTGTAAGAGGCTTGTACCCTTCTGAATGAGTCTGGAGCTTATAAAACAAAATAGTTATAATCACACTTTTGAAAAATCTGTATTTTTTTTAAATATTGGGAGGAGAAAAAAGATTTTTTTTAATTTGTTCTCAGAAAAATCCAAGCGATTAAATCAGTAACAGCTGCTCAGTACAAGACTTTGCAATCTCGATGACATTATTTCAAAATTAAATTAAGGATAACATGCAATAATACACCAGTCCTTATCTTGGTTGAATGTCATCAAGTGTATCATTATGCGTAGGTTGGAACAGGAGGAATAAAAGGTCAGATTGTAAACAGATAGATAGCTGCAAGTCCAGGATATTTATTATGCTATTCATAAAGCTGGGAGCTGAGCAATATCTCTCAGGTGCTAAGTCTCCCATTGTCTGCTACTCATCTCATTGAAGAGCCTGTAATAAAATTTTATTATCCTCCACAATAGTGAGTTAAATATTTGCTGTTTTAAGAATGGATTTTTGAATTACTGGAAATTTGAAGAAAAAACAACCATCCAACAGCTCTTATAAATTGTGCTTTTTAAATCAAAATTAAGAGTTTGCATGCAATTTGAGTTAATGGCAACTTTTTATCAATTCTATATCCCATATAAGTCCACCTGCAGAGCCAACTTGTGAGGGAAAGTACTGTAATGCAATCAAAAACTGACTGGAATCACCCACCCTTGTGGAAAAAAGGCAAAGACTAGTGAAAAGGCTTGGTTTGTAAATCAAGTATACTTAGCATCTGGAATTTGCAATTTGAAGCAATTTTAAACTGAATGAAACAGATCTTCAGAACTGCTACCAGATCCTCAGTTAAGATGGCTGTGTGAAAAAATGTGAGAGAATTTCTCATGTTAATAAAATGCCAGCAGTTTACTCAGAAACACTTGCAGTAGAAAGTGTGAAAGTGTCTGTGAATGCTTTCCAGACAGACCCGTAAGAGAGAGAACCCAGAATTCACACTAAGAGCAGCATTTTATCAGCTAATAAAAGACATAACTGCTAAAGTTTTCCCCTGTGACTAGTTATGTGAAGATGTAAGTAGCTGAAAATAATACACAGATGAAAAATTACATCTGTTACATTGAGGCTTTCTTAATAAAAGCAGGTGTTGTCTAGATTGTTAGACAAATGCAGTCCACTGTGTAAGATACACATGATAAATCTGAATATTGATCAGTGTACACACTAGAAAATGTGAAGTATTGGAATTTGTCACACAGGCAGGAAACTGGGTATGAAATGAGGGCTTGAGGGGCTTGCAGGTCCAGTATGCAGAACCTTTTTGGCATTCAGGGATTTGGTAAAAGAATCTGGCTTTGGCTTTAACCCCAAGACTGCAGAATGGGAAGTAGAGAAAAGTCTTGAGGTACTCATTCTGCAGTAGGGAATGTTATGGCAGCTTAGATGCTTTGCAAAATTGTCACTACTTGAGTGTGGGGGAGGTCAGTGGTCAGTGAGCTTCTTATGTCCTTCTCTGCACTTAATGTTTGGAAGACAAGACGGTGGTAGCTTATACACCTGATAATACAGATCTGCAGTTCTGGAAGGCTTAATCTCATGTTGTCCTGACAGAGGAGTTCGTAATTCTAATGTGTAAAACATCAAAACAACATCAGGATTGGAAGTTCCAACCTTACATTAGCTCTGCCTCTCATGCAAATATGTATAATGAGATAGGAAAATAGACTTATAAAAGCCATAATCAAAGAGTATAATAATATGGTTTCTCTTCTGATGCATGGACAGCATATATGTCTCTCATTTTGTAATATTTATGCTCTTCTGTTAAATTCAACTTATTGCCATGTTCCAATGTATTTTTGAGGGGGAACATCCTATGCTTAGTGCACTCTTGTGTAGCTTTCTGAACACTGGCTATCAATTTACTGTGACACAAATGACTGAGGAAGGATATCTACCTGGAAATGCTGTCACAGGTTAGTTTATCTCAGAGCACAATGGCAGAGCAGAGAAAAAAAGTTCCAGGGAAGGAACAAAAACTGTTATTTATCCAAGCCAATGATCAAAGGCCAAAGGCAGATTTGCAGGCATTTTTTTTCCAGTAATGTAAAATACATTACATAAAAAAATAACATATCAAGCACTGGAAAGATAAGACCAGATTAGGTACTTTGAATCCCATGCAGGTGCAAACTGGCCTCTTTGTTCATCCAGCTGTTCTCTGAAAAGGCAGGATTTTCATGGAAATGTCTTTGTGATGATTTTACTAACTCTTACAATGCAAGTAGCTATAGGGCATGCATCATGGTAAAGACAATCTTTTCCCAACTGTCCAAAGAACTCTGAGACCTTTAGAAAAAAAAATAACTCCAGAAAGAAGAACTTGAGAAAACATTGTTTCTATTCCATTTTACAACTCTTGGCACTGGTCCTTCTGGTGTGAAAGGTAACAACCATTTAATGGAAGAAATGCATTATTTCCCCTTTTCCAACATCTGAACCATTTACTTGAAGGCTTGGGATTTCGTACACAAAGTTTATTGATCTTTGCCCATATTAAATTAGAAGTTTAGTTTGCTTAGGTGGTCTTTATGGTCAATAAATGCAGCTGATAAGCACTTCAGAAAGATCTGAATGCTCCAGGAAATGGGGGGTAACTTTGTTCTGTAGTTAGATGGGAGCAATCTACTCAGAGGTCTGATGTATGGGGTACTGAAAGTATATGTAGGTTGTTTAAAGTACACAATTTTTTAAATGATGGATCTCCAACCTAAAATATGTTACATGGTATTTGTAAAGTTAAAACAGTGTTTTCATTATGTATACATTTGTTAAGTATGCATTCACTTAAAAGATGCATGTGACAATTTTCAAAACAAATTTTCTTCTTGTTTTGCTCCTACCCTCTGTTTATGCTTCCCAACCTCACAGCATCATGGCTTGCTTAATGCTCACTTTTGATGCAGCCCTTTCACTGGGACTGTGAAATGGCAGAAATTTTTTACTTTGACAACACTTTATGTGGTTTCTGTCTTTTTTCAAGATATTGGTGTAATATCACCTGATCTTAATCGTTTGGGAAAACAAACAAACAAACAAACCCTAAAATTTCCAAGCAAAAGTTAATAATGAAGATGCAGAAAAAGAAACTGATTGCATGCCTCATATTAAGATTTACACTGTTTATTGGTAGATAAGTAAAGCATTCTTAGTTTAACTAGGAAAAGGGGAATAAGTTTCTTTGTCCAGAGGGAAGATCTCCACTCTGGCATCATAATACTGTTAAATATTAATGAGTTTTTAAATTTTGTCTGACTTACCCCTGTCCATAAGCTTAATTTCCTGGTCAAATTTCCTGTTTTGAAAAATACTTGTTCCTATGAAATACTGAAAAATATCTCTCTGTCTCAAAAGCATCAGATGAAGATTCTATCAGTTGGAATTCAATTGTTCCACAGACATATTGAAAAAATTTTTGTTGCTTGTGGATTAGGTGTACGGGAGCATATCTGGTTCCCCATGTAACTCTGCAATTGATAATTACAAAAATTGAGTCCTGTCATCCCATGACCTAGACTTGCTACGAAGGCACTGCAAAGAGGAAGAACAAATTCCTGTTCTGTGTTTGTGTGTTCATTCACTGCTCAGGACTAGGGCACCAGCAAAAATAAGGGCACACTTTGCTGTTTCTTCACCCCTGAGTGGAGAAAGTCAGCAGTAGCAGGTTGGAGCCATGGCATCAGCTTTCTGGCTGATGGCCACAGGAGCAGATCCATCAGGGGTTGAGAATGGTGCTCATGTATGCTGGCATATTCCAACAGCTGGCTGTGAACATCCTTATTTTCCTACAGAACCAAGAGAAATTAGGGCAAGAATTGTAATTCAGAGGTGTGTTTCCAATTCAAAACGTCTCTTGGGGCTATTTTCATATCTGTGCACCTTTCATATCAGTTTAAGGACACATCTGTGATCTGAGAAAGTATTTGGCAGGAGTGAATCAGATGTACGGGTTCTTCTCAGTGTGATTTCACTCCATTCTGCAGTGTGTTCCCTTTCAGTCTATTTAATTTCATCTTTAACACATTTCTGTGGCTTATCAGTGAAAACTTTGCCTGGGTAAAATATGTCACAATAAAATATTGGAAAAGGTCACTTGGAATGCAGCCAGTGGTAGACTTCTTGGCATTTTACTGACAAAAATGCAACATTTTTTTTTCTCCTTGCTGCCACTTGGCAGTATCTTATGTCTCTAAGTCATTTGTCATTTGTAAAATGTTCTCTTTGTACAGATACCCTGTTACAAATCATAAGGAAATCATATTACCCTTCAAAATTTCACTAGACTACATCTGTACTTACTAAGAATAATCATTGCTCTTGTCCACAAATATGATCATAGAATCACAGAATAGAATTTGGGTTGGAAAATAACTTTGAGATGATTAGGTCCAACCTTTAATCCAGCACTGCCAACTCCACCACTAAACCATGTCCCATATACACATCTCTTAAATACCTCCAAGGATGATGACTCGGTCACTTTCCTGAGCAGCTTGTTCCAGTGCCTGACAACCCTTTTGGTAAATAATTTTTTCCTAATAGTTTTTTCCTAATATCCAATCTACACATCCCCTGCACAACTTGAGGCCATTTCCTTTTGGTCTATTGCTTGTAACTTGTGAGAATCACAGAATCCCAGGATCATTGAAGCTGGAAAGGACCTCTGTCTGCTGGAAGTCCAGCCTGTGACCTAACATCACCACATCAGCTGGACCATGGCACTAAGTGCTACATCCAGTCTCTCCTTCAACACCTCCAGGGATGGTGACTCTACCGCTGCCCTGGGCAGTCCACTGATCCCTCACGATGATGCTCCTGAACACTTTACAGTGGTTTCTTACTGCACTTCAAGGCAATGCTTTTGAGGAGATAGCAATAGAGAAGACAAACAGAAACAACAAGAAAACAGAGTTCAGCAATTAAAGCATTCTACTTTTTTCCTTTTACTTTCTCAATGTTGTCAGGCTTTTGCTGCAAAGCATGTCGTTAGCTGCTGGCAAAACTGTGATAGAGAAACTTGTGACTCACACATTTACATGCTCAAATTTCACAATACATCAGCTGCAAGAGATAAAGGAAGTATTTTTCCAATCCAATGCAGACAGCTGCATGTCCATTCTGCCCCTGATTTAAGCTGGTTGAATGCAAATAATATTTTGATGTTATGCTAAATCCAAGCTAATGCACCCTTTCTCTCAGTAAAACATATTCACTCATGTGCAGCCCCAGTATAATCCAGCCAAATGGCTCCCAAACTGGAGCTGGCTCAGATCCAGTCATCTTGGAGCACAGGTGTGACTGCCTGCACCTGAGAGATAAGCCTTAGTCTGGGGAAATCTCCGACGTGCAGCTGAAGCACTGTGATTTTAGGGAAGAGAGACAGGGAGTGTCTTGCACATACACCAGGTAGTTGTAGCTAGAAGTCTTCAACAGAATCTGCCACCAGCAACTTGACCAAAGTTCTGAATTTTAGTTAAACAAATAATAAAAATATTTTGAGGTGCTTTTTAATGAGCCATCTCTGGTTTAATCCATATATATGTACAATATACAAAGGTACCATAGTAGAAGGTATGTAGGCAGTGGACTTGTTACCCAGTCCTTGATTTCTATATCAGTGAGGTGTGGTGGTTGGCTGAAGGTTCACTGCTGAGTTGGTATAAATTAAATTAGTCCAGGTGTCATTTGGTTCTTTAGAGTGTGCATTTAGAGCACCTGTAATTATTCACATTGCAATTTTTAAATGAGTTTGTTACTGTCACCCCTTCACAACAATTCAAAAGAAGTCTTGGGGAGAGGCTTTACTGAAAATACTTTAATTACAGATGGAGTTATTTTCCCACATCACATAATCAAAAGATACTGTATGGTTATTACAACTTCATCCCTACTTCCTCTGCTTTATTACTTTCCATAAAATCCTCAAGAAACATAAATCCTTAGAATATCTTTTTCTGTTTCCTTTCTGCAGATCCATAATGCTCTTTGTCTTACTTCAACAGATCATTGAAGAAATAGACATAAGCTGGGCCATGTTACAGTTTTTTCACTGCTGTTCTTTTAAAGATCCCATTTCAGCAAAAGGACCAGAGCAAATTTTTGAATGTATTCTGGTACCTGAAAATACTGGTGGGCACTTCATAGGGCTTTCCAAAAGCACAGGGTCATGAAATGTACTTAACTGCCTTTGTGTTAAAATGAAAATACTTACATTATATCAGTGCTTTTCAAAAGCTTCTGTGCACCATGTAATTTTATCCATAAGGACTTTGCTGAGCCAAACCAATGTGAGCAGGCAATTCTGTGGCCATCTTCAATCATTTTGGTCCCTAGCAGCAGAATCTATACAGCATGATGATCTATTTCTTCTTCTCTGACATCTCATTTAATAGGGATGTAAGAAGAGACCTGAGCCAAGGGAAAAGTGCTGGAATCTCTTTTGGGTAGTTATAATTATTCTTTACTCTCCTGTTACATTTTGGAGCTCTCTTAAGATATCTGAGGAGGCCTCATCCAAGGGAAAGATTTTGGGATCTCTTCTGGGTAGTTGGTGTTCTAATCTCTTCTGAGTAGTTAGTGAGTTTGTGTTCTTCTTTCTCCATTTTGGAGCCCTCTTATCTGCAACAGATCCAAAAGGCCACATCTGAAGAAAGTTAGGGAAAACAGAGATCAGCTTAGATAATGTAACTAATGACAGAAACTCAGAAAGTTTACTTTTGTGTATAACAGTTGTGACTATTTCTTGGCATAACCTCTCTTCTGGAGAGTTTTTTTTATGAGGAACTGGAAGATTTGGCTGCTGCTGTGGTGTGTTTGAGCTATTAGAGCAACTCACAGCAGAGTACAAAGATTAAGTGTTTCTAAACTGAAGCTACAGGCGAAGAGTTCATAGCATCAGCTGTGAGGAAGGTGCTTTCTATGTCCAGTAAGTCTTGTCCCCTAAATCAGCTAAGATGTACTGCAGGGCATGTGACAGAAGATTTTCATTCAAGTGTGTGACCCAAAATACAATTGAACCAACCTGAAATTCCATATCCTGTTTTCTTTATTTCACGGCACTTATAGGGGTGTCCGGGATGCAGATAGTCCTTTTGGTATTTTTCTACAGAATCAATGGAAAACTGGTCAATAAAGACCTTCAGTGTGGGATTCACATGATCTATCTTTACCTGCTGCAAGACATTTAGATCAACCTACCTGTTTAAGTAAGCTCCCTGAGTATCCAGTGGGCCCCTTCTGTCATGATCAGATGGTCAGCAAAACTATGGAATATTATTCTCCAGTGTTGCCTGACTTCTCATCTGAGGGAGCCTAGACAGCTTCAGATGAACCCCAGCCCAGATCTGGACATGGCTTTTTCCCTTTTCTGGTCAGCCTCAAGTAATTTTCTGTATTTCTAGTAAATGGAGAGTGACTTTGAACTTGTAAGAACAGCAATGAATAGTCAAGGCAGAAAAAGCCAATCCAAAGACAAGGGAAGTTCTTGCTCAGTCTTTACCACCACTGGGGTAGTGAAGTTAGAAGCAAAATGAATGAAGTTTTCAGGGCTTAAGAAATCTCAACTAAACCTTTATACATATCTTTGAGCAGCCAGGGAGTGACTGTGAAGCTAAGGCCTAATTTTCAGGACAAAACTTGGAGGCTTCCTTGTGAAAAGGTTTTTCTTGTGTAAGTTTTAAACGGTGGAAGCAAAACACAATCAAGACAAAAGTTGATGTTTCAGCTGTTTAATTTTTTAGATGATTCATTTGTAATTGTTTTCTTTTCACAGCTACTTGCAGAGGACTGGCCCTTTGGTGTTGAAATGTGCAAGTTAGTACCCTTCATTCAAAAGGCATCAGTGGGCATCACAGTGTTGAGTTTGTGTGCCCTCAGTATAGATAGGTAAGATCAATTTTTTCATCAAAATTTGTATTAAAATTTCTCTTCAGTATGGGCATTGGCTCAACTTTGCCTTTCCATTCAGCTGATATAATAAAAGTAAGCTGAGTTTAAGCCAGTTAAATAAGGCAGATTTTCTCATACTTTCAATTTGCAAACATGTGCTGTTGCTTCAGGTACCGAGCAGTCGCGTCTTGGAGTCGCATTAAGGGAATCGGGGTGCCAAAGTGGACAGCTGTTGAAATTGTCCTGATCTGGATTATATCAGTGATACTGGCTGTTCCAGAAGCTATTGCATTTGACATGATTACAATGGAGTACAGAGGAAAGGATCTTAGAATCTGCCTGCTTCACCCCACACAGAAAACATCATTTATGATGGTAAGACACTGACTTGTATAAAATCTCTGGAACAGTTGGATCTTCTCAGTGTTGTGTGGATTGCAATGTGTGCAAGTTTTTGTGGAATGTAGGTAAATATAACATTCAAATGTAATACAGACAGATTTCTGAAGTATACTGGTTGAAGTAAGAGCATTCAGAAACTTTTGTCTTTTTGTGGGCTTTGGGCATATTATGGTCTTGTCCTGTTTTCTCATCTGTAGCATACAATTTATAGAGATGCTTTTCGCTACCAATTATCTATAGCACACATCCAATAATGTTAAGCCTTCAATACTTAATAATGTTTTTGTTTTGGTTTGGTTTTCTTCTAGTTTTACAAGCAGGCTAAAGATTGGTGGCTGTTCAGCTTTTACTTCTGTTTGCCACTGGCTATTACGGCATTTTTCTATACACTCATGACCTGTGAGATGTTACGAAAGAAAAGTGGGATGCAGATTGCTTTAAATGACCACTTAAAACAGGTAAAAATCTATCCCTGACAGCTCCACTGACTGTAAAGAAGATGGCAATAATACCTTTACTGACTTTACTTCCACATCATTATTCTGTTCTTGTATGACAACTTCAAGACTACTAGTAAGAAGTTTCCTAGCAATGCTGATGCTAAACAATTATATATGTATTTATATCAGAGCCCTCAGAAATATAAAGTTTTAACTGACAATCACAAGTTTCTTTCTTGATTGATGTTAATCTTTCAGGTTTTATAGCTTTTATTTCTTCTAAAGAAGATATGTTTTAATGAAGTTGTGCTGTAATCTAGAAGCTGGTGCTATAAAATTATTAATCTAGAAGTAATTTCATGCTGAACTGTAGTGAGTTTAGCATTATATTTTAGCAAAACAAAATGCATTCCAAAATACATCCCAGGTTAGTAGTTCACTAGACATAAACATCATACCTCACTAGAATTGAACTACATTTGTTCTATAATGTATATTTGTGCTCCTTTCCTCTTACCTAGTTAAAGCTGTAGTTGAATCTTTAGGTATTTAAAATAATACCTGAGATCAAAGCACAAGAAAATGCAATAAAAAACAAGCTGGTATTTGAAAGTGATTGAGGAGATGAATGTGTTCTTCATTTTAATTTAGATTACTGTTTCCATGACCTTGATTTTTCATACTATTACTCATACTTAAAAAACTGGAGATAGAGAATCGGTGCAAGACATCTAAACCAACAAAAAGATTAAGTGCATATTCCAAGAAAATAAGGTATTTTATGTTCTCTTAGCTCCTATTTTGATAGGGTTTTAATTTTGTTTATTAAACATTTGGATATTAGAAGACAGCAGCAATCAAAAGAGAGACAAAAACCATAACTCTGTTCTATCCAATTTTCTTTTTCAGAGACGTGAAGTAGCCAAAACTGTGTTCTGTCTGGTACTTGTTTTTGCCTTGTGTTGGCTCCCACTTCACTTAAGCAGAATATTGAAACTCACTATTTATGATCAGAAGGACCCCAACAGATGTGAACTTTTAAGGTGAGCCTGCAGGAATAAAATGCTTGTGCACTGCTGACATTCTCCATAAGCATATTTGGATTTCATAGAATCATATATTCATTTTGGTTGGAAAAGACCTGTGAGATCATCAAGTCCAATCATTAACCTAACTCTGCCCAATCCATTGCTAAACCATGTTCATAAGCACCACATCTACACATCTTTTAAACACCTCCAGGAATGGTGACCCAACCACCTGCCTGAGCAGCTTGTTCCAAAGTTTGATAACCCTTCCAATGAAGAAATTTCTTCTAACATCCAGTCTAATAATTTTTCCAAATAATTAAATCTTTTAAATTTCCATATTGAAATTTTAATAGTTTCTTAATGAACTGTCTTACTATGGGTGTCTGAAGTTCTCCCTGCTTCTTCATCTGGAACACTGGTTTCAATCCAGTAGCAGAATGAAAAATTATGAGGAATTCCTCTGTTTCCCTATTTTCTTCCTGATCCCTCTTGGGACTGTCCCACTGTCTTGTGGCATTATGAGGGCAGAGGGCAAATTTCTGTCCACATTTTCGTTTCCAACAGAACAGCTAGGATTAAATCTAGTTATAGAACCTTATTAATGCTTCCTCCCAGAAATTAAGCTGGTTGAATTTTCTGAAATTACTTTCATGAGAACCATCTACTGATTCAGACCTTATTACTGAGCACAATTGTTACCTCCATGGGCTAATCCTGAGTATAACCCCTTTACAATTGCATTTAATATTTAGTCTCAGTTGAGTGAATCAGAGTCTAGTTTTCATAGTTGTAAATCTCTGCTAAGCCTTTCCAGAGCAATTGCCAAGTGTCTCATTTCCTTGAATTTCCACACAGCTTTTTTCTCGTGATGGACTACATTGGTATTAACATGGCTTCACTGAATTCCTGCATCAATCCCATAGCTCTGTATTTAGTGAGCAAGAGATTCCAAAACTGCTTTAAGGTAAGAAGCTGCTGGGAGCTGCTGGTGACATCAGCAGTCAAATTTATTTCGTAATTCTCACAAAGTGCTGTAAATGGTAATTCAGTTTTACCTGGGTTATAGTAGGTGTTCTCTCCCTCTCTTGCTGAAGCTACATAGAAAGGATCTAATGATTCATAGGCTTAAAAAAGAGAAAACAAATGGGTGCGCAAATAAACCTTCTTGGTACCCTGCTAATCAGTGCCACATCACTTCCTAACCAGAGCTGGCACCCACCCACCTCAAGAGCACTGACAAAGCAGACTCAGATCAGGCTGCAGAAATTCACGTAGCCATATCCTCTGCCACCCCACAGGGAAGACACTGACCCCGGGTTTCCCCATCCCCACTGAGCCCTTGAATCAGTAAGCAGTTACCTAAGGCAGAGGGGATAAATAGCCACTCGTCCCTTCCTAGTCACCCACATTTTATGGGACAGACCCTCATAGTTTAGCCTTGGTTTATATGTATAGTCCAGGGCACTAATTGTCCACACAGGATTTGATGCTCAGGATCACATGTAGCTAGGTAGGTTTCTTCACATGTAGCTTTCTTCAGCCTTTATGTCTGCTCAGAAAATGTCCAGATTTGGGCTCTTTTGTGGCCTCTTACTGCCTTCAGGCACTGTATCAGGTTTTTTATATTGCCTACCACAAATTCATAGATTTTTCTTTTCTTGCCAAGCATTTAACCATTGGCCAATGCTAGGCTTATTGCCTGGCTATGTAAATTCCTTTCTGGCTTTATCTTTCCATCAGAAGCCAGTCAGTTCTACATCAAGTAGTGTCAGGATTTCCCACATCATTGTGAGAGCACATGTTGCAGAAGCTTTAGTGTCTGTCTCATATTCCCTGTCAGCCCCCTGGCTGCTGAGAGCACGTAAGAGATCTTTAGCACCCTGAGGGTGGAATCAAGTGGGTGTACAGGATCTCAGATGGACTTCCAGCACCCAAATGCCAACATCAGCAAAATAACTGTATTATCATTCTCCTGAGCATCTTGCTTAGGAAATACTGATTAGTGTGCATGCATTTTTTCAAAAATAAAAATTATCAGAGAAAGGACAACAAGGAGTCACAATTTTTATTATCATCTTCAACATTTAGAAATGGAGACATGACTCCATGTGATATGAATATAGCCATTATTAACTCAGTATAATTCTTCCTGCCCTCCAGCACTCAGATTGTTAATTGAGCATCCAAGTTTAGAGGCCATTTGACAAATGCAGACCATAACCTCATTTTCAGAATCACCGAATTGTAACAGTTGGAGAAGACCTCTTAGATCACTGCTTCCAACTGTGGATATGTCCCCCAGTAAAATATATATGTATCAATATATCTGTGTCACCCACAAGAGCATGTTCTGAAGTGCCTCATCTCCACATTTTTTAAAAATCTCCAGGGGTGGTGATCCCACCACCTCCCCGAGCAGCTCATTCCTACTCCTGACTACTCTATCAGGAAAGAAATTATTCCTAATATCTAGTCTAAGCCTTCTAGGGTGCAACTTCAGGCCATTTCCTCTAGTCTTCTCATTTCTCGCTTGAGAGAAGAAGCCAGCACCACATCCTTACAACCTCCTTTCAGGTAGCTGTTGGGAGTGTTTAGTTGTAGAGAGAGCGTTTCAGTGCATTTTGCCACATGTGCAAACCAAAATGATGTAAAATGTCTATTCCTTTTATTTCAATAGTCATGCTTGTGTTGCTGGTGCCAATCCAAAGATCTGCTGTCCCTGGAGGAAAGGCAGTCCTGTTTAAAGTTCAAAGCTAATGATCACGGATATGATAATTTCCGCTCCAGTAACAAGTACAGCTCTTCATAAAGGTATATTCCCTTACATTAATGCTGGTGCCTTTTTAAATAAAAGTGGCAATCACCTTTAACTAGATGGTAACGTTAAAAAAATCTAGTTTTGTGTTCACACAAAGAACAACAACAAAAAAATGACAGCCCCAAAACTGTGTCATGTTGAAAATCCTGGACTTTTATGAAATCCTCAGTTATGGAGCACGAAGAAAAGAGTATCAAGAACAAGTCATTGTTAGCACTTGAATACTTCTGAATCAGCACTTCCAAATGATCCCAACTTCCTGTACATTAAATGAACATTTGTATTCTCTATAACAGTTGTAGGAACTGAAGTCACAGTAATTACTAAGCAGTATAATTAACGTTAATTGGATCAAAGCCATTATTATATATAACTCAATGTATTATCTATTATAAAGCGAATTAACTACCATCACTATTGTTTGTTTTTTAATTTTTTATTAAAACATGAAATACTTTGTAACAGAAGTTTAAATGTAAAAAAGTAGAATTTTTTATCAGAGGTATTATAAAGGTAGCTAATGAAATTATTAAAGGATGCAATCTCTGATGATTGTTTTTAACCTATTGTTGTTATAAGGAACCTCCCAAGGCCTCTGTAAACCGTTCTTTAACCACTGTGCATTCTCAGTTCACTTGGCAGCACTTGGGGTATGATCCATTTCACTGTTTCTGTGTCATTCATGTTTCACAGCAGTGGAAGAGATAAAAACACTACAAGCAAACATTAATAATTAATGTTAAACTATAAATTAAAAATGTAATTACTGATGGAACCATACGAACAATGGCTAGTATTACAAATCAGCCATTTTTAACCTAATTAAAATTTATTCTATCCTGTGTAAACAGTGGGCATTCAAAAACCTGACAGTCCTTTACTTGAGATACTTTTACTTTGCATTGTTTTTGCAATTTAAATACTGTCTTGGGGCAAAATCCTTTGGAAATAGAAGGTGGGAAAAAAATTAACCAGGGGAAAAAACAGGGAGAATTTGAACTTCTATTTTCATTCAGATTTAAGTCTTCATTAAGAAAATAATTCACCAACTGTATTTCTAGAGAGCAGTACAGTACTGTGTAGCACGCTTGTCTTCATAGTATTTTAAAATACCTTCTGCTTCTGTATTTATGGGCCTAAAAAGAAGTGTGATGAGTTTCTGCTTCTGTAAATAGTTTAGTGAGCCATAATTAATTATAAAGTATTAAAATATGGGCAGGACCCTGTAAGAAAACAGAAAAATAAAGGTGCCTGTAACAAACATGAGGTGTATTGCCAGGAGCAATGCACGTATACATGGCAGGTCATTCTTTTGGCTTATCATTTCCTAATTTTTTGTTAAAGATGCCCCCAAAGACTTTTTAAACATATTTTGTGCACTAAGGCATGAGTTTTTCAAGAAAAAATGTTGTATAACAAGCTTTTATAAAAAGAGTGTTTTCAATAGGCATGGCATTCTTCTAATAAAAATATTTATCAAAACTCAGGAATTTTTTTAAATTAATTTCCAATTTTCACATGCAAGGATTTTTATCTTTTTTTTCCAATCTTGATTAACTTCAGATTTTTTAAGAAAGTGCCTTAAATACACTGAGGATGGCAACAGTCTCACTAAAATGTTCAGCTGATGTTACTACCTTAGATGGGTTTCATCTCACCTGACTATAGATAGCCACAGCTACCTTGCAAACACCTAAAAATGGGAGAGGTGAACCCCATTCCTGGTGTTGCCCCCATCACAAGCTATCAACTCTGTGCTTGTATAATCAAGCTGAGGACCTATGCACATGCATTTGAGCATGGGCACGTGTGTGTGTGTGAGTGTGAGTAAGTGTGCAAGTGTGCCCCTTGTCCACCGTTAGGTTGTTGCTGTCACTGTCTTTCCACACACCTGCACCCAACTGCTACAGTGCTGAACTTCTTTTATATTATACATCTATTTAAAGTTTTGTTCTTTACATTTTTACCTTTAACTTCCATGGTAACTTTGTCATGGTGAGCCGTGAATATCACTTCTTCACTTCATCCTGCCTGCCTCTGTTTCTGTGAAATGAGTTTCATCTGTTCAGGATGGATAACCAGTGAAATCCTAAGTTTCATACTGATCAGTGTTATTTCCATCAAGTCATATTGTTAACAATAATGTACATGTATATTATTGCTATTTTTATTTAAAATATAACTGTTGTATTGGCAACTTTGTAACATATTTTCATTTTTTTGCCTGGACTAATTGTTTATTAAGACAAGTCCTGCTAAGTCAGACGTTTAGGTTTTGCAAATAGAGACCACATATACTGCCCACTTTTTGGAGTTAATATATAGGTATTAATACACTTTATCTTTTTTTTTTTTAATCAATATTTTTTTACTGAAGTTCCCATTTTCTCTAATAAAATTTTTGAAAATTTCTGCTCTTACACCGTTCTAGATAAGATTAAATCTCTTACTGCTCAGCACAGCCATTTTCTAAAGCCCCCAGTATAGGTCTGTTTCTCCATTTACTGAAATAAATAAATAACCATTTAACCATTAAATTCCATTGGAGCAGAATTAGGGCACAGCACTAGCTCTTTAAAACAAAACAAGCTGAGATTGCTACCTGAATTTAAAAAAAAGAAAAAAAAAATTAAACTGTTAGGGGTTTTTTTTTGTGAAATAATTTGTTCAGAAATGTTAGGAAAAGAAGGTAAATCCAGCTCATGGGGTCAAACAGGTTAAGGCTCTCTTTAGTCTCAAACAGGGGCTTCCAGGTAGCTGAACAACTGCAGAGAGGCACCTGCATCTTTATAGGAGTTTGATGTTCTTGCCCAGAGTGGTGTGACAGTGTCAGTCATCTGCCCCAGTGGCCTGAAGAGTTTACACAGACTGTCTTGAAATGAAATTAAAAAAACAAACTTGTAGGGAACTGCATCACATCTCTGTGTTTTGGCCTTCAGGAAGTGGGTATATTTGTACTTCCCCAGCTGCTGAGAATTCTGCCTGCATTCAGCTCTCTCAGAGAAAAGAGAGGGCATCTCAGACTGGGTGGACTGAGCTGATACACTGGTACTACACCTCAGACAATCAAATGCCATATTTAATGGTTGTGGAACATCTGATGTAAGCTGGGGAATTTCAGTATCCGAAAAAGCTTTTTCTCAACACATAGCTGGCTTAGCAAGAGAATGTTGCACACTGAAATAATGTTTAGAAGTTTGGTTATTTTTAATTGTTCTTTGTAGCTGTGTAAAATAATTCTATATTTTGTCTTCTGTGGTCACTTAAAATAACAACTTCTGTGGTTCAGACAGTGTAAACATACTAAATTACCAATAAAATATTTGTAATTTTGATTCATTACAAAGAGATGCCTGACCTTTTTTCTTCTAAAGCATTCCAATTTAATTTTTAAACAGTGAAGTAAAAAAGAAGTAATCAATTCAAAACTAAAAATCAAAGCTTTTGGGTGGGATGGTTTTACACAGCTAGTTGAAAATTGGAGAGAGTTCAGACTTGTCTGGTGTTTGTTGGAACAATCAGTTGTGACTATCTTTGCTCTGTTTGTCTTAGCTCAAGATGTCAGCTGCAATCTCTTCTCTATGCACCCATATATAGTCACAAAATCTCCTGTGTTAGAGACATCACAAATAAAAGGCATGAAACTCTTAGTTCATTAGTTTAGCAGTTTGTGCACTCGGTGCTGGAAGGAAAAGCATCCTCCCTTTTTATGCTGACTGTGTAATTTTTTGCATATTTCAATTTTCCTTTCTTAAAGCAGAGGGAAACGGTATCAGACTAAATATGCTCCTGCTGGTTAAATATGCGTCTCTTTATGCTTGCAGTATCTGTACATCCCAGTGTGCTTGCTGCTACTGCTGTTTTATTCCAAAAGTTAAGCTTCCTTCTGTTTGATTGAATGCCTTCTGCATCTTGGAGGTCCCAGGACCTCCATCTCATCATTTCAAGTTTTCTTGGAACAGAAACACACCTATAGAGATGAGATCCCTTGTGAGCAAATGTTCTACTTTAAATCTTTTAAGGCCTCTTCACTTCCTTTCCCTTCATCTTACGCTATGGCTCAAAGTCTTCTCAAATCACTCACTACAAATAAACATTTTTTCAGTATTTCCTTTAAGATAATACAGCTTTCTACAACCAGGCTGTGGTCTTCACAGTGCAGATAACTTGCTCCTTTGCCACAGTTCACTTCAGTCTTGGCTCTTGCAGTCTTGGCTCTTTTACTAAACGGATTAACTGCTGCTTATTGACAGTTTTTTAAACATACCAGATCTTAGCAACATGGATATATATGTAGCTTACAATCTTCAAACACTGACTCACTATAACCACCCTTGAGACGGGTAGTTTGGGCATTGCTGGTAGCGGAGCAGGATGGTCCAATTGGCAACCTGTGGCTGGGTCTGGATAGTAGAGTGGTTCACTTTATACCTGTACCTTCCTCCAGCCTGCTGCTCAGACCACCACGCTCTCATAGTCTGCTCAAAACTTCTCCCAGGAACGTGATGTGCAGTTCTGTTCAGTTTTCTAATCCCAGCTGCTGAATGGGTGTCTGCTTCAGGACATCAAGAGAAACAAAAAGGACTCCGAGTGTTCTGTTGGTCACCGTTCTCCTCAGTCAGCAATGGTAAGGTTACTGTATTACAGAGAACCAGCAGTCAGGTGGTTTATTGGCTTGCACTTGCTGATTAAAAAGTACTGTCATCAAAACCCTGGTATCCATTTGGTTTTGTCAGCTTTTCTAAGCAGTCTCATTAAGCTGTGAAGCTGTAAAGCTCACCCTCACCACTGTAAAGGCACATCCCACCATGTCCTATTTCCTTCTCTTCAACAAGAAAGCTATCACTTAAGAAAAAAATCATACTATAATTATAAGCAAAACCTTCAGAAATTAATACTTTCCTTAGTAATCGGTGTCTTAAACCTCCTTGAAATCTCTGTGACAAGTTAAAGATGTTCAGATTCTGGAGGTAGCATAGAATGATAGAATGTTTTGGGCTGGAACTGGTCTTAAAGACCATCTAGTCCCTCCCTCCCTGCATGCCCAGAGACACCTCCGACCAGACCAGGTTACTCAAAGCCCTGTTCAGCACTTCCAGGGATGGGGAAGCTTCCCTGGGCAACCTGTTTCAGCATCTCACCACCCTTACAGTAAAGGATTTCATCCTAATATCTAAATCTGGAAGGATTTTTACTTCAGTGAGTTAGTAACTAGTTAAATCATGCAGCTGAGCAGAGATGTGAGCCCACATCAAGAATTTCAGAACAGCGATGTGGAAGATCCCACATTCGTACTGAGATGATGCCTGTCAGGGGCTATATACAAATTACAACTAGGGTTGTCATACCCTTTAACCACCCTAGAAGAGTGCCCTGGGAAAAATGGAGTTAGAAACCTAAAACAAAGTGAAACCTGAAAGGAAGCACTGGTAAGAGTTGGGGTAGCCATACCTTAACCACCAACAGCACTTTCCAAATCGTGCTTGTACTTGGCTTTTTGCTGTTGCAGGAGAGGGATGAGGATCAGTGTTTGTTGCTCTTTTACCTATTCATGACCTTCATTTCCCAAAGTCTGCATTACTGTGGCTCACAAATCTGGTTAGCCTGAAGGAATACATCACTTGAGATACTGAGGGAGTCAGCTGAAGGGACCAGGAAATGCTTATTTGAAGGTACCAAGAAAAAGAAGAATGGCAAATTCCCAGGATGCTTTCCACAAGAAGGACACAAGGACAGGTTCAGCAAACACATCTCCTTTGTAGGGGCAGAAGAGAAGAATGCCAAGCTAATAAAAACAATCTGGTGTATTTAGTGTTAGGTGGAGCTGCAACTAGTTCATTGCAACTATTCCATGCCATAATCTGAGGAATGTAAGCTATGTATGTCACACAGGTAAATAGTGAGTGCCTTCCTAGCTATTGGACCAGTCTATTTTATTTTAAAATCTTATGCTCAAAAGCCACTGAGTAAAAGCCACTGAGCACTGACAGAAATATTTCTGTTGTTTTTCTTACTTGGATACCTGTTAATAAATTCTGAAGTACTGCCAAATCAGGCAATATGCACTGAATGACAAATTTATGAAATTTAATCTATATATGTCTAAGCATTTATTAAGTAGCATTTATATTGAAACACTTGAGTTCCAAAGAGCAATTGTTATTAAATATTTTATAATTGTGATACTTTAAAATGGTAATTTAAATTTTTCATGACATCTATGACCATTTCATGATAACATTAAAATTTTCTTTTTTTTAGAAGAATTTGAGAACTTTGTATTTTCACACTAGATGGAAAAAGATTGTAAAACCTGTGATGAACCATTATATTGATACTCTATTTCATCTGTCTCCATAGGCTGTGAGGATACTCCCTGCAAGACTAACTGTTAACATTCTCTTGTTAAATTTTTTTACACAATTTTCATGGTAAAGAAAAAATAACATGGCAAAGTCCTTAATATTTGCGACTCACTTAGTATTTAATATCTCAGAAGCATTTAATCTTGCTATACGAGTGTTATGTTGAAATATTTCACTTACAAATGTCTTCATAGGAAAAATTTGTCAGGTGAGATAATTTTATATTTGTTTACACATGTAATTTATGCAAGAGAATGTAACAAGCTGTTAGTTAACTAAAAAACAATGAACTTATACTGTAATACTTAACATACAAGTCAAGTATATTTAAAATACTCCATAAACATATGTGTTTTTATCTGGTTTTTATCTGTGTGTCACATACAGAAACAAATATACATAAATTGCATAAATTGAAATGTGGGTCATGGAAGAAAAAGCAGAAACAAATAGAGAAGGTATAGTTTGAAGGAAAAAAATCACAGTAAATTCTAGTTTATGTGATTTGCTGAGACCTGAGTGGTGCTTTTTCCTGCTCAAGAGTGCACACCTCTCACAGAAATAGCAGTTTGCCACCTACTCAAGGTCTGACCGTATTTACTCCAACCTTTCCAATGAGCTGTAAAACCTGGAATACTATCATGTTTCATGACACTCTTGTAAAAAAGAGCAGGATTACCAACTGTGGGCTTTTGGCCGTGTTCCAGTTTAAATAATTACAGTCTGCTTCCTCTGTTCCTCTCTCTTCCTACCAAGCACAGCGAGGCTTGGGAGAGCGCTGCCCTGTTCCACACTTTTGTTCTTTGCATGGAGACCTCTGCTCTGTCTCATACTGGAGGTGATTGTATTCCAACACTAGGAAAGGGGAGCCTTCCAAATCTTTGGTCAGTCTGTCAAGCATACAAGAGGTGTTTCAGATCAAAAAGCAAAATGTAAAATCACTATCTTAACACTCTTTTCAGTATATGTTAACCCCGTGTTGAATGGATCTAAATCACTCTTTTTTTTTTACAGTGTTAAGGAGTTTTATAAACATAGGTTTTAAAAGGCTTTTAAATGTTAGTGTTTCTTTTATTTGTACAGTTAGAAAGATTTATTATGATCAGGAATCCATTAAGTAGTACTCAAATACTTCCAATAGGCATTAGGCATTTGTATCAGGTGAGACCAGAAAGCCAGGAGCTGCAGAGCTCAGGCTAAGGTATTTGCATTGCTTTAAGAGAAAACCATGCTAACTTCTGTTCAATTCAAATCTTGGTGCAGTCTGTGATTAAGTTTTTTTGTTGCACAGTCTGATACTGAACAGACTCTAGAACCAGGCTGCTTCCATCTGTGCAGGTGGATCCTAAGTGATATGTAACTACTTACTAAAGCAAGATTTAAGTTTTTGAACCTTTAGGCTTTACAAGTATAACAAGATCATCACTATTTATTAAAAAAAAAATTAAAAATAGAAAACTTTTTTGCTTAATATCAGAATTTTCAGAATTCCTAATAGTATGTTTTCTAACCAGTGAAGTTTTTGAAGTAAAAGAGGGAGTGGAAATAAACTGAATTTGATTGTGTTTCTTTGGAAGAATCAGTGAAGAACTGACAATATTGGGTTTGAATGTGTTTCATTACCAAGATGCAGTTTTTTAACATCTGACAGGCAAAGAGGCAGCTGCTGCTTAGCCTGGAGATAAGAAGTCTCAGACAGAATCTCACCTCTGTGTATAAATACCTGATGGGGAAGAGTGGAGAAAACAGAGCTGGGTGCCCTGTGAACAGACAAGAAGCATCAGGCACAACTTGAAACACAGAAGATTTCCTATGTAAGAAAAATTTTCTTAAATGGAAAACAAAGAGGTTGCTCAGAGAGACTGTGGAGTCTCCATCCTTGGAGGTGCCTAAAACCTGACAGGACACAGCCCTGAGCAACCTGCTCTAGGTGACCCTGTGGGGGGTTGGAGTAGATGATCTCCAAAGGTCTCTGCCAACTTCAACCATGCTGTTATTTAAATATCATCTATTCTACCATGTATGTTATTCCTGTGTGAACCTAGAGAAGCTGCCACTGTCAGAGAATGGGCATATGCTCAGACAGAGAGGTTACTGCATTAGGAAGAAGTGGAGATCCCATTTTTTCCATTACCTGTTCTTATTTCAGTGCAGGTCAAGTCTCTGTTAGTCACTTCTCTTTGACTGAAAAGATTCTGGGAGGTTACAGATTAAGAACTGATGGAGCACTGAGTAGGAACAGATGTACTTACAACAAAAATCAGTGGACATTTTTGAAAGCTTGTCTTCCAATACACCAAAACTAACTTCCTTGTGGAAATGCTGGGCAGCTGAAGTCAATGGAAGTTTGCCAGGCACAGATGTGTTGATGTATATGAGATCTGACAGGACTTTATTAGAAAAGGCCCTTCAGGGCTGTAAAATTTCTAAGGGCACCATGGGAGTGCTATGCTGTAGTTGACACACTGATTTTATGAGAGATTAACAAATTGAATTTCATATTTCATTGATTTTTTTTTTTTATTTTATCCCATTGTGGCTGAATGCATGTCAGATATAGTGCTAGCAATACTTTGTAGGTATGTTTACTTTTAGTTTAAAATAAATACTCAACATCTGCTCATCTTCTTTCTGTAGAATAGTATATCTTTCAACAGGGATTAAGCTGTGATTGGGTCTCTCATTGCATTAAAATATTGTGCAGTAAATATGAAGCAATGATCTCTCAAGATTTTCTGAATAATTTTTTTCTATAACTTGATTACATGCGGTGAACCTAGTACATCTTCAGAAGGGTAAGAAGCGAAAGAGTGTCTTATTTGTAAGGGGACACTAGTGATAATGTATACACTGCCCTCCATTTTGTCTTCATGGTATGCATTTAGAGTGACCTTGTAATAGTAATTCTGTTGCTCAGAAACCTTTGATTTCCTTGGGCTTCTTGAAAAGCAGGAAGGAAGTTGTGAAACACACATCATTTATATACAGATGTCAAGTATAGTTAATGAAGATAAGCAGCTGCATTCCTTAATAGGAATTAAACAAGAGGAGGGCACACACTGTCTGCTTTGATTAAAAGTTTTCTCTTCAAGGCTCCCTGCATGACAAGGCATGTCAGTTCCTTCACCTCATCTATGCCAGTATGTTTTTTCAAGTTATTCCTTAAAGTACACACCACATTAAAAACAACAGCAGACATCTATGTGATGCAGGATTATAGATTTGTTGCAACTGCAGTGTAAATACTTCAGCTTGTGACTTACTTTGCTGTAACAGGCACAAAATAGACACTGACAGACTACCAGCCAATATTTGAAAGGTATTATAATCAATGTTATCTCACACTGGAACTCTACAAAATATTTATCATATGTATGACTCTCCTCTGAATATGTCCCAGAATGAGGCTATTGTTAAATAGTATTTACATATGGATCTGTTACCACCCCCAGATCTTTTCTGCTTATAGCAGTGCACTTTTATAAAGTTTCATACTGGATTGCAGATTGCCTCACTGGTTTTTTGATTCACCAAGACAGTTTTGAATTCTGATGCCATTTTCCATTTCACATGCAATTCGTTAAATGTACACTCATTATAATCAAGTCAACTGTGGAAGTCCTGCGCAGAACCATGGCACAGATTCAAGGTCTTAGTTGAAATGATCTACCAGCTTGACAGAGATAGCTTGGAATAATCTTACAGTGATTACTTTCTAGATAGATCTTCAGAGTGTTCATGACATTGTTTGAGACAAGATCAAAAGTCTTAGACAAAAATGAATTCTAAGTCAGTTCTTATTTCTGACTCATGTAAATCAAATATGTCAGTGACCCAGCCACTGTTGTATGTGCTCAGGGAGAGGAGGGGTCACATAACATGGTTTTAGTATGGAAACCTTGGAAAGCTATTCTCAGGGCTACCACATGGGCAGCTTACTCACTTGCTTAAACTATAACAGAAAGACTATTGGAACAAAAAAATGAGAATATTTTCTGATGCAGTCATTTGCTATGTGTATCCTGCAGCTCCTGGTCCTCAGGCATTAAAAGGCAAAGCAGCTCTGGTGGTCGTGGCCCATGTCCCTTATTAGAGCACAAGAATTACTTTGGGGTGACACAAGGTTTCCCAGTGGCTTTCAACTTGTGTATGTCTGTTAGATATGCATCGTGTGTGATGGTGTGGAGCCCTTAAATTCACACACTAGTATCCCCATCAGATGTTGGAGAATACTTCAAAAGGAGATGGATTTAGGTTTTTCCAAAGTTAATTTACTTTAAACCACCGAAAATGACTCAGCAAACTCCAGCAAGGGAAGAATATCAAGGGCTTTATTTCAAAACCCACCCCACTGCTCTGAATCAAGCTGCAGTAGGTGGAGACAGAAGCTCTCCAGGAAGACTGAACCATGAGTCATCTAAAATTTAGACACAGATTACTCTCTTATCCTATCTCGATTTAACCTACATATACTTTCACTCATTTTATACCCATCCTCACTCTTCTCTCCTCTCTAATTTTTGTGTAATTCCCTTTTATTTTCCAGATCATCGAAGTGTTTCTACACTTGCATTTATAGAGAGAGATATAATATTAATTTTGAGTTGTTATTGCATATTTATGTATTGGGATTATTTATTTATGTGGGGAAAGCTTTTTAGAACAATGTTGTAAAGTTCCAAGTGACTAGAACATCTAGGAAACCCTTGTTTAAGGCAGAACATGTAATACATGACCTTAGCCCACACAGGTATCATGGAATAAGAGAATGTGTCTGGAACATTCCAGGGACAAGATCCAGTAATGCAAATAATAATTTGCACATTGCAAATACTTATTTGGAGTAAATAAAGAGTCAAAGATGTTGCCTCCTTTCTCAGATGATAAACAACGATGAATAACTGTAAAATTTCCATCAGATTTTTGTTATTTCATAGTTTTTACAGAAGAGTTATACGTTTTCTTGTCATCCATTTCCTCTTCTCAGTATAAATAATGTCTCAATAAACCCTCTGTTCAGTGTTTCTCATTAAATGATACCAGTAGGAACATCACACACCCCAGAGCCAAAAAACAGCCAAGAAAACCAGGAGTACTGTGTTGTAGTGTGGCTTGTATATTAAGGGAACCAGACACTCTGTAATGTTTCAGCTACCTCTAAGTTTCAGGATACATAAAACAATTTAAAATACAATGCAACTCACAGTAATGACTTTACTTTCATTGAAGAAGCACTTTATTGCAACCATTTTTTTTTTGTTTAGTATATGGAAAGGTGCTTGCTTAGAGTCTATATTCAACTGTACAGACATCAAAGAGCTGTACAGCCCTGATTTGTGTAGGAAACCATTAGCACATATGACTGACTGTCCCTTTTGCATGACATGGTTGATTAGCTTGAGCTCATCACCAGAACATTGCTGTACTGTTTGTCAGGTCTAAGGTAGCATCATCCCTACTTTGTGCTGTGTATATACACATAGCAGCTCTCTCAGAGCACAGTAAAGAAGGTTGATAAAGTCATAGATAAAGGGCAGAAGGGCTGAAATTACCTTTGCAAGCCTGATCCTATCAATGAGAGTCCTCAAAGTTTCACAGGGTTACTTCTGCTTCAGGTTAAGTAGTTTCCTTGAAACTTAAAACTTCTCTTTAGAGAAATGTCCAATGTAGGTTTAATAGCTGTTAGTGACATCACACTTCCTTGGTGAGTGAATTTAGCTATTAATGTAATGGATTGTTGAGAAATAAAAAGTGCCTTTTTTTTTTTTACATTTTTGGCTTCACCTTTTGGACAGAGGAGCTTGTCAAACCTCTGACTGCTGGACTTAACATCCCTTTGCTATTTGTCCTGCTTTTGTGTACTGTGACCAATTATCCTTGAGTCATCACGTTGATAAACTAAGTAGATTGTACTCCTGGAGACTTTCCAGGTCCTTAATATTCCCATGGCTTTTCTTTGACCCTTCTCCAAATTATTCACATCCATCATGCATTCTGAGCACTAGAACTGGACACACTATTCCAGTAGCATTTGCTTCTCTGCCAAATGCAGCAATGTCTTAACCTTCTATCCTCTGTAGTGGATACACCTATGGATAGCATTTGCCTTTTTTTGTCCATATAAGTTTCAATAAAAGGTTATAATGTTCCCTCTTCAGAATTATTTCACAGAAAAGTCCCCTCTTCCATCTTTTTGATCCTAGATGTTAGACCCTCTATTTGGCCATACAGAAATGCCATCTGTTTGTCTACTACTGCTTAACCAGTGTCCCTGGACATTCTTTATTGCTGATCCATCTCTTCTTATTTTTTTACTCCAGTTATCTTTATGTCATCACCAAATTTTGTCAGACAAAAATGTTATGTCCCTTTCCCCAGTCACTGGTAAAAATGCATGATGACATAGAGCCAAAAATACATCCTGAAGCTTTTCATGGAAACCATAGTTAATCAAACAAGACACAGATACAGTGTTATTTACAATTATGTATGAGAATAAACAGTTTTTCATCAGTGCAACATGTGCTATGCTGATCTGTTTTTCTATCCTGAGTTAATGAAGTCATGCAGTGCCAAGTCAAATCTCTACCAGAAGTTTCTCAGAATGAAAGCTGGATTTTCATTCAAAATATTCACTAACTTTGCAAAAATATTTTTCTCTCAATTTAATTTATTGAAATTAGTGATATTAACCTTGCTTAATATTTATTAACCAGTGTATGCAAATGCATCTGTTATTTGGAATTATACTGTGACCTGGCTTGCTTGGCTTCCATTATTCAGGTCTGATTTTTATCCATGTTTTTTGATTTTTTTTTTAATCCATGTTTTGTTTTAATATAATGACATAAAACTCCAGTGGAAATTCCAAGGTTTCTTGAAAACCAAAACCAGAGCCTCTTTATCCTAATCTCAACATTAATCTTGACAAGGGTTTGGTTGCAAGATTATTGGAACTGCTAACCTAAAACCGTGTGTTGTCTTGCACCTGCTGGTTATCCTTAGCATGACTGGAGGATATTATATCATCATCACCCAACAGGAAGACATAATTTTTCTCCCCAGTTCATACTACAGTTATGGAAACACTTAGGGAATGATTCTGCTTTTTCTGTGTCAGCCATTGCAATGCTGTTAGGGTCAAATAGCCTTTATTATTGTTAGCATTAGTTTTGTTTGGATCTACTCAGAAAATACTTTATCTTTAACCCAGACAGTTACAGACTTCCTTTTTCATTCTTTAATCTTCCCTCATTAATTTTCTGTATATGTTGCCTTCTATGCTGTTACTGATATAACTCTTTTTTATTAGTTGTTCCTTCCCGATTTCTCTTACATCCATACTGCTTCTTTTCTTAGCTACGACCCTCTGTCTCCTTTGGAGAACTGTAGCTTTTTCAACATCTAGTTAAATATTTCTTAGTAGGTCCCAGTTATCATTAATGTCATAAATTAATATTTATTTTCATACTGTTTCTTCTAACTGTATATGTGTATCACATTGAGTGATAGGATACAGTAATGTGCATACAACTAGGAGATGCTGAATAAATGGAATTCCTCTCAGAGGAATCAGGCATCCTGTCACTTCAGCCATCTGGCAGTGGACCAGCACAGAAGCCAAGAAACTCAAAAGGATCTACTTACCACTGCTTTGGACAGAAAGCAGTGAAAGCATCCCCACCACCATGCTATAGCACCACCATCATGGCAGGAGATAAAGACAAATAGGTTTGTTGTGCTAAGACAGAGGAACTGAACTCACAAGTCCATGCCATTCAACAGCTCCATTACAGCATACACAAGAACAGTGTCAGACATAAAGATAATTTTTAGTTCTATTAGAAGGTAGTTGTGGACCTGGGTAGTCTTTTTAACAAAATGTAATTTTTTTTCCATGATTAAAACATTTTTTCACCTCTGTAAGGAAAAAAAAAAGCCACTTTGATTTAGATTTCTTTCCTGCTTTGAGGCAATGAGAGGAAGAAACAAACAAATTAAAAAAACAAACAAACAAACAAACAAAATCTCTCACAGAGTATTTGGTTTGCTTTTATTATGTTTGTTGGTAAGAAGATGCTTTTGGTGTGCATGTTTGGACACTTATCTGGAAGCTTCAACTTACCTTGCTGTCTGATCCCAGGAAAGGGCTCAGTATCATTCTATTCTGTTTCTTGTCTCCATGTATTTTGGCTTTACATTTCCTGTAGCACCTCTGCAAACTTTAATTTCAAGGGTTAGATATCTCAGTTGTTGTGACAGGAGACATTGGTGTTCTTCCTGTTAGCCTTTCATGCCAACTTCTTTTGTCACTACTGGCTTCATGGCAGACCAGGATGGTGACAATGGCCAGACACACCAAAGGGAATTCGTCCCCACTAACTTGAGATATCTGCAGTAGAGATACCTACATTTTGAACAGCCAGCTTTTGGGTTAGCTTTTTAGGCAGTGGAGAAAAAGAGGCACTCTCAGATTGAGGTACATTTAACCTATTCTGGGGATACGTATTAGAACAGCAGAGGGGGTCTGTTACTCTCCGGCAATAAAGTTCATACTTCAGCAGTGGAAGAAGTTTAAAAGGAATAGCTCAGATTTAGATGTTTGGTTGAAGGGATATCACTGGTGTAGTCTTACAACTGCTCTACAGGTAGATAAATTATTATAAGTTAAATTATTATAAGTTAAATTATTATAATAAATTATTATTATTATTATAAGATAGATATTATCTTACCTAACCCTGTATCTGAACTTTTGTCTGGAAATTGAATTTTACATTGAAGAGGAACAAAAAATGCAATAGCCTTATTTATAGGGGCAAAATATGTTGGTGTTTTTTCTACATGGGTGCAATTTTAAAATCATATAAAACCAAAACTAAAATCAGACAGCACTATGATTTGCAAATGTTGTAATATTTCCTGAAACATATCTGTTTTAGATTCTGAAACATTTTCTTTTCACACCTCCATCTATAAGTGAGGCTACATCTGCCTCAAATTTGCAGCTTCAAAAGCAGTTGTCCTGAAAAAGCAGTTGTCCAGGTTTTTTTAAACCTGGAATGTTTTATTTTGAGAGAAGGATGTGCATATACAGAAAATCTGAGATCCTTACAAGAGAATATCTATACTGTTATCAGTTACTTACTAGGATGACGTGACAGTAAACTGGTAAGAAAAATGGAGAAAAAATTGAAACATAAGCACTTACTGATCCCCAAATAATAAATTTAGCAAACTAAACCCCATCTTTTCTGAGACATGAAATCCTTCAACACAGTAATTTTATTTATTTTAAAGGAGTATTAATAGGTTTTAGAAAATTTACATGATACATATCCCTTTCACCTTTTTACACTCTCACCTACATACCGGTACCTCCAGAGATCCCATCCTCTTTTTTCAGGACTTGTGGACACTCACTGCTCTCCCTTTGACCACACAGCCAGTCATTTTATCAAAGAAGGCAATCAGACTTGGTCAGGCATGATTTAACCTGGATAAACCACATTCTTGTCCTACATGTGACTGGAAATGGTCTCGAGGAAAATCTGCCCCATAACATCCCATCAGACTGAGGTGAGACTGCCCTGAAGTCTCCCAGATCCTCTTTCTTGCACTTTCTGAAGAGGTACATGGGATTTGTCCTTTTCATATCTTCAGGAACATCCTGCCCTTACTACCACCTTTCAAAGATGATGTTGAGGAGCATCACAATGACATAAACCAGCTCCCTCAGCAATCTTTGATGCATTCTTTCTAGTCCCATGGTCTTGTGTAAGTCCAGTTTGCTTATCTAGTCTTTAATTTGAGCACCCTTTACCAGGGGCAACATTTCTCTGCCCCAGACTCTGTCACAGAGATTTGGGAAGCCTGAAAGCAGACCTTGCTACTAAGAGCGGAGACAAAAAAGACACTGAGTCAATGTCTTTTTTACATCCTCCATAATCAAGACTTCATTCAGCAGCAAATCTGCATTTTTGATGGTTTTCCTTTTGCTCCCAATGTAGTTACAGAAGTTCTTCTTTTTGCCTTTCCCATTACTCATCAGCTTGAACTCCAGCCAGCCTTTGGCTCTCCCAGCTTCGTCCCTTCAAGCCCAAGCAATGATTTCCATGCTCCTCCTTAGTCCATCCCCACTTCTATTTTCTGTGTGTTTCCATTTTGTGTTTGAGCTCAGTCGGGAGTTCCCAGTTCAGCCAAGTTGGCTGCCTGCCACACCTGCTGTTTCCTGCACATCCAGATGGTCCTCTTGTGCTTTGATGAGTTGTCCCTGGAGATCACTGCCCTGTGCCTTTGAGTGAGGGCCTGCCACGGAAGGCACTGCCAAAGATTTTAACATTTCTACAGTACTGCTAAAAGAACAGTTTATATTAGTGTTTCCTAATCCACTTCAGACCAAGCAAGACAGGTAAACTGCTTAAACTAAAGAACTAAGAACAAGTAATTCTTCTTGAAATGGGTTATGGAGTGCTCACAAATCACTTTACTGGCAGGGTATAGGACAATAAATGGTATAAAGGTGGTAAAAAACAGCTGGAAGAAAGCAAACCACTGAAACTCAGTGAATGTGTGCCTTCAGCTCAAGCACAAATTTGCAATACTTAAAGCAAAATTGGGAAAGGTAGATCTGTCACCAACCAAAATGAACATTTTTCAAGTTATGTCCCAGAACCACCACTCCCAACTCACAATATGCCAACTCACAATATATGTGCAGTAGTAGAACAAATAATTTAAAATCTATTTTGATGTTTTAAATACTTTATGTACCTCTAGACATCTGGGGTATTTTGATACTTTCTCTCAATGCCTTTTGACACTGCTTCATCTTCTATTAAATAATCAAATATTTCATCTGAGAGAAAATAATGTCACGAGAATATACCAAACATAGATTTTGAACCAGATGAGAGGTAGGAGTTGAGATGGTCTCAGACAAAGGTAATATACTGAATCTACAGCTTCATTGTCTGGATTATGGGATAAGTACTCAGCTTTCATTTAAAAAGCAGAATCAGTTTTCCTTTTCTTTTTGTGTGGATAAACCCCCTGAAAACATCTGCAAACAAAAAATTACTCTTATAGTTGCTAATGGCATTGAACCAGTTACATCCCCTCCATGTGGTCCTACTGGCTGTATCTATTGCTGGAGATAAATGCACAACCACTTCAGCAGTGATTGTGGTGACTTCTGGTTGTCCTCACCGTGCCAGCAGTCTTGGAAGTTTTGAAGAATAATAGCGTTGGAAGAAACTTTCTGCAGTTACAGGTGAGCATTGTCATTGTGAAAAATCACTGTTCCTGGCCTTCCTTTAGCATGCTATTACCCTACTGCTAAAAATGTGTCACTAAACGATGTGTCCTGTGGACCATCACTGCCAATTTTGTGGTTGATATCTACTTGGGAATGGTTTCTCCCATACCCTTCCCAGAAAAGATGTAGAGTCTTTATCAAACCCTTGTTCATGCACTTTCTCCAGGAGTGGCCTGGGTCTCAGTTTATTAGGACCATGAGGCTGTCATGGTTGGCACTTACTCACAGGCCCCCCTGGGTTTGGTTCTATGATAGAGCAGAGGCCCCCTCAGCAAGTGGACTCTGTTCTGTACCTCTGACAAAATCTCACAAGATGACAGGAGGCTTGGTCTATCTGTTACCAGCTAAGCTTTAACCCACTGAATGTTGTATTAGCAAAGTGAAATTTCCAGTTAATTTCAATTATATTGCTGGCCAAATAACCAAGCTGATAGGAGAAAACATCATTCAGTTCTAGCCTTGTATTTATTGAACAGATTTTATAAAATTCAGCCACAAATAAATTACTTTGGAAAGCAGTTAAATGAAGCAATTTATTTCAGATTTTTTTTTCCCTCCACTTACTGCCTGGCTAAAAATTCTGATGTTCTCTCCACTGTTTGTTTTTTCATAATGATTTTATCATTGTTAAGTCCCCTCCCCTTTACTGGAAATAACATTTCATTTTTCCCTCTCTTCAAACATCCTAGTCTGCAGATGAGCAGGATACAGAAAAAGGCACACCTATTTACTAAATCTAAACATGCCTGAGTTATCATGACATCTTCAAAGTGCTCCTCTTCCTTCCACTCTGCACCCCACCCTTGTTACCACATACATATTACAATTGCTTTTGATGTCAATGTGTCTGGATTTCTGGTTCTAAGTGTCAACCATCATCTAGGATACTTAAAAGAAAAATTGGAAGAGGAAGAACAAGTCAGACTAGGCCTACAGTTCGTTGTAGGAAGCCTTGAGAACATGAATCATTTTAGACATGGGAATAATTGTATTAAATTCAGGGTTTTTAAAAATATTTGTCTTAAGAGTCTGTGAAACTATTTTACAAGAACAAGGACTAAGAGCCAAATCTAAAGCCATGTTTTTGCACACATAGATACTTGGTACTTCAAGCAAGGCTAGAAATCTGGAACATAATAGATTAATTAACAAATACTCTCTTTAGGTATCAGACATGATAAAGCCCAAATGGTGGTTTTCAGTTGCTTAAACACAGGTGAGTAAAATTACCTGAGATGTCTTGCACTCTGCCTGCTCTTCCCAGTGCCCCTTTTTTGTGCCATAGTTGATGTGTTCAGTGTGGTGGCTGGCAAGAAATCTTGCTAACATCTGGGAGACATCTCCCACATTTTGGGGATATTTTGGATACAGTCCTATGTCTGTACCAGTGCATCTTGTGTGGTAGTTTGCTTCTAAGCACACACAAGTTTGCTACCACTTTAGCACAGCTAAACAGCTTAGCACGTATCTCGTGTTTATACATAAGTGGGATTTCAAATTATGACTGTTTTTCCAAGAAGCTCAGTCTGGCACGTAGATTCTATGCACACACAACACACTTGTAAAGCACAAACTCTATGAAGATTGCAGCAGTCTTGATCATCTTCCTTCTAAAATTCAAAACCAGGGCATCTGTTATGAAAAAAAAATAAATAACAAAACCATATTTACTTTTCAGAAAAGGTTATTCACTGACTTATTCCCTTCCAGCCCTTCATACAGTAACATGTCTAACAGTAATATGTCTAAAAATGTAATGTCTAAAAAGGAGGTGAACTCTTTTCAAATGTCAATTTACATTTTCTCACCTCAAAAAATTGTACCAGACACCAGCCTGTGAGCTGCTGGTATGAAGAAGCAAAGACCATTCATCCCTGCTGTTCATCTGTGCCACTATAGAAAAATTGAAAGTGCAGCCAAGATTGATTAGTCTGGAGAACAAGCAGAAAATGTGATTACTCTTCTCCAGCAATTAGGGCACTCACTCATAAATGTGGGAGGCTGGATTCTGACTCCTGCTCTAAAGTCTGCATTTGACATGAAGCAGTCACCAGCTTGCATGAGCATTGAGTGCACTCATTATTTCTTCTTGCTGAATTATGCGAAGCCCTGAATGTAAAGAAAAAGAAACCAATGAAATCTATCATTCTTCATACTTAAAGAGAATGCCTCATCAACCCATCACAAAAGTCATCACCAAAAAGCTGGGTTTGTTTTCCATGACTAAATAGTATCTATTCATGTTTTTATTTAGAAGGGCAAGGTCATTGTAAGCCGGTCATCAGTAATATTAATCTCAGGAATCAAGTAATTTTTCATTGTTATTTGTATTTTTTATCATGTGTGACTAAAAGCAAAAATTCACGGAGCTGCAACTTGTGAGGCAGTCTGGGAATTAGTTCTGAATTCAGATTTTTAGTGTGGTATAGACAGTAAAGACACACTAGCATGTATACCCACAAATCTAAGGTTGCTGAAGGATGAAATGTTTTACTATCATGTGAAAGATTGCCTGGTAATTCTGTGATTTCTGTCTTGTTACTCATGTCTGTATGTTCTTGTGCACTTAGAAGATTTTCTAAAATTTTTCCTAGAAGATTTTCTAAAAGTCCAAGGTTTTTAATATCTTCAATATTCATTTTATCTTTTAATATTAATATTATTTAATATATTCAATATTTAAATTCAATTCAATTTAATTTCCAGTACAATCTATTCTCTTTTTCCAACTCTTAACCAAAACAAGCAATAAAGAATGTCTTAAATTTAAAACTTAGAATTGCACACATGTTCTTTTCCTTTACATAGACTTGTTTAATATTTTTTAATTTTTAACAAGGAGTGTGGAGAGCATTATGTGTTCTTAGTATAATTTTTCTTTGGACTCTTTCAAACAGCATAACTAACATTTATTGGCAGTATGATATAATGGGTATTTTCAGTCTCAAATTGTAAATGTAGTCAATGCATACATTGTATGCACATTTCTCCAGAACACCATGCACAACCTCTGGGAAAACCTACACTCTGCAGCTAAGGGAAACCACACAGTTATCTTACTGATAAAGCCAGCAATATCCTCTCTATGCTGGCATTTGGTCTTTCAATAGTGTTGCAGAACAGTCCACAGGCAGCAGCCAGGGTTCCTACTCTATGGCAGAGGACCTTTTCTTCCCAGGCTACACACTACACACTACTTTGCCTTACTCCAGGCAGCCAACAAGATTATGTTGGATTTTTACTGGTCCTCAGAATTCCTGAAAATACACATATTTGTCACTGGCCATGTTGCTTCAGCATGGCTTCATTTTCTGCCTGGGAACTTAATTATGGAAGATTTAAGAGAATTTTGAAAATTCACCCAAGACTCAACATGTAAATCTTGAATGATAGCCCAATATTATGCCTATAAAATCTAGATTTAATTGCAGCATGACTAGAGGTTGACTGCACTTTCACTGAGAACATGTCCCACGTGCAACATGTTCCATATTTACTTTCCCATTAAAGGAACAGCACAAAAAGAAAAGGTGTTCACTGTCTACTCCAAGCACAAGACTCAAACGGACACAGTACTTGCTAAGCATAAATTTATAAATTATTATTAGGTCCTCATGCAGTTTTGGCCCATGCAAATCAGAATTCTTAAAAAAACACTTACTAGATGTTAGCATTGGACAGGCACCACTCCATGTATACCTAGGACAGCCACACTACTTGTGAGAGAAGAGAACTCAGCTCTATGGCTATAGGCCACTCCATGCTAGCAAATGCTTACAGACACATTTAGTTTCTATGCCTAAATGTAGCATATGGGAACATCTATACTACTAAGTGCAGAGAAGCAGCAAATGAGGTCAAACAGTAGACCCTTTTATAGTAGCCTTTTACTACTGCCTATTTATTAGCATTCCTGGACATGTTTTAGATCTTGGACCACCTCTGCCACCAGTCTTTAGAACTAGGAAATAGCCCATAGCCCAATTTAACTAATTAAAGTATAACCGTAGTGACATTAGCATCTTAGAGGTATGACAGGTGTACTGACAATACCTGATATGACACTACAAATCAATCCCAGAAAAGTCAGTGAGATACTGTTCACTTGCAGAGTAACACAGGAAGATAATGTGAAGTTTCTTAGCCTGAGAGAACAGAGACAAAATGAGTGATTCCCCACTTCCCAACACACCATAACGTAAGCTGTCCCAGCAGAACACAGCTGAGCCCAGGATGCCTTCCTTCCACAAATTTATCTTCTAACTAGGATTCATAATCCAGGACCTGGTGGACACCCCATTACCCCACAAAATTTATCTTTTATCATAGAATCACAGGATGGCTGAGGTTGGAAGGCACTGTGGAGGTCACCTGGCCCACCACCCCTGCTCAAAGGAGTCCATGTCCAGATAGATTTTAAATATTTCCAATGGGAGAGACTCCACAACTGCTGTGGGCAACCTGTTCCAGCGCTCAATCACCCCCACAGGATAAAGTGTTTCCTCATGTTTCATTTTGTGACTCTCATCTTCATGCCTCCAGAGTGATTCAGTTTTAACAGCAAGTGAAGACTGACTGTCCCTGCATCTTCTTTCCTTTGGTAGTGATTATATCAAATAGCAACTATGGGTTAAAAATTCTTTATAAAAAGAAAGACTTGACTTGAAAACCAAAGCTCCCACTTTCTGACTACTTCATGAAACCCATGTCCTACCTTCAGCCACATAATGAACTAAACCCTATGTTGTCCATATTTTCAGTGATGCTTAGGCACCTATCAACTCCTACTGGGTTTCTCTTCGTGTGTAGGTACCTAAGGACTTTCCAGATATATAGGTGCTTACAGTCCACAGAAGTCTTTGGATGCCACAGTAGGTACCACCACTAGTAGGCTTAATATAGCCCTACATGTTTTCATTGGTCTGCAAATTGAACCAAGAATGCATCTATAGAAGACAGACATTCATTGACAGTAACAGATGGCAAAACGTATATTATAAAATAAACTGTTGATGTTATCTAGTAAACACATTGTGTCTTAAATACTATCTTACTCTACTAGAACATAACAAAGATTACAAGACTGGAAGACAAATAGCAATTATGTTAATAATTTTGTTCATTGCCCATTGAATTGCTTTAGTCATCCTGAATGAGACTGAATGACCAGCATGGCAGGTCTCTCTGAAGAATGGGTGCTTAACATATAACAAAGCATTATTAGTTTGCCCTTTAATACCCCCTGTACTTCAAATCTGACAGCAGTTCAGCATTCAGCCTCCTCTGCACTCAATCTAAATCCCATTAAAGTCAATGCAGGTCTTTCCCATTTTAATGGGATTTAAATCAAGCCTTTAATCCTCGGTGTCTGTGTCACTGGGAGAGAAAATTATGAATGTGGGTTTGGGATGTAGATCCTGCTGCCATGGAAGGAGAGTGGTAGCAAGCAGTGCAGTTTCCTATGAGAAAGAGTATCTCTGCATATTTTCCTTATTGAGGAGCGTAAAATCTTGTATCCTATAAGCAAAGATAAAGCAAAATTAGTATATAAAATGTAAAATATTGAAGCCTGTCACCCTGCTGAATTTACAACTTTGAAAGGATTCATCTACCTTAATGAACTTGCCTAAAACTGGAAGTTAATCCTTCAGGTCCCTATCACAGTAAAAGAGAAGAGTCACCTCCAGAGGGCAATTAATTTGATCTGAGATGTACATTTTCATCTGAGATGAGCAGCCTTCTTTTGATGCTTTTTTCTTACTGTTGATCATACTGGAAAGGTTCAAAGGATAACTTATCACATGTCTAATTTTTTGCCATCTTTAATTAAGACAGATATACCTCACTCCTCAGTGGAAAGAGGTACCATTTCAGCCTGGAAAGTGAGAAGTTCAGTGCTGGTGTTCAATTAAATTTCTAAGGCTAGATGCAATGAGCATGACATGCTGCTTTGACATGCATGAGCAGGTCATAATTTTTTTTGTTGTTTAACTATTTTGGTTAAAACCAACTCATCTTGTGTACGGATTTCAAATTACAGAGATACCATCACATCCCTTGTTAGGTTATTGCTATGATTAATCATCCTTATTATTAAATATATTATCCTAGCTCTGGTAAAACTTCATAATTTCTTTACTGTATGATGCAAATCCTCTCTAATTTTGGAGTTCACAGTCCATATGTTCAAGGATTGCATTATCCCTTTTAATCACAGCAGTACATGAGGAGCTCATGGATAATTTGGTGTTCACTGTATCGTAGAATCATAGAATTGGCTGGGTTGGAAGGGACCTCAGAGATCATTGAGTCCAACCCTTGAACCACCGTTGCGGTTGCTAGACTATGACACTGTAACTCAGTGCTTCTTGGCACATTGTTTTTCAAGGCATGCATCCTTCACTAGCAATATAATCCTATATACCTACAGTGAACATTTCATATTTAGCTGTATTATAAACCTGTTTCTATCCACTAAAGAGATTCTGCAAATTTGCTCTGCTGGCAGCACTGTTTTAGAAAAACAAGAAACTGAAAGAGATTTTCCATCAGTGTATCTACCACGCCTACTTTAATGACTCTAGCTAAGCCAAAATTAGAGCTGCATTCTGTGCGGAGAGATATGTGAGTTTAGGATGTGTGATTTTTTTACCCATCTCAGCTAAAACATCATTCTGACAGGAAAAAATTTGTATTATAGACCACACACCTAAATTTTGCCCAACGAGCCTTACTGATACAGTTATGCCAGGGCAAAAAAGAAAAAAAAGAAAAAAAAAAAAAAAGGAAAAAAAAAGGGAAAAAAAAGAAAGAAATTGGGGAAAAAAAGGAAAAAAAAGAAAAAAAAGGGGGGGGGGAAAGGAAAAAAAAAGAAAAAAAACAAAACAAAAAAGAAGAAATGTTAATGTACACATAGCTTTCAGCAGCGAGTATTCTGGAGGATACAACTTGGCGATCTCCGCTTGCAAGCACACTCTTATTCCCCTGTTATATGTTTACACACTTTTGTACTGCCACATTTCTAGGTTTTTTGTTGCTATAGAAGTGCTATCCTCAAAAATCAATTGCTTGCTCTCACAGTGCTGAGAAAAGTGTATGCCACCTGTTTTGAGTTCAGCTTGTAATATAAGCTGCATGAACACCCTTTCCCATTCACTATTTATCTGTGAATTCTCCATCTTATTGCCAAAACATGACTATTACTGAAAAACAGCTATTATGAGAGTTCAGTTGTGGAATCTGTAGTGAGATAGCTTTGTTATACATGATGTAGTTATCGCATCATGAACTCCCTTGTTCTTTTTCTGCCTCATATTTGAGAAAAAAAGAAACAAAATATTAGTTACAACTACATAGAGGGAGGTCAAGGGTTTTGTGAATTTTTCTGCAAGTATAAAAAAATCTATGCCTAGGACTAAATTCCCACTTGTAAACTACACACTGGAATACATAACTAAAACAAAACCTTTGGGTCACGTAGAAAATCTATAGCTGTCTTTGAGCATAAGTATTCTTCAAGCCATTAAGTTTTACATACAGCATATATATTAATGGGTATGATTTGACTTAAGGAAAGAATTATGGTGATATAGAAACCTATGGATCTTCAAAAAGAGAACATTACCAGTGTGAAAAATACTTAGATATAACTTAGAAGAAGATTTGTATGCAGTTGAAAGGCTCTAAGATCTTCCTTGTAAAATAATGATCGTTCAAGTTATCCTAGGGAAAAAAGATAAAATGGAAGAGAAGAGAAGAGAAGAGAAGAGAAGAGAAGAGAAGAGAAGAGAAGAGAAGAGAAGAGAAGAGAAGAGAAGAGAAGAGAAGAGAAGAGAAGAGAAGAGAAGAGAAGAGAAGAGAAGAGAAGAGAAGAGAAGAGAAGAGAAGAGAAGAGAGAAGAGAAGAGAGAAGAGGGAAAAAGAAAAGAAAAAGAAAAAGGAAAAGAAAAGAAAAAGAAGAAGAAAAAGAAAAGAGAAAAAGAAAAATGAAAAGAAACAAGTAGGAAGACTGACGTGAGGAATATTCAGGATCAGGAATCAACTCTTGATTCGTCTGTGAGACTTCTCGACTGCTTTCAGCTCAGAGCTACCCAACTGGCAGATGTAACCACAGCACCAGCACTAGGTTGCTTGTGCTTTGTCATGACAAAGCTTCCTTTTGTCTGGTGACTGCAAATGTTTGACAGTCATTAGAAAGCCATCCAAGGAAATACTTCCTTTCCATGTACAAGATCCTTGTCGTGGATTTTTAACACTGAGCTTTCTCAGTAATTCAGCTATCATTAGCAAAAGAATAGTTTCTTGCAGCCTGCCTCTGCCCTTAAGGGTCTTTTATAAAGAGGACAGAAGCTCTTTGTTGTCACTCCTTCACATGTTATTAGCAGAGGTTTAACAGAAAGAAGAGGGGTTTGTTACATGCCCGCTGCAATTTGTCTTTTTTTTCAGTTCATTCAGATCTTCATCATGTCCAACCACAAGATGGATTAACCCGAATCCAGGGTTACTGTTTCCATGCTAAATAGAAAGTGATTTTGAAACAGACAGACACAATAATCCCTCCCTGCAAAGAAACAGATCAGCTAATGAGACAGTGAATACTTCCACATGCCAAACATTTTTATTAAACAGCTGTTCAACAAATGAAAGTAAACCTCAGCAATATGCAGATATATCATCTTATTAATTTGATACATTTCGTGTTGCCTCTGCTGCTTAATTCTTTCCATGCTACCTATGCACATTCACTGCTGAGCCAGCCAAAGCAGTAACTTAAAAGTTACTTCTAACCCTATTGCATTTGGGTCTGCAGTCTGATATTTGTGATGAGGTTGTCAGCTGGTGTAACACAGGATTGCTTTACAGATGACAACAAAGTCAGGCTGACTCAACACTACTGAGCCTCAGCTGCCTCAGTTCTGCCTTTGGCAGGAACAGGCACCCACAATGACTTGCCACTTTTTACAATGCTAGCAATAAATACTTTGATGACTTTGGGACCCACGCCCAGGATGAATCATAGGCAACTACCCAGCACTGCTGCTCAGAGTAGGGAGTTGTAGATGTTTCCATTAGGGCCCAGTGAATCATTGAAAAATTCTGTTGGTTCAGAATTCCATCTAGGAATGATGAAAACCAGAATCTGCAACATGGGAGGAAGTGTTGTGTGCCATCCTGATGTACTAAAAACCTCTGTGACTTCTTCACAGTCAAGAGCTCTCAGCCTAAGAAATTCTGGGTGTCTGCACACTGAAGCTTAAAATTAACATTGTTCAACTTCAGCTTATCCAGGAATTGGTATCTAGCTTACTTTATTCTTAGAGCACCAATTACATGTTCCATTTTATTTCCCAATAAAATTCATTTGTGAAAAGTCCCATCTCCATCTATCACCTGTTACCACTCTACATCGTAGTTCTTCACCCTCTGTTGTGCTCATGAAACATCATAGGGAAGTACTAGGTCTATATATACAGTGATCTAGGCTGAAAAAACAAACAAACATAAAAACCCTACCTCTGTTCTGTGACAAACATATCTATTGTGGCTCTGGAAAAAGTTGGAGTGGGGGAGCAAAAAGCTGTAGGAGGACATTGACCTTTTGAGACAATTTCAGCACTGCAAAAAGAAACCTTAGTGTTAACTATGTTTTTTTTAAGAAAAAACAAGCCACATGGGTATGTGAGGGAGTCATTTAAAGATTGTGTATGAAGAACTGTGCAGCACAGACCTACTGGTTTAATTCAAAGAGAACAATTAGTTAGGGGACACTCTCTTCCTAGAGGTAAAGTTCTTCCAGTGATATGATCAGTTCTGACAACCTTCTCAATTAAAGGTGGGTATCAGTCTCAGGTTGGATCACGTGTGTGCTGTTCATACACAGCCTGACAGAGAGAGCCAACAGTGCAGTCATGAAGCCTGTGGATGCTATGAAATAATTCATGGTATTGTAAGCAAAGGAAAAGTGTCAAGAACCACAGAAACCCCTTGAGTGACTGAGCAGTAATACAGGAGGTGGAATCCGATGCACATGAATGTGAAGTCATAGGGGAAACCATTTGGAAGAGCTGACCTACTATCACACATAAAAAGGTGATGACATACAAAAGGAGTAGGTATATTCTCAGGAAAGGTCTTGAGGCTAGGCTAGGTAGTGCTGTGAATGCACCAACTCAGTCCTCAAAAAACAGAATATTGGGAAAAGTTAAGAAAGAAATACCAAATGGAATAGAAAACATTTTTATGTCATTGCTTAAATTCATTGTTCACCCACACCTTGTGTACAACTTTAATGCCTTCATCATAGCAAGGCTATTAGGAAATGGCTATGACTTGCTCCAGTCTTTTCCCTTTCCCTCCATGTATAGACACTGCTAGGGAAGGGCACTATGCTAAAGAGACTCTTTGTCTGAACTATTCGTATGCCCTTATATGTATGTGGAGGTTATTTTATGACTGAGAGCTACTGCTAACAGTTCTGAGAAGTCTTGGCAGCAAGTTCCAGCTGAAAAATCTAATTTGGCAATGGTTTACCTGTTGTATATTCAACACTCTCCTTCCATGTGAGGATAGAGGGGATGAAGATCTGATTACGAGAAGAGCATTTGAAACACTACAGATGAGATCACATCAAGTATAAACAGCAATCAGTCTGAACAACTTGCTGTCCCACCTTTATGGATATAAAATGGAATGTTTAGGCACATGGAAGTAATGCTATATAATGCAGTAGATGATCAGTACTGTGATCAGGGTTAAAATATGGCTCAGATATAACTTCATTGTCTGTGACCAAGCCATGACAGGTACAGACAAAGATTACAGTGTCCAAAACACTGCTGTAACTGGGTTATAAAATAGCTGCTACACAGACAGGATGCCAGTTCAAGCCCAGCCCAGCTTTCCCACAGCTGCACACCCTGACAGCAGAGCACCAAGGCTGGAAGGCTCACAACTGAATTTATTTCAATGCCCAAAACCTCATAACAGTTGCAGATCCCACAAGAAGCTGATTATTTCTTCTTTGTATCAGCAATGTACATGGGAAAGTACATGAAATTCAAATGATGTATTTCTGCTGCTGAAAATAAAATGTCATTTCCAGATCTCTGAAAATATCACAGACTCTGGTAACATCAACAGTACCCTATTGTTGGTAACAGTTGGAAGTAACACACACCCCATTCACTTGGCTGCTGAAACACTAAGGGACACTTATATTCTCTCCCTCAGACTGCTTCCCCTACACTCAGCTGCTAAAATGACAAAAAGAGGCCAGCTGAACACTATGGGCATTTTTAAGGAGTACAAAGCTAATATCTTCATGCAGCCTTAGGAAAACAGTAGTGCAGACACACTCAGCTGTTTTCAGAGCAACTGAGCCACGTGGAGACACAAGCTGGACTAAGAGAGCTCAGCATTAACTCACATCAGCACTGTGTCTGCTCTGCTTCCTGACCACGAAAACAAATGGAACTGAAGATGTAGATACTGCCAACAACCTCTCCCTCATATAGTTTACTTGGATCAGGGGTCACAAGCAGTTTGAATAGCTGATCACCCCAGGTACTGATATTTTGGGTATCATCTGGGTAAAACAGGTTCAAAATTAAGCAGGACCCTGATCAAAGGAGTGGTGAGTTCTGGTGGAAAAAATTCACATTGATATTCAGAAGCCAGGACAATTAGTGTTTGGGGTTTTTTTTTAATGGGACCTGTGTAAAATATTTCAGAAATAAGGAATGTACACAATATAGTTACTGTGAGAGTAACTATGAAATACCCTTATGTATACATTAAAAAAATACCTACTGCTAGTGAAAAACAACATCCATAGTGCAATAGATGTTAAAAGTAAAACATCTTATCCAGAATAACAGTAGAAGACATAAGACAGTTATCTCTGTAGCATCATTCACTATACAGGGATCTTAGCAATCTGAGTTCCTGAGCAATGAGTGTGTAGCTAAGAAGAAATTCACAGCATTGGTTCATCCCTTTACTGATCTCTAACCCAGGACTTAATTATGAAGGGAGAGGAACCTTCCTGAAACAAAAGAAGATGGCAGTGGAGCCAAGAACAGAGGATCAAACCCCTGGGACCTCTTCCCAGGGTTCCCAGAGTATTAGGTAGTGCCACCACCTTCTTTTCTGTGTGTTTTCAAGTTAAATTAGTGTTACCCATCGGTGTTAACCAGTCTGAAAACTGAATCAGCCCTGACCAGAGAAAATTTATGGAGTTCAGGTTCCCACAAGTCTGGAGTGGGGAAGTTCTGAGGATGTGTGGGATCCTGAATCTTCAGTGCTCTGTGCTGCAGGTCTAATAGAATTAGATGTTTTCAAGGGCTGTCAGATGTATTGCAGACATTCTTAAATTCTCTTGTGAATCTTGGCATCAAAACACAATGTAAATCCAGCTGAATACATCCCAAGTATCTCATCCCTTTTTCCACCTGAGCATAATCCCAAATTATATCCATTCTCAAAGTGCATTAAGCAAAATTGCACATTGTTATTTCAGAGAAGGTTACACATGTAAGAACCTCAGGCATGGTTTGCTGGTGCTTTTATTTCTTCCAGGAATATAGAGTTTAGAGAAACTCTGCCTTAAATTATGTGATTTGACTAGGTGCCCAAATTTATGTGAAACAAATCCAGAACATATGGCCTGGACAAAAAGCTTCACATAGTGTGCAATATGTAGTTGAGACTTCATCAAAGTACCTTAGTGAAGTCGACTGTGTAATCATAATGTACTATTCAAGAGGTATGAGGGAAGCAGAAGAATTCTCTCTACAGAAGGAAAAAACCTCATTAAAAACCCTGATGAATTTCTCCTAAAAAGCACAAGGAGATCACCACACCAGACAGAGTGTCCAAGTGTGAACTCAGAAGCGAGAGCAGGAAAAAGAAGGAAAAACAACAGCAATGACCTCCCCCTTATACTTTAGGAAATGCTTGTTTGGAACGGTTGCATGAGAACATACAGACTTAATGGTTTTGGTTTCTTATCAGGCTGGACCAAGCTCAAGCCAATGACCTCAAGGTTAAAAGCCCTACATGTCTTTTCCATGTTCCTAAACAATCCAACCCTTCCTACTAATAAAATATCATATTCAGAAGTCCTCACTGCTAAATTACATATGCCTTGGAAAAACATTTAAGTCTAGACAGCCAATTGACAATCATACCATCAAGTCTGTATTCCCTCAAACAGAAGACAACAAGAAAAGGAGTCTGATGCCCAGCTGCTCTTAAGTATAAGGTAGTGAAGATATACCTGCCAAGAGGATATATGGGTTTGGTATTTTATGCTTAGTAGTTTGCTTGTCTTAAAGACCGGTAATTTATTAGGTATATGCTGGAGATGTTCCAGAGTATCTGTTCTTGAATGAGTTATGAGACTCTTGGACTACCATGGAATTAAAATTTTTAGTATTTCAGTTTTAGCTTGGGAGATGGAAATGAAACTCATCACCGCTGGAGAAATTTTGAAAGTTTCATCAGTGCCAAACAGAGACTATTTTGCAGGTGTGTTTCCTACAGTGTTACTTGGTGAATAATAGTCTTATTGTTTGTGTATTTCCTTCCTGTATTTACTGCTGATGTTTGTCTGATATAAGAAACATTAAATTCTGAGGTGGATAAGTTACTTACCTCTAAAGAGGGATCACCAAGATGTGTTGGCCAAAACCCTCTTTCCTCTGGGCACACAAACTCATCAAATGCTTGAGCTCAAATTTTTCTTCTCTCCAGCAGTCACACATCTTCTCTTGTATCCCATGCAGACAGTGCCTCTAGGTGGGCATTTTCTGCTCTCCCCTTTCCTTGCAATCACAGGATCCCACAGTACAAGGGACTCCAATAAAGAAAAGGAAAAAGAAGGCAGTTCTAAAACTTACATGCGTAAGTCTTGCATCCACAAGCAAGTCCCACCATGTGGTTTGTTTATTCCACTTTGGGTGACCTCAGGGGAGTCTACAACTCTCTAAAGTCTGTTTGAGCAGGGAATTGTTTTGCCAAGAAGAAGTGTGTGTGTGTGTGTGTGCGCGCGCGTGTGTTTGTCTTTGTATGTCTGTGCATTCAAGTGCAAAGCTGGGCCAGAATGCATCCTGGGGAGGTAGGGCAGGCATAACTGGATGGGTTTGACTAGCAGGTGGCTATAGGAGTGACTTGTGTGGAAGGAGGCCATGAACCTCCTTGTACAATCCCAGCCAGTTCCAGCCATCTCAACAACCAACACAACCCATCTGAAAACCTCAGCAGGTCAGAGGAGCTCTGGGGCCCCTGCTCAGACATCCTGTCATGGTTTAGGCCCAGCTGGTACCAGCCAGGACTCCACTCACTCACTCATCCCCCATCCCACTGTGTAGGAGAAATCCACCCAAAGTCTTTGTTAATCCAGACAAGGATAGGGAGGTTTTCACTACCCAGTTAAAAATAATGGGCAAAACCAGACAGACTCAACTTGAGAAAAAAAATTAATCTAACAGAAGAAAGAGGAAACATGACCAGATCTTAATATTCTACTCCCCCCTCCCTTCTCCCCAGTCCCTGGTCGCTTTCCTGCTGCCTCCCCCTCAGGGCACAGGGGAAGGGCAGGGGGGGTTTAGGGTCAGTTCCCCACACGGTGTTTCTGCCGCTCCTTCCTCCTCAGGGGGAGGACTCCTCACATTCTTCTCCTGCTCCAACGCGGGGTCCCTCCCATGGCAGAGAGTCCTTCAGGAACCCTTCCGACATGAGTCCCTCAGGCACAGACTGCTCCAGCCTGGGCTGCACACAGAGTCACGGCTGCTGCGGGAACAGTCACCTCCTCTGACACAGGCTCCTCCATGGATGCAGATCCACATCTGACCTTCACCATGATCCTTCACAGGCTGCAGCTCCAAGCCTGCCATCCTGTGACACCTCCTGGCTGCAGCTCCACATCTGCCCACTATGACCTTTCGGATACTACAAACTCACATCTGCCCCACCATGGTCCTTCAAAGACTACTCCTCCATGAGCTGCTAGGGGACAGCTGCCATCTCAAGGCAGGCTCTGGGGAAATCTTTGTCTGAACGCCTTTTGAACCTCCTTCCACACTGACCTTCGTGTCTTTGCTAAGGCATTGCTCTCACCTCCTCTCCTCCGTTCTGCAGGTTATGTTGTGTGTTATTCTTGCAGTTTCATTTTCCCTTTCTTTAATATGTTAGTTTCAGAGGCTCATCCAGATTACCATTACCATATCTGCTCAGCCTTGGCCAGAGATAGGACCAGGGCTGGAACTGGGGGAGCTTCCAATAGCTTCTCTCAGGAGCCAGCCCCTTTGGGCTTCCCTGCTTCCAAAACACCACTACACTAACCCAAGACCAGTGATAATGCATGTGTCAGTAGCTACTGGGGTCCCAAATGGAAGTATGTGAGAAGACACAGAAGGAGACACAGGAGGGGACACATGAAGATCCAGGAGGAGACACACAAAAGGGGACATTGGGGAGGATATAGATTGAGATAGGCTCTTGAAGGAGGCACTACTTTCCAGAGGACTGTGTCCCATGGATATGCCCATGCTGGAGCATGTACAGTCCTGAAGGGACTGTGGCCTGTGGAGGAACCCACACCAGAGCAGAGGACTAAAAGAACCAGGAGCAATAGAAAGAAACCACTATACTCTGATCCCAACCTCCTGTGCCACCCATGGCCTCACTGAAGGGACGGAGATGACTTTGAGCCTGGAGAACGGGTGAGAAGGTGTTTTCCCTCTGTTTGTTTTTTTTTATTTTGCTTTCTTTGTTCCTCAACCAAATCTGTAATTAAAAGCAAATCTGTAATTAAAAGTTTATACTAATTGGCTATACATTCAATTAAGTTAAATTCACAGAGGCGAGAATGTTTTGCCCACAACAGGGGAGGAGAAGCTGTCTTCAGTTGAGGTTCTGGAAGGGAACAGAGGAGGTGACAGCACTTCCACAGGTCCTTTATAACCCTAGCACTGTGAAGGATAAGACTTAGTTTCTGGTATGATACATGATATCCATGTAGGCCTTTCCATAGGCCAGCAATGGACTGAGAATCAATCTTATCTGCATAATGTTATGGTGCCTTCTTCTTTAAAGTGTCCATATATACAGGAATAGTACTCAGTTTCACTCTTTCTGGGAGGGTTAAGGTAAGAAAATGGTGGAAATTCTGTATAGAAAGAACTGGCATTGTGGCATGACATGGAAACCAAGTGCCGGCCAGAGCACATGTTTCTAAAAAGGTTTATATTCAGATGACTTCTTACAAAGCTGACATTCCTGTTTCTGCAGTATGAGAACTCTGACAGCTCAGAAGTTTTACTGAAAGGATGTTTCTCTCTTTATGTCCATTTAGGATCTATCTGAGGCTGTAATTTTATTTCTGAGCAGGATACACTTTTTTTTTTATTATTTCCTTTTGCTTTTTTTTCTGATGGGCAAGCAATCATGCAAGAAAGAAGGATGAAATAGATGAGACAACAAAACCGTATGTCAAACAGAGCCTGGATGTGAATCTCTATCTGTGTGTCTTTCTTTGCATTCATTTCAAATTTCTGAGCATCCTGCATTTCTAGCCAAAAAAAAAAAAAAAAAAAAAAAAGGAGCAGGAGACTGTTAGAAGAAATCTCTGGCCCACGTCAGTATGTGATATTTCATTACAGACCTGAGTGTGATCCAGATGGAGAACACCAGTCTATTCTCTGTAGGTATAATTTAGACTGAGAGTGTAAAGAGGTAAGTTACTACTGTGAACAGTAAAGAACAGATCCAACTCAGTCTGAATGAGTCCAAAAGACTCAGCTTCATTGTAGCACAAAAAAGTACATCAAAGAGTAACTACAGCTCATAACAATGGAGACATTTCAGAGACAGGCACTTGAAAAAGATTAAAAGAGAAATTGTCTTTTTACGACTCTTTTACATGTAGCCACACAAAGAATTGAGACTATTTTGTTATATCAATTAGCTTTACAGCTCTACTTGGTAAAATATGAAGCAAGTCTTGGCATTACTTTCTGCATACCTGAATTAATTCTATAACACAGTTACTCATTAAAGCATATACTGCCTCTGAAAATTTTAGTATTTACAGTTTACTGAAATTTTTATTTTACTAATTCAGTTCTCTGTGTTTGGCTGTAAACACTGTGTATATTAATATTGAATATACTTTAGATCACAATGCTGTTTAATTACCTAAAATGTTTCTTTATTACAGAGAAAGGTAGTTCAATATATAGGAAAATTAATGTGTAATTACTAAGATATTACAATGACAAATGAGTTGAGGGAATGACATTAATATTACAGGGGCACATTCCAAAACACACTAGTTGAAAGAGCTTTGTGTCATTAACTTTATTGGGAGCCCTTCCAACAGACTCAAGTTGAAAGAACTCATGCCATTAATATTACTGGGAGACATTCCAGAAAAGCAGTAGTTGAAAGAGAGTCTTGTGGGATGATTTATTTGTTGGTTTAAGCAGATAATTTAACCCTTTCGGTATTAGATGCTGGATTTTGAGAGCAATTCACTCTTTTAAAGGGAGCTGTGGTATCCTGGAATGGTATTCACTAAATGTTGGAAGCTAACCATTTGAAATCATAAATGTGTCCTTCTGTCGACTCCGAGACCCTTTAAATATTTTTAAGCTCTTTTTTCATGGCACAAACATTTATTTTCCTGGTCCTTCACAACTCAGTCCTCCTGTGTCACCTCTGTCTTGTATTTACCACTGACATGTGCTGTTACTATTATTTTCTCATTTGAAGAGATCTTTTTTTTTCTTTATGCCTGGACAGATCATGCCCCTGCAGAAAAGATCTCAATATTTCTAATGTATTGTCCAGTGCTTCTGCACTGGTAGTAGCATGAAATGCTCACTTCTTCCAAATGTGTCTCTGCATGACTGCCTCACACAGGATGCTCTCTGTGAATCTGTCCTCATGCATGAGGACATTTCTTTCAGTCTTTCAGATGATGAGGGAGACAGGTAGCTTGCATCTTTCTGGAGAATAATGTGTTGTAGTTCTGTTCTGTTTCCACATCTTTTCACACTTCTCTCTCGGCTCTTGTCTCAGATAATTTTGGGACAGGCTGTGTGTTTTCTGTGCTTGTAAGAAGAGCACTGAACAGTCCTGGCCATTGCAGCATTCCAAATAGCGTCATGTCTATACTTCCATGGCAACATGGCCCATGTTTCACACTGGGGTCTCAGTCCTTTGATCTTCCTGGATACATACATGTTATTTATCACACTAGATCTGATTGTGGGGTGGTGTTGGAAGAGAAGGAGCCCAAAAAGCTCCCTTGTGAAAAAAAAATTGCAAGCATGAACTGGAAAAGAGTGCATGGCAGGGTTTTGTTCCTATATAAAATATAAAAATAAATACTGGCAGATCTGGCTTCTTCAGGCTTCAGGCTTCATGGCCTTGTGTGCCCTTCCTGATTCTCATACTATAGACCAAAACAACATGCCTTAGCCTTGGCAACATGCAACAAAACATTCTTGTGTTAGATTGTGAGGCAGCCATCTAGCTTTCTCTTCACTGGTGAAGAGGACAGTGCTAAACAGCTCTTAAAGAAGTGCCAGCTGGGGTCAAGAGGAGATCAAAACTCATTGTTTCACCAGTTCAGATTAATAAAACATCATCTGAGGCCAAAGATAAAAAGCTGGAATTTGAGGAAAATTACAATATTTCCAAAATATGCACAAAAACTTGGTGAAATAACTATCCAAGATGCCCATGATTCCATGTGATCACCCCAAGTCCAGTATAGAGGTGACAGAGCCCAAGATATGGGTTTGTGTTTCAGCATCTCCAGGTACCCCAGATGGTGGTAACAGTGGTGAGGACCACAGGAAGAAGTGGACAGACACACAGTCATGGCGTTCATCAGTCTCCTCACTGACCAACACTGCTGTGCAGGATCAAGGAGAGGTGCCTCTACAGATTCACACAGTTTTATACCCTAGCACTGGGGAATTTAGGTGAAAGTGTCTCCCTGGAAAACTGAGATAAAGGGAAATTTCCCAGTTAAAACAGTCTTGTGTCATGGTTTGAACTGGAGGAACTGAAGAGCTTCTCAGACTCTGAGATGGGCAGAACGCAAAAAGGAGGGATCTATTTCCTCCCATTTCCTGCCATAACCTATAAAAGATCAAAAAGCCAGCAGCTCCTCCCTGCCTCCTGCTGACCATGCTACTGTTGGTCCCTGCAATCTCACAACAAGCTATAGGGTTGTATATATATATACGTATATATATTTGTATATACTTGTATATATTTGCAGTCTTTCATTACCTTTCCCTTGTGTTAGTAAAATCTGTATCAAGATTTAAGTTTCCAATTTAAGGTCTCCAGTCTTTATTCCCCTTTTATCTTCACTTTGTGGAGGAATTTTGTCATCAGGTTTGTGACCAGCCCAAACTGCTAAACCGTGACACCTTGTCTGAAAGCATCTGAGATGAGAGAGGGTTTACTCATTCTGTGCTAGACATCTTTGCTTCAGCTAATAGGTGTAAACAAACCTGAGTTATTCTTCCCAGGCAAAGTTATAACACTGCCACTGACAACATCAGCAGCAACAGCAATGGACAAATTATGTAGCAAGTCCAAAAAAGAGGTTAAGTGCCTGTCTCTGTCATACAGAGAACTGGAGATACTTAAAACTCAGCTGTACAAGATCCTGAGCAACCTGACTTAGGCTGACTGCTTCAAGCAGAGTTGTATCAAAGAACAACAAGAGGTCTCTTGAATTACTTTGGTTACTCTTTGAATCTATGATTCTAACACAAATCTATGTTAAAGTATCATCACATTCAACTGCAGGGGAGAAGGAATCACTTAAAAGCCCCATGTAGAGTCCAAATGAAATAATTGGTAGTGATTGTGAAGGTACAATGTAAAGTTTGAAAGCTCTTCACAGGCTGAACTTATGGGTTTTGGCCATGTTTGTGATATGCATGATAAATAGAATAAATATAAACAGACATCATGGACTAATTTTCAAATTATTTATATGTTCAGCACTTTTCCATGTGGCAAATTGTTCACTACGTGAGACAGATAGTGACAAATAATATGTGTAGTATGAGACTACAATCTTTTAATGACAGTCCATATCTGGGACTAATTCTTAAAGGAGGATTCAGGTATCTGTAGGCTTAAACATGAAATCCTATTCTGTAGGCTTGTCTTTCAAGGCCAAAGTACATTTGCAGCTGTATTCAACTAGGAGATGTGTTAGTTTTAAGTGCAACCATGTGTATCCAAGCACAAGAACCCAATACCAAAGAAACAACTTTCTGGTGTCCAACATGTAGCAAAGCACTACTCTCTCCTTGTCATCACAGTATCTGACTCTGTTCTTTCTCCTTCAAAGTTTGATGTCAATACGCATGCACTTGGCATATATATACTATGCAGACATAACAGAAGTTCACACAGTATCATAAGAACCATTAAGAAACATGGATTTTACCTCAATTGTATGAATAAACAATAAAAAAAAATCTCAAGACCACAGAACCAAAAAAACCCATACACAAGACAGACAAGGGGGAGGGGAAAGGAAGAACATATAAGCACAGCAAACAATGTAGTAGCAAACATTTGCTCTATTAGTATTATTATTGGCTTTATTTGTTGCTTAAATCTTTTAAGTGGAGTGCTGAGAGAACCTGGGTACATAAGAGCAAATCTGGGAGAGCAAATGGCAAATCTATAAGGACAACAAACTATAGAGCTAAGACAGAAGCTAAGACAGTGGCTCTGTCAGCTTTGCTCTTTGGCTGGTTCAGGACTGCTCCATCTTTTGCAGGTTTTAAAGCCTGTATGGCAAGGGAAGGAAGCCATCTAAGTTCTTTCCAATTTACCATCTGTATGGGCAGTGGTGTGCTCCCACATGCCCTCATCAGAATGTGTTTAAGCACAGTAACTTCTGCCTTGTTCCTAGCTTTCATTTCAGTGGAAACTGGGAAAGCTGTATCTTCACTACCTCAGATGCACTTCCAGCCCTGGTCATCTAGATATAGCCCTAGGGATACCTAGACCATACTTCTCAGTTTGTAAAGTTATATAGCTCTGCAAGAATCTTAAAGCATCTGTTACCTATGAAGAGTATGAAGAAAAAAAGGATAAGTACTAGAGTTTTAAAAAATAACAAAAGCAATTAGCAAAGGGTGGTCCTACCAGGCAATTCAAGAAGGACTTTCAGCCCCAGATTTAATTTTGATTTAAGGAAAGAGAAAAGGTCATTCTTGCACTCTTGCTTTTATAAAAGAAGAGCATGTAGGTCATTTAAGGATGAATAAACTAAGAGAACCAGAAATGCTTTATGTTGGCTCAGATGAACAGAGATACTGAGGAAACTCTTGAGATGTGTTGCATATGCCAGAAGAACAAGCCAAGTCAAGCAAAAGAGCTCTTATTGGTGGCATTGGAGAAACTGTTCCCCTGGAGCAAAATAGGCTTGGATTTGCTTAGATTGGCCAAGAAAATAAATGCACTGTTTTCTGGACTACTACTAAGAAACAGTATTTTGTAAATTTTGGGTATAGACAAGTTACTGCTAGTGTGCCCTTAGACATGATCCAACACTGACTTTGAAAATATTTACTGCAATTAAATTTTGGATGTAACAACTAAATTCATGTTGCCACCTGTAGATATTTGTTTTAGTAGACAGAGAGAATTTCAATTCTTTTACTGAAGATATAAATGGACGTTAGGGCTTTGTGGAAGTATAAATACAGCTAGATGCAATGCTCACGGAGTTCCTAAAAATCCCTTGACTGGAAGCAAAATACATGCACATGACGGAAATCATTGCTCAGATAACAAAGTATACAGAGGAAGTACAAATTCCAATTTAAAGTGTCTCATGTCTTGCATTCTGATTATAGGACAATTGATGAAATTTCTCCAACTTCCCCACTATTCCTATTTGTACTGTGGTTTGACTGAACCCTGTAAACCTTAGATGTAATCCCACACAGTTATCCCATATGTTTATGAGAGTGGCATCAATAGACCAGTGCTAATATCTTCACTTTCAGGAGGGGAAGTAAGAGTCATTCACTTTGACTTTCTTTTCCTTTGAGATAGTAATGATTAGGCAGTTATTACAACAGATAGGACAGCTAAATGCCAGGTCCTTAATACTATTAAAAATACAAACATAGTTTCATATTACCCAAGGTTTTGATATTTCAAAAGTGGCCTGCCATTGAAAGGCACCTCAGAGATTAGTCAAACTCAGTTGTCAACCTCAGCATATGATAACCAGTTTACATGGTAAATTGATTACAAACATTTAGAAGCAGGGTCTAAACATGTTGCTTAAGGACTGATATTTTAAGTGTTTTGGTCAGGAGGCTGAGCAAAGATCAGCCTCTTACAGACAGATCTGCATGCATGGAAACTCTCTTTAGATTATACCCCCTTGCTGGTATAGATGAGTAAGAGTAGAAGATGGAGGAAAGAACCAATGAACATGTTTAAATGAGGTTTCTGTCCATTTCATATTGCATATTTATCTAAAAATTAATACAAACAAAAATACATATTATGGTCACCACAACTCTAGTAAAAGGCCTCCTAATCCTTCATTCTAAACTGGGAGACATAATAACGCCTCAGACTTGACACCTGGATGGCCCGGGATATAATAAAAAATAAGCAGCAAGTAACCAGAGCTCTAAATCTCTCACCAGAAAGACTGGTGCCTCTGTACTTCATGGAAAGACCTGCACACTTTTTTTCTGCTTCTATCCTTCCCATACCTCTGCCTTCTCTCCTATTGTTTAATTAATCTATTATTGGGTCTTCACATACATCACATGGTTCAGAACTATAGAGAATTATTTGTCTGGAAAAATTAGGTTTATTTTCCCAGGTTTCTAGGTGAATATTCAAACCTGTTTTAGTAAAGAGGCTTCTAGAAGCCTTTTGGTGCTACCAATAAGGCCTGACAGAATGATTACCGCTATTAAGTTTTATCTGGGAAAATAATCTTCAGTGTACAACTCTTACCTTTAAAGGGTTCATCTTGGGAAGTGTGTCACTGATCAAAAAGTATCTTGCTCCATTACCACAGACCCTGAGACTATATCTAAGCTGCTCAACACAGCATGCCACTTGGGCTGGCCTGAAGGCACCATCTTGCTTACTTCAAACTGGTTTAGGACTAATGTCCAAGAGTTTTGTCTTGGAGATGATGAGTTGAAGCAGTCCAAGGTAGAGCCAAGAAATGGGATAGGTATTAAGCATTGTACAGTGCCTGAATTATTTCCCCAGCCCCTCTTCTCTTCAGCAGAGATCACCGAGCCCTACCTTCACCTTTCATCAGAGTAATATGGTAAGAACATACAGCTAATGTATGTTCATTAGGTTCAGTGCCTGAACCTTTTTAGAGGAAGCTCAGAAACAGCTTGGTAGTTAAACTCCCTGTTGCCCAAGGGACTGGGCAGAGTTTGAATCGTATAGTTTAATTTTATGCTGAAAGACAGAAAAGCAGAGTGAACAGAGGGAGCTGCACCTGAGGTGTTAATCAGAACCGACAAATCCAGCAACACATTCTGGAGTGTATCAGATGTGAGACAGATCAGAACCTGTCCAAGCAATATGGAAAGGCTGATTCTGAGCTCATGCCTCTTTCAGGCAACAATGACATTTACAAAGAGCTGCAGTAATACAGTTCAAGAAAGCATAGGATGTCACTTGAACTAAGATAGATAGAAGTTAGCTCTGCTCACTCTTTTGGATTGCTCCTCAGAAAGATTTTGTTACTTCAAACTATTAATTGTATGGACATCCTAGTACATAGAACTCTAAAATTTTTGTGGGAAAAGACCCTTAAGATCATTGAGTCTAACCATTAGCCTAATTCTACCAAGTCTGGTGCTAAACCATGTCCCTAAGTGCAACATCAACACACCTTTTAAACACTTTCAGTGATGGTGATTCGACCAACCCACAGAGAAGCATTTTCCAGTGTTGATAACTTTCAGTGAAGAAGTTTCTTCTAATATCCAATCCAAAACTAATGGATACATGGCTTTTCAATAAGGCTTTCAGACCACAGCCTTACACCATAGTTTACTTTTCTGTGTGCAATGTTCTCCTGCACCATTCAAGGTGCATTCAAAGTGCAACAAAGTCCTAGGGAGTCTCCTGGAAGCAGTTCTGCTGAAGCTGACACTGACACCACAAAAATTCCTGAGGGAATGGTGCTAACAGCTCTTTGGAAGGGTCTTGTGAGTAGGGATCTCAAGCCTGTCAGCCATCATGCCCAGAGGATTGGAAAGGTCTCATTGCATTCATCTTTCCGCCCTTTGATGGATGAATTGTTTATCCACATAATCTCTCACAGAGCAGCTCTTCTGCCAAAGCAAGGAAGTGACTTAGTTGTCACCTCAAAGCCTGTGCCATGCTCAAGCTTTATTGGCTTAATGCAGCTTTTAAAATACGCTCCAGGCACTATAAAGCATCCTAAGGATTCATAGCCTGTGACAGAGCACATTTCTGGACCAAAAGCTGCTAGGGATATTAGGTTACATGAACAGTCAGCTGTAAGCTTGTATCCTGTGGTATTTTCTCCTGGAAATGGGAACATAGCCATTTAAAAAATAAAACAAAACAAAACAAAAACCTCCAGAGTGTTGGTCATACTTTTAACACATGTTATTAATTGCCCTCTGTGACAGAAAAATATTTTTTTCTCATGCAAAAGTCTGTTACAAACATGATCTTGAGGGTTTTTTAAAAAATAATATTTTAATAATGCCCTCAGGCATTACCTCTCTATGATATTTTGGCAAGTAGGAGGTGTACTATCATGTCCTGAAATACCATCTGATGAACAGTAAAAATAAACCAATGTATGTAGTAACTCTGTCCTGCAGAGCTGCTAGAGGCACTGCCTAGCTTAATATAAACATCCTAAAATATATAAACATGTACTGATTAAAACTTACCACTTACAATTCAAAAAATGTGAATAAAGCGAGAATGAAAAAAGGGGTTTATGATCTAAATAAACCCAGAATCACTGTTGTTTAGAATAAATTAATTCAGATTCATCTAACTGGTCCTAGATCAATTACTTTAAAGCCAAGTCCAGGTCTAGCAGCTGGAAAAGGTTGGAAAAGTTTTCTCAATAAATAATTCCACTGTTTTCAAATGAAACTAATCTCTACAACACTACTTGGTATGCCTGCTAATAGAAGAATTTGGCTTCTAAAATTTGGCTTCTAAAAGTCAGGCAAAAAACTATTACAATCATCAATCTTTTTTTTTTTTTTTCTGAAAAAAGTTCTGTTAAATTACATCCTAGCTTCCCAGAAATCATCAATGGGAGTAATCACATGTGCTTTGACTATAGTGGGAGCTTAGACATGCAGTTCATTTGCAAGCATTACATTCATGCCTCTAGAGTCTGTTACTAAATCCCACTCTTAAGCAGCTTAAGTGATGAAAAATTGAGAATTTATTACTCCATTCAATATCTTAAATACAACAGGCCGTCACGTTAAGCCTCCTGCTTTCCATTAGAGAAGAGCAGAAGCCTCCCAGAAGTCCTGTCCTTTATTTTCCGGTCTCATGTGGATGTCTCAAGACACCCTATGGCAACAGGCAAATATGTTTAGACATCTGAACGGGTTCCTGCATGTCAACCTTTACATGAGTTGAACAGTGTCACAGAAGTGCCTGTTTCTCTTTACTGATCATAGAGAAAGAATAGTTGGTGAAGGGACTTGAGCACAGCTCCTATGAGGAGAGGCTGAGGGAGCTGGGGGTGTTCAGCCTGGAGAAGAGGAGGCTCAGGGGAGACCTCATCACTCTCTACAACTCCCTGAAAGGAGGGTGTAGCCAGGTGGGGGTTGGTCTCTTTTCCCAGGCAACTCTCAGCAAGACAAGAGGGCATGGTCTTAAGTTGTTCCAGGGGAAGTTTAGGTTGGACATTAGAAAGAATTTCTTTACCAAGAGGGTGATCAGGCAGTGGAATGGGCTGCCCAGGGAAGTAGTGGATTCTCCGTCTGTGGAGATATTTAAAAAGAGACTGGATGTGGCACTCAGTGCCATGGTCTGGTAACTGCAGCGGTAGTGGATCAAGGGTTGGACTCGATGATCTCTGAGGTCCCTTCCAACCCAGTCGGTTCTATGATTCTATGATTCTATGGTAGTGAAGGAATCAAAGCTGAACAGTTGTTTTGTGCAAAGGTGGTAGTGACTCAAGAGCATCTTCAGGATGAACTTTTCCCCATTTGAAAAACCCAAAAGTGGAGCTAGGTAAGTAAAGTACAACCCAGCCTGTGTGAAGATCCAGAGACAGATACCTTCTCTTCAAGGTGCATCAAGTGAAGAAAGGAAAAGGAAAGCACCAGTGTCATTTCCTATCTGTGACTCTCATCCTGAAGAGAGAAAAATATTCTTAATACCAACCATACAGCCTCCAGATACATTTCATTGTTTCCCTGTCAGTACCTAGGAATTACCTACTTTAGAAAAACTCTGCCTTCCATGTTTTCTTCAGACTTAAAGGATGACTGGTGCAGGGACTCTCCAGATAAAACCCCACCCCAAGAAAATTTGGTCTTGGGCCAGGGAAAACTGCAGTTTCCAAACTTCAAGTGTAACAATGAAAAGCACGTATTTCAGAAGAGCTCTGGGGAGTGAATGATAAAACATACTGAAAATAAAAACTCCAGAACCACCAAACAGCAAGAAATCACATCAGCCACAGGGAATTTCAAAATAGAAATTTAGCAAGGAACTCATACAGCCATGTGAAGAACTAATTCTTAATAAGATGGATTTGGTTGTGTGTTAACACTGAAAAGAAGAGCTTTACAATGACAAAAAATCACGTATGTTTCTATACACTGATAGCAGCTAAGAGTTTCTTCGCTTTTCACTGTGAAAACCAGGGTAAGGGGGCTAGCAAAATGTGGTTTCCACAGTAAAGATCACTCTTTCATCTGATAATTAAAATCTTGTGTTAATCCCCAGGGAAGCTGTTGTTGAACCTTTCTTTTATACCTGGACACCTTTTTCAGAATAAGTTTTTTTAATTTGCTTTAATCTAAGTGCTAAGAATTTCCATTTTCTATAGTTAGTCTTCTCAATAAGAGATAAAATTACAGTACTGTCTTTTCTCTAAAAATCACTCAGTCCTTATCCTCTTGTGCCATGGTGGAAAATCTCTTGTTTTTCATTACTCCAAGTTAAATCTCAAGGGCCATCCTCCCACCCTGGAGCTATTATGTACTGGAAAATTTGTCTTGATTTTGCTTTTCTGATTCCTAAAAATTATTCTGTTTTCTCAGAGTCTTTTAATCAATGGTTTCTTCATCTGCAGCAATGTTGTTAGTAGTGTAAAATATTTCTGCAAGATCACTCTTTCCCAAGATATGCTTTGTCTGCCTTAGATCTATCACTTTACTAGAACATGCCACTCCTTAAAATAATATCTGTATGTACAGTAATACAGCCAAGCTTCATCATCCCTGGTTATCAGAACTTACCTGAGGACACTGAGGCAGAAATGTAAATATTTAATGCTTATCTATAGTAAACGGAGAAAACTAAGAATTTCAGGAAGACTAAATCACCTTCCTGATACATATTTCCTTCCATTGACTACATCAGTAGATGAAATGAATGTTTTAGATACTGTAGTTAGATGCCTGACTTTCATGGGAATATATTCAATAATTTAAAAATATTACTTTAAACATAAAGTGGTGAGGGCAAAGTCAGGAACCTCTTGTGAATGTACCTCCATATATTTTGCATATATTATAGTAAAAACAAAGCTATTGTACTGCTGTCAGGTTGAGCTAGCCAGTGTGATTAATGGCAAGCCTTGATTTAAAGATCTTAAAGATCTTTTAAAAGATTTTTAAAGATAAAAAGATCTTAAAATCTTTTTAAAACTGTCTCTATAAAACCCAGAAAATTAAATATTGTGTAATTTCCTAGAAGCATTATTAGCTTCAAAACAAAACATAAACTTCTTTATTGTGTGGGCCCCCTTCTTATAAAATTTTTTAATAGATAATTTATAGTTTTTGTGCACTGAATTCTGGTATAAATGATAACTCAATTCCTAGGAAACGTTTTTTGCTCTAAGGACAAAAGACAGACCTGATTTTTTTCTCTGTTAGCTCTTAAGGAAGGACTGCTTCAGCACATAGCTGTTACTTTGTAAAGTACACATCAGTACTGGATATGTTCCATTTATATCTGTTTAGAAATGCATAAAGTGTGAGTGACTTTAACTACTGGGAAAATAAGAGGTTCATGTAACTCCAGGAGTCAGAAGTAAACAGTTTGCAAGCAGAATCCATGAAAGAATATACTTGGAATTGTGCAGAGCTGTGCAGAGGAAAAGCAGCAAGTGATGACAAATTAATGTTTAAGAACAAAAATCGTAATTTGGCAGTGCATTGACAACAAGAATGTGATGAAATTATAAAAATGAGGACAAATGTCTTACTGCTACCTAATGAGTATGTTAAGTACCTCCCTTGTTGCCAATCAGCGTGTAATTTCTGCACAGATTCCAGTGGAAAATTGATTACAGTATGTCATATTTGCTTTAATCTGTCCAGAGTAACTTAGAAATTGTGCTTCAGATATAAAAAGTTTACTATGGAAACAGCATAAATACTGTATGTGAATATATGTACAAAGCAGACAGAGAAAGTTTATCTTCCAGTGCCATTTAAGTCTTTCAAAATTTTCCCACAGAAACATGTCAAATGACATGGAATCCCTTATTTTTGAATGCATAAAAACAGATTCCATAGTTATCACCAGGAACACAAGCAGCATTTGGATGAAATGTACCTTAATTTTGACAAGAAAAGAGGTTTTTAATTCACTAATTAATTCACTCATTTTAATTCACTTGTTGAGGTTTGTGCACTGCAGTAGTAGTCACACGGAAAATTTACCTTCTCAAAGCTGGAAGGCTTTTCCTTTCTACCCTTTAAGTTCTAAATCTAGATTTGGATTTAGAATCCTCTGTTGGTTTTTGAGTTTTCTTTGTATAATTTAGCCACTGTTTTATATAAAATACTTAAAACTAATAAAAACAAATACTTCTTAAGAAGCTTTAAAAGACATGGAAGCAATGAAAATAAGCACAAAGTTATCTCCACCAATGAGTTTCCTATCTTCCTGTGTCCGTCTTACAAACTTTAGGCTACTCACATCCAATAGTGCTTTGCAATGTATATAGAACTGAGAGATGAGAGAGCTTTCCAGTGCCACAGCCCAACAGAACAAAAAGAGGCATTCCTGCAGCTAAATCTTTGCTCCAAAATTAAACGCATCAGCAGTCCCCTTGAAAACAGTATCTCCTTTGATTTGGTAGGCACCAGATTAGCCCTGAAGCACAAAAGTCAAAAACAGTTCCACAACTTACTATTTTTTTAGCCTTTCAAGAGAAAATGAGACCAAATAAAACTCTTATTCAACCAGTGTGAGTAATAAATGACTATTTAATCTAAAGAACCTTTCCTGACTGCAGTGAGAACTGAAGTCACCTTCTCAACCAGCAAGCAATGCACTCATCTGTACCTGAAGTAAAGATTGCACCTGAATATCAATATCAGACTGAAATCCAGTTGTCAGTATGGAAAAATGCTTGTCAGAAAGGGATGCCACAAGAAGCAGAAGGAACACAGCGATGTGAAATGTTTTAACAGTTTTAGAAGAGTTTGCAACAGGTTTTGCATTAAATTCTGTGATGCGCAAGGGGGAGGCTGTGGAAAGGGAGGCAGTGGAAGCAGCTCCAGTGCATGGTGTAGCAATGGAGCCAGGGTTTGGAAAAGAGGAGCACAGTCCTGAGACAGGCACCTGCAGTCCTCCTTGATGCACCATGCTAGAACTTCTCTAGATTTGGAAAAGCTGATGTGGTGGTGCTCAGGTGATACAAATCTAAGTGACCTTCACTAGACAAGAGGTAAGAAAGGTGGGATTTATTTAGAAGAGGACTGTGCAATGTGTTTTCTCTGTAAATCTTTTTATCAAAGAAAGGGAAACATAGAAACATAGAATGTTTTGGGATGGAAGGGACCTTACAGATCATCTAGCTCTAACCCCCTTCATGGACAGGGACACCTCCCACTAGATAAGGTTGCTCCAAGACCCATCTAACCTGACCTAGAGTGCTTCCAAAAATGGGGCATCTACAACCTCCCTGGGAAACCTCTTCCAGTGTCTCACCACCCTCACACTACAGAATTTCTTTCTAATGTCTAACCTAAATCTACCCTCTTCCAGTTTAAAGCCATTACCCATTGTCCTATTACTATATGTCATTGTAAAAAGTCTACCTCCAGCTTTCCTGTAGGCCCCTTCAGGTACTGGAAGGCTCCTATAAGGTCTCCCCAGAGCCTTCCCTTCTCCAGGCTGAACAACACCAACTCTTTCAGTCTGACCCCACAGCAGAAGTTCTCCAGCCCTCTGATCATCTTCATGGCCCTCCTCTGGACTCACTCCAACAGCTCCATGTCATTCCTGTGTTGGGGCTCCAGAATTGGGCGCAGTACCCCAAGTGGGGTCTCACCAGAGCAGAAGAAAGTAGACTGAATGAAGGTACTAGCAGAGTGTTTAGGAGTAAAGAAAAAAAAAATAAGGCTACAAGAGAACATGTACCAAATCATAGTCACTGAAATATAATTTGTGATAGCCAGTAAATGGGAAAGATACAGTTGGAATAAAAAACCACATTAGTTTCCTTTAACACAGTAAGAGCCCTACAAAAAATGAGTTGACAGGAGGGCAGATGAGCTTTGTTGAAGATTAAAACCATAATAAAACACAGCAAAGGCACATTTCTTGTAGTTTTGATAGGAGTACTCCTTAAACTGGAAATAAAGAACCACACACCAAAGTGTTTCTGCTGTTTTGGGTGTCCCTTGGTGGAATTCAGTATTGTGAAGTATTTGCTATCTGCTCTAAAAGATGTGTTTACTTTGGCTATTACTGATAAGGACTAAGTGTCTTTCATTATAGCCAGTTGGGTCCCGTTTGGGCATGTATTATTTTGGGAACAATATAGTTGACTTTTCTCAAATGTTTGACGATGTACTCCCTATCCTAAAGGTAATATGATTAATTTCACAGAGTATGAAAGATCCTCAGGCATACATTGTGGTAAATGTCACTAAATTTCACCAAATTTCATCAGAACCACCAAGACTGGGTGAATACCACAATTCGTAAATCCTATAGCTTTTAATTTCCGTACACTAGGACTTTACTTATCCAAAGAGGAAGGAGTCATGTATTTTAAGCTTTAGGTGGTAAAGTATCCTATTATCTCAGAATCAAAACTTTCAGACTTGTAAGTGTTTACTCTCCCTCCCATCCTCTGGGCAAACAAAATGCAGTGCAGTTTACTAGTGCTCCAGGGGAGTGTGTGTCATGCACAAAGCTTTAAAAGTTCCTGTTTATTCTGAGTGGATATTTGAGATCCTGGGACACAGATCATAAAACTAGGCCTTTTCTTCTTTCATACTTTGCCAGCAACAGACTGCTCACTCTTCTGTAGTAGCATACATGCAAACATAAATATCAACTCTTGGATCATTTGAACAACCACATAAATGAAAATTAAAACAAAGGTGAAGAAATTTGAGAGTCATGTACAGCTTATCTGAGTGTTAATGATGTCAGCCATCTACTTAAAGAGTAAGACTGTAAAGATCTCTTAAGAGCAAAGTTCTAATTAAAGCATCCACAGACAGCTACCAATATTTAAAAAAAAAAAAGCAAAACCACCCCACAATTATCCTATGCAGCATTACTCCTAGTCCTAGTAAAAAACCCCACCCCAAGTCAACAAAGCTTTGCAATATTACTGAGTCATATGTTAGTGTGACAACTCCTGTTTATCTTAACTCTCTGCAGCTTTAAACATGAAATCTAAGAGGGAGGAAGCAGGAAGACAATTTAGTAGTCAAGAATAGCTGGTGTGAAAGGAAGGGAGGGAGCTTTCCCCTTGAGCTGTGAAAAGATAACTTGCAAAGTATTTCTCTTTTTTTTCAAAAAACACTTAAAATCAGGGATCGTGAATTACTGAACCCTCAGGTTCTGGTACTTAAAGAAATAATTTATACTAACTATGTGTTCTCCTTTTTTTTCAAAAACCAATAATCTGGTTTTGGTCTGAAACGAGCAAGAAAAATGTAGGTGACCTGTGTATGCATTCAAATGTATAAATCTTATTTGTGTTACATTTTCTATAGTTGAAAGCTAGTTTCATAGCTCACAATAGAAAAAGTAATTTTAAGCAAGTTCTTGGCATTCAAGTACAAGAAGAGTTTTGTTTCTAGTTATGGATTTTAAAGCGGTTTTAGGGATTGCCTTTTTATATATTTATGCTTCCTCTAGAAAGGGGGAAGATGTTCCAGGACTTTAGATAGCAGTGCAAGTGTCCCCACTTGTTGTTTTTTGTTTGTTTGTTTCTGTTTCTATAGTACCAGAAAGTACCAGAGGTTCTACAGCACTTCTCATCTCTGCATGATTACAAGGACCTAACTTGCATAAATCTGCAATCTTGCCAACAAGTGGAAGGAAGATTTAGCTGCCTGTGGCATTCTCTTCTCTATTGCAGCAACAAAGTTACACAGTGTTGTAGTACCTCCACTCTAAAATTCATTTTCATAGCTCAAAATAAGCCAGCATGTGATTAAGCAAACTGATATTTGCAGAAGAAATTTTGAGACTGTTAGAAAAATGCTCTACAACTATTTTTAGCACTGAAAAAGCAGTATGCTAGTATAGCACCCATGCCAGAGATGACCAAATATTTAAGCAGCACTCGTTTTTTATTTATGTAGATTCTCATAGATAGACACATCATGATTGTTTGATGGTGACCTCTGATGTGAATGCAGCTTTTCCAGACGGCAGAGCACTTGGCACAAGCCCAGAAGTCATGAGACTTGCATGAGACTTGGACATTGCCATCTGTACCTCCGACCTCTATTGTAAAATGCCAAGAACTGCTACTGTTCTTCCTTGAATGGCTGCTAAAAAGCTTAACTAATCACCATTAGCAAAGTACACTGGGGCTTTCTCAAAGCATGAGAGATGTGAACCATGTCCCTTGGTTCTCTGGGACAGAAAAACAAAAAAGCAGAGCCCCAGTTCCATCTTAGGAAATTAAATTTTATTTTAGGACTACTAAGACACTCAGAACAAGCTCATTAGAACAGTAGCTCCATTGAAGTCTGCTGAATTAATGGGATGTATATCAGTAAAAGGTATGGACCTCAATTTTTAAGAAGCAGCATTTTAAAAACATTTGGGAACTGGAAAAAAAGAGATCAAATCTTTAACTCTCCAGGTTCAGAACAGCCCATCCAGAGATGGAAATTCATTGTTACTTAATTAAATATACATTTTAATTAATGTTAGGCACCTATTTTCATGCTTTCAGGATAGGAGTGATACTAGTGCTGTTTAAGAGGTATCTCGGTCAGATTCCAACTACAATTATTAAAAGAATCAGATAGGTGGGGCCACTTCTGAGGCTTCAAAACAGAATTTCACATCCCGTGTGCCGTGAAACAACATCCATGAAATGTTCATTTCACAGAGTACAAGCTCTCTAAACTGTTTTTGCAACTGTATTTTCACAGCATTAATTTCCCTGGCATCTGGAGTGATTATAGAGCCTTGCTCATCCTCAGAAAAAGCAATCATGTTTCTGCCAATATCTAAGAAGGAAAGCTGAAACAGTACTCAAAATACATCTTGAATAAATGTTCAAAAACATATCCCTGGGGTAGTTTCCCTTGTTACTGGCAAATCTCGTTTGCGTGGGTCTGACAAAGTGGTTTTGAACTACGGAAGTTTAATACTGCAAAGAATTTCTGATGATGGTAGGACATGGAGTATGACAAGCTCAGAGCAAGTCTCCATGCTCATAGTTCACCAGTCCTTGCCACTGAAAAATCTTGTCAAGTGTATTGAGATGCATACGTGTTTTCTTCTCTTTTTTAGTGACCGGAATTCGCCATCAATTTACAAACTTTTGCCCCTACCTTTCTTGGGAAACCTGCTGATTTTTAACAACTTTATTAGTTGTTAAACTTTATTAGTTTTTAACAACTCTTTATTAGTAATATGAGATTCAAAACTCCCTGAGCTATTTTTCCTAAATGATTAAAATAATATGGTCAATAATATGCTACTGAAGTGAGAAGCAAGGTATATATTTTTACCAGTGAGAAGGGCTATTAGGAAAAGAAAATATATATAATACCAGGGTATTTTTCTTACTTTCCTTCTCCTAAGCAGTTCAGATACTGATGAGATGACTTCCCAGAGATTCAGCTAAACACAGAGGTCAACTGTGAGGTAAGGGGGTAAACTTGTAGAAAACAGGAAACATTTTAATCAGTGTGGAGTCATTAAAACAAAGCAAACCAAATAAAAACAACGCCACTAGAGCAATACTCATGCTCTAAATAGGTTTAAACCTGTATCAAAATCTATCAGGTGAGCAAGAGGACTCTATTGTCAGAGATGCCCTCCCACAACCATCTCGGAAGTTGTCACTCCAGTGGTGTTGTGAGACTATGTAAAGTCCTGCCCAGGAAGAAAGAGTCTGAGCTGCTTATGAAGTCCCTCAGACTCTGAAGGCTCTAGGATAATAAGCAATGTAGACAAGGTTTCTATTTATTGAATTCTAATAGGAATTCCCTAAAAAATGAGGAATGATAGCACACAGAGTTACCCTTTTAAGGTTACCCTTTTAAGATGCAATGTTCATTACATCATCTTCTGCTTGTGTAATGTAGAGTTTTCAGAAGCAGAATGTTTCCCAATATCTCAATGGTGCCTGATGCTGGTAATGTCAGAACCATGGAGTAGAAAAAGAAAACCCTTTCAGTTCCATTATTCTTTTGGCTGCTGGAACGTTCCCCTGGTATTCTGGCTGAGGCACTGCTCTGCAACATCTTGATTAGAGTAGGCTTGATTTCATTTGGATACAGAAGGAACTTTGCATCATTTCAGGTAGTAAAATGCTCACTGATTTCTTCCAGGCTGAAGAGACTGCAGGCATGTATTTTTTCTCTTCAAAACTGAAAGCCCAGCAACCTTTATAAAGAAGTACTCCATGAAAGCATTTGCAAAATATTTAGTGGATGAATCTATTTGCCTTTGGCTATGACATTCCAGTTTTCATCTGCAGAGCAATAGAAAGAAACATGTTCATTTGGCATATGTTTTTAAGTATGGCAACAAAACACTGAAGCAATTAATACAAGGGTTTGAGACTGCTAATTTTCCCTTCCGTGATCTTCTCTCTCCTGGTCACATTTTGAAAGAATAATTACAACTCTTGTAAGCTATTTCCAGAAAAAAAAAACAAAAAAAAAAAACCCAGACAGAAACCACAAGTTCTGTCTGCTGATTTTAGTTACTAACATCTGCATAAAGTTTTACTATGCTGAGTACCTCTAACAGCTGCAGCCACTTCCAGGAAAGTAGCAGCCAAAAAAGCTATTACAACACATGCTTTTCAGATCCTTCTGCAGAACATGATCCTTTCTGTGGTAATATACACAGACTTCATCTACATCTTGAACACATCTTGTACCTACATTTGTCATGACTATTTTACAGTAGCGTATTTGGTGATTTTTCCAAGCTTTTTTTTTTTTTTTAAGAAATAGAGCTAATAAGAGAAACTATAGGCATTTAAACTACCTGGCAATTCCTGTATTGAAGAACAGTTTAATCTAAAGTATGGAAATAGTCCCAAGAGACAAACAAACAAAAAACCCAACACAATGTTTCCTTTCCCTCAACCACTATTATTCAAATAGTGGTTATTATGCAGCAACTTGTGTTCTCTCTGGGGTCTGAAGTTTTCAGTAGCCTATTCTGTCCAATTTAATAGGAGAGGCTGAGGGAACCTCAAGACAGTTGCACTCCCTTGGAACATGAGCTGTGACATCCTAGAAATCAGGGTCATTGCTTCTTCAGGAAGCATTGCAACCATTGATAGCTACAGAGATGGCTGCTTCTCTTGGAGGCTTGGAGGCTTATCTTTTAAGGCTGACAGTTCTGCCCAGTTCCTACAAGATACATTTTTACTGATAAGTAGGAGTTTAAGCAGCATGTCCACAAGTCATTCACAGTATCCACATATTATTTCACACCCCGGCTCCTTTACAAAGATTGCTTCAAGTAACTCTTGCCATGATCAATTTTGTTCCAGAGGGATTTATCCCTCAACTGCATAGTGGCCATAAGCCAGTTTGTGCCATTTGGCTTCCAGGTCAGGGTTTGGCTCATTGGCCCCTTTTTAATTAGCAGCATAAACTTTGCTTCTAAGAACATATGTGGGTGTCAAACCTCATTAGAGGATTTGTGGTTGTGAATCCCAAGTGAGCAGAGTCATCTCTGTTGCAGACTTCATTCAAGAACCTACAGTCTAGGAAAGGGGAAGGATTTAATTAGCATTTCTTAATCAGTTATCCCTAACGAGAGCACTCCTTGGAGGTGTTTCTGTCTTGCTTAGCAATCAGGATGCATTCTTCTTTGGACTCCTTCCAAGGGGAAATGAATGTCAAATTCATTGCATTTCATTTTGTACCACACAGGCACACAGCTCAACAATCAAATCCACCCCTGCACTCCTTCATGGAGAGTTTTACCTGTATGGGCTTTCACCAGGTTTAGATTTAATCTCTGCTCATACAGCCTCTGCTGATGCAAATTCAAAAAAAGGCCAGAAGCTTCTTGTCTGGAACTACTTAGAAGGGGCTAAGAGGCCAGGCAGGACAGAAATTTACACACTAGGAAAAAAAGCATGTCACAAGATTTTAAAACATCAAATAACAGCATTTTATTCCTTTTCTTTTGCCATTTTTCAATTCATAGTAGATGCAATCACTCTTGCTATTACTTACTCTTTTAAGAGGTCAATACTAAAAAAAGAAAATACCAAAGAAAGTTGCCAGAGACATTTCTCTTTCAAGTCCGAACAAACTAAATTGTATCTGAACTGCTTCATAAAAATACTTCTAGTTTGTTTTCCTTAGTATTATGTTGCATTTTCTCCTTGCTTTTCAGGTTCTTAAGCTCTTCAAGGCAGGGACTTGTTCTTCAGTTGATCCAGTTTTACCTCCTTATCAACGCCACATGCATAGCAGCTGAACAACAGGACTGATTCTGCAGTAACATTGCACCGAACATCAGAAAGCAGAAAGGTAATTTTGTTTACAGCCATCAGAAGACCACACGCAAAAATATCACAGTGTTTGGTTTGTGATGAAAAGTGCATGCTATCCAACACATAATATCAGAACATTAAGTGTCCTAACCCAGATGCTTTGGCTCACTACTACACTTGTGAATCACTTCAATTTAATGTAATGCAATAATAAATACAGATGAACCACAATTCTCCCAGTTTTCAACCATCCTCTCTCTTGCCCTCAGTCTTGATGGCTGGATTAGCATCTGGCACAAATGCAAAAGGACATTAAGGGACAATAATTTTCCTCATTTTAGACTAAGCTTTTCTGATACCTGAATCCTGGTCATATCCATATCCTCTTGTCTCTGGAACATCTCAGGTAAGTCCACTACCTTCGGGATAAGAATCAGTATGTGTAAGATAATGAGATATATGGTACCATTTATAGTGCTTTTAAGGTATCTGGAGATCTTTTAAGATAGCTCTGTTTACAGCTTAAAGGAAACAGAGTAAAGCAAGTGAACTGGCTCAGTTTTCTCTTTTCTATTAGATTTTAAAATAACAAAATGAAAAAGCTAAGCCAGCCCAAAATACAGCTTGTCAGGTAAAAAATTATCAAGTTCCTGGCCTATCCATACACGTTCCTACTGTTCAGGGAATAGTGATAGGAAAAATTTTTACTTTTTCCTTGTACAAAACTATTTCAACAGCTATGAAGCCAAAAGGCAATTAATTCTCAGAAACATGCACTTAACCCAACAAGATAAAAACATGAGGGTCCTAGAAGGGGGAGAGAACAAACAGAGGGGTTGCTTTAAACACCCTTTGTTGTGCTGGGAGGGTGCTAGTACCCTCTGTGAGTGAGAAAATGCAGACTGTTGATGCACATGAAATGATAAGAAGCTTCATTTTCTTCAAAGGAATATTATTTCCAGCAATTAGCTTTATTTCCGATCCTCACCTTTACTTTCACTTTTGTTTGTCCCATTTTGTTCCATAAGATTCAAAACTTCACCAAACTGCAGAATAAGGAACAAAACTGAATGCAGTTTTTTCCTTAGAGATGCCTATGCTTAAGACTCAGCCTTTGCTCATTTTGTGCATTGCTGGCACAAAATAATCCCATCTTCACAGGATAGATGCGTAGAAGAATTTTTTTTCAAATTTAAATTAGAAAGTTCTATTATTCCATTGCTTTTCTTCATTGCTATACAGTCACCTGTTTCCATTAGCATCAGAATTTTTTATTTGCTTCACTGTAGTTCCTGTAAGACCTGACAAATGCCTATGCTATGCGAGGCTTTATGAGTACCTGGCAAGATTGTTAAAGCAAGGACTGTTTAAAAAGAGATTAAATTGGAAAGAACATAAAAATTATCATCCCTAGAGAAGATGCTTGGGTAGGACAACCCAGGTTTCCTGTCTCAGTATCTGTTCTGCAATTCTCTTGCAGCTGGAAGAGCTTTATTGACACAAGGTGCACAAACACAGCTCAGGCAATGCCCTCACATAGACCACCAGCTGCTTCAGGCAAGATTTTTGGGTTGTACTGCAGAAAGTCCTACTTGCTCACAGACACAACTAGAGCACAGACATTTAAGTGTGGGCATGTCAGGCAGGTTTTCTGGTGGCACTGAAGTTTTCATAAGCTGTGTTTATTCTCACTGTTTTGTGATTTTGTCAGCAAGCTGACACATGTCACGAGACAATTTTTCCCATATCTTTTTTTCTCCCAGAGGAAAGGGGAAAAAAAAACCATTTCACAACAAACTTATCTGTTCTGTGGAGCTAAGGAAAAGGCTCAAAATGAAGGGGCAAACCAGCAGTTTACTCCAGTACAAAGGATTAAAGGAATATACAGGAGATGTACTTTCCAAGTTCTCTTCAAGGAGATGTCCTGCTTTTACGTAAACTGCCTTTCATCTTATCACATATTGTTCACAGTGAGGATATAAAGTAGACAGGATATTGAGTGAGGCTACAAAATGATGCAGAAGAAAACGAAGCTCTTTTTAGCAGTTTATGTTCAGAAACACCGCTGAAACACTCCAAGATTTCCACATCTACATTTCTTTCTTGGAAGTACACCTTTGCTTATGCAAACCCGACAAGCACCTGTGATTTATATTTCAAAACAAGATACAAATTTCTTAAGCAAACTGTTGGTTTAGTCTATGCAGAGGTTGTGAGAGTACTCTTGGGTGTACTGCTAAGATTCCCCCAAAGGAGTCCTCCCTTAGGATGTAGTTTATTTTGCTATGCTGCATTACAGAGTTAAAGAGGAATTTTATGAATATCTGAAACCTTTTAATGAATATTGGCATTTACATTCAATCTGCATTCAAGGATTGGGTGCCAGTGAAAAACTATCATTCCACTTGTCTGGAATAACTCATTAAATAAATAGCACTTTTCTTCTTGTTTCCTTTGGAAAACGAATCATCGACAATGCAAAACAATCTAAAACATTGTTTTTAACAGAATTTCCTGTGCACTGAGTCTGGAATTCCACAGAAATACAGAATATCAAAAAAATTCACTGTCCAGACAGTGATTTTTATTCCAAGTCATTGTCACTCAGTGCCGTTGTGTACAAACTGTTTTTCTGAAACAGATTTTAAGATAGAAGCCCTACTCCTGGAAACATTCAAGCTCCGGTTGGATGGGGCTCTGAGCAACCTGCTTGAGCTGAAAATGTCCCTGCTCACTGCAAGAGGGTTGGATTAGATAATCTTTAAAGGTCCCTTCCAACCCAAACCATTCTATGATTCTGTACCACCCTGTAGAAACAGAATAATTAAAGCTCTTTTTAAATGGGATGGAAGAATGTCAGGAAGAATAAAACTGCCAAACATCTAATTTCAGAGGTGTTAAAGGCTGTACTATTTGAGATGGATACAGTTGGAACTGCAAGTACCCAGTGCTTCAGGGAAACATGCCTGTATTGTAAGATTACATTTGGCTCCTCATCAAAGAGTATCACTGAGTTTGCTTACAAATCTCAAGGGTGGACAAGCCATAGATTTGCTATCAGTTATCAGCCACCAGGCTGATAGCACTGAACTAGGTAAGGATATCTTGAAAAGCGAGATAAGCTTCACTAACACTACACATAACTTCTGGATCAGCTTTTGCTTACATCCACCAGATGAGAGCGTGCTTCAAAGGATTCAAGTCCATCTGTGCCCACCCAAGTGGATGCCTCTGTAAATTAAGTGGGATGGGTCCTGTTTTACAACACCAATGTGTATTGACTGTGTATTCGTATTGACTGAAAAGATCATGTGCTGAAAGTGTTCCTTTTCTGGAGGCAGAAGTAGGTTATTTAATGTGTACTCTGATGCCACGATCAGTAAGCCATCAATACAGCAACACCATTTTGTCTGATGCTTTTTTCTTTCTCTTCTGTATAGGAAAATCTTTCCTGTTGTGTTATAATCCTTCCCGTTGTGTACATAATCAGTTACATAATTCAGCGCAGTCAATGACTACCTAGAAAAACACGGGTTAAATCAAAACAAATTTTTAATCATTTTATTTGGCTTAAAAAGGTGATATTTCTTCTTGAGCTTTTACTTCAATTATTTACATTTCAAAGGCACAGAGTGGGATATAAGCAGCATTATGTAAAGAAAATGGATTATAACCTGATGCTAGAACCATTATGTATCTCATAAAGGGGTCAGTAGTCACTACACATTTTGCTAAAAATGAATTCAACACATTTTCATTGGTGTGGTGAAATTCAAAAAACACTTATCATGCAATGAAACCATTCCAACCTCATGTAGGGAAAACTGAAAAGCAAAGTACTAGGAACATCCCAGTATCTTTTTCTATTTTCTATTATTTCAAAAACTAGTTCAAAAGAGTTCAGTTTAGGGGTGTTGTAGTTGACATCCACATCACGTTTTCTACTGCTTCTAGTACTGAAACAAGCCTGGGATACAGATAACAGACTTTGTTTAGTAACATCTGCGTGCAGACTGCAAAGTATGAAGGTTGGCTGAATTGCTAGACCTCAGTCAGGGAATTTGGCTGCAGGCTAATTCTTTCTATAGGTCTGGCCACAGGGACAAAGGAATAATATTTTCTTTTTCTAGGGAAAAAAAGCAGAAATCTCAGGAGCAAGTGAAGCAATCAGAAACAAAAAAAGAAATCTTATTTTCATTCTTTTTACTAAAAAAAAATAATCACAATTAAAAGTTCAATACTAAATGCATGAGCACAGAGAAAGATCTACGTAACAGTAAGATCATGTCTGAAAAGGCAAAACATTATGTTTTGGCTATGCTCACAGAACAAAAACATGTTGGAGTATGATCATCTAGTTGGACTCTGCCCCCAAAATTAGCCTCTTTTAAGCACTCCACTTTAGCAAAGAAAGGGCCAGTCCACTCTCTAGTACCTGGGCAGGGGGCAGCAGACAGCATCAGGGTACCACACGTGCAGCAGGTGGTGCACTCCAGGGCAGCAAGGGGGCTGCTGCAGAGCTCTGGATCCTCACTGCAGTTCCACACCTCATGGCCAAATCTACTCTATGAAGAAGGGATTTTTCTCTTCCCAGCTACAAGACCAACTTACCTGGCTCCACCAGTTTCAAATGCCACACCCTTCTCCATTAAGAGGGCTGAATTCAGTAGTGCATCACCAAATTACTGATGAGAGAGAGAGTGATAGCAGTAATACAGTTGCCTTAATTCTGCATGTTTGTCACATTTTTCTTCAAGGATGAGTCACTCCATGGTCTGTGAACATTATCTATTATCCATTATCCGTTATCTACTATTTTTGATAGCTGTATCTGGGAATTGTGCACATCTTTTGACTTGTGTTGAGATTCCAAGCTTCTCACCACCTCTAAAATGTCAAGGAAGATTGTTAATTGAAGATACTAACTTTTAAAATATTTCTCTGCAGAAACTACGAAGTCTGGCCACCATTCATATTCCAAACTTACTAGCATGATTCACAGAGCCCAATCTATATGCCTATCCATTTTTCACGAGTCAGTGGAAACCAAGATGATCAGTTGCTTTTGTATACATGTACCCATGCCTGCTACAATTTCACACTTTGGTCGAGGTAATACACCAATTAAAAATGAAGAACAAAAGGTACTAACATCAGGATCACACTCCAAAAGGCAAAACTGGGCACTATAATGCTCACAGTGCAAGATGATGGACACGAGGATGGGCCTCTACCCAAATGAGGACAGACTCCTTGGTAAAGTACACAAGAGTTAATTCTGACACAGAAACCACAGTAGTTTTCAGCTAATGCTATGCTCAAAGTACCCTATCATTTATTGTGCCCAGATTTTTAAAACCTCCCATGCAGCATGGAAAACATGAAAAGAAACTGGGACATATTTACTCATACTCTTAAATGGACTGGGGAGCCCTATGAGCTGGGTTCTGCAAAAATACATCATAATGACATTTCAAAAAGTACAGAGCTACTGTTCAGAAAATGGCAGCTACAAGAGGTTTCATACCATGCCTTCTAACCTTCCAACCTTCCTTCTCTGTTCCCCTTAATGGACATTTAAAATATGCCACAAGTGCTGCACCAGGATGTGAGCTGCTTTGTATTGCCAAGCTTTCAGCAATGCAATCAAAAATGTCATAGGGATTATGCCAAAATTAGCATTTAGGCCCTAAAGGATTCCTGGTATCTATTTTTGTGTTTGTTTATGGGGAAGGGCCAAAACCACCTAAGTGCTTGGCTTATATAAAAGACGAATGAGGCTTCCAGAATGAACTTATCTAACCTCTCCCTTCCTTCTTTCCATGCAATGCTCTGCAACAAGTGTTGTTGAACTGCACACATAGAAAGATAATCTCTTGGACCTCTTTAGGTTAAAGCCACCCCCTTGAATTGCACTTGGAAATAACGGGAAGCCTGGACAGCTCAGAGAGCGATCAGATGTGGCCCTGTTGAGGGACCACCCACCCTGGCATTAACTCTCTTTATGTCCTTTAATTTCCCTTTCACTGTAATAATTCAAATTAACTGCTTACCTCGGCAGGCAGCAGCTGGAAGTCCCAATGAAGACAGAAGATGCACCTGCTCACCAGACTGAACATCTGGGTGGGATCTGCAGGTGGAAGTCAGGAACCCTACCAGCCACAAAAGCACACGTAACCAGACAGAGGTCACAAGAAAGCTGTGAATCTGAGGAGATTTAGAGTTTGATATGTAGAAAGAAGGGGGAAAAAAAGATAGCTGAGCAGACGGGATGCAGGGGGTATTGCAAATGAAATGTGACTCGGATGGAACAAGAAAATTAAACCAGACCAGAGGGGCATAGCCTTTCCATCACAAAGATGACAGGGAAAGTCATCCAGGCTTAGCCATTTCCCTTCTTATCCGGAATTTCTGAATTGTTAAGTCATGCCTGAGGACTGAATACCACAAATCCGTTTTTAAGAGAGAGTGTGTTGTTCCTTGAATCTTTTTAATTATGAAGCCTTACTCATCATTTATAGCAGATGTTTATATAATGTTTTTCATAAAAAGAGGCTATTTCTTAGTATTTGTGTTATCATACAGGCATTGTAATGTTGAATCATATTGGGATTCATACTGTACAAATGGAAAGGGAAAACACAGGACTCCATGCATCCAACAGATGATGATTTAGGTATAGCAGGAAAAATGCTGAGGCAACATTCATTAACAGGCTGAAGACACTCTCTGTTTGACTGTAGTTCTGCTTTTAGAGGCACTGCACCAAAGAAAACCTTTGAGGAAGGACTTGAGAGTGAAACAAACCTGAGTCCTTTATGTCAATAAGGAATTCTCCCCAGTGAGGGACACTACAGAAGGGCACTAGGATATGCTTTACTTGCAGCAGGCATAGCACAGGCTGGCATCATGGATACAGACAGGGAAATCCACCACTGAATGACAAACATGTAGTAGGATGGGACCGTGTCCTTGGCTTTGTAAGAGGCAAGTAGCCATATTCCACAGAGAAGAGGAAATCAGTAGGACCATACCAGTGACCCAAGCAGTGACACAGCCAAAGCAGACAGGGAAATTACTTTTATTTGGACAGATCTCACATGCTGAAGGCAAAAGATGACTTCAGGTGAGGAGATGACAGGGATGAAGCAGGCAATGTGTACCTTCAATTTAGTATGGAAAGTACTCAGGGCTTTAACCAGAGTGGTTGTAGAAAAGTCAGACAGTGCCCCAGTTATGGGTCTGAATGCCTGCAAATGTAGTTTTTACTCCCAGTGACAAAAAAAGGGAAGGGGAAAAAGCCTTAGAGAAAGCTAAGCAGAGCACAAGACAGTTTGGACAGAAGGAGGTGGTCATCTTTGGGACACAAGAAAGACTCAGGAGTGGGCTTTGAATTCGTGGACCAAAAGGGAAGAACAAAAGCAGGGGCAGAGAATTCACAAGTGCTCTTTTATACTTAGAAATGAAATTCTGGTTGTGAAATACAACTTTGAGTCTATTTCTAAAGAAAACTGCATGGCCTTGATGTTTCCAATTGCCCTGGAGGAGTTTTTTATTCACAAAATCAAGTGTGACAGAAGTGATTTTCTGTTGCATATTCCACACAATTTGCTCCCATTGGGACAGTGTTGAGGAACATGAAACTTTGGGCACTGTATCTGCTTTGTCAATGCTAATCTCAGGGGAAACAGGCAGCACTCCCAGCTACAGGGGGAGTTGAAATGAGTGGCTCTGTTTCTTCAAGTGTAGAAAAGAAACTAAGTTGGCCACACCTTGGGTTTCCTCCTAAAGCCTGATGTGACAGATGCTTGACAGAAGCTCTTACAACAGCAAAGCTATAAGGTTACCAAATCCTGATACGATGAAAGAATGCGTTGCAAGGGATCAAGACAATTAAAAAGTGAAAACCAACTGCATCTTCTCAAAGAGCTCGTTATACCCAGAATACTCAACTTTCCTAATTCATGACACAGTTTGAAGTTTAAAAATCCAAATTACAAACAGTTGGGCACTTTCCTTTAAAACGTTGACATCATACACAAACAGTACAGGGAAGAAACACAATCACTGGGTTCAAACTAAGAGCCTGGAAAACAGAAGAGCTTTAACTATCAAAAAAAATATTTTCAAAGTATATACTGCCCTCCTGTGTACAACTCGGTATTACCTCCTATTTTCAAAATTCAGAGTAACGTGGGGCTGTGGTACCTCACATAATGTAGGAACAGGGATAAAATCTTGGCAACTCGGGAACAGAGTGAAGAGACAGCTTAGGCCAGGGCTGCTGTGGCTGGCAACGAGCAGAAACTCATCCTTACTGCTGGATTCCAGCCACTTTTTATGGAAAAGATTGTGCTAGCTCCCCAGCACCAGAAGCCAGGGGAGCTTATTCATTTGGGAGGCCCTGCAGCCCTCCTTGTCACAGATGAACAGCAAAGCATCCCCTAGCTGGCTCTGCACCGCAACCACAATCAGTCTGTAAGGAAGATAAACTGCTGTAGACAACAGATTGGCCACAAATTACCAATTGCTTTCCCCAGCAGTAATTTATTCCAAACTTGTGGAAATCTTCTTACGAAGAAAAGTTTCTGATGAAACACTTACCTGTACAGAGGTAATCTCCTTGATGGAATATTTCTTGATACACTGTTCAACATTTCTGGGTTTTTTTGTTGTTGTTTTGGAGTTTGTTTGTTTGTTTTCCAAAAAAATGGACTTCAATTGGATTAATAGAACAACAGCTCCTTCAGCAAATTCAGAGCCACAGTGAAAGCCTCACTTGGTATACAATGCCCATTTCCCACTGCAAGTCACATTTGCACTTGCAAAATCTGAATATCAAATTGAAAAAAGAAAAAAGATCATCAGAAGATTGATTTAAAATATACTTATCTGTCTTTTAAACATACTATGACCTCATTAAAATTTTTAATTAAAAAAAAATTTCAGATAAACTTAAGTTACTATTTGTAAAAACCCAGCATAATCTAAATGCTGAGTAATAAGCAGTTGTCAGTTGCTAAAGTCTCCCAGTGTTTACATGGTACACTCAAGAACAGTGTTATTGCTGAAATAGATTCTTTATTTCTGAAACATTCCAAAACAGCAGTATACACAGTTGTAATCAAATATTAAGTCATATGCCATTATAAGAAAGCATTGATTAGTGCAATTGGATTTTGTAAAAGATCTATCAAAAAGGTTTATTCACATTAAAACTCATTTTCCATAAGCAACTGTTAATAAAACGTTACAATTTTATTCTTTGTAATAAAGTACAGAAAACAAACTGTAGTTTTAGAGATCACTGTATCTTTGTAAGTGCAACGTGACTTATGCTGCCACTTTAAATACAAAACACTATGACAATAAATTAACAATTGAACCAACGGTGAAAGACTAACAAAACCATGCTGACCCAGATGGTTGGAAATTTCCAGTGAATGCTACTTTTTGTGTGTGTGTGTGTGTGCGCTTCTGCAACGTAAATATGCTGCTTTGTATTGCCAATGGTACAATTTCGTAAGGTATGTTCCTAGTGCTAGAAAAGTACATTACCTCAAAAATATTATTTATGGCACAGAAAAGTTAAATTATCTCTCTGTTGTTCAAGGTTCAAGCAAGTTTAAATGAACTTAAGTATACAAAATAAAATGTACTGGAAACACTAGAAAAAAATTCAAGCACATATGTAAGCCCCTCCTCCCCCCAGTTCAAAGTAAAATGCATGATCCATTTACAACTGAATAAATTATCTTAGAATTTCAGGCATAGCTGCCTGACAAGCATTATCTCCCAGTTCTTTCCAAGGAAATATTCTGGAACTTTGCACATATTTAATACTCTCTTCAGTTCCAAATGCCATCACTGCCATTGTTAATCTGATAACAATGCAGCTGTTCAGGTAACTGATTAAGTGCAATATTTAGCATTTGATAAGATGTTTGTTTTTTAAAAATGACACTGCATTATGGATGGCTACATACTAAAATCCCAGGGGAAATAATACTGTGTGACCCTCCTTTCCCAAATCACTGTTACCCAGCCAGCTGGGTAATGAAATCTGCATTCTTTCTTTTCCACTGTTGATGGGCATCCCTCATCAATAGCAGCCATCTCTCCAGTTCCCATCCCTCATCGTGCTGAGTGACGAAAGTGGCTTTGGAGGCTGAAGGAAACTGTATTAAATGAATGACAAAAAAAAAGGCATAAGTTATATTTCATATGAAATACCAAGGTAACAAACATGATTTACTTCTGCAGTGACACTGGCTTGCTTGGAGGTATCACTCTGGTATATTTCTGGCTCCGTGCTAATGCAAATCTAAAGGTCTATGGTGTAATTAAAGCCACCTCCAATGAGACATCATTACTTCTGCAGGTCCCAGCAGGGTAAAATGTTGACAGGTGAAAAAAAGTTCATCTTTAGCCAAGTTGGTTATCCTGGCTATTGTAATTTTATTTCACAAATTATTCAATGTACTCTGTCACATGCTTGACCCCTTACCATAAATACTGAAGTTCCCTAATGCAGGACCTAATACCAAGTGTTTAACAACCCCATTTAAGTATCATCGGGTAGCATGTTAATAACTTGGCTACCTAACAGTATGGCCATAGGCATAAAGACACAGATTTACTCTGAATGTACATTTCTCCCTGAACATCTAATCAATAAAACCAAAACCAAAACCATAAGACTTTTCTTACTTTAAATCAAGTTATTACTAAAATTATTTTAATTTTCCGTATAGTAACAGAGGCTAGACTCTTCAACTGGGAATCAGAAATACCATTCCTTAGAAATGCTCACAGTGACAAAGATCAGCAGTGAGAAAATTTGTGTTGATGGCCGAATTCTTTCCAAGAAAATTCCATATGAAGCAGTTGCCCTGTTTTCCAAGTGAATAAATAAATGAAACAGGAGTCTCAAAGAACTGTAGGCTGGGCTAACATCTGCCTGTGCTTTTAGAGTCCTATGAACTTGCCAGTCCCACAGTGCAAAGACCATCTGTCTTCAAGGAATACTGGTCTATGGCAACATATGATGCTGCTAAACTACATTTAAAGGTGGATAAATAACTGGTTTGGGTTGATGCAGTGGGATTTTGGGAGGGTGGGTGGGGTTACCACAGGGAGGGGCTCCTGTGAGAAGCTGATGGAAACTCCCTTGGCTCCAATTCAATCCCTACAATTGGCCAAGGCCAAGCCCTGATTCGTGAAGATGGATGCACCTCTGTCAGAAACCTACAGAAGACAAGGAAAATGAAACTGCAAAAAAAAAAGACCAGCAAGGCAGAGAAGAGCAGCAGCTGAGAGAAATGGCAGAACAGAGATATTCCAAGATTGGTGAGGAAGGAGGGGAATGAGGGGGATGATTTCCCCACAGCCTGCAGTGAGGTGGCAGCCTGTCCCCTGCAGCCCAGGGAGGAGCACGACAGAGCAGTACCTGAAGGATCATGGTAGGGCAGAAGGGGACCTGCAGCCATGGAGGCCCCTGCAGCAGGGGAGGTGATAGGTCAGAGGGACTCATGTCAAAGCGGTTTGTGAAGGACTCTCTCCCAGGAGAGGGACCCTATGCTAGAGCAGGGAAGACTGTGAGGAGTCCTCCCCCAGAGGACGGAGCTGCAGAAACACCATGTGGGGAACTGACCCCAAACCCCCACTCCTCATCCCCCTGTGCTCTGAGGGGGAGAAGACAGAGAAATCAGGAAGGGAAGGGTGGGGGGAAGATATTTAAGATCTGGTTTTGTTTTCTCTTTGTCCTGCTTTGATTTGACTGATGATACATTTAACTGTTTTGGGGTTTTTTCCACCTAAATTGAGTCTGTTTTGCCTGTTACTATAACTGGTGAGTGGAATCCTCCCTATCCTTGTCTCGATTCAGGAGCTTTTAGTTGTTTTTGCTTCTCCCTGTCCCACAGTGAGGTGGGAGGGGTGAGTGAGCAGAGGGCTTGGTTGTTACCAGCTGGGCCTGAACCATGACAACAGCCCTGTTGCTGATTTGAATCAGCTTCTAATAAAAACAGTGTTGAGAGTACAGTATCTCACCCTCCCACTGAAATGTCTCAATTTTGTTTTTCTTTAATACTGTCTTGTTGTATGAAAAGTTATGAAATAGCAAAGGATGTCTTCATGACCCAGAAAGTCTCTTCCTCCCATGTTGCTATGAAAGATTGAAGAGCTTTGCAGGAGAACATGGAGTTGAGTAAAGGGAAAAGAAACAAAGCAAGAAAACCTTCTGCTATAAAGAACTCTAACAGAGAGATTTCCAGCAGAGAGCAAAGGCAGTCATAATAGAAATCTCAGGGTACAGTCTTCATCAAAGAAAAAACCTGATGGCTCTTTATCAAAGTTTCACCACAGTTGGTCAAAATCTGTTGTCTGTCACATCAGTCTAATCCCCAAGTAACTCAACCAAAGAGAGAATGCAAGCAATTGAATTTATTCTGGATCCAGCCAGTACCTAGTGAAAAGCATACAAACTGTGAGAGCTGACAGTGACAGTTCATCCAACAAAAACCAGGTGGTCACGCAGCAGGCCCTCACATGAGGAGGGATGTGTTATAGGAAGAAATAGTTAGAAGAGCTCAGAGAAGCTGATAGAAGCTTGTCTTTGAGAAACTTCATCACCTATTAATTACAGAACATAGATCTAAGAGTTTAACTCCCAGCTGTGATAAGGCGATTAAAACAGTTTCTTTCCTCGAGCTTACCTTATTGCTTGTCCTAAAAAAACATTAAAGGAAAAAAACAGGAGGAAAAAAAGAGCATCTAGAGAAAAAGTTCTCTTGAAAAAAATACAAAAATGCATTTACTTCACAGCAGAGTTCACTTCAAATACATAATACTTCAGGATTCTCTGTTTGCCTTTGTGTCCCAGCTGGAACTCAACAGATGCAAGTTCAACCCAAGACCATCCTATACAGGATGTTTCTTTCCTCACAATGCTGTAATGTCACGAGTTGCATTTTTATGGTCTACTGCTTTTTACTACAAGAGGAATGCAACTCTTTCTATTTGCATACTCTAAAATTTGCTCATCCTGTCAGCTTGAAACAGCAGTTGGCACAAGTCTGGAAGAAAGCAAGTCACATACAGCAATGATATACAGTATTTCAATTTGTTCTGAGTTTTGAGTGTTTTGAGTACTGAAAGATGGTGATCCATTCTGGTGATCCATTCTTATTTATATATGGTTACCTTTTATCAGTTACCAATGTCAACTAGAAACTACCAGGAGACATTGCCCCTAATTCTTTCTGGACTGAAATCTTCACCCATTCAGTGCCTCGGTATAGAGAGCTAGAAACGGTTCTCTTTTACAGTCAAGCTTCCTACTCAGGAGAAAAAAACAAAACCAAACCCACAATGCAAGTCAAAGCCATCCACATAGGGAATGCCTGTTTAACTCTTACCTTCGAACTGGCTGTGCAATTTTACTTCTGGGTATGCCACTCCCATTGATGGCCAGCGATGGTCTCGGAAGAGCACTGCGCCCTACAATCCCTTGACTGGCAGTCTTGTTTGGCATAGGGATCCCAGTGTTAGAATATAACTGCAAGTTGTTGGACACTGGAATACTACTGCTGCTGCTGCTACTACTACTACTACTACTACTACTACCTTGTACAGTTGGGCTTACGTAGGCAGTAGCTTTGAGAGGCTGTCTGACAGACACTGGAAAATGTCCCACACTGTGAACTCTGTGTTGAAGCTGTCCTGGTGATGGAACTGCAAAGAGTGGTAGGAAAGCAAGTAACAAGGTCAGTATGAAACAGGTAAGACCAGGCAGTAATGCTGATTTCTAGAGAGATCTGAATAGGCCTAACCACATCACTATGCAATTCACTTGCCGATTATAAACTGCTGGAAAACCCCTTGAATCCAATATTGTATTATATTCCGTGTAACTACGGTATGATGTTCCATCCTTACCCTGAACAAAAATCCCACCCCATATTCTTTTTCCCCTCAAAGAGGTTTCATTTGGTTGTTAAAAACACACTAATTCTACCTATGCAATCAGAACTTCAGGACAAATTACTGAAGTTATAAATTAATCACTGTTAGATCACTTAGATTTTTGTGAAGTTACTTGCGATAACCATGTTGTTTAAGGAACACTATAAAACATCACAAAAATCTAAGCTTCGTCTATAAAAGTGAAAAAAAAAGGTCTTTAATAAATCAGTATATTCTAAGGCTGATGTTATGTAAACCATAATTTAAAATCAATACAACAGGTTCCAGAACCTTTATATATGGATTTTCCACACAATCCTGCCCTCTGGCGTACATCAGACACACATCTGCTTCACAGTCCACATAGCAAAAAGCTAACTGTCAAAAGCCTGAAGCACATAAAGTAACACACTGGACACAGGAGAAAATACAGATGTTTCATTCAATTAAACAATACTGGCAATATATTTCTATGGAACACTTACCCTAACAGTTATATAGGAAATACTATTAGCTGATGATAAAATTTCAACAAAAATTTCTAATGTCTGATTTTGATGTTTAAGCATAAAGCTTAAATTATTGAAATTAAAACAAAAATGTAACCAATTTAAAAAAACACCCTCAGGAAAACATTCTGCCCCTCCCTTCAAAACCTCACAGGATACAGGAGACATATATTTAATCCTTTCTCCTGCCCATGTCAAACAAAATCCACTTTTTCCATTTCCATTTTCTCTCAATGTACCTCAGCCACTGTGCTACAAAACATGGGTTTGGATCTTGATCCTGTTCACACTCTACATTAACAATTCAACATCCACTAGATGAATACTCCCTCCATCTCCCCACCAAGAAGCCACCTAAATTAAACTAACTAGAGAGTCATTTTAATTCCCTGATTCAACAAGTTTATTATACTTGACAACATAACCCTCTCTTTACCTCCTTTGCTGGGAATAAAGTGGCTCAGCTTTAGTGGGAAAGAGGTCATATATTTTAGGACCGTATTTCCGTAAAATAAGCACTGGATAAATTACGAGGAAAAGTATTTTTCAGTTCTAGTATCAAAACTAAAAATGTAAGCTTAAATGAACTAATTGCATTGTTGGTGCTTCAACAGTACTACTACTACTACTACTTATTATTTTAATTTTAATTTTTAAGTTAGTGCAATATATGAATAGGCAAAGAAAAAAAAGAGTTGATGAAACTCTCAATATTGCATAACAAGATCAGAAGAATTTGCTTTTCAAAATAGAACCCTTAAAAAAAATGAGCTATATCAAAATGTGGTGCAGAAGGAACACAGTCTGCTTTTAATTTTTCATAAAGCAGAGGGTCAGTGACCAGAACATTCATTTTACCATTCCACTGTCTCCTAGCACACAGTCAAAGAACACGAGTACTTACTACACGACTGCATCCTCGAAATCCCATTAGTGGCTCCATGCAAATTGGAGTCAAAGCTCTGACTGTTCCTCACAGTGACTGGAGAACTAGCAAAGCCAGCAGTGCTGTTGATGGTGGGGGTACTTGGCATCCGAGCAAGGTTGGGCATGCTTCTTCTAAGTTTATCTGAAGCAAAAGAAGACAGCATTCAGTTATCTCAGACTTTCCAGCAAACACAAGCAGCCTCTGAATAATTTCTGCAGAAGAACAAAATCAAAACAAATTACTTCAACACAATGGAAGGTTTTGCTCTGCAGGAAAACTATGAACATGTTATCAACAACATACAAATTAAACCTTTCTGACTATTGTAACAGCACCATTATTTCCAAATAATTTTAAAGATACCAATAGGTGATACATTTTGGGAATAAGAAGGATTTAAACACTGAATTGTCATAATAAGAATGAGCTTTGTGTAAATGTGTAAAGTAGGTCAGATGAATCATGCCCTAAATGTGCCTGTTTCTTTGCAGTGAATACAAAGGAAGGCTACAGTGACAAAGCCAGACACCAGTACCTACACCAGAGATGTCTGAAAACAGGGGAGATTAATTCATCCTAAGTGACTGAAGTCTTGCTTTCAGATGCCAGTGAGTTGCTAAAAATTTCCATTTGGTACCTACCCTTATTAGCACGTTAAATTTCTGCAGGCAGCCATGTGCAAAACCTGCTAAGTATTGATACTGTTTGGTTGCTTGGAGCCCTGGTAGAGTACCATGATTGCCAGATCTGGTGGCTGTCACTCCAGTCCCACCTGTGGTACTTGATTTGAATTTTCAGAACACACCTGTAGGGCCTTTCACATAAAGAAAATGTTTTGGGAGAAGTTCAATAGCTAAGTCAAGTATCTAAGAGGTCAGATGATGTCTGCAACACCAGTCACACTTGATTTGGAGAGAGAAGCCAAAATGAAATCTGACATCTCGAGAAAACTTCCCAAACACAACAGCATTAAGTAAACTAAGGTGAAGCTCTTTTGTCCTCTTCTGGCCATAGGGCTAAAGGGAAATAACCCAGTTCTGTATCATCACAAGAGACTGGTAGGGACACAAAGGCTCACACTGAATGATCTGGTCTCACTTGATTCCTGTGAGCTGACAGACTTCAGTAAAGCATGGCTCTCAGGAAAGAGCAGTCACTTGTTGCTATTGAGAACACCATTAATGCTGGCCTCATGGCCATGTTCAGGAGCATAAATGCTGTCCCTGCTGAGATGGCTACATTTCTCCCAGTACTGTGGTCAGTATGGAGGCCACCAGCTCTTGCCTGAGCCCTAGGCTCCAGCTCCTGGCTGGAGACAGAATTACAAAATGTTAGGGGTGGGAAGGCTTGGGCCAGGATAGAGCTGATTTTCTGTCTTGTGATTTTGTTTTCAGCTAAGCTGGACTTGCTGAAATTCACAGAAAGTTTCTCAGTCAGTGTCAGCTTCTAGGACTGATGATGCTTGATGTTTATACTTATAGCTAGAGACGGGCCTGCAGAACCAAGGCCACTGCTCTGTTCTGAAGAACATCTTATGCTTCAGAAAGTGGATGAGAGTAAAAGGGTAACACCTGCAACTCTCTTTCAGAGAGGACCAGACAAGACAGATGACCAAAACTGACCATCCCATACACATCATACTCAGTATAAGTTTGAAGGATCACAAGGATCCAACCCCCTTTGACTTTGCCTTCACCCTTTTTTCTTCTCTTCAGCCCTTCTTCCCCTGTCCCTGTTTGCTTCAGCACCCTGGGAGGATTCCATCCCTGTGTCTGCCTCTGGTCCTGATCCGTGTCAGCCTGAATCTGTGTGTTCCTGCCTCCAGCTCCCAACTGCTGCTGATTCCAGGAGTCCAGCCTGGACTTTCCCAGGGCTGCCCTGCAGCCTTGGTGGTGACATGAGAGTTACCAGGGGGAAGGTGGGAGGAACGTGGTACTGTTTTTCTGTATATTTGTATATATTTAACATTTTTTCCTTTTTTACCATTACTGTTTCATTAAAGTTGTGTACTTTAGTTTCCAACCCATAAGTCTCTCTCCCTTATTCTCTCCCCTTTCTTTATCATGGAGGGGAGGTGGATTAATAGAGAGCATCTGTCATTTGGTTAATTGCTGTTTAATTGAGCATTAAACCATGGAGATCATTTAGTCCAATTTAGCCCCTGCCAGAGGAGGTTCACCTGTAGCAGGCTGTTCAGGATTGCATCCATGAATTTTTCAAATGTCTCCAGAGACAGAGACTCCACAACCTATCTGGGCAGCCTGTTCCAGTGCTCTGTTACCCTTATAGTAAAGAAATTTTTCCTTATGCTTTGGTTGAACTTCCTGTGTTCCAGTTTGTGACGACTGCCCCTTATCCTGTCACTGGACACCACCATTGTCCTGACACCTGCTCTTCAGACATTTATAAGCTTTGATGCTTCCAGATCCATGCTTCCAGTTTTCACACTACAAGAGAAAGCAAGGCTATGCTAGTCCTCTAACGGGGAACTACAACTGCTCTCTCCACCGTGAAGATGGGCATTTCATGATTGCTTTGGATTTATGCACAGGAACAACACAACACACATGGTTTGCAATTGGCTTGGCATTGACCACTTAGCTCACACAGGGCAAGCTCAGTCCATGGAACCAACAAATGGACTTGGGAGTCTCTGTTTATTAGTCCATATAAATAAATAACCTATTTAGCATCATCCTGAGCTCCTCTAATCCTTAAAGCTGCTAACGACTGATGAGTAACAAGAAGTGACAGTACAGTTCTATCTATACAAGTACAGTTCTATCTATACAAGGTATTAGCAGTCACCACCAGTAACTTCAAAATGCAAGATGCCTATATAAATCCAGCAAACTGAATCACAGCAAAGCTACAACTCCAGCTTTTTTTTAATGACTACTGCTCATGATAAGAACTGGTACGGAATCCTGCAAATAGTCAAAAACATCCTTGTTTTGGTCCAACATTTTTAATATCCTCGCGTCCTGAGTCCCAGTTATTAGTGATTATCTGTCCTTGAATCTGTATCATGCACCCCAGTCCTGTAATGATGAAACACCCTTTCTTTCCATCTCAATTAAGGTGGACTTTCAGTTACCACAGATGATCTGACATAGAAAATTACTGCTATCTAGGAAATAGCTGAAGTATTCCCATAAATTAAATAGACTACATTTTTAATACTTCTGAAAACAAACAGTAGGTCTGGGTGGTAAGTGAGAGAGGAGTTCAGTGCAGGAAAAGTTCCTGGAAACTAGATGGCAGCCCAATCCTAAGAAAGAACCAGCCTGAGGGTAATCCTTCATCAGAATTAAGAGGTAGTGTGCTTCCATGACTCCTCACTGACATTGACAGCTGAATCTCTCAGTGGTACAGCAATGAACATTAGCAAAGGGATTACCACCATGCTTCAGTCAGGTGGTATTAATATCACTGATATAGCAATGACACAGCAGTTATCAGCCTTCCAAAACTGCTCTGGGGATGCTAACAATGGCAAGCCTATAGCTACCCAACATCCTTATTTCTGAAATACTCATGATTCTGCAAGTCTTCTTGGTAGAAAATTATGAATATGGCACCTCTGTAGCTACTGTTACTTTTGAAGCCCTGGCCCACCCCTTAACTTCATAGGTCCTGCAATCCTAGGTTAACATTAGAGCAGTTGGTACAAAAAAAAAAAACAGTCTAAACCACAGGATGGTGGTAGGCACGATGGTACTGCATCAAATAGCTTTTTGTCTAATATTATCCTTATATCATGCTATATAAAAAGAATTCCTTGGACTCTACATCCTCTTCTACTCAAGGACTGCATCAGCCACCACTGCCATGATCTACACCTTGAACTGCCCCATGGATGCAGCTACAATAGCAGGGAAAAAAGGCACAGAAGTAGCTTGGGCTTCCTCCATCTCATGGGTGGCCATGTCTTTTCTCTTGTGTTCACTCATCCCTTCTTGTTCCAGCAGTCTGCTCTGCTGATTCATTCAGTCCTCAGGCAGCAGATTCCTGCTGCACCTGCAAAATTTCACCCATCCAGCATCTATTTTACTTCTTTAATGGGTCCTTGGTTCTGCTGAGATAAATGGCCCTGAAAAGTAACAAAAATAGCAGGCCAGTTTTGTGTTTTGGGAAAACCCATAAACATTCGTCTTGCTGGCATTTTGCAGCTTTCATCTCCTTGGATGATGCATCCTCTTTCATCTCAAAATTTTTTCTGTCAGCTGTTCCCCTCCTAAGAACAGCAAGACTCCTACAGACAATTGGGTTGTGAATGAAATGCTGGATCTTGTGAGCTTGAAATACAGACACAGAAGGTAGGAGTTATGTGATTTTAATATTATTTCAGGCCACTGAGATGTAACTAGACACAAACTTGCTGGAAATACAGGAGAAAAAAAAGAAATATTTTTCCAAGCAGCTAGAAGCAAACCTTCCTTCTGTAGAGCTCTTTGCTCTCCCAAGACTAACAAGAAAATTAACAGACAAGTTGAGCTTTATTCCCATATTAGAAGAAATTTGCCCAAATAGTCCTGTTTATAATATACAATGGAATTTGATACAATATCCACTACTTCTTCAGCACTACTCTGGTTCAGTGGCATGCTTAAAAAAATCATTAGCTGTTTACAGTTTGTTCTGTTAAGAAGACGTGGAAATTAACACCAGCAAGGAAATCCAAACCTATACCTCTTACAGCACCCAAAGGTATTGTGATTTACTACTGAGTCTCAGCTATAATGTAGGCTTAAATGTGATGTTTAAGTAAGATGCAGCCATATAAAAGATGATAGATGTATCTCCGCCTTTGCCAGTCTTCTTTGGGATGTAATAGCATGACCTACAGGCATGGTATTGCAGAGATATTTGAAACTGTGAAGGAAGGCTAGGTCATGCAAGTGAGTTAATAATCAGTTCTTGGGGACTACCACCTTCTCAGATTGGTTCATGCATATAAACACATGCTGGTCACTTCATGAGTGATCAAGGTGGCACAGGTTGCCCTTGTTTCCCATAACTGCAGCAGAATAATAGACTAAAAAACCTATAAGGCATGTTTATGCTTTTTCCCTTGTGTGACATCCATACTGAACTGCCTGTTGTCCACAGCACAGGAAAAAATAGGAATTGGGAAATACAGGGTCCTCTGCCCTCAACTGAAAATGTCCATGAGAAGAGCACTCCACAGTAGAGATCATATTCAGCAGTGGTAAGAAAGATGTCAAAAAGCAGGCAAAAGAGTTCCTTATTTGTCAATCATTCCATGAAGATGCAGTAAAGACAGCAGTTTGCCTCTTACCCAGCTGCTTCAGTTCTGATTTTTTCCTAGGAAGTTCTTCCCCCAACACTATTTCTTCTCTGGTCAACCTGGGATGGGCGGCCCAGCTTCTTTTGGCAGGACACCAGAAGAGGCAGCACCTGCCTTCAGTCTTCTGTTCTCAGCATTGCTGGTGGCTGCACCATTCCACCAGTTCTTTGTGGGTTTTTTTGCTTTTTTTTTTTTTTAAATTTCCCTGACCTAGTACTATCACCAGCCAAAGATTAATGTAGCATGCAAAGCTGCTCCAGAAGAGGTGTGCACTTGGTGAGCTGCCAGACCTGGAGTTCTGCAGTGGTTCTTGTTAAGTATCATCTTCTCTCTGCCAAGATACCTCATCCAGTTAGGCTCTTCTTCAAGTTGATTCTAATGTTTAGTGTCTTAACACACATTTATTCATTCATTATTATTCACTGCAAGCACTATCAATGTTTTATTTCAACAAAGGACCCACAGGCCTGGCCAAAAGTTAAGGAACATGATACAGTGAATCATAATTATTGGTGTCTTGGAGAAATCTGTATCACCATTTAAGGTAAGCTAGAAGTTTCTTACATATATTTAAATCCTTCATACAAACCCTGCAAATTCAGCTCTGCCTTATCTCTATTGTGTGCATAAGTAAGTTGGGGAAAACCCATTACGAAAAAAATCTGTGCTTTTCTAGTTTAAATATTATGTCCTGCATTATATAGATAATCACTTTGTTCCAAAATTGTTAACAAACCTGTAGACTCAATTACAACTTCACTTTAAGGGATTAATTTATCTTCCTCATCCTTGAATACTTGAGTTTAGTATCTGTATTACATTACTTATAACATCTATGACATCCCAAATACACCAGGGTCTAGTTAAAAGTCCTAAGTTGTCAACTGATACAAAAGGGATGCCAGTATGGTGAAACAGAAATAAAGATTAACAACCTAAAATGAAGTCTTTCAGTTAAGAGAGAGACACCATTCTTCACAATTATCAATACCTACATTTTACTAATACTGAACACTTTTTCATTTCATTTCATTTAGAATTATTCGTTTTTCTCACACTGGATTCACTGGCCAGTGTCTCTCTCCACACACTATTGCAACAAATCAAAGATTTTTCCATTACCCTTCCATGACTTTTACCCACTATTCTCAACATCACTTCAAAGGTGATTAAGTAACATTTTTACCTCCTTTTTTTTTCATAAAGTGTCTGTAACAATTTCCTATGGAGAATTCTCCCTTCATTGCTGAATGAAAAGTCATGAGCAGAAAAAAATGTGCAAATCATTAAGAATAAAAATTTTCCAGAGGAACAGGCAGTAAATTAACTCAAAATATGTAACTTCTAGAAAATAAAAGCAAGATTTTTAAAGTGAATGGTATCCATGACCTCTTTATGAAGGTATTAACCTAACTAACAAGTTAAAAATCAACATGAAAAGCTAATGGAAAATATGAATTTAAAGTAACCAGATCGCACGTACTGCTACTCAGCAAGGGATGTATTTTTCATCTGTCCTTTTTTCTGCATTACAATATAGTTCTTCTTTAGGTGGAGTAATTTCTGATTTCCCAAAGGTTCCAATTTCCACATATTATGCCAACAGGCACTTTAAAAAGCACATGAAATAAGGGGCATCAGGATCACAATTTGTCAGTAAGCTTATCTGAAGATCTTGGAAGTGGACATGAACACAAGAAGATCAATCTCACTTTTCAGTATCTTGTCTACCCTGGATCCTGATTATTCTGGCTTTTTTCACAGCACTATGGTTCTATTATTGCCGGTTTCAGAAAGTCAGAACTAATAAATGGCATGAAAATCAACATATTAAAAAAAGGGAAAAAAATGACCAAACAGAAATAAAAAAATATTTTGTAATAAGTTAAAATGAGATTACTTACATACAAGTAATATGTACATATATGGACAATATGAAGCAGGAACAAATTTTATGAAATATGGTGATACTTCTTACATGAAAATGACAAAATATGAATTATTCTTAATATTAAGAGTAAATTACAACATTTTAAGTATTTAACCATGAACTTCAAATTAGAGGGTGGGGAAAGAGTTGTAAACTTAAATCTTTCCATTGCCAGCATACTAAGAGCTCTGTTTAATTTTAAAACGTACACTAACTAGACACACTCACTTTAGCTAATTGCAACAGATATTTAAAATCTCTTCAGCCCCTTCCTCTCTCAGATCTGCTTAATCTGATCTAATTCTGACATACTAACCAATTACAAAAACCCTGAAAACCAGAATGCCTTAAAAAGTTCATAGATGGAATTTTTCTGACATACCTCATCATCACAGACAATTCAGGTGATTTAGGGAAAGGGCATAATTAAATAAGAGGAAAAAAAAAAACAGATTTCATGCAAATTTCTTCTATCACTGTTTTCTTGCCAGAACTGGAAAGAAAATTTATTAGAAAGCAAAGATAAGACACACTACAGGCAATGGTGTGTGGTAAAAATGTTTTAAGTGGTAACAATAAGTATGTCTACAGCTTATGCTACAAGTGGCCCCAAATACACCTTAAACACATTTCAATATATTTTACATCTTACATGTACATGTGCACACATTTGCCACTCTCTGTCAGCATTTACCAGGAGCCTTTCAGTGCACCAAGCTGCTGGGGACTGGCTGAAAAACGGGACTGGCACCATTCAGACAGACAATGTACTGATGGAATAAAGTGAGAAAAGAACCCAGGCCTGAGAGGAAGGTCTCAGTGGTGTGGTATTTTAAAACAGATGTATGGTAGTGTTTTTTTAAAACAGATGCATAGTAATTTAAAACAAGGCTAGAGTGCCAAAATTACAGCAAGGGGCAGCACTTTGCTAAAATCCATTGTCAAGAACAATGTGTAAATTCAAAATTATGGCCCCAAACACAGCTGGAAAACATCTACAAGAGCACTCTCACCCCAAGCACAGGCAAAAGATTATTTCCAGGGCATCAGAAACACCAGGCTGGTAATCTCTCTGCTGCCTAAAATGCAATCCTGTAGATGAAGAACAACCACTGGCAACAGTGAGAGATTGCCTATACACAAGTCAGTGCCCATGTATAGATACAACCTGATGTTTGAGAGACACTGGTTTGTCCATGTCATCTAAATAGCCCTGACAGATGGTGATGGTGAAGCCAAGCAGGGCCATTCCAGGACTAAATGTCTGTATGCATACAAGAGCATATCTCAGCATCTAAATGTAGGCACTCCTCATCAGGCAACCAAGATACTCCTAGAAGAACTATTTATTAAAGTTCTCCAAGCTTCTCACACCTTCAGCATATTCGTTCCAGTGAAAGTAGAGTTAGAATAGGAACCTCAACTAGCATACCATATTAAAAAAACCACTAAAAGCAGGTAGGACAGCTTCCATTTGCTCCTAAGGACAAAAAATTGTATTTGAGCTAAACAATGTTTTGGGGAGACATCATGTGAAAGCTAAACACTGTTTTTTGACCCCAGAATAAGTGTCAAAATTCAACATTTACTTGCCCCTTATTCTTCTTTTATGAAGATGTCTGTAAAAGATCAGACTAACCAGTGGCCAGACAGCTGACTGCACACCCAAGAACAAAACTGGAAGGGAAGAGAGATTGGGGAAGACTTTTGGAACTACTGAGAGCAGCACAGCATGTGTCATGTGTGATTTTGGTTAATTATGGATGATGCTCCTATCATATACTGAAAGCCATAACTAAATAGTCTAACCCCTGCCCATCTATCATACCCCTCTTTCTCATTTGCCTTGGATTACGGTAACAGTGTGAAAACACACTGTCTATCATACTGAGCTGCAGGCAAATTTTTATTCTGCACCTTACATCAATTTCAACATGCAGGAATTCCTGACAGACAATGAAATTATTGCCAAGATGAGAAGTGCCAATGAGATGTTGTCATAATACTACTCAGACACACACAGTACAGCAAACCCTTGACTCCTCATCTGCCAACAGAACACAGTCGAAGGAAAATGTTTCTCACCATCAATATTTGCCACTTGAATGGATCAGACTCATGTTGAAGGTGCAGAAGTTGAAGAGATAAATCCTCTCTAAAGATAATGGCACTGGCTACTATAGGACTGTCTGCCAACCCAGCAAGCATGTGACTGAAGTTACGTGTGTCAACCTGAGCAACACCAACCACATTATCCAACAAAACGTTATTGTGAAAAAAGGCAGAAAAGTGGTAAAATTGGTGGCCTTTACATTTATTGCTTCCTAGTCAATAAACTAGGAGTCTAGTACTTTTAGTGTCCTGTAAGTACTTTTTGGGGTTTCCATGTGAGAATCCAATGCTTACATTTACACTGACATGAAACACACACATATCAAAAAAAAAACCCAAAAAAACCCAACAAACCAAAACCCCAAACCTAAAAAGCATTTGGGGACCATATAAAAGATCACAGCACCACATGTTGCCCATCTTCTTTCCTATCCTCCATTTCCTTTCTATCTCACCAACATTTTTATCAAGCTTATGAGGGCTGTCCCATTTCTGTAGCTCACCAGCAAGAAAAAACAGAAATTAATACATATGCAGCACCAAACACCTACCTTGCTCTACCCTCTGTTAACTTCATCCTTCTTTATATACTGCTACTTGTTGATTATACTTCCATGCCACATCTCTCTTTGAATGCAAGTGCTTTTGGCACCAGCCTGCCACATCTTATTTGTCAGGAAAGCAGCATGCATACCTGTAGTGCTCCATAAATAGCAACTGTTTTGAACAACACCACATTTATTTTCTTGCCCAAGGGTGAGCTGTAATCTCTAATGTTACAAACAGGAACGTGTCTGAGAACTGTTTTGAGTTAGCTTGGGAAAAAGATTGAGGGAAAAGAAAAATAAGATGCAGCTGGAGGAAGAAAATTGTGACCATAATAAGGAATGAAAGGAAAGTAACAGCAACAACAGAGGGAAACTTAAGTTGAGAGTAAGCACCAAGACACAAATCTTCCAGACACTCTGGAATACATCTCAAATGCAGCGCAAAAAGCAACAATGGCTCTTCAGGGCAGTTTGGGACTGACATTATCTCCCATGGCTTTAACAGTCTGGAACAGGAGACAGAGTGTAGACCCTTGCTATCAGCACTCATCATGGTTTACAGCATAACTGCATTAACAGCAAATTCAGGAGAACGGAAGGGAACTAAAAGCACAAAACCTTATTTTGAATTTTACTGTATTCATGATGGACATGCATAGGCCAAGCTTGAAAGCCTCATCCTTTCTTGTAACAAACTATTAGCCTGCTGGAAGATACTCTACTTTTTCTTCTTTCTTCCCTTGTGGTCACACTTGCAGCACTTAAAACAGACCAAAGCAACAGCTTGCATAACCAAGTCACAGATTACACTTGGTGACAAACTACTCAACAGTAACACACACCTCAGTCATTTGCACAGCCTTAAACTGCTTGTCAGAACTGAGGGACTGATCACACACCAAAACCTGCTTCACCTTGTTGACACAACTTGACCTTTAAAATGGCACTGGCACTTTGCACAGAGAAAATACCACATAACCCACCTCCATTTATCCTGTTTGGTTGCTGCTCTGGAGTTTGGGCTTGAGGAGAGTAGTAGGGCTGCTGATAAGTATTTGAAGGGAAGTGGGGGGAGGTTGGGCTCCTCCTGCAGTCCCGGATACTGGAGAAAGTCTGTGAGTGAGGAATCCCTCTCTGGAAGGGGGAGCAGCGAGTCAGCCGTGGCTGTGGAGGGGGGAGGTGGTCAAACTCTTCCTCATCCTCAAGACTGTAGCGATCGTACTCCTGGTCACCGCACGTCCCTTTCTTTCCTGCTTGCAGAGAGACACTTGAACTGTGCCTTGACACAGATGCTGAAGTTGAAGCATAATCTTGCCTAAGGCCTGCAAATACCAAGAAGAGGAGGATTTAGTTTCTGCTATGTGATTAACTCTTAGCATGCACTTCAATCTTGAAAGCTTAGCAAGTAAGTAGGCAGGCGAAATTCTAGAGCAAGAACTGGATTTACCATATCAGCAAGCTGAAGATCTGAGGCAGGATTCATCTGATCTAACTTTGAGTGTCTACCTTCCAGGCACCTAAGCCTGGCCTATTTCACTTGAGATCCCTTTCTAATAATAAATAAATACATACATACGTACATATATACATCTTCAAAATTCAGTACTTGTGAGATGTTTTAGATGCTTCTCTCAAAATAAGATTAATTGCTTTTACGAGGTGCTTAATTCCTTGCCAATAGCAAGACTACATGAATATTGAGCATTTTTAAACACCCTAAATTAGAAGAATTAACACCTAGCCAATTAGTTTTCCAAGTTATTGCTATTATCCTTTTATACTCATGCAAGCCAATTAGTTTTCTGAGTTATTGCTATTATCTTTTTATACTTATGCAATGAAAATGCTGACAATGACATTTCCTAAATTTAGAATTCTTGTAGATATAACTCTCCATCCTTCCTGAACCAGAATTAATTCCTGTTAGCAGGCAGTCTCACAGGCAAGGCTTAGTGGTAACACCGCTGTGTTTTAGACATGAACACATCCTACCATCCCCTTCTTCAGCAGGTACTGAAAGCCTTCCCACTATTAGCACTGGAAGAGCATTTTTTCTCTGGGTCAAGTGAGAGTGAAACATCCTCAGCACTTGTACACCCTCCCTTTTCCCACCTGTGCAGTTGCCAGGGAAAAAGGGGGACCTACATCACATTTCCAGGAGCTGAGCAATTCCACCAATAGCTGCAGATAACAACTTTCTTGGATTTACAAAAAGCCCTCAGATTTGACAGATGTTTTTGCTAGCATTATGGGAAGTTCTCAATATGCTTCCCCCCACATACCCCACCCCTTTTATTTTCTTTTTTTTTGTTTCTTTTTTTTTTGTCTGTGTGTGGCTGTGAAGACAGCGTGCCTGCATGCAAATATAAAACTATTACCATCCAAGGGATTAAGTTGACAACAACCACCATGTGCTCAAACATTCTGTACCAGTTGCTACTAAAATGATGATGTACAACTATTAGACCTGACATAGATTAGAAGATACAGTGTTTTTCCTTAAAGAGCTGAGTACCAAAGTCTCTCTTAAATCTTACTCTGAAGGAGATGAGTGCTATCATTTAAGTAATGCAATCCTTTGAATCTTTTATAGTAATAATTCCATTTAAAAATTGATACTACAACTTTGACAAAACACCAGAAATTTTCCACATTGAGACCACACATAATTTTTAGCTGGTAAATCAGCTGACTGTCCTGGGAAGTTCACACTTGCTAATTTCTCTGCTGAGCAAAAAGAGTGCTACCAGACACTCATTAAGTTTGAATGCTGACAAGTTATTGCTCTGGCCTGCTCAGACCTGCAGACAGACCACAGCTCTAATTTCTTCTTCACATTTTTTCTTTATTGCATTTAGTTCCTTACTACTTTGTATTCTCTTCCAGTCACCATCTCTGAATTTCTCTTGTTTTTCATCTCATCATCTTCTCCTTGATGTGCCACATACTATTGCACTTATTGTCTGAGTGACTTCTAAATCAAAAAGCCATTTGTTTATGAAAAATGACATTTTCCAATAATTATTATCTAGACAAACTATAATCTATACCAAAAAAGCTTTTGGGCTTAGATTTGTGTATAATTACTACTCTCAACCAAAATGTTAAATTTAAATGCCCCAATTTAGGATTTAAAAAGGGATTTATTTTAATGCTCATCCAACAATTAAGAAAATCAAGTAGAGGCAAAGAAAGCCAAGAGAGGTGCTTATTTTTACCTTTCTCACAAAATGCAGGCATGAGAAAAATGCCTTAGCATCCTTCCTTCCCAGAAATAAAATAATTGTCATTAATATAGGACGATATTAGGAATCCCCTAAAACTACATGTTCTCAATGGGTATGGAGCTGCCACTTAGGATTCAGAAATACACAAGCATCACTTTCTGGAAGATCCAGCACAATTAACCTGAACCAAACATTGTGTGCACTTTCCCTGGGCAGATGAAGAGTTTTTCCATCCAGCACTCAAGAGGGAACACTGTATCAGAAAGACCCACTGAGACTGAGACCAGACTGAAGCAGTTTTGTTTGTTATGGGAAACCTTCAGACTGTTGAGAAAAGAAGAAAAGCCACCTACTCTCCTCCTGTAGACGAGCCATGATCTGAACATCAGTGAGGTCCTGCAGCTTGTATCCCATGGAGATGGAATCATCCTCCAGCTCCGAGGTGCTCAGCTCACTGTCTATTGATGACTGTGGGCTCAAAGGAGAACTCCTAGAAATGTAACCTATGCAAGAAAACATGACTGTTAGTCTGTGAATACATCTGACCAACTTTATATCCCTATTATCTACCCTTTGTGTTACAGTAGCTTAAAATATAATCTGCATTAAAAATAGACTTTGACATGTGTAGTGCAATCCACTAGCAAACTGCAAAGTGCTTTGATACACATGAGAAGTAATAAGTGCAGTACTGGATTCTGAATTCCTCTGCTTGCTCCCAGAATAGCATCATGTAGCCCAGACAATGAATAATTTACCCAACACAGTTCTGTTACAGCTCAGATTAGTTACTGTAGTATAAACACATCTGCATTTTGAATCCTCATGGGACTGTGTTCTCTGTAGTCTATTCTGAAATGCAATTGTGTATGGATCACCAACTTCTGCTCAGTACTCAGATTCCATATCAGAGCCACTTGCCTGAATTTTACTGTATTTTCTTTTAATTTGTCCATAATCTTCAGATAAATCAAGGAATACAATCAAGACAGAGTCTCTCGTATTACAGAATACCAGAGAAAGTCCTGCCTTCTTCATGAAGCTACATTCTGGAGAGAGCACCGGACTCTACTTTCTTCCTGCATGACAGGAAAATACAAACCTATTTGCAACTAGTTGTGTGAGTTAGTTGTTGCCCGACTTTTAAGAAAAATTCTTCAAATAAAACAGTAAATTACTTTCTAATACCCCCCAGACCACTAGAGGCCCACAGCCTGCAGGGCAAGAACTGTTATGATGATGGCTCATCAGCTGTGCTTGTATCACAGATGTGTTTGCATCCTCCAGCACTGCTCAAAGCAGCCACCTAAAATTCATCCCAAATTCAGCTCTTCTCTAACAATAGCTCCAATAGAAAAGGATATCCAGGGGATTTCTTTGCTTTGGGAGCATTTTAAGGAGTAAATCTATTTGCTTTCTTAAATTTGCAAAGATACAATGGTTCTTGAGGTTTTGCTGATGTTTAGCTGTGCCCTTTTGGAGCAGTAGTGGGAAGCTGAACAAGGTACCTGAGGGTATCTGAAACAGGAGTAGATGGCTTCATTTAAGAACTGAACTACATTCCACAGAATAGGGGAACCTAAACATCTCATTTACATGTAGAGAGCTACATTAGGCATCAAGTCTGGAGCTTTATCTCACCAGCAGTGTCCTTATCTCCAACAAGGCTTTCTGCACTGATTTTATGTGTTGTAGAGAAAATTGCACACAGATCAGTGTGACACCAGTGGTAACTTCCTTACACCACACCTGCTCCTGCAAGCAATAAAATGTTAATACCTCTTCCCCAGAAGATTATCTTCCCCTCTGCCACTGCAGCTTAAGAGAAGTCACAGATACAAACTGGCTCCTGACACTCATAAACAAAGAAGGAAAAATCCAACCCTTTGCAATTTACAGCCCATAGAAAGTTTGTATTTCTCAAAAAATTCCTGTGTCCCTGGAAAATAAGTGGCAAATGTGAAATAAACCTTGGATTGCAGCAACAATGCTAGCTTGAAAACAACCATGATTCTACCAGCTATTTTCATAATAGGTAAGTTCTCCCTGCAACTTAATTGCACAGCTGCACAAATGTTTCTGTAGACATAAGGAGGCATCACAGTGGGGGAGAAATAAGCAGTAAAGGGCAGGCAAAGCTGGGAACTGTTTAAGCTGACACAGTCACAACTACCCTCAAGGTAAACCACTAGTGAGAGACAGGCTCTGCTTACTAGCATGGCCCTCCTGCAACATGCTGTGTGACACAGAAGATAGGTACATTATACCAGTTAATTGCCAACTTTTAGACAACTTTTTTTTTTTAAAAATCTCCCCTGTGAGATGACAGTCTACAAAATCATCCCATCGGTACTGCTGCTAAACACTATCAAGATGAGATTAAATGAAGCAATTTTGTAAGCACCATATATCAATGAAAAGATAAGCATTACCTGTCCGTTCAGGTGTTAGTATTGCTTTACTGGAGGTTTTAGAGAAGCTGGGACTGTTAAAGCCATTGGTATATGGGGTGAGTCTTGCAACAGGACTATAGGGAAAAGCCAAGGAGACAGGTGTAGAGAAGAGGTTCCGCCATCGGCTAGCTGTTACACATGGGAGGGACAAGAGGAAAAAAAAAAAAAAAGGATTTAGAGTTATAAATATTATAGTTATAAATAGAATAGTGCTTCTAGAGAAAAAAAAAATCATCAAATCTTAATCTGTTCATTATGCATTTTTTACTCTCCAGCAAAATAAAAATAACAAAGTTCAGCTGTGAAACACAGGACCAGCACAGCCTTCTACATCTAAAAGTGTGCTCAAAAAAACTTTGCTAGCAAATGCCTTGTTTACCATTTTCTATGAATACCCTGTTTTGTTATATATTTATCACATACATCACGATGTGCCAACACACAAAGCAACAGAGGAGCTAAAAACCACTACAGCTAGGAGAAAAACCCAGATGAAATCTGTATTGCTCTTTAAGGACTTGTTCATGGCAATCAATCATCACACAACTGAATTGGCAGTTAAATTATCAGTTATAGGAGTTCAGAGACACAGCAGTAAAAGATGCTTAGCTGTCAAGTGCTAAAAACAACTGTAATCCCATAGCAAGCTTTTAAGCTACCATATTTTCCTTCTCTTTTTACAGAATCTAATTCCTGATTACATAAGCATGATTTTGGGGTTTTTTTCAACTGTTTCTGGAGGATTAACCAAATAATAGAACAGGGCACCTCTTTTTCCTACCTACTGCTGACATTAAGCTTTCAAGGCATCTGGTCTAGTAAGTGACACTATAGAGAGTAGACAAAAAAAGGTGAAAGCTTATTTATTTAATTTACATTTTCCTATCTCATCCAGCAAAATATATGAATATAGCTGTCCTTCAGTTTGCCTGTTTCTTAAACATGTTTTCAAAGGGTAAAATAAACAATATCTACATGTTCTTCACAAAATAACAGTAGAGAGAACGTTTTTTAAGTGCAAGGAAAAGGCAAATTTTTAAAAAATGTACATTTCATCAAACTCATTCAGGTACAAGCAAAGTTTGTACAGATGAAACCCAAATTATACTATTGCATGTTTATTTGTCATAGGATCTATTATGTCCTGACAAGTGTTATGTACAGTGATACAAGGGAGGGGGCTAGGAACATACCTATACCTAAGCTTAGTAGTCAATTGCATAACCTTAGTCTTAGCAGGTGTATTTTGCCATGTCAGATGTCATAAACTGGTTTTCAAAACTAGAAGAGACCAAAAGCCCTCAAAAGCTGTTCTCCATCACATGACTAGTTAATACCACAAATCTGCTGTGTTATTTAGAGCTGTGATCAAGTCTCTTTAAACACAGATATACGAATACTATTTAAGCTCTATTTTAAAACCTCACTGTTGACAAATAGATTTGGCAGAACATACAAACTTCATTTTTTATTCTTGTTAACCTCAATACCAAGGCCATGGGAATGGCAGGGAAAGGTATCTCACTGGTGGTCTGTCAGTCTCATCTGTTCAACCTTTTGGAGCAATTGGTTTCTCATCAGTCCAACAGATGCTATTTCTGCCCCCCCTACTCCTTTTGCTTTGGCTCACTCAAAAGTACTCCTTGGTTTGTAAGGAATAAGCAGCCTTTTCTACTCAGTGCTACTAAGCCTAGAGCAAAGGTAACTGCCCGGTTACTTGGGATTATAACTAGAAGCAGCAGCAGTCCCACATCTAGGAAGCTGCTTGATGCCAAGAACACCAACAAAAAATAGCAGGGCTATTTTTTCTTAACATTTACTGTCACGATCAGTTCAAAAGTGAAGGACATAAGTGGCCCAGAATCAAAATAATTGTGAATGCAGATGGCCACAACTCTACAAACTGGAAATTACCACAACTGATTAACTTACAAGTAGTAACTGCAAATTGACTAGAGAGAGGCATGACTTAAATAAATGCATGCTACAGAGTAGATCTCAGTATCAATCCACAGCTAATGTTTGTCATTTCCACCAGAAACCAGCAGAAGGAGCAAAGCATGACCAGTTCCTTCTGACTTTACTTTCCTGCCTAACACAAGATCCTGTTTTATAGCAGCTTGATCATTTGCCAGGACAATTAGCTGCCACCATGTTCTCACCCCCAGATGTGGTCAACCATACAGCACAAATAAACATCATTCATTACCCTCTACAATAAGCACTGTGAGCTGGCCCACTAAGCACAAAGCAACAGTTATCACAACTATGAAAGCGAGAACCCACGCAAAGAAAATAATTGGTATTTATGGCAAAACAGCTTTCAAACTCCTCTTTCAGAAAGCATGTGTTCTCAAGGAAACAGCCAAGAAACTCTATGTACACTGCTCTCACTATGTAGCAAATCCCTAGGTATACTAACGTAAAATAGCCCCAATTCTAGAATGTCTGCTATCGTGCCCAGAATAAAACTTCATTGTGTTTAAGAGTTAGCAATGAATTGACACTTTTGAGGCATATGGTTAACTTCATTGCTCAGGTTCAAACATAGAAAACTGTTTTCATTAGGTTCCACACAGAAGTACCAAAGTACATCTTGAGTACTTCTACAGTATTAAGAAATACAGCAAAATTAGACTTACTGAAGCCCTGTGCCAGTGCCAAAACCATAAATAGGTATGTAGGAAGCAAGTGCTTCAGACATGTAGACAAATTCATGTAAAACTGTAAAATCCCCAAATTATGCAATAGATAATAATTTTAGAAGAGTTAATTTTACTCCAAGCTGATTCTAAGACTGCCTTGCTTAGCATGATAAAATACAACTATGGTATACCTAGATGAGACAATTTTTTAAAGATATTTATTTTAAGTTTAAAAACCCAGCTGTTAAGCTCTGTATTTTACATATTTATATCTTCTTCTTAAAGTCCCAACTCTGGTTGCCCATGAATGCAACAAGAAACTTGAGGAAACTTTAAAAACAAAGAGTTTCTAACCTTTGAGGCTGAATAGAAACATGACTAATCCTGCTCTTTTTAACTTTAAAATATTTACTATAATAACTGAAGGATTGAACCCCAATTAAAACCTCATTTTTTTAACTTCTCTGCAGCTATCGAACTGCTGAAATAGATAATGACTTATATGAAAAAATAAGAACATCTACATAAACACAAATATTCACCATACTGACTTCTGTGAATTATCAGCAGTTGATAAGAACCGATGGAAAATGTACATAAAAACCTGAGCAAGTAAACATCTACAGAGCTGCACAGCCCAAAATAAGCAGAGCACCCTGCAAAACCAGAGCATGCTGTGCCATGTCTAAAGCAGCTCCTTTACTGGGTGGATTTTTTCATTTAAGTTGCATAAAGCATACAATTGCTATGTAAACATGTTTTTGAAAGTGAAGGTGGAAAGTTCATAAGCTGGGACAGAAGGCATAAACAGCATAGATTCTCATTATGTTGTTTTAATTTTATGGTTACACTGATGTAAACAGAGACAGGTCATGTACAGGTCCTGTATTTGGTGAATCAGATTAAATTAATCAGGCATCATATTAACTAAGGGTACCAAGGTTTCCAAGAAGCCAAAAGAAGTACATGCACTCCATTGTGAAACTCAGTGAACAGCAAACAATAGTCATAAATAACTGTGTGTTGTACTACTAAATTATATCTGAGGTGCAATCTAACCTGTTTATTCACTCAGTTAGCTTAAGTTTTATAAAGGCCCTCAGGCCAGAGTAAAAATACATTTTAAGCTCAATCTAAAAATAAACTGAAGTGCACACATGCAGGTACTTGAGTAGGAGTACTAATTGCACAACCTGAACAACAAACACTTTTGAGTCAGTAATTGGAAGAATATCTACAGTACTGTCAATGGTGCAACTGAATGCACAGCAGTTTCCTGACAACACCCTTCAGAGAGGGAAACCCAGATCACCTCTCTGGTGCAGGCTGTGTATGTCCTATTGCACAGCAGCCTTGCTTAAAAGCAAAACCTCTGCACAGTTCTGCATAGGACACAGAAGCACTGGAGAAATTAATGAGTGCTGTAAGGGAATTCAAAGTGCTATCTGAAATACCTGAGTATCTGAAGCAGCCAAACGGGTATCAGCTCAGTGGGGCATATCTAATGTCTCCCTCTCAAAGACAAGTATTTAAACCTTTGTGTTCAGTTCCTGTAAAATTGGGATTCACTCTCTGAAATCTCCTGCAGTTAAATGTATGTGTGGGAACAGACACATAGCTAATGAGTTTGGAAAGACAGCCAGAGGAAGAGGAGAGGAAGGCAGTCCCACTCCTTGCTCTACAGTGCTGTTGTTGGGACACTTGCTCACGAAATGTGGGCTCCTACAACTCATCAGCCTAAAGGGATTCTGAAAAACCAGAATCTTGAAAACCCAGAGCTCCTATAAGAACTTGAAGCAGTCTGAGGTAGAAGAAAGGTTCCTAAACACTCAGGTGCAACCAAGGCTGCAATACCACCACGCAGGAACATATTATCAGTGATCTAAGTTTTCAAAGAGAACCTTAGTAGGTGCTCTTTCAAGTACTTCAGCAGCTCCCAAACGCATGAGCCTTAGAAATATGTGCAATTCTTAGGTCTGCTTCACAAAGTGCCGTGTTCAGCTTATATGTTCAAGAGGACTGTAACATTTTCCATTGTTTACATGAATTTAGTGCTTCAAAGCTTTCCTTTTCAATTACAAGTCCTAAAATCTTAGTTTATGAAAAAAAATGCCTTTTTATTGGTAACGAGATTTCAAGCGTAGGGCCCAAAACAGAGATGTTTTCAGGTCTGGTGACAGTAAGAGTATTAAGTTGTCCCTGGAGACCTGGATTAGTTTGGGGCACGTCCATATTCCCATCTTGCTGAATGCTATTGTACAGTAAATATTCAGACTTTTCAAGAAGTATCCTATTCCAGTCTCCCACAGCCATCAGCCATGGTCCCAGCATGTATGGTTTCCTAACCACAGCTGTAGCTCCCTCATCTATCCAGCAAGGAACTTGACCTTCAGCACAGAGCTGCACTTCAGATGTGGAACACACATGTTCAGTCACAGCAGTCAGGCTGAACCTCTCATGGCCTGAAACCATTTCCCTGCACTGCCATATCTAGCCCACAGAGTCTATTGAAAAAACGTAATTTCTCTACAAAGTTCTAAGCTTCCACAGTGGTTTTAGTAGTAGTCAACATCCAGGATTGCCATGTACAGTTTAAAAAAAGAACAAATACTTGTCTCATTAGACTTTAAAAGAATTAAAAAAAGCAACCAGGCTCAGCTTGAAATGTCCAATGAAAACAACTGCCATTATTGTTTGGAAACAGTGATAGATACAAGAAGCTGAGAAAATTTATAAAGATTACCCATTTTTCCTCTAAGGATAGAAAAACTGGAAAATAATGTTTAAGAAGTATGTGAGAACTGGGCACCTGAAAAAGCTTGTTTCCAACTTAATTCACATAAAGCCATCCTGACTGGTTTGGGGTTTGGTTTTTTTTTGGTTGGTTGGTTGGTTGTTTTTAATGATATAAAAGGATCTATTCATGTAGCACGTACAGCTGGTATGTGTTAGTATACAACTGTTAGTATAGTTATTACTCCAACAATTCATACACCTGAAGAGCTGCCCCAGCAAAAACAGCATAGACTTTTTTTTAAAGGTACAATCAGAAAGTCTGTCTAAATTGCAGTAGATTATAGGACTTTCAGTTAGTACAGCAACAGCAATGCAATCAGAAGTGGTGTTTGGCATTCTGCAATTGGTGACAAAAATGTAGATTTAAGTATGATTCAGGAATGGTGCTCCTTGTCAGGCATATTCCAGTTGTGCCAATGATTACCTATCAGTGTGAACAGGGAAAATTTCCATAATTTATGCAACAGATGCACAACTACTCTAGTTCAATGAAACTCAGTGAAATGCTGACAATTGTCTTTGGTCACATTATATAATGAAAAAATGACAGCACTTTAAAACAGCAGTGTTCTGAAGGGCAGAGAGACACTAACCACCACTCTCTGACCCAACTTTGACATAAAAATTATTTTATGGCATCAAAGTATTCAAAAGACTAGAAAGGAGATGGATTTGAGAGGTACGAGGCACCTCCTACAAAACTACAGAAACTAATACAATGCCTTGGCTATCTGCTTTGGAGGAGGGTTGGAGGTTTTGTTGGGGGGTTTTTTTTGGGGGGGAGGGCTGCCTCTCTCTCTATCACTCTTTTTTTTTTTTTTTTTTTAGTCAAACAGTTTACCAAACAGCTGTATAAACAGACAAGCACAGAGGTGTTCTGAAGAACTTTACTGTCTTCGCATTTATTTTCATTTTGTGTGTATGACTCTCCCAGCATGCACAGGTCTAAAAGCAAATTTTCAGAGCAGAGATAATAGCCAAACTTGGCTTCTCAGCATCTTTTTCTTGAGAAACTGGATAAATATTATGCTGAAGCATCATGCCCTAGGCATGACCTAGGGCCCAAATAGCCATTCCGTAATCAGTTTCCCTATTCAGCAAGTGCCATTTTATATAAACTGCCAGACTCCTGTATTTTTATTCCATTTGTTGGGGCAGGGACATACACCATTTCCCCATATTCTCACTCTCTTCCAAAATCTATTTGTGATGATTTGAGATGCTGAATCCTGTGCCACAGACACAACGAAGATGTTCCTATAGGTATAGACATTGAAGGTTGACCTAGTCACCACAGGATATAATATACACCAAAGAGAAGGGATGGGGCATAATTCACCTCACCTCCTCTTTAAAAGAACTTAAGCTGGGCTTCTTTGTCTCCACTGCCCACAAAGGCAGCCCAGTGTGACTGGCTAGGATACAGATCTCTGCAAATATTCGAACAAAACTCACTCTGACAACATTCATTACAGGGAACAATAAACAAAGCTTAAAAACAGATTCCAGAGACTGCATCCAGTTTTCTCTTTTTCTAAGCAATTGAAAAAGACACCTCTTTTACAGGGCTAAAGCATCGTGGTGCTTGCATCCATCCTATTAAAACAGCTATAGATATCCAATTAATATCCAACATTTTTCTCACTAGCAGTTCCAGTTGAAAGGGAAGCTTTTACTACCTTCATACAGACTAATGCTTTAGCCAGTCCTCCCCACATCATCCTATCTGCTTTACTGGTACACTGTGCCAATAAGTACAACCATCCTTGCAAGAAGACTTCATGCTAAATCAGATCCACTATCCAATGAGTTAACACCACCTTTTTGTTACTTTATATTTTACAACAAGGAAGAGATCCTTAACCCCCTTTACCAGGAGGATAGAGCCCAGTTGCAGCAGGGTATTTAAGCCAGAGATGGAGAAGGAAAAAACAGGAGCAGGAAGGTGGGGCTGCCAAAGCCAATGGTGCCTCCAACAGAAATGCTTGTTAGAGAACAGCCTCAACAATGTGTGTAAAGGCAGCTGAAATGAATTCAATGTCTGATACTGATGGTTTGCCTACATAGAGAGATCACAGCAAAACAGCACTTCCATCACATTTTAAGAAATAGCAATAAAAAAAGGGAACAAGATGGTAATCACTTCACAATGTCACTTAAAGGGTAGAGATCTTGATGTGCAGACAATGCACATAAGTCCACAGAAGCATATTCCTCCAACTCTTGATGTGTCAGCTGGATAGACCTCCTGCCTCCACCTATACTAGCTGTAAATTACCAGATCTCTGGTTAAACTCACCCAGCATATATCGACTGATATGGGCAGGGAAACCACCATCTAATTGTCTCAGCTGGTAGATCTAAAGCGGCACCAATTCCTGTAGGCACAAAGTTAGAATGGGACATATATCCCTGCAAAAGAGCAACTGAGTTACATCCCTGCATAAAGGGATGAGAAGACAACCACAGCAATCTAAGACCATCTTATACCCAATATAGTGGCTCCACAAGAGTCTTTTAGGTTTGTTCATACCACGAGCAGAGCAGAAGTTTCAAGAGCCCTGCAGAAGCTCTAAGAAGGCTGGTGCATCTACCTGAGGAAAGGCAGGACCTTAGCAAGAAACTAACATCACTTCCACAATAAGCATAGCTTCACCAGCAGCTACCTGCACCCAGCCTGGTGGGTATAACTTATCTGGTCTCAAATAGTTCAAATAAACTTGCAGAAAGTTCCCCACCATACTAATTTATGAGTGGAGACTTCAGTCCTTCAATTTAGTACAGGTGTCTTCACACAAACATTGCTATTGCAGTCCATGGCATGGAATAGCATTACATATAAGCAGAGCTGTGTCAGACATCATGTAACCACCTTAAAGTCATTTGAGCATCATGATCAATATGAATCACATGTGACTCACTGCCTGTTAATCCAAAAGGAAAACATTTTGGTTGGCATGATTTCTGAAATAGTTTACATTTTCCTTTACAAAACACGGGTCTTTCATTTGATGCACACTGTAATGTGAGTACCAGGAAAAGAGAGATTCATGTTCTCTAATGGCATCATAAGCAAAATCTGAACTCCCATGCTCATTGCCTAAGTACTGTTGAACTCATATCAACCTCATTTTCCTCGTGAATTCCTTACCTTTAGTAACTGCTTTGTCTGTATTTCAAAGGCAGTGTGATACAGCAAAATCCCAGAGAATACTGTGGGAAGCATATTTTGCAATCACTCAGCACTGATTTAAATACTCCATTTGCCAAAACACCCCATAAATAGTAAAACCAACTAAATTTTGAATGGAAAAATGTCTTTTGTCATCTGATTTAACTGCTGACTCTTGGGCCTGAAGCATCATCTCCCAGGTCTGATAAGTAGTACACATGGCTCTCAAGACATCTCTTCACTGTATTACTGTTTGCAGAGCCCTAATAAACTGTGTTTCTCTTTAACTCACACGGTTTCAATCCAGAGGACATGTGCTCCACTGAGTAGCACAGCATATTCCTTCCAGGTCTGAAGGAGTCAAGGGAATGTCTGGAGATAAGCAGCAGAGAGGAGTATGCAGCTGCAGGAATCACCTTCATAATCCAACATTTGCAGCATCCTCATCCGAAATGCTTGCCCAAGATGTCACTATGTGAAGTGTTGGTGACTAGCATTTTGATAACTGAGACAGATTATTAATGGCACAGTTCTGTGGAGCATGGAATTATCAAAAACAGGATGGAGACCTAAATTTGTTTTTTTTTTTCTCTGATTCAAAACTGGCATAATGTCATCATTTCTCAGAGATGTGCCTTTAACTGTAATGAGATCAACGACCAGAGGTAAGGAGATGTAGTCTTGGCAACCCCAGCTAAAATGAGGTTGTTTGTGAGGTTCTTATTTTACCTGTTGTTCCTGTGCAAAGGTTATATACAACTATAGATTACTGACCAAAATATACACAGTTAATATCTCCTGTTTCTGTACAAAATGTGTCATCGTCATTAAGTTTCAAGTCTGCTATGCAGAAAAAATAAAGTTTACAGCCTAGAGCTAGGCCCATAATCTAATAAAGATATTCAACAAAAATTCAAATTAAACTGCCTTAACCAGGAGAGAAGGCAGAAATTACTTGTGCCTCAGAACCAGCACTTCACATCCCAGTACTAAATCACAAGGACTGTTTTTTCTCCTTTGAGACAGAGTAGTTACCAGAGTTCCTATTTTGAAAGAATGTAAAATCTCCTTTAAAGAAAGGAGCTGGTAAGTAGCAGCTCTCCAAATCTTCCCAGCCATGTCCCTTGGGGTGTGCTGAGCCCTGTAACTCACCACCCTTGCCAGCCAGGATTCTGGATCAATGAAGACAGAAACTTCGTATACGAGCTTAATAATGCACACTCTAGGAGGGTGGGGGTTTGCTTCTAACATGTGTCCATGATCATAAATCTCTGCACTGAAATAAACACTTCAGCATCCTAAGAAGTATCTAGTTATAAAGTTGACTTAAAAGAAATCTGGCCTACTATTCTTTTGAACATGGTTATCTATTATTCAGGAGTAGGCTTTCAAACTAGCAATCCATCTGCTACACATACTGGGTATGTGACTCTTGGTACAGATTATCCTCTTCCCACGCCACACAGCTCTGTCCCATGGGGCTACCCTGATGTGTGCATTTTGCTTCAGCATCCAAGAGGAATGAGAAGCAGTTCAATGTCCTCTATTCATATGGGGGATGTATCCATGTAGGCTCAGTGACAACTCTTCTCAGTTGTAAAAAAGGCTGGCAAACAAACTCATTTTGGGGAAGTTCTGTGTCAGATTACTTCTTGTTGTTACAAAGTTCTTTATGTTATCACTCTACAGGCATTGCCACAAACTAAAGAACTTTTACCAATAGAAGGAAAATTTTCCAGAACAACCAGGGCCTTCTGCCAAAGTAGGACATGGATTCATGGATTCATACCTTTTCCTTCTTGATGAAAAAAACTATTCAGGTGACCAGCACAGACCTGACCTTCCCAACACTTGTACAATGGCAAAAGTACTGCATGCAGCTCTATGATTGTGTGTCAGAAGAACCCTGTGGTGTCAAAACAAGCTAAGTCTTCCTAAAGATAAATCTCTGACTATGGGGAATTAATCTGCACACTTTTAAACAGTTTGCACTGCTCACTGTCAGCCAAATTAAGCGCATGAATTTACTGTCATGTGGGAACCAAGAAACATGGAATCTCAGCTTATCATACTTTTAGCTGCATATATGAAAGCAGGAGACCCCTCTCAAAGTTATTTGACTTTCATAACAAAACGTTTCCCATTAATAAGGAGCTAACTCAAGGACAATGCACAAACCACAAGAAAGTCAGTTAAATACTTCCCGTGATATCATTATTTTTTGGATCAAAATTTTTTTTCCCTTTTACATTTCTACTACTATAAGTTTTCTACAACTTCTATCGAATACATGGGATGTAATTATAAAAGACTATCATAACACCATTTAAAAAATAATATTTATTCAGTTACCTCCCATCCTGCCAAAAAATTGGAGATCTTTCACTTCTTGTCTCAGGTTAACTTTACAGTGGTGGAATGTGTTTTCAACAGATTTAATTCCAGTTTACCACAATGTAAGTAAAGACTGGAATTAATTTTGCTGGATGGCTAACAATTGTTACAAAAGCTATGGTATAGAAGCCAACCTGAATTTTAACCACACAGGAAGGGAGAGGTAGAGGACACATATTTTGCACCTCCTCCAGCTTTAATAAACTCTGTAGTCTGTACACACCTCAACTAATTTTCAGTGTTCAAATCTGACCTTCAGTCCTACCTAACCAACTGTGCTCCTCACTGGAGGAAGACAGATCACATGCTCTGGAGATGCTTCTCTTTTTCAATTACCTCTTTATTTCAAGCCTGAAATTTAAGATGGCTTGAATGAAGTTGTATGAACCTTAACTTGAAAGCACTTATAGCATGTTTAACACACAGAAACATGTATGTTCGCTACAGAACGTGTCACCAGAGGGTTAAGATACAAGGAGTACCATGACAGTCATTCAAGTTGGATCCAAGTGACAGATATGTTGATGTATATTACCCACATGGCACTGCACTCTAGCATGTGAATGTAGTGGAGACAGGCTCTTTGGCACGCATGGTGTAGACAGGTTGTACGCATCAAGATCAACTCTTAGGCTCTACTTATGTCCTGACAGCCCAACAAGAAGGAGTGAGGTCCTTGGCATGCCTGCATATGTTCTATATACAAACCTACCCTTCAAGGCTACTAAGAACATGAGAAGCTTTTATCTTGTCAACAAGCTGCTTGTTACAAGGAAAAGAAGTACAGGTATTGTGCTTCTTAACTCCAGTCTGATAAGGAGGCCTGTTTTCAAAACTAGGTAACCTATCAGGGCTTTTTTTTGTTCAGAAATACATCTCCCTAATCTCTTGCAGCCATATATTAGATGGGTCTAAACTGCTAAAAGCAGTTTTAAAACTCCAACGACAGCAGTGCATCCACTCTTGGAAATGCTGTTTTCATCCCTTAGAGAACAACAATTGCTTTGTGATCACTTGAGTCTTTGTATCTTTGTACTAGCAGGCCTAAGATTGTCAGTGCCATGGTGTTTATCATCCTCTGCATTCAATACAGAAGCTGAGTCACTGCAATCACAGCAGAAGCACAGAACTCTGCTGGACAGGCTCCCTTTTCTGCAGCTTTGGTCTGAGGAGTTGAATTAAAGGCTGAAAGAGATAGCAGTAGAAGTGCCATTCCAGAAAAAAAAAAATTAAAATCACATCAACTCAAATGCTTCACAAATTTGTATTAACTGGGGCAAATATTCAACCACAGTGTAAACAAAGAAATTAATTAAATAAATTAAAAAACAAATACACCAGAAAGATTTTATATATTATTACATTGTAAGATTTCAAGGACTCAGATGCCACGAACAAAACAGAGGAAGATAAAGCAGTGACTTCATCCTTTTATTCTGCATTTTCACAATGAGGTTTCTCTAAGATAAGAAGCAAGGCCATTTAACCCTTCTCTGCTTGATTTCAAGAACAGCTTTTAATTCAACTCCCCTCTCAGATCAAACCTCAGCTACTTCTCAAATTGTCCTATTCCTTTAGTCTACTCATTGGACTAGAAATAAAACAAAAGGAAACTATTATTGAGTGGCTGTAGCACTGCTTCAGAGAAGGTGGGTAGGGCTTTTCTCCAGTTAATAAGAGAACTTCATTTCCACATGGCATGCAGGACATACAACAGTTTTAAATGGACATGCACTACACTGCTAAACAACCATGCTAGCAACAATTTGAGTCAAATGCATTTTTTTCTCAGCACAATAGGTGGCTGCACGAAAATCATAGCTTATTACATTTCCTAAATTTAAAATTTCTGCTAGCATACATAATTGGTTTTTCTTTTGTACATTATTACCATCTGCAGCAGATATAATTACAACAGGTATGGAACCTGTTCTGTAAACAACAGACTCATAGAAGGAAAATTTCCCATCCTTCTCTTGACAGTGTAGGATAATTACTACATCCCAAGTGGAATTCATATATATTTTTCTTTTGAGATATAATGTTCTTGATAATTTGTCATAACATGAAAAAGATAAAGTAATTCAAATATTAACCCTAAACTACAACTCTCCTAACCTTATCAGTTAGGCCCAAATTTCCTCTATACCCACGAAACACTCTTATATACTTTATAACTTCCCCAACCACTCTATTTACCTGTCGTTCTCATTCACAAGTTAAACAAAAATCTGGAAAGATGGTTTTGCAAGGGATCTTCTCTGTCTACAGTTTCTGACTCTGACACCATGTTCCAAGATGCCACACTCCCTTTCTCCTTCCACAAGTATACCTGCTGCCTGTATTGAATCAGACTGGAAAAGGAAAAAGGCTGAAATTGAGGTCAAAAGCAGCACTAGCCTCCAGGACCCCCATGGCTTTTTGGATAAATATAGCAGATGTCACAGTTACATGCTTATTATAAGAAGGTGTTAACACTTCTACCCAGAGCAGGGAAAAGATACAAAACCCTTCAAAAATAAATCATACTGTAAATTAGTTTTTTCTTATGTCCAAAACACCAAATTATGGGGAAAAAAAAAATCACGAAAGTTTAAGATTAACAGAACTTGTAAGAGATTTAAGTGACTGCCAAGTGCAATAAGGTATTCAGAATACATATCCTGACGTAGAATTAAGGTTCAACACCAACCTGGTCACATTAAGAAGCACTAATCAGATAGTTATTTCTAGAAAAATGGGTTAAATGACAGCGAGAAGTTTGATATAGATACCATTACTGTTACCATTATTGTCATGGGGGTCAATGACAATTTTTAGTCTGGAGAGACCAGTCTCTTCAGACTCCCTAGCGAAAGACTGATTTCTCCTGGCACTAACTCAGAGAATATTCCTAAAGTTAAAATCCTCTGAGGTGAATTCAAGCATCTCAAGAGAGACTCCCAAAGTACACTTTGCCTTGTGAGTACCTCTGAGAGGTACCTACACTGCAGCAAGAACTGCACAAGCATTTAACAGGACAAACTTTGTTTCTCAAAAGCAAGTAATGTAGGTATAAGGTGACAGAGGAAAAGAGTACAGCACAACAGGGAAAACACAAGAATGGTACAAAAGGAAGGAGTCAAAGCATACAGGCTGCAGAAGCACCATCAATACAATTATTACACTGCTGTAACATCCTTTTGCCCAAATCTTACTCTTCAGGGTGAAAAACACTCTACAACATCTTTTAAGCATTTCAAAACCAGTCATATCCAGAAATGGGCTTGGAGAACAATATTTGAGATGTTTCTTCAAGCTATTCCTTAAAAAACATTTGCTTCTTCAAGCAATTATCTCAGATTTAATATCACCCATATAGGCCAAACATAACAAAATGTTTTTTGAACTAAGCTCAACACAAGAATAACATACGTGCCTCCTTACAAACCATTTTTTTAATGTTTATAAATAAAGGAACAACCAGAAGGCCCATTTAACTGCAACACATGAAGTAAAAATGACCAAAAAAGAAAACGTGACACCACAGAGACACAGACTGAAAAAATTATTCTCTACCACTCCATCTTGTCCTATTTCATACTGGCCTACAAATTGCTCTCTCCCCTGCCTTTTCTACGGGTTGGGAAAGAACAACAAAGAACACTGAGGTGGGTCTGCTAGTGTTTTGTAGAGATACTTGAAGAACATGGTAGACTCCTAAGAAAAAAAATCAACAAAAAATTCAGCGTGTTAGGATGCTGAGCCCAGTCCTCTGTATTTGCAAGCAACAACACAACAGATGACTGAGTTGCTATCACCCACACACTACAGGGCACAGAATTCTTCCTTGCACCCGTACCAGACATAAGACACATTATGAAGAAAAAATTGCATAAAGCTAAAAAACCAAGAAGTGCCAAATAACTCTAAAATAAAAATAATCTTAAAAAGATAATCTACCAGTCAGATGTGAATTCTTAAGACTTAATGCCCAATACTACTATCTTACTAAGGCTATACTGTAGAAGTACCCTGAGCCCGATGGAACTGGAATTACATTCTATGAGCCACTTCTGAAGGACAATACAAATTACAGCCCCTAGCCCTAAGAGCCTACTTTCATTTCTGGCAATCTTCACGTGGCTTTCAAGTGACTTTAAAAGAAGTGGCAAGGAGTTAATGCTCCTTAAAGCCCACTCACGTGCTAAAAATACACAATTGCAAGTTGTCTCGCATGACTTATTTTCTTGTGTGCTGGTAACTTTTTAATGACATGATAGCATTAATATAAAGGGCATCCTGAATCTCTTCATGTGTAAAAAAACCCCAAATCTAAACAGAAAATACAAAATAATGAATACACACAACCTTGAAAAACCTTGAGAGCCATATGCCAACATGGTAATAATGGGAAAACTACAGCTCAAAGCTACATCCAGAATTAATTAGAAATAGGAATAACCAAATAATAGGAATAACCCAACCTTCTCTCATTAGGATTGTTTCAGGCACTCACTGATCTATGACAAACCTTTCCTCTGAGTATGTACAATGTCCCCAAGTTTTGCATCTCCTCTCTGATCACAGTCAATGGAGATCTACAGCTCAGTTAAGCTGCTTACACAAAGGCATTTCATGCCATTCAGACTATATCTCAGGGCATCTCAAAGGTATCAGTACCATGTATGTGGACAACCAAACCCAGCTCCACTTTTCTATTGGCTGTAACAGGAATTTAAATACTGTTTGTGTGAACGTATGTCAGGAGATGGCTTGTCCTTCTTGGCCAGAGGTGAAGGTAACTGGATGCAACAGAAGGAACTACAGGACCAGACACTAGAGACTGTTCAACATAACAAGGAACAGGCTGTGAAGCTGCAAAAAGTGACCTACAATGTCGCAAAGGATGTCCCACTGTCACAGCCAGCTGAAGGTGAGCATTAGGGACCTTTGGGGGCAGAGTCCTGCAAGGTTAGCAGTGCCTCAGTAACCCCATCCATAGCACCATGCAAAGCAGAGATGAGTTGGGTAATGGCACCAGAAATGCCAAATCTGGGTACATATGTAGCAAAAGCAGGAGCAACGTGGAAACAAAATTTAGGGCAGTTTGCTTACTCAGGAGGAGACAAGGAAAAAGAAAGGTGGGACTCACAATGAACAAGGTAAGAAATATGCATGTCCCCATTCTGCAGAATGAACTTCAGCACCTAAGCAAGGCCTGAAGTGCCATGACTGAAGAAATAAGATACAGTGAGAAGCCACCTCCAAATAAAAAAAAAACTGATATTGGGGCCAGTCTTGCAAAATACAGAGGGTATCCTAGGCTTGCTAAAAGTATAAAGGAATATTGCCATCTAATTCCTTCCAGTGTTAGATACTACCCAAGTTTTTTTTTCTAATTAGTGGAGAGAAATTAGGACCTCCAGACTCCAGACAACTGCTTAAAAATGGAGTAAAATAGGTGGGATGAAGTGCCCTTTGGCTTCTTCAGTCAATGGGCAGTTAGCTTTTTTTTCTAGATATCTAACTTCAGTAATGTTAGATTAAATTACTGATAACTTTAATTACCAACAGTTAACAAGACTACTTACTAATGCTTCCCATACTTAGAAACAATCTGTCCTCTGGCAGCTGCAGGTAAAACTAAGTGAGAAGACAAACTAACTCATCTTCTCTCCTGTGCAGCAGAGGATACAACTCAAATTATCACATCAGAATTTCTCTGTCTACATCAGATATCTTCACCACACCTTCGTCTCTATGCACAACCATTTCAGAAACACACAAAGTACAAGCAACCTCACACTGAAGTAATACAGATGGCAAGATCAACATTAGTACTTCATAATGGAGACAAGCAAGTACAGGAGAACCTGTCTGTCTTTCCAAAGGTGGGAAAACTTGTTCCAAGTAGGAATGTTTCTGCAATACCCCTCTGCAGCAGAGGGGCAAACAGTGTTGAGTATGTTCAGCTATCAGATGCACTTTCAAGCTTCTGCTTTCAAGAAGAAGCTATCCCGAAACCATGTTATCATACAGATTCCTCTGGTGTCACAAGGTGGGTACAATCTCAGCTCAGCTTGTTGGGTAAAATCAGTTTTCAGGCACTTTGTGCTGTAGAAGTGGTAACGGGGATCCAAATCCATGAGTGAATGTGACCCAGTATCTTGTGTCTTGGTTTAGGTGATTTTTTTAATGTAGTAGCACAGTAAAATAAATAAAACAATAAAACAATAAATAAATAAATTACGTCTAAGCTATCAGCTGTCACTTTAAAATAAATCATTACCCCATATCAATTTTCCATCACATTTCATAGCCAGATACTTCAATCACAAAATAAAATATGCAAGAACAAGTGGGTTTGCTGGCTGACTTTCTTCTGATTCTTTAAAATTGGTAATCTTTACATTGCTAAAAATGCCCTTCTAAGAATTACCTATGTTTCAGCCTCTTTTGCTGCCAAAAGCACACTTCTGTCCTTCAGGCAGGCTAATACTACTTTTCTTTCTCAGGCTTCTCACAAGTGTGAAGCTTCTATTGAAGTATTCCTTACAGTGTTTGAACAAGACACATTTAAAGACTTTAAGAATGCCCCAAAAGTGAGCATTCCACAAGAAAATATTTCCTTTAATTATGAATTTTAGAAATATATCCAAATCCAGAAGCAAAATGAAGAAAATAACATTTTATAGGAGGTTGAAGAAAGAAAATTATATGAAATACTCAGGAATTTAATTTTTATAAACTCCCATGTCTTTATCATTTGTACTAAATTATCCTTTGTCTTGCAACATAAGAAAGATGAAGGAAATCTGTGAATGCCCAGGAGACATTCAAGAGTTAGAGTTGAGCAAAATATGAGCAGAGATATGCTGGTTATGGAATACATGGTAAAGCAAGTGCAGATAATCTACTTCTTTCTAATTTATTAAATTGCAAGGTCAGCTGCCCAAGAGAAAGATCATATGGCATATTTACAGGACTGTGGACTACTTCCCAGAAGTAACCAACAAAAATATTCTTAGGTATAGTGGCATAAAACAGCCTGAAAAAAAGCTTTGCAAAAAGATGCAATGCTAAGACAAAAACCAAAATGATCCCTGAAAGTGAAAATAAAGAAATACACAACATTTTAGTACAGATGCAATGCTACCTTGACATACCACATGAGGAAGGCTCATCTACAGTCTGAAATGTTATTCCCTGCTCAGTTCTGTAGACATCAAAAATAGGCAGTGAAAGAAAGTCAGCATGGAAGACCAAAGCTGTAAAAATAATTTGGGAAAAAGCAAACAATAAGTGCTTGATCAGAAGCAAAAACTAAATGACAGCTTGAAGAAGAGCCGTTTTAAGAAGATCCTCTCTTCTGTGGAAAAATATCTTCAAAGGATAAGCTTTCAAGTGCTTCCAGGTCCATTACTAAAACCTGGGTTTTGTTTTAATTTCTATACAGGGAAGTGGTTGAATACACCAGAAACAAAACCAGGGATTAGTACTCTTCTGGGTAACACAAATTGTGCCTGTATTTTTAATGTAAGTGTCAGGGCTGATGCCACTACTACTGCTTTGAGACAAATGCTGCATTACTGACTTCAAGCCTATATTGCAAGCATAACCATAGAATAACAGAATGCTTTTGCTTGGAAGGGACCTTAAATATCACCTCATTCCAAACCTCCTGCATGGGCAGGGCCACCTCCCACTAGATCAGGTTGCTCCAAGCCCCATCCATCCTGCCCTAGAATGACTCCAGGGATGGGGCATCCACAACTTCCCCGGGGCAACCTGTTTCAGGGTCTCACTAAAGAATTCCTTCCTAACATCTAACCTAAATCTACCTTCTTCCCCCTTAAAACCATTACACCTCATCCCATCACTCCAAGTCCTTGTACAAAGTCCCTCCCCAGCTTTCCTGTAGCCCCTTCAGGTACTGGAAGGCCACTATAAGGTCTTCCCAGAGCCTTCCCTTCTCCAGGCTGAACAACACCAACTTTCTCAGCCCATCCTCACAGAAGAGGTGCTCCAGCCCTCTGATCATCTTCATGGCCCTTCTCTGGACTCACTCCAACAGCTCCATGTCCTTCCTGTGTTGGGGGCTCCAGAACTGGACACAGTACCCCAGGTGGGATCTCACAAAAGAGGAGAAGACAGGTAGTATAAGTTTTTCTCACTTTAAATAAGCCTGTTGTGATCCTCATGTAACATTTGACAGTGTTTCTACCTGCTTGATCATGAGATAATAATCCACAGTAGCTACTGAACTAGGATTAACAGAACATTTACATTCTAAAATAGGGTAGGTATGTTCTCAACTGAGTTAAGATCCAATACTACCTCACTACCAACATTTACACGGTCTCCAGAACTCAGCATTTTCTTGCATAATGACAACCAGAAATGATTTCTAAGAATGCATTTCATTATGAGCTATGCAACAATCAATCCCCAAATATTAAATTAAATTCTGAAATACTATGCATATTACAATTTAATAAAATTAGAACTCATATCCAAAAGCTATACTAAAAATGCAAGAGATATCTATGAAAGAAATAAAAAGTGAAGTATCTGATCTGCTATGCATTTGTTGCCATAAGGGTTTTCAGCCAAACACTTCTGTCTAGAAATGAAGTTGCAGAATAGAAATGTTCCAGTGCTAGAGAGAAATACTCTGTTTGAAATGCAAGCACATGCTTCTAAGTAGCATATCAAACCTGAGTTTTCTCCCCATTGAACTACACAAATCACCCACAGCAGCTGTGCTAGAAAATCCAGTGATATCAGCATAATAACCTCTAGGAACTGCATGTAATTATGCAGCTGTTAAACCGGTCACTTTAAATAAAGTCTCATAGGAAATAACTTTTGTGGATGTCTATGTCTGCTCTGAGCACTAAGCTTGTACTGCAGCAGAAGACTTATGCATCCTGTCCTCCAAGATGTCACAGTTCCTGAAAGGTGCTCAGATGCTGATGGGAGTTACACTGCTCATTGTCTTTTACTGTCAGAAACATATTCAAAGGATCCAAATCACTTGTGTCACTTCCTTTATCCCTTCTAGAGCTTTAGAATTTTATTGTTTATGATGTCAATAACAATCCAATCATCTGCAAGCTTTAGCATGTCATCATTTGTGACCCCCAAAGCACTTTACATACATTTTAACCTCCATTACACATGAAAAATATCGTTAAGAAAGGTGCATTTAAACTTATTAATCCAGTATTCAATGCTACAGCATTTATCTCTGATGCACCAATGGACAGCAAAAATAAATAAATCCCATCCTGTGCTGGGCCGCAGCATTGGATCCAGCTCAAATAGACAAAATAAAAGCTTTCATCCCTTTAAAGTATTTTCTGTTTGCTCCTGCTGTTAACAGACTACAGTTCCTATGACAGCAATTCTTAACAGTAGATGGGAATGTATTCTGTGTCTTAAAGACTTCAGTCTAAACAACTTCACTATAAACTTTTGGGAGGGGGGAGAGAATTTGGAGAAAGGGACAGAACGCCACCTCTTTTTGTAACAAGTTGCATATTCCTTAAAGGTAAAGCCTTCTGCCCCGAACCCTACAAGCTTTATTTTATATATATATATATATATATATATACAGTTAAAAAGAGTATAGTACTGTTAAATTAAATCATCTGGCTTTGTTTTATTTCCTTCCTCCCTAGTTTTTCTTTTAGGTATACTGTATGTTTGGACATCAAACTTAATTTACATGTGACACTGGGATCCAGCACAATAAAGACTAAAATTTCACTGATTCTTGGCTTTTATGAAATTATAAGCAATTCGAGAGAAACTACAATGGAGCTGTTTCACAACCTATTTTACCATCCACAGGTGATGCAATAGTATTCACCCTGAAGTATACTACTCATTTTAAAAAATGAAGCAGACTTTAATCTTAAAACTGTAAATTAGTGCAGCGAATTGCAAAACCTACAGACTTCCACTGCCTACGCTTTTTAAGCATCTGAAGCAGCATTTGTGAGCTCATCTAAGCCAAACACTGAATCTAACCAATACTTCTTACTCTCCAAGAAATAACAGTTTTCTGTCTGGAGGGCTGAATTGGAGCAGATATCCTTTGAAGCCCTGCATAAAAGCTGAGCTCCTACTGACTGACTCCTTGCTAAGCCTCTTAACTCCTCAGTTTATCCACTTGCCTGCTTCAAAGCATTTTCCAGAAGTGAAGCTGTACAGGGTACCTTCAGCCAGGATGTCAATCAACACCATCCCATTGATTTCAGAGGGGTTATACCCATCTGCACCAGCGAGGAAGTTGACACATCACATCTCTCTGGTCACTGGGTTTAACAGTGAGGAATACCAACATCTCCAAGTACTAGCAATAAAAATACAGAAGAAGCTCTGCCACAGTCTGTTGTGACTGTTATGTGGCTTCGTTGAAGCGCATGAAGCTGAAGAAATAAAGTCAGCAGCAAGATTTTAAAAAGGGAGAGGGAACTGACCCTATGAAAGATAGGAACCTGACCCTATGAAAGATTGTGAACTGCTGTAAACAAAGCAAACCAGAAAGGTTTTGAACAAAAGACCACTGAAGAAGAAAGAAAGAAAAACAAGCTGAACCAAAGAAAAAAAAACCAAACAAAAAACCACACATAACAGAAAAACCAAGAAGGAAGTGATTCAGGTCAGGCCACAGAGAGAAAAAAAAGACCACAAACAAATATAACTTCCACACTATAATCGCTCATGGAAAAAAGGAACAATTCCAAGCAAAGATCTTATCATAGGAGGCTACATTTAACTTTCATCCTCCTTAAAGCTAGCATGCTTAATCCACAGAAACAGGGCTTGTAATAGGCCTAGCTCATTATAAACACAATAAAAGCTTCACCTACTTAGTGGTAGACCAGAGGAACACTGAGAAGTTTGTCCAAGTTCCTACAGTGGTTCACAGAAGAACCACCTGCTGGAGACCAACATTATGCTTAAATGCTTAAAGATTTATGCCAAGATGATGATTTACTTCCACCATGAAATACTTAAAATAGTAACTGTCACCAGAAAAGAAGCAGGCTGCTGAGCACAACAAGATGAAAAGTAAAATAGCATCACCTGAGTGATTCTCCAGTCAAAAAGACCAAGTGGTCATTGTGTAACTTCACTGCCTAGGACTGCTTCAGCAGAAGAGAGGTTTTTAGTCTTGCCATCAGCTATCTTAATGCTGGAGTATTTCAGAAAATTAATTTATACTTTTATGAAAAAAAGGATTTAATGTAACAGGGAAAATGTATATGAGCAGGAATAAATGAGCAGATTTTTTAAAATAAAGAAGATAATTGGAATTGGTTAAAACTGAGAAATAGCATGGCAAAATTTTGCTTCTTTTGGCTCACAGATCTTCTCTCTGTGTACTGACTTTGCAAACAAAAATCAATTGTTACTGCTTTTTACTTCTATGCACTCTATAGTGCCTGAGTATCTATGACAATCAAAACTAGATACATTTTTGTCTAGTGCATCATGAATAAAATTACTAAGAGAATTCTACCTGTAAGCCATTCTAGAAATCAAACACTGAGGTAACATTATAAATTTTTATGACTACACTTTAATACTTCCCAAATACTCCAGTATTGCCATTGACTCAATGACAAACAGAGGAAGCACAACTGGATTACAGGAAGAAGAATACCACTTTTACCAAGTCACTTTTTAAAGTAAGAAAAAACTATGTGTATATACTTATACACATATCTTTACTGATAGAATGAAAGTAAGTCAGGTTACATCAAGTTATTGTATTTTTGATAATGAATTATTGGATTCGCATGGAAATCTCACATATGGTTTCCAAACTGAGCAAGAAATAAAATACTATGAAACTGAAGTTATTTGTAGGTGCAAAGACTGTTGGTTATTATGTATTATTTGTAAATGTGTAGGTGATAAAAGGAATACTTTGAGAACTACAAGAGTTAATCAAGTCTGAATTATTAACTAAAACAATTTTAGCATAAAATTGTTGTGATAGAAACATGACTCCATTTCCTCCTTGAAGATCCTGCTCCCATGAGTTTTATAGATGACATATAAACTGAAATTTTTTTTACACAACCCCTGGAACTATCACCAGGAGTAAAGCACTTGGACCAAAGCAACTCGCTGTCCACATTACTTTCTGTGACATTTGTCCCTTGCTGCAACTTCTGCACAGAGATTGAACTGAGAACTGTAAGAGATTAGAAACAGTAAATCTACCTTTATTCCCTATTAAATAATGGCTTTTAAGGGAAAAATACACCATGCACTCCTCTGGCTCGTTTCTGCATTCACATTATGGGCTTGATTCAATCATAGAATCATAGAATCATAGAATTGGATGGGTTGGAAGGGACCTCAGAGATCATCGAGTCCAACCCTTGAACCACCGTTGCGGTTGCTAGACCATGGCACTGAGTGCCACATCCAGTCTCTTTTTAAATATCTCCAGGGATGGAGAATCCACTACTTCCCTGGGCAGCCCATTCCAATGCCGGATCACTCTCTCCGTAAAGAAATTCTTTCTAATATCCAACCTAAATTTCCCCTGGCACAACTTAAGACCATGCCCTCTTGTCTTGTTGAAAGTCGTCTGGCAAAAGAGACCAACGTCCACCCGGTTACAACCTCCTTTCAGGAATGCCCATGCCCAGATGCACTTGTCCACCTGAGAAGCCCTTGGGAAGCCACAGTATCATCAAAGGGATAGCAGGTAAGGCACAGGACCTACAGAAGGTCTGTATCAGCCCTGAGTGGAAACCAAGGTAACCAAAGCCATCTCAAATGGCACCAGATGTCTATGTGATGCAGCCTTAATGGAGCTTCTACATGCTGCTCCAGACTGGAATGCCCTACACCACACAGACTCCCCTGCCTGCAAGACAGGATCTGAGTACCAAGCATCCATTGCTATCAGAGGACTCAAGGGAGCTACTGACCTCATTCTAAGGCCAACACCTACATCTTGTCACCTGAGCAGCTGCCCCCATTCCTCTCTGAATCTACAGACAAAACTCCCATTAAGTCCCAAGCACAAACACCCAGCTCACACTACAGATACCTGAACTCAGGGGTCCAAATCACAAGCTAATTTCCCACCTTAAAGCTAGGTGGGATGATTACCAACATAGGAACCACACCTTGGCCCACCTAAAACCCCTAAATATTGCTAGGACAATAATCATTGTAGGATCTTTTACAGTCAAAGCAAAGAGACTGATGCCTTCAGGGACTAATTCAGTTAAATGCCTGATTTTGGGTAAGACTAATGAGCAGCTACACATGTCATCCAAAACATACAGGAACATGCTCAATCCCTCTTAAATGACAGCTGCAGCTAGCTTATACAACCATATGCTCACAGTGCCTGTCATTAGCTTTATTTCCTTCTCCTGTCATTCTCCTATAGCGTTCATTTCCTTTTTCCATCTGTATGAGTTATAAACCATAAGATAATATCCCACCTTAATTTTATGCAATAACACAATCTTACTGGGACCCTAGATAGTAAAAAGTAAGGTAGTGCTGGTTGATATTTTTTAGAACAAAATTCAGCAGACCCAGATCTAACGGTGTAAGTTCCCTGGCACATAACAGCTATCAAATTGTTTCCAGTCCTTGAGAATACCAAAAACCCAACAAAACAATGCAGTCATGTTACAGCTCCTCCTGCTCTGTCCTACATTTAGCAAAGTCCTGTTACTACATTCGATGTGGAAAAATATGCCTTTAAAAGTTTATAGCACTTTTGACTTCACAAAAAAAAAAATAAAGCCACTGTTCTTCAAATCTCAATAAAGATACCAATAGTAAAGCAAGCCATAAAAGTTTTCTTGCCAAGAGGTCCACTATTTTAAGGACTGGATGAAAACTACAAAGGTTAAAAGGCAAGAAATTTGAAGGAGGGGAAAAAGGATAGCAAGGCAGAAGAACAATTGAAAATGCACTATGATAAAAAGATTTGCAAACAATTGTTAGCATTTATGTAGTGGAGGAAGACAAGCGTTCAACGTCACGTCTGCCATTTGTAAGATTTGCTAAATTGAGTGAAATAGGAGTGAAATATTAGACCAAAAGCGACAACTTACTAGTACAGAAATTCAAAGAATAAGAGTACCTTGTTCCAGTCTGAAGCACAGGGAACGTTTTGCAGCCTCCACCTCAGGACTTGGATGATCCAGAACACGCCTGCACCATTGCAGAGGACTCAGTGATTTCTCTTGAGGAGTGAGAGTCTTTGTAGGCAAGACGTACAACCTTAAGCAAAATACACACATATATAAGCAAGATATGCCATACTTAAAAGTTTACTACTGTATTCTCAATTCCCTGCCCACTAATAATGTATAACAGTGTGATGTGGTATCTAATAGCAAAAGATACTATGAAGTAAAAGAGTTTATATAAATTTTCTTCTTCCCAGAAAAGTATGTGGCAAAATATGAACTCTGCAGGTCTGGCAATTCAGTCAAAGTTAAGAAGATTTCTCATAAAAATTTTATATCACATTATTACCACTATTTGATTTTCAGCACTTTCCAAAGTTCAAATGTATTAGGAGCTCTAAACATGCCAAAGATGCCATCAGTTTTCCTTTATATATATATGTATCTACTGGAGATTAGATAATTCCAGTATTTGGTTTTCCCATTAAGTCATTATTTTACTGTTCTATTTCATTCTTTACCTATAACAATCCAATCAACTTGTCAGAGTGCTGATTATAATTTTTCACACAAGGTATCTTCTCCCAGGTGACCTAAACTGGTTTTTTACAAGCGAGATTTATAGAGATTAGAAAACATTTACTGCACATTAGGAAACGAGGTATCAAAGCAGATTTCATGGGGAAATTCTTGAAGCTGGGATCTGCCTGGCTGCTGTTGCCCTTGCAGATTAGAAGACAAGAGCAGACAGCAGCTCACCTGGGAGAGCACAGACCTCCTGGGAAGAGAACTATTCGTGGCCACCAGAGACAGCCCACAGCTCCTTGGCCTGACCACTTCTGATCCACAGAGCTGCAGATGGTCAGAAGCAGCTCCCCAAGCACCAGCAAAACAGGCTGCAAAGGAACCTGGCCTGGACACATGGGGTGCAAATGGCAAACCCCTCCTCCAAAAAAAACACCAAAAGCCAAAAACAAAAACAAAAAACAAAACAAAAATCAACAAAAAAAAATATAATAAAGAAAGCTTGAGCTCTTCACTAACAGATAGCAGCATCCTTTCACCTTCAGGGATTTGGGTCAGCAGATACCTACGTTCCCAAAGTGCAACTGTTCTCCCACATCTCACTTCTGCTCAATGTTTTGGTTTTATTTTCCCTGTGAAGTCCAGCAGCACTCTCTATCTCACAAGGAATACCCTTGCCACAATTCCTGTCTCTCTTGGCAATCCCAGCAGAGATCAATTATTGCATTTCCCTGAGGAGAGAGCCCATCTCCCTCCAACTTCCTGCAGTGCCTCAATACACATTTTAAAAATGATACTGAGAAAAACAAAAATACAGAAAAAAAAAAAACAGATTTTGGCTTTCCTTTTAACCTGCAGAAGTGCTTCAAAAGCTAAGCATCTGACTGATGAATTCTCAGTGATCAGATGTTTGTGTAAAAAGATGAACAGCAAATGAGGTTTGACTTGTGTGCAATGATGCTAAATCTGTGGGTTTTTTTGTAACTACAGTTAAAAAACCAAAAACAAACTCCAAAGATATTTAAGGCCCAAAATTATTAATCAATAACTAGGATATGCATCAGTCTTTGGCTTTCTAGATAGCAGTTTCTTTAAAGATTGTCATTATAAAAAGGCTCAAGCAGCTGCCATCACACAGCTGACCTTTCATGGACAACAATGGAGATTTAGCCTTGAACTAAAAACATTCAACAGCTAAAACAACTCACTCTTGATGGAATAAATTAAACAACAGTCCCTGTTACCAAATTCTTCCCACACACAAATATGTGCCTGACAACCAGGTTAAGTTTTGTATATCAGAAAAAGCAGTTAGGATTTCTTCCAGGGGGCAAATCAAATAGGAAATTTTAATGAGGCACATAAAATAAACAATTACTATCTACCACCCTGAAATATGAAGAGGAGAACATTTTGTTTAACAGGACAGGATCAAACAAATTCAATATACCTTAATGTGAAAGATATTTAGGGGTTAGGACCAATGTAAAATTTCATTCAAGTGCAGATAAACAACCCCAGAACAGCCCTGCACACACTAACAGTTCACACAATGAAAAAACACTGACAAAACATTCCATACAATTTCTTGATGATCCTCAAAAGCACTTTTGCAAAACTGCAAGATGGTATTATTTGTACCATAAAGTACACACAACCAGCATTCAATAAATACTTGATATGTAATTTAAAATCCTCTCTTCTACCCAAAATAATGATGTTTACATGCATCTCTGCTGCATTATACTGCATTTTACTCTCCACTGACAAACTTCTGGTTAATTTAAAAAAAAAAAAAACATAAAAAGCTATGTTGAAGCTTTGACAGACATTTAAAATGTTTATTAAATACAGATAATCTGTATTTTACTACCAACACTTAAAAACAACTGAGCACCAATTACATCTGAGATGGTAATGTGGCCAACGATTTCCATTGTATTCCCACAGCGTTCCTACGATGCTCACCCAGGTTTTTGAGACAAGTTTTGAGGCGCCTGGCTTATTTATTTATCTCTAATTTCCCCATCTATCTGTTTTTAAGTGACTGTAATCACTCCTCAAGCTAGATCTTATTTTCTGCTTTATTCGGTCTCTATTCATTTCTGCTTTATTCAATTTACTAGCACCCAGCCGTGCCTTTTGGAGCTAACCAGGCGCTTAAGATACACAACCGAGCATTTAGATCAATGTTTAAAAGACAAAAGCCCTCCCAAATCCCTGAAGATGGGAAGACATTTGGGCAGAGATTTTAGGATGGGGAGGCAGCGCTGGTTCAGATAAAAGGCTTTGCCGGAACAATTCCGCTATTTTTAATTCCTTATGTAAACAGGAGACTGAAACTAGGCTGAGACCTGAAATTACGGAGAGACGACCTCCCTCAAAGGGGAAAACGAGCACAGATCCCCCACCGAGGGCAAGACCCCGGGGGGGAGATGGAAGGGTGAAGCCCCAACCCAAACCTCATGCCGGGCCCCTTCCCGTCGGTAGTTAACTGCCCTGATGACACGTTTTAGATTAGGAAAAAAAAAAAAAAACCAAAATAAAATAAAAGGCAGATATCAGTTCAAGAAGAATGAGCTCAAGTCTCTTTGGGGGCTAATGCTAATCAGAGCCCGAAGAGCATCAGCGGGGTGGCCGCCGCGGGAGGCGGCGGGCGCCGCCAAGCCCGGCCAGGTGCTGGGGAGCTACGGACACCCGGGTGCGGGGGGCACAGCTGGGGCGGGGCAGGGCCGAACCGCATGTACCAGGTATCTTCGTCCTGTCCGCAGCCGCCGTCTTCCAGCTCCAGCACCGCCACCTCGTCCAGCACCGTGGCCGCCGTCCCTGGACCGCTGCCGGCCTCCAGGCCCCCGCCGCCGGCCACCGGCGGGCCGGGCGAGGGCTTGAAATAGGCGAGGGGCTCCGGCGGGCCTAGCGCGGCGGGGCACAGCAGGGTGGGCACCGGGCTGGGCATGCAGGGCGCGGCCCCACCGGCCGCCGCGGAGGGTGGGCTGGCGGGGCGCAGCCCGGCGGGAGCCGGCGGCGGAGCCAGCAGCAGGTGCGGGCTGGGCGGGCCGGTGGCCACCGCGGCGGCGGCTCTGCTCCGGAGCTGCTCGTTTTGCTTCTCCAGCTTCCGCACCAGCTCCTGCAGCTTCTTCACCTCCAGCTCGGCGCTGACAGCGGGGCCGGCGCCGTTCCCTTTCACCTCCGCCATCATCGCCGGCTTCAGCAAGGCAGCCTCCATCCTGCCGGCCCGCCGCCACCACCGCCACCGGCACCTGCTCCGCCGCGCCGCCGGAGGGCAGCGCCCGGCCCCCGCGGGCGGCGGGGAGGCGGGAGGGCCGGGGAGCACCGCTCGCCGAGCTGGGGGCCCGGCTTTGCGGTGTGCGCTTCCCGCCCCTCCCGTCAGCGGCGATGGGGACGCGGGTGGGATCTCCTCCCACTCCGGCAGCCCGAACGCTGCGCACACGGCGGGAACAAAGAGCCCCCCGGCTCCCCCTCCATCCGCCCAGGGGAAGGGCGGCGGGGGTTGCCTCGTTGGGGACTACCGCGGGTAGCCCTGGGGGTAGGGGCTGTCTTAGCGAGGGTCTCTAAACAAAGGTGCCTTCCCTCCCCCCCACCCCATTCCCGCGTTGGATCCGGCCCAGGACGCCGCTCCTCTCGTGAGCTGTGTAATTAGAGCCTGGTGGTGTCAGGGTTATAATTATGCAGATTGAAAGTGTGATGGGAATGGGAATCACAAAATAGAGGCTTTGTTGGGCTTGAAAGGAGCGAGTTCTGCCAAAAGCAGGCGTTTGTGGACTTGAAACGTGCTGATTTCAGTAGTTTTGATTCATAGCGAGGAAGGTGATGTAGTTCTGAAGATCTGTTGCTGGTGGAGCAAGAAGACTGAGCCAAGTGTAGTAGAAAACTACAGAATTGGTTACGTGTAGGAGAACCCCTGAGATGGAAGATAGGGTTGTATTGAAATAATTTCCTTTACTGAAGTTCAGTTACGTAAGTGGAATGTAACTTTCAGGTCGCAGTTTGATGGAGGGATCCATAAGATTCACTCATGATAGTGTTTTTATATTATCCGGCATTGAAAGAAGCCATTACTTGACATTACTTTCATCCCTTCCTCCTGCCTGGCAGATGAGCAGGTTGTCCAAGGCATCACACAGCCCTCGTTGGGCTCACCTCCCTTAATAGCATCTAGAAGGGATAACCTTCTGGGCTACCATCCAAAAGTCTCCTAAGGTTCTGGTAGGAAATAGGGAACAAATCTCCAGGAAGTGTGTGAATCACTCAGCCGGCCACCGATAATAGCTATCAGGTCGCTAACCAATTCTTGAGCATCAGCTTTAGGCCCAGTAGTAGAAATAACCAGTCACTGCCTTCACAGTGCTTCATCACTGTCTCAGGTTTCTTTTCTACCAAGATACAGAAACTAATTCTCTGCTCCTGGCCTGAGTCAATTTTGGAATCATCCAGCTTGTCACAGTTTTCCCTCTTTTGTTTACAGCCTGGAAACTTTCTGCTGCCCATGAACAGCACAATGGCACTATTGTCAGTCTTCTATGTGCTTGTAGAGCACAAATATTAAAAATTGTTACAAGAATGGCTGAAGAAGGAAGAGCTGGGCACAAAGCATTGACTTCCAGATAAAGTTAACTTTTATCACTGCGGAGAACAAATGTATTCCCTAGCATACTAGATTGCACCCACATAGTGCTGGGTGCAAAACTTTTCTTTGGTCCCTTCCATTCCTTTGGAAGAAGTGCAAAAAGGCTGAGAGGCCTCAATTCTGCCATGCATCATCAGAGTGAGTAACGTAATCCAGTTTTCACGACTACAGATAGCTGTAATCTGTGTTCCCAGAAGAAAAATAAGAATTGAGTTTCTACATGTTTAGCCCCCGGCAAAAGGTTTATATCCCGGGTTATTATCACTATTCATGGTACTAGCTTTAATTCTTTGAAATGCGTATGCTAATCCAGTAAGATGATAAAGTGATAAAAAAGGTAGTTTTAGCAGAATGTGTAATATATGAAGCATAGAAGGCCAAGAAGGTTTATAACAATTTCAGTGCTGGATGATGCAATAAGGCAGAAGAAATACTTAAAAGAGATGCAAAATGGAGGAATTGTTTTTTCTCTTTGAATCAGACAAGCAAAGCTATTTAGTGGGCCAACAAAAAACCAGGAAACAGGTCTCATTTTTTTTCAGTTGCCAGAACAGGAACACGACAGCGTGGTCATGACATTGCATCGTTAAACAAATCACTGGTGTAGACACCAGTCTGGAGATACAGCAGGGGACACATTTGGAGACACACTACAGTATGTAGCATCGTGGCACAGGATCTTAAGAGTCACCATGGAAATGCTTGCCCTCAGTTATGAGTGAAAGTAGTTGCCAAGTTTTTCAGCTGCCTTCTACTGTTTGTGCCACCTACACAAATGCTGCGTGGAGTTATTTCAGGGCTGTGTTCCTGAGGAGAAAAAGTTTAGGGTTGAGCATAGTGCCTTGGTATGAGTACAAAGGCTTTTCCAGGCAGTTCTGAATCAATCACAGGCAAGGTCAGGCCCATTACATCTCACACCCCCAGCCTCAAAAAAAAAAACAAAAACCAAAAAAACCCCCCAAAAAAACCAAAAAACAAAAAAGTCCAGAAGTCCTTGTTGTCCCAAAATGTGACTGCTTTGAGCCTAGTTTCCATTCAGCAGTATGAGTAGAAAACAGCTTAAACTTGTGCACAATCCAGTGCTAGCAGTCAGTGTTAGAGACTTCATCTTTTTACCAGGCATTTCCTGGAGAGGTTGGTCTAGTAAAGGGTACAAATCCATTTTGCATTTGTTGCTCTCTTTTGAATGTACATGTAATTTCACTAGCAATGTAAGTTCATGTAAAGGTGCTGGTGTATATGATGTGTGTCCAGGAGCTCACAGTCTCATGGTCTTCATGCCAGCCTGCTAGTCTTCTACAAAGATCGTTTGAATATCTTAGCTATTAAAATATTTGGCTAAATTTTGGGGGAGTTTAAACACAAATTGTTCTCCTCCCAGTACTGACATGATTAATAAATTGTTAATGAGCTCCATTCATTTTGCCAACACAAGTTGATGAGTTTGATCAGCGTAGGACTTCATAAGCTCTTTATAAACCACAATGAAGACTTGATAAAACATGTTTAACACCAACTCTGAACATCCTAATACGCCCATGAAACCTGTTATCCCTGGACCTGGGAAATTATATGCCCTAAATCAGCAGAGATCTACTACAGGATGCTACTTCAGTGGTGTCCTATGGCAGAAACTTTTGACTCAGTGTTGTTACTAATAGACTCCCAATGCAGAGAACAAAGGAGCAGGAAGTCTACAAATCCCATCTGCTCTTCTCTGATAATAAGCCTGTTGCTTTATGCTGCAATTGCCACAGGCTGGACCTGCCTTTCAGGCAAGCCAGTAAAGAATTAATTGCAGTAATCCAGTCTGGGCTATACAAAAGAGGTGTTAAAATAAGGTCAGAGCACAGGCAGTAAACTCCAAGTCTGGTGACAGTATTTTAAAGTAGAGTTCCAATCTGTAAAATGACCGTGAAAGTGGTTTTATAAAAATTGAGCCACTGCCATGCCAGCAGAAGTCTATCTAATCCAGTATTTTATCTTAAACAAAGACTGATAGAAGCTTCCTAAGGAAAATATTTCTGAAATTAAAAATATTGAGGGATTTTCTACAGCGACTCAGAAGTCACTTGAGTGGGACATCTGGACCATTTGTTTTTTGTAGCCACCAATGTGTAACAATATTACAAGTGCTGAGCCCCATTTTTAAACCATTCAAATACTAGGAATCTATAACACCCTGTGGCAATTAGCAGTGCAATTTAATTATGTATTATAAGAAAGACTGCTTCCTATTATCTGCTTTAAATTTGCTGCCTAGTGATTTAATTGGCTGTCCCTTAGTTCTGATTTTCTAAGAAAGGCAGAATGATTAATCATTATCTATTCAGCTTCTCTTTGTCATTCATGACTATAAAACTCAGTTACTTTCCTTCCAAGCTGGCAAGCCCTAATTTATACAGCCTTGCCCCCACAGAAGTCAGGCTGAATCTCCCATTGTTTCCTGTCTCCTTCCATAATGAAAACTGAATGTTCTAAGCCATTATTTCCTCTCTATTAATACTTCATGTTTTCTTATGTCAGGATATTTTAGGGAAAGACTGAGACAAAAAGTCTTGTAAATCCAAACATACTCAGTTATAGACTAATCAGCTTATCCAAATCATATTTTCTTCTTCAGAAACACTCATATAATCATGAGCATACCTTGTTTTAAAAAAACAGTACGGACTCTCCTCCGATATATCATGCATAACCAGACCCCACTATATTATTTAATATGATTTGTAGAAATTGGCTTGATAGAAAATCAGACTAACTCAATGTAGTTTCCCCAGAGTGGCTTTCATATTTTTTCAAGACTGATGTCCCAGCTGATGCTTCCAGCTCCTTTGGCAGCAAGCCTGCTTTGAAAGATGGAGTCAATGCTGTGAGAAGTTGAACAATGCCACACTTCAGCTGCTGTGGAGTTTTTTGCTACCTGGACCTAGCAATTTGTTATTGTTAGTTTCAAAATTTGTTCTAAAATAATTGAATAGTTAAGCATTTTTCTCCTACTACAGAATGCATTCTTCATTCTCAATGTCTCTTGCAAACATTGTTACTTACAACCTAGGTGTTGCTAATTCCCTGCTAATTGGCTTTCTCCTTTTTATACAGTTTCCTTTTTTTGACGACTATAATTCCTTATTGAATTCCCTTATTGAATTAATATTCATTTGAAGTACATTGTAATCACTATTAGAATGGATTTGCTGTAGAATAAAATCCAAAATGTCATAATTTTCTATGAGCTCCAGAAAAGCAATGTTCATGGTGTCCAAAAATATTTTCTGTACATTAAGCTTAGTGACTCCTAATCTGTAGATCCATCTGGACTGAGCTGTGACAGTTCTAATTTAATAGATTGTTATTATTTTTGCTCATCAATTACATATCAAATCATTCTGTCTTTGAAATACATTAACCCCTAATCTTCCCATTCCCTTCCCATTCTCTTCCCATTCCCTTTCCAACAGAGCATCAGGCCTGAATCTGCATGGGTTGCTTCCTTCTAATGAGTCTTCATCAAGAATAAAGACTAATAATGCTTTCAAAGAAGCTTGAACGTTTGCACTGTGTCCAGTAGACGTGTGTGTTTATTGGAGAATATAATTTGGCTCACAGAACCTAATGAATAACAACAATAAGGCTGAGGAGCAGATGTGGAGTTCAAGGTTGTTAATAAATGTTATATAAATAAAGGTTTTGAAATAGCAGATAGGCTGAGTGTAAAACTCTGAAGAACATCATGACAAATTACAGCTTCTCTCCAGGAGACTAAAAATCCATGACACACGTTTTGCCAAGAATCCCAATTTCAGTTTGATTTGTCTTCAGGGAATAGTGGCCGTTGACAGAGAAGAAATGTCTTATTTCATGATAGCATTAATATACTGGAGGGTTTAACTAATTCTGGTAATTTTATTTATTTTTTTCCATCTTCTGATATCTTTAATCTTGTCTGTCTGCCTATAGTTCGAGAGGAAGATTCAAGAAAATCAGGAGCTTTGCAATTAAGTGGAAAATTTTTCTTTTGATGTTAGCAGCCCGGTCATACAGATAACTAAGTGATTTTTTCAGTTTGCAAAATTTTAGCAAGCATAGGTCAAAAGGCTGAACACTTTTTGATACTGTAAAATTGTTTACATGTTAAAAATGTTTTACATGTTAAAAAACTAAACCGTAATATGCTTATCATTGGTTATGTGACATATCTAGGAAAAATTAAATACTGAAAAAAACCCTCAGTCCAGCAGTAAAGATTTTTTTGAGAAGGCACATCTGAGCCCCACTGATGCTATGGTTGAATGATTGTCAAGTAAGCAGGGAAAGTTTGAAATTGCATGGAAGGTTTTTCCTTTGTCAGAGTGGGTGTGTTAAATTTTCAGATGGGGAATAGTTTTGAAAAATAAGTACCTGAACTTTCATCCATGTGCAGTTTGATGAAGCAGAGATGTTTAATGAGAGCATCCAGAAATGCTGGTGTAATTTATTTTTGTGGTTTCTTTTTTCCCATTAGATGGCATCTAAAAAAGCCTAGCATCAAAAAATGTGTCCTTGCACACTATCTGTAGCCCACTCCATCACAAATGATCCAATTAATGGCAAAGATACCTAAAGAGGAATTTAGGCACTTTTATAAAACCTAAATCCAAATTTGTTTTCCAGAACCTCTTTTCTATGTACCAGAAAACTTGTAGAGTACTTGAGATCTTTCCTGCAATGGATCATTGGATCTGTATAGAAAACTTTACCATTCTTCTTGCCATGCCAGGTCTCTTGGATCTGGATAGTGATGGATCTGTGAAATTTTGTGGCTTGGAGTCCCTTTAGTCTGTTCTGCAGGTGCACAGTTAGGTGTACAAAGCTTCAAGGATGGAGGAGAGCTGCTCTATAATCAGATTAATCTGGGACAATGTGGAAATAGAAGATAGCAGCAAAGACATTCCTTCAGTATACTTGCTGGATTGATGAAGAGCCGAAGAACTCTGGTATAAAAAGAGAATACTTTACTTAGCTAGATCTTTTCCTTGTGTTCCAGTTTCTTTAGGGGAAGAAAAGTCCCTGCTGCCTCCATTCCCCTGCTTGATTTCTGTCCCTACAGAAGACATTCTGATTCTGTATTAGAAACCAGGTGAGTTTTTAAACAGTCTTGATGGTCTCTGAGTTAAAAGACAGAAAGTGAGATGCCCAAAGCATGTGTTCTCCTCTGACTATCTTGGATGTCTCACACTACACTGGAAGAGGCAGAAAAAATACTGCCTCCCCACCACCACCAGTTTCCTCCTTCAGCTTTCCTCGGATGCCATTCATGTGAAAACTGGTACACTTGTTCCCATGGAGGATTTTGTTGTGAGAAAACTGGTATTTTACTACAGAAGGCTTTAGTATTATTTTTTTTTTATGTTACTTTGGTAAACAGATAAAAGTTCAAATGCATTATCAATCACATACCTCTGTAGATTTTCCAAATATTAGTATTTTAAGTAGTTGGCTGTTTGAGATTATAATGCTACAAGTCTGGTTAGCTGGTTTCCCATCCTTAATTCCAGGGTTTGAACTACGTATGGGGATAATGTAATTCAAAGTTTCAGGGGTGGAAACTCCTTAGAGGAATCAGAAGTTATGAAAGCAGACCAGAGTTTTCTGGAATATTTATCTTGCAGTCAAGGTTGACTACTGATTTCAATGGCACCATTATTTATGGCAACATTATTGCTATTTAAATTCCTATCTCTGGTTTTCAAAGTCACTGATTCTACTTGTCCTTAATTGGCTTCTTTGCATAATGCTTCAATCTTTTAATTAATATTTCCTCCTTCTTCTGTTTCTTTAGGGTATTTTGACGTGTCAACAGTATTTTTTCCCCACCAGGAAAAAGTGCTTGCATTCCAGAAAACCTTTGCATTTTCTTTTCAGAAATTAATCTGTTGTTTGGGGGCGTTTTGGTTTTTGTTTTTAATATTCCCAGGTATGTAGCTTTAAAATGTTTGCTGCACATTGATTTGACCTTAATAGCTGTTTGAGCTCCCTAAACAGATGTCTTCTGACTGCACAGCAATGCCAAAATTCAGACGAGTGCTTTGGGCATGGTTATAACCAGATACTGATTTTTAGCAGGACATAACCAACTAGGTCTTAGTTTTGGTGCGGACTATGAGACTCTAGCTTTTTATTACTCACAGTAATAAAAGCCCAATGAAAAACAGTAAACTTGCAACTAGCTTTCTTGGAAAGGGGGTGAAATCTGATTTTTTTCTTGAGGCACTTTCTCAGGTACAGCAGTACCACCCAGAGGCCACTGCTATGCTGGGCGCTGCATTAAGGGAGTTCATGTCTGCCCAAAAAAGCTCAGAGAGTAGAAAGAAGATATTAAAGCTTAGAGGAGAGCATCATATGAAGAAATTTTTAGTACTCTCAGGTGGCAAAACTTCCACTCCCTCGCTATGCTTCTCCAGACAAATCTTAGTATAGACAACTCCTGTTTTGCTCTAACTGAACACAGCATTAATAGCAATAAGCCGGGAATCATTCAGGCTTTTTTTTTTTTTTTTTTTTGCTTATGAATTAGACTGCTCTGATAAGATGGATAAATTTCAGGTTCTAGTCTTTGTTCACAGAACTGCTTGTATTTTCTGTACAGCAGTTGATCCTGAGGCATCAACAGGCACAAAGTGACCATGCAGGCAGTGCAGGTATCCTCTGGGCCATGGGCTATAAGAACTCACCCTGGACAAGTCAGGGAACGTGGCAAAGACATTAGTGGGAATATCTAGTTTAGTCCCTCAAACCAGCCTGCTCTGCTATGTTACGTGGCTTGGTTAAAACATAGGTACATTGAGGGAGAAATCAAGCTTGTCCCTCTCACTTTCTGGGCCAGGGATCTGTTCAAAGAGGGGAACACCAGTTCCATGATAGTTGTTATCAGGAGATTTTTTTGGGATGTCTGATCTTAGCAGCGTGTACCAAACATGTTGCAGAATGTCTGCAAATTCTTCTCCCTGAAATGCAGTGTTTGTAAGCTCCAGCTTTACTCTTGCAGGAGATTGAAGCTGAGTTGCTCAGACCAGGCAGAGCACAAAACAAGACAGCGGGCATCTGAAGTCAAAGGAGGAAATATCTCATGAGTTTAAGACCTCAGTGAGACTGCTTCAAGTAACTAAACAGAACTATTTTGGTCAACAATTTCAGACTTCAGCTCATCAAACCTACCTAAGTACTAAGTGTCTTTATCCTTTGTTTTTATGGAGTTAAGGATGCCTCTGCTGTTGTGCTGCTGTGATGAAAAATGAGATTTTTTGTTTTGGTTCAGCAGAAGGGAAAAAAGAAGTCTACATTTCTCCCTCATAGTCTTGATACCAACTTGATTGGATGCTAAAGCCATCTCCTGTTGTAAACAGCTACATCTCCTGTAGCGTAGCTACAGTGAACAACATGCATGATCAGATAGCATGTCCAGCCACAAAAGTGGATACTTTTCATTCTAAACAACAGAATTATGTTAAACTATCTAGGAAGACAAGCAGTCTTGCCTCAGTGTTCTGACCTACATATATTTTGAGTAAACAAAATTGAGCACATTCTGAGCACATGAAACTATCCCAAAATGACATGCATCTCCATATGAATCAGCAAGGAATAGAGCTGACATAATGAATAAAACCAAGGCCCCTTAGATGCTGACTTGTTATTTACAAGCCTGGCTAAAGAGGCTCTATGACAGAATGGAGAGAATGTCTTGTCAAACTCACAAATATATTTGTTACAAGAGGAAGAGGATGAGAGGACAATGTTACAGATGTTTGCCACCCTGTGTTAAGCACTGCTAAGAAGAGAGATGCTCAGGCTGAGTGTTGTGTAATAACCTGCACAGGATACAATACAATATATTCATACAGCAAAATGGTTCTTATGACATTCCTTCTTCTTGTAAATATCCATAGCTTTCAAGTAATTTACATATTTAAGTGCATCAATATGTATGATATGCATTATTTCACTCCTTTCCTCTTATTGCTTGATTCTTCCCCCTGTAGAGCTATGGCCCAGCTTTGTAAAATAAAGTATCCATTACACACTGAGAAAATGGGCCTGATGAATCACAGCCCCCCACATAATTGAGTACATCATCTCTCAAATACAGCTTTTCAGTCTAATTTAATGCATTATTGAAGATAACGTGTTCATTAAAACAGCTGCCAGCAAACTGCTCATTTGGATTGTTTTGTGGAAGCACTAGTCAAAGAGAGATAAAACACCACATGCTAATGATATGCAAAAAAGGACAAAAAACAATTAAGTTTTGATACATCGGTATTGAGATGTTAATATGATTTTTTTTAATGAGTACTGCCATCCCAGCTTTTATCTGGTAAATATCAAGCATCACAAAACTGGTGTTTCTTTTCAGCAAATATATAACACGTGATTAAAAAAAAAAACCAAAAAAAAAACCCAAACAACTAAAAAAGCCCAAACCCCACATGGTAAAATTACCAGGGCTGTTAAGCAAGGAGGAGTTAATGAGCACAGAATTATTTGGTATTGTTTCTTATTGCTTCTTCTCTGCCTGTGTGCTTTTAAGGACATATTTGGATACAGTTTCCTCCAGGTCTGTAGTGGAGTGAACTAAAATCTCTCATCCTCTCTAACACGAGGAAGTCCTGGATTCTAATGTGCTGAAACCACCAAACTTCTAACATATTCCAGTGTAACTAAGCCTTAGCAATAACTGTTGGCCTTTTTAAGAGGACCAAATTTGTGACCCCAGCATTAAAATTTAGCCACTACCCATCTCCACTTGTTGCGTAGATGTCAGAGTTTCCTGGTGAAGTACAGGGTGATAACAAGTGTGCTTTAACTAGAATATGTCACTAGCAAGAAACACACACCAGAAAAAATATCTGTAATAATAGGTTTATTAAAGCTACTATCATTAATTTATAAGAAAATGTCATAAAATTAACAAAACAAACTATCTACTGTTTCTTGGCTCCTGTGCATATCAGTTTGAACATCCTTTAAGCCAGGTAAGACAGATCACATCATTATTCAGCTGCAGGCCCAATGGTTTAAATTACACAGACATCCATACCTCCTGTCTCCACTACTGAATGTGCAGATGAGGAGAGAAGTTTGACTGGGGCAGCCATTGAACAATCTGATATTAATCCATGGCTTTGGCACTTTGTACCTTCTAAGTTGTTGCTCGGGTCCAGCAGCCTGTGAGCTCTGTCATGGTCATATCCAAGAAGTCCTTTTATACTGAGATGTAAGGCAGAAAATAAAGTTCTGAGTAGCTATGGTATAAAACATATTATAGCAGACACTAGTAGTCGATGCCTATTACTTTAGGCAAATAAGGCAGGTAACTATTGAATGTTGCAGAAATGTATTATAAAAAAATCATTAACTCGTTTCAGTTTCTGTACTTTAATACACATATGCTGCACAAAAGGAAAACAAGGAAAACAAATACTTTCATTGTAGTCTCAAAGGAAGTTTATCTGGCCTTATGTAGATGTCTAGAAATCTGAACTATTCACTGCAGGTTCCTTTGCAAACCATGGAAAGTAAGACATGGTTAACATCATATTAAAATAGATGTTTGCAATCTGACCAACTGACTCACTTCCTAAAAATGTCTGCTTCTCTATATGACTTTAAAGACAGAATTGATCAGGTAACTTAGAATTAGCTGTCTACACTGTAGATGTTTAAATTGAGGTGAGATGAATCCATCCAAGGTGTTTAGACAGCTTAATAAAGGAAAGATAAATACAATCACATAATATCATGCAAAGTATGTATTTAATGCTTTCATGGCAACTATTAAGTGTTCACTTCTTTCAAAAAAAGATAACGTAATTGATACCAGAATTAAAAACATGGACTGGGATATTTCTAATTAAAATCCTCTAACTTTTTTTTTGTTTTTTTCTAGAATTCCTCTACAATAATAGAGATGAATTTCCTCATTCCAAAAGTTATCATATAAGTTCCTTGGGAAGAATCTTCCTCTGGAGATTGATGCCTCTCCTCAAAGGTACAGAGTGAACCCACCCTACTCAGTATGAAAACAGTAGTTTTCACTGATCAGCTGGCTTATAAATGACTAATCTTTGGAAAAGATTAATCCCCTTCAGGTAACAGATCTTGATACCTGAGGAGATGCAGATTCAGTAAATTGCTTCGTAACAGGTGTATGTTTTCTGTTCAGAAGATTTCAACAAATTATCAGTAGTTTTACATACGGTTTAGCAGTTTCACAGATCTCATGAATATACTGAACAATATATTGGTTTGCTTCCTGGAATGTGTGCATGAAAAGACATTTAATTTTTCATGAAGTCAAGTCCTTTGGGAAACATGCAGAAGGACTGCATTTAGTGTATTTTTAGCAATAAAAACTAATCCTTTTCCATAGTGGTTTGAATAACACGTCAACACACAACTAAACACTAATGGGACTTCTTTATCATGTTTTTGCATGTTCAAATTAGTAGATCCATTTTTCTGCAAGAGAGAAAAGATTGATCAGAAATGACAAGCAAACCAGTATTATCTAAATGTCACACAAGGAAACTTTAGATCAATTAATTTTTATAGAAATACAACAGAAGTCTGACTGTCCCTGACTGTCTGACCTTGCCATTTGCTGAAATAGGATTTGCAATGTTTGGTATGTCTTTCTACTGTTATATAATTGTCACAATGCCTTCTTAATTTTATAATCTGATAAAACTTCTTATAAACTTCTGGAAGAATTACTAAAACAAAAGTTTCATTCTTCATTGCCTCGCACATATGTTTACTCACTAAGCGCCTTGCTCACATAAGAATGGTACTCAGTATAATATTTTCATGATGATTTAATAGATTTCTATCCTCTCCTTATGGGTCACAATGACTTCATTAGGTGAAAATACTTCTGAACTCTGGCTTATTCATTATAGTATAACAACCTGACGCTCAGATGGCCTCAGATGCAGTTTATTCTTGTGACTTTCAGGGCAAGATGCCATTGCCTCACTGTAGGTTTCTCCACTGACTCAAGAGGTAAGGACTCTACAGATTACAATAACACCTCACAGGTACAGAGTAATTATTGTATCTAGAACCTGGGGCTCTTATCATCCTAAGCAGCTCAGTCCTAAGCAACTGAAAAGTTTAAGTGCACAGAAATGAGCAAAAGCAATAGCTGTGTTCCATTCTTTTAAAGTTAATTATATTAAAACTTCTGCATTGTTTTTTGTATGTTCAGTATAATACATCTTGCAACTTACCTTTAATTTTGGAATAGCAAGGCTCACAATGCACTGTTTGTCTGTAAATCCAAATACTGTCTCCTGCTTTCAGATCTTCCAGTGGTCTTTTACACACTTCACACTTCAACACACAAGTAGAAGTAACAAGGAAAATTAAAATGAAACACTTCTTTAATATTCATTCCCAACATGATGTCTTTGATGGAGTAAGCAAACCCAGACCAGAATAAGGGTTGTGAGTACTGCAATATCATCAAATTTGAACTACAAGAGAGTAGTTTTAATGAATAATGAATTAAACATATGAATGTCTCACCTTTAGACACCTAAAAATAGGATACTGAAGTCTCAACTGGTTCCCTAGATTTTTATTAAAATCAGTGACCCCTTCTCACCCCCATACATTTTCAAAGTGAACTTTCTCTGTCTTATCTTATAAATTTATTCTAAAATAAGGTGAATCACCCTTTTGAGACCCTTTTGCTACTTCATTGAGAAAAGCATGATCAGACTTAATTATCCAGCTCAAAGTAGGTCTAAAAGAATCTGTTTCTGATTATTTCCAAACATTTCATGATACATTATCTCAGCCATTAACAACGTTTCTCATTATTGCAGAATCTCAACACTGCCTCCACAAATGTGTCAAAAAAATCTCATTAATTTTAGAGATAGAGAAGTCTTACCCAGAACATACCTGTGCAGCTAAACAAATAAATTGTGCATTGTCAACAGGGACTTAAGTGCAGTTTAAATTACTAGATCCAGGATCCAGACAAAATGCAATTGCCCTGTGTCACACATGCTCACTAGGGCTAGTATGAAATTGCAGCTGAGCACTCAGTATTGATTAATATAACATGTTAGAGTACTGGAGAACCTTTCTTGTTTTCCAGTTTTACAGAATTATGTATTTTATGTATAGTTTTTGCATAAACTGTTAGTATTAACATACTATTGAAGCAGTCTCTTTTTTTCACTCATTTTGTGTTTCTATATATAAATTACAAAAGGGTGGGCTTGTTTTCAAAGCTTTGACCACCAAGATTAGCTAGCATTTTTATACAGCCAAAAAAACCTCTACAATTTAGATTATCTACTCACTGAGCTTTTGTATGTACCTTTACAAGGAACCCAAGACCTTATACTTCTGTCAGCTACACACAAATCTCTAATGGATGCAGGGTATATGTAAGGAGCTAAATGAATATTAATGATCAGAAATTGTACTGCTTAGCTAAATACATAACTTCAAGCATGAAACACAGAATTACACGAGTTGTTAATTTTTTTTTGCCAGTGACACAAACTTAAGGTGAATTTTACTGGCCAGACAGATGTCCACTTGGGAATAAGTATCAAAGCTAATATAATTTTAAAAATCAGTTCAAACATTAAAGAGATTATTCATCCAATACCAACATGTTAACATTCCTAACTGCATAAAAAGCCCATTTCTGTTTATGTGGGTTGATGCATCTAAAAAGAATGTAAGCAAACCATATGAGGCAAAAAGTACATGTAACTTCATATAGATTAAGTACAACGTTATTGCTGTGTTCTGCTTTGGGTTATTTTTATGCAATAACTAGGTAAAAGAACTGATTTCAGAGGCAGAAGCAAAACCTATGGAAGCCTGAGAAGAAAAATGAACACTGCTAATGCAGTGATTTTGCCAAGTATTTTTTGTTAGAACAACAAACTCTGTGTGGAGGTGCAAGCAGAATTAAGACAAATGAGGCAGAAAGAAAATAAACCAGAGGTCTAGACCAGTGCTGGTAGATGTACCCTGAGAAAAATTTAAGATTGACTTTTAGACTGAGGCTTAGGCTTTGGAATGACAAGCAAGAATTTCCTTCTATGCTTTCATTTTTATTTGAAACAGGAAATTTTTTCCCCCTAATTTTAATTAGGACTGAGGTGAAGACTCATCCAATTTCAACATGATTTTATCCTGCAGCAGAAACTATCCATAAGATATTTCAATAAAATTAACCAAATTTTAATTTAATTTCAAATTATAAATTTTAATGTAATTTAATCAAATATAACCGAATCTTTGATGCCAGTGAGTAAAGAGACTTTGCCTCTATGGGTTAAATACCTCTTACTAATGCTGTTGAGTGTGACTTCTGCACAAGCCATTGTCTTAGATATCACTTAATCAAGAACATCTATGAAACTTCATAAGAAAAAGAAATAGCATACAATTTTACAACATTGAGAAAGTGTAAGTAGGATATAATTAACTATATAAGACTGGGAACATATATAAGTTAAAACTTATAAATGTAAAGAATAGGCTTTTATAGAGGCAAGAGAGAGATACCAGTATTTCCTACATTAATCTTCTCCTCCACTGTGCAAGATATAGAAGGCCTATGGCCTGAATATTCTGCTATTACATGTGCAATATAATGCAGGTATTACATTCAAACTCAATTTCTTAGTAGCAGGTGAAATCTTACCTTGAAGCAAGTTGAATGACAGCAAATTTGCAGGGCATCTAAGATCATCTTGGCATCAAAGCCCAAGGGCTTCCTGCAGTATGTACATATATCTTTTCCAATTATACTCCTGTGTATATAATAAAATATCAGCTGTCAGGAAAAAAGCTGCCATTGAAATTTCAAAGAGAAAGTTGATAAGCTTAGTGCACTACTTGGGAAATACATTTGTATTCTGTACAATGGCCATAAATGAAAAAAAATGTTGTGTGTATTATTTGATAGGTTTAATATACACGGTCCTGTGATGGAGAAATTGCTGTGTAATGTCTGTTATCAAAAATAACTACATAGAAGGAGTGTCCCTCTTTGATGAAGTGAATTATTTTAAATTACAGTGAGACTGTATTAAGCTGCTGGATGTCTGAGAGCATGTATACTAAATGAGGAAGAAGTAGAGTCTAATGATTTTAAAGTTTTAAGCCCAAAAGGAAACTGGTAGTCTGATAGAGAATTCTTCCCTATATTGCAGAAGTGCCATCTCTATCACTTCATGCATTGGCTATTGTTTCTGTGGATATTTTGAAATGTCAGCTGTGACAAGCCTAACATCATATTAGGCTGCTGAACTGTGAAAATGATTTGATGGCAAGATCCCACTGAAAGGAGGCTCTGAATGAAAAGCTGTCTGACGAGCCTCATAGTGACTTCCACTGCTCTCTTTTTTCTGAACACTTGAATGCTAATGCAAAATGTCTGTGTCCTTTGATACTCTACAGTGTTATTAATGTGTACTTACCGATCAGAAGTAGAGTAAACAGTTTTGATAGTATTTCCAGTTATATTATCTTCATAGGCACCATAGGATGATTTGCTGTGAAGCAGTGAGTGCAGAGCGGTCACTGAATAGTACTTTTTATTTTCAAAGGTTTAAGTACACTGATGATAATATGCAAATTAAGGTAACATGCTTATAAAAAAATCATCATACTTGGTGATGAGTTCTTTTTCTATATTTTTGCAAACATGAAAAAAAAACCACAAACAAATGAAAAAGCATAAATGAAAAGCATAGTGTCCTGAGACTATGTTTTGTTGCTGAATGATTCCTTGGTGTTTCAAAATTAAATACACAAATTCATTTACCAAAATCTACATGATGGTATTTGGATTACTTGTGCTGATTATCCCAGCCTAGATGATACATATCAGGAAACGGTGAAATAACACATTTTTCCCTTTTTTGTTTTCCCTCCTTGTTTCACTGTCCTCAAAGAGCTGTCAAACAGCCAAACAAAATTACATGTCCCTAGAAGTAGAGTGAGGCATTTCAGTGTGTGATTTGTGTTCACTGCAGCAATTGGACTGTTTTTTGTTTCACAGCAGGAAGGGATATACTGAATTTAACTATCAGGGAAGTGAAATCTTCCTCTTTTAACAGTTCCAGTTCTAGTTGCCTAGTTGTCAGTTTTATTTGGATGGAAGGGATGAGCATGTATGTGACAGCTGAAGTCATCCTGCCATACATGTTTTGAGCATTTCTGAAGTGATTCAATTATTCCCCCAGGAATTCATAAGGCATATGGAAAAATATTATGTGTTTCATATCACTCTTGGATAATATTTAGCAATGTTAGGTGCAATTTTTTAGAATCATGAATTTTCAGAACGTGTCTTTTTTTCAGGGAAAGTATAACAGATTTGATAAGGTGTTACACACACCACTGCACTTTTCTGCATACCTGTCTTTTGTGATATGTGTGTGCCTTATATGATTATTTGCGTTCTATGCAACACCAGATATGTCTTAAAATTGCACAGTTACTAAGAAGCTTAAATGATAAATGTTGGGTTATGTTTCATAGACCGTAACACTATGCTTGTTATTTAGCAGTAACCTGCGTGTGCTCACCATGCTCCTCAAACACCCAGTACTCCATTTACATTTTAGGCAAGATGAAAGTAAGCTTACTTATTTCCTACTTACTTTTCCTAAGTACGAAAGCAAAATGAAGCTAAAGATTGCTTTTTGAAAGAGGTTTTGCATTTTTTTTTTTTCTATTTTTGCCTCCACCAAGATGGACACTTGTATAATTCATGTCATAGGGTGGACTATATTGACAGTGCAAGTGCCTAAATTTTCTTGCTATAGTGTCATAGGAGTATCACTTGTTCCTATAAAGTGTGGCACGTCTGTGCTTCTTTTTCTTGTTAAGCTTATTTTTCCCAAGCTTTCCACTTAACTGATTGTATTTAGCTGGAGAATCTAGTTCCAAGTTAGGTTCACATTTCACATCATCTAGTTAAATCAGGGTTGAGATCAAGGCAAAGTGAGTACTGTGTACTGCACACGCAACATAATATGGGATTTAGATGGAGTTTATCTTAGAGAAAATTGTATGGAGAAAAATGCTTTCCTCAAGTTTCCCTTGGATTTTAATCACTGGCTTGAGTATTATGGTCAAAATGTACATACATTCATAGCCACATCTTAAGAAAGAAGTTGTACTGTACAGAATAAAGAGCTATGAAGCTACAGGAAAAATATTTCTGAAGCATCAGTTTCTAGACTTCCCAACTAAAAGTGTCAGGAAACTCAGAACCTTTTCTACTAAATGGACAGTCTGAGAGCTTGGCAAGACACTAAGTTTAAAATAAGGCACAATATAGACTGAGAACTCTCTTTCTGAACAAGTCCCTTCTTTCAGTTCATATCACCCACCACCATGTCAGGTAGAGAGTATACATGTTGCCAAGTGTACGGTAATACTGCATATTGAAGCACATTCTTTGCCCTACCATTCTTGTATTATTTTTTTTCTATTTTAATTTTCAAAGATGATCAGAATATGACTCCTCAGAAGCTCTGTGTCTGCAAAATGTTAATTAATTTTTGTATTGAATATTCATTTTGTGTCTTAGTATTGTATGCTGTTTGAATTTCCTTTTATTCTCAGCCCATTTATGGACTTGGCCTTCAAGGACATGCACAAGTGTCAGAATACACAAATTTCTACTGGACTCCAACCTCCTACATCAAATGTAGGAAAATGAGAGATCTAAGACCTTGTACCCAGTCATATCCACATCAAGACTCAGGTGTGCATAAACTTAAACTTTGGGACATTTGCCATAGTTCCCTTAAAGTACCAGTCTGTAACTGCTTTTTTTCCTCTAAATCAGGCTTGACAGAAGGTTTCTGCTTTCCTTTCCAAATCATCAGCCTTGACTCAGGCAATTCACAATCACTATACAGCAATACTAGACCTTCACATAAGACTATGTCTTTAAACAGACTTAAAACTGTGTTTAAACAGTCCTGTCTACATTAATAATCATTTAATCCACATGGATGGGTGAACTGGTACTGGAGAAAGTTTTTCCTAATCCAAAACGGTTTTTCATTCAAGAATTATATTTTCTGTTGCCTTATATCCTGAAAATACATTTTTACTGTGAAGAAAAATATACTGTTTATTTCATTGTTCTGTTACCAAGAGATCTAATGTTAATTAGTGCTATTAAATATCCTAGCATTACATTTTTCTCTCAGATTGCAATATGTGAGAGACAGAATACATCTAGAGCAGGAGTATTGCAGGAGAAATTGTTTTTAAAATAATTTGTACCTGGTCAGAAATTTAGAAACTGATGTTACAGTCTCAGTGACTGGGACAGATGATTTCATGGGTTCAGATTCGTCCTATACATTGTCAGGAACTTAAGGCACTTGAGTGAAGAGTGTAATGTTGTACTTACAGCCTCAGAAAGAAATAAGCTCCCTGAGAGCACAGTGTATCTAACATGCAGGGAAATTCCTTTCCTCTATGGATTATATAGGAATTCTGTCTTAACTGCCCTCCTAAATTTCGTGCTTTAGCTACACCTCTGGAGCTAAAGAGAGAAAGAAAGTGCCTCCCCAAGCTGTGCACTGGAGCTATGTGTGCTTTGGGGGTTCCTATGCATGGGATCCTGGAAGCAGAATTTGGAAGAGATGGCATAATTCCAGAGCCAAGTGTGAGTTTTCTAAACACCCCTGAAATTTGTTGCATAAAGATGATTTCTCTTCAATTTGTGCATGAAATGGCACTTTAGACATTATGGTTCTCAATTCATTGTCAACAGTACCTGGTCTTTCTTTCACTGTCACTATAATAGTTTGTTTCTGGGAGGTTATTTGGAGTCTTTGGAGGATTTTCATGTACTTGCTCAGTTACCCTAAAAAAAAAACAAAACACACAAGATGAAAGCAAATACTTTTCCAAAATAATTTTCATCTACGTAACTTTCAGTTACAGCCAAAAATGTAGTATCTTGGTCTAGAAACATAAAGTAAAATAAATTTATCTCTTTCTCCCTGTTGTTAAATCATCCTTGTGAAAAATAATGTAATCACTGACTTATAGTTTTAGGTCCTCTAGTTTATCCTGGTAGTTTCACATAAGAAACTTCATCTAACTTTAATTGAATTCTATTTGCCTCAAAGTGCCCACTGAGGATTTTACCTTTGCAGTAATGTCTTAGTACTTGATGGTATTCTGCATTTTCTTAGCAGTATTGTATAATGTTTTATTTTTGGTTTTACTGTATTTTCATTCCATTTATATATATATATATATACACACTATAATTCTGTTTTATTAGAAGTGACCAGCTAAACAGATACATAAACTCTTATTTCATAAAGCAGTATTTTAATTAGAGCAAAAGAAACTATGTCTCCTGCAGCCTTCCCTGCCACCAACATGATGTGCAAATAAACATAAAAATAAACCATGTCAGATAAATTATAAGATTTAAGGAATAAGTGCTAATAACGTTTTTGATGATTTTACAAAGCAGCTCAAAGGCTGCTCATGTTTGGTTCTGCCAAAGGTTATTTGCTGAAACAACGTGGTGATTATAAGCCTTAACTCTGGATGTTTGGGCTGCAGCTTGATTTATTTCAGTGAGCTTGCCAAGGTCTGAAGCTTTGGTAAGCAAACCTTGCTCAGTGCTGGTCACTGTTTTATATGCATAGCATGCTGCCTGAAGCAGCACCCTCTATTGTGCCTGACTCCTAATCTAGCAGGGCCCCTTTCAGAACTGAAAGAAAAACTCATTCACTGAAGTTATTCAGTATATGCTTCTCAAGAGGGACTGCCAGGATAAAAATATTTTATACTAAAAAAATACCAAAACTACTTCTGTATACCGATTTTCAAGTTCTTCCTCTTCATTTAGATTTAGAGCTAATTGTAAGACTCAAAAAGATACCATCAGACTTGTCCCTAAAACCATAGTACTGACCTCACATTAATTGACAAAAATAATCATAGTTTTTGCAAATAATGAAACTGGTAGAAGTGAAATTTTTAAACTATAAATGCATTTACTTATATTTCTTTGATATACAGACAGTCAAGTTCACAGAACACCTAGATAATCACCAAAATAGTTCCAATGATCTTATCCCCAGGCATTTTCATTCATTACAAGAGTTTCTAGATTTGAGCCACTGCTTATTATCAAAATACATGCTGCTATATTGTTATATGAGGTTAATCAGTCACAATTTAGAAACACTACAGATACCTCACTCAAGTTATGCAAAATCTGCTTGCTTCTATTAGGAATGCATATTTTCTGGTGCCACACTAGGCAGCTATAACTCTTGACATTGGCTCTTTACATTTCAGAGAGAACAATGAATTGAGTCTCACCGTTTTTTGCTTTGGTCATTACCAGGCTTGACTTTAGTGTGATCACCAAGGTCCTTATCTCTATGAAAATGAGAAAGACTTTAAAAATTAATCAAATTATTTGCTACAACCTCAACATACTAAATGGGTTGAATTATTTATGCTGAAGAAGGAAAAAGAAAATATGCATTTCACGAGGAAGATTCGTGACTTCACTGAGTATGTCAAGTGTTTCGTATGTGTTTAATTAGTTATGAAGAATGAGTTATCAGTTCATGCTCCAATATTTTTCAGTTTCTGTCCAGTGGGAATGAGAAACTACTCAAAATTGCGAAGTTCCTTAGAGGATTGGATAATTCAGGCTGAAATTCAGGTACCTTGGGAGGTCTCTAGCCTAACCTTCTGATCAAAGCATGTCTGAGCTCTGAGGTCACACCAGGTTGCTCATCACTTTTTTCTCATTGGTTCTTGCAGACCTCCAAGGACAGAGGTGGGACAAACTCTTGTAGAATCATAAAATGGGTTGAGTTGGGAGAGACCTTAAAGATCATCCAGTTCTAGGCCCTCTTCGTGGGAAGGGACACCTCCCACCAGACCAGCTTGCTCAAAGCCCCATCAAACCTGGCCTTGAAGACTTCCAGGGAGGGAGCACCCACAACTTCTCTGAGCAACCTGTGCCAGTGTCTCACCACTCTCACACTAGAATTCCTTCTCAATGTCTAACCTAAACCTACCCTCTTCCAGTTTAAAGCCATTACAACAAGTCCTGTTGCTATACATCCTTGTAAAAAGTGCTTCCCCAGCTTTCCTGGGGGCCCCTTCAGGTACTGGAAGGTTGCTATAAGGTGTCCCCAGAGCCTTCTCTTCTCCAGGCTGAACAACCCCGACAATCTCAGCCCATCCTCACAGGAGAGGTGCTCCAGCCCTCTGATCATCTTTGCCCTGCTCTGGCCGTCCCAACAGCTCCATGTCCTTCCTGATTGGGCCTCCAGAAAGGGACTCCATGTGGGGTCTCACAAAAAGAGGAGTAGAGGGGAAGAATCACCTCCCTCAACCTACTCTCAAGTTTCCTCCAGGCTTCCTGTTCCACTGCTAGACAGTCCTCCCTCTATCCATCCCAAATCTCTCTCATTCCAGTTTACGACTGCTGTGTCACATTGTGTTGCCATGCTACAGGTGAAGGGCTTGCCAACATCTTCTAAAATGACTGTCTCAACAATGGCTCTATCATTTTAACTCAATAATACAATTTCAATCAATAGAGACACAAGCATTGTGAGCTATGGCAACGGCTGCCAAAGCGTGGTTTTTTTCTTTGTTGTTTTACCCAGCACAGATTTCTCTTACAACTGCGGTTGTCCAGGGTTGTATCCAGTGTGTAGGACCATATAACCACATTTATACTGGTAACTGGCAAACCACTGGCTGTGAAAAAGCTGATTTTATATCACATATATATCACAAATAAGAAAACTTATATATTGACACACTCAATCTATATAAAATATTAATGTAATTCTCAATATTTTATATGAAATGGTTTGTAATTAAATAGTTATCCACTGGAAAATTATTTAAGATTTTTAAAAGGCCACACTGCTTCTTATTTGAAAATTCCTAATGATACTAAGAAAAAAAAGGATTTAAAAGAATTTATGATACACTTCTTTTCTATTTAAAGGACAATTTTTAGCTTGACAGAGCATTTCACAGTAATTTAAAGACCTTCAATGATCATGCACTATTTAGAGTTCCAATAGCAAAGTGCTAACTGTTTCTTACACAATAAATTTTTCATATTTACTAGCCTGTAATTAATTAAGAATTTTTAGAAGTAAAATTCTATGGTTTAAATCAAATAAAAATACTGACTCCTCTTATGATTTTTAGAGAACAGACACTATACTATTAGCCAATCACAAACTTACTTGTTTGTATATAAGTATATAGAGGAAATATGACAGCCTTACCTCTTATTTTTCTGGCCAGTAGTATTTGTTTCAGTAACATCTTCAAGGTCTTTTCGTCTGCAACAATAAACAAATACAACTGTTAAAATATTGTCCCTAAGTAGGAAGGGGAGGAAAAAAAAGAGGAAAAATCTCAAGTGTTAGTGAAGTTTTGTTCAAAATTAGCAGACACTGCTAATTAGAATAAGAAATAATTAGAATAACACAATAAGAAAGTATGCTTACAATTTTCTACTAGAAAGATAAAGTTCTGCACAGTTAAATAAAAAATATTATCTAGCAGAGCCAAAAGAGAAAAAGTCTTCATATCAATGCCATAGTTTAAATTCATGAAGTGATTCATGAAGTGTAGATATAAGGAAATACTTTTTTTAAAATTCATAAATACAATTAAACCAGTGCCTAGTTTTTCCTCTGGAATTTTTAAAAAAATTATTTGTAAATGAATGTGAATGAAAAAGTCCACAATAGGCTTAAAATAGGCTCTTAAAATTTTGGATGACTCCTAAAATTCAGTAGTGACTCAATGTCTTGGACTCCATCCCAATTAAATATCTATGAATTAAAATTTGCAAAAAAATCCTACTCAGCTTCCAGGTTGGTGCAATGTGTACATATGTATGTGTATGTATGTATGCACGTGTGTGAGACTGTTTACTGCAAAAGAGAGGATTACATGTTGGCAACATTTGTGTGCTGCTACTGTGTAAAACATAATTATTCAAGTTATCTGTAGATTTTAATGTTAGTTGTGAGACAAATATCACACTGCTCTTACTAGCACAGTACCCTGGAAGTTCCTCTCTTTCTCTATGCTGAAAGACTGCTTACAGACCAGAAAAAGCTTGGCCTGAAACACACATTTTTGAACAGCACATCAGTTCAGTAAGTTCAAGCTGTTCTTTATGGATCACTGCCTTTGGTGACTGAAACGCTTTGTTACAAACTCAACAGTTATCATCCATGAGTTCTTCAATATTTTATGTAATGCCTCTTCTGTAATTATATTAAAATATTTCTTTTAAATTTTTAGTGAGGAAGCAACTAAGCGATGGAGGGAAGCTTGGCATAGATACTATTTTTCAGCTGATAGAGCACATGCCACTTAATTTATCTGTGTTTCAATATTAATAATCCTGTATAAGAAATGCTATTTTTATTGATCTATAAATATTTTACAGAGTTGCAATATTACCTTTCCTGACATTCTCATAGTTACAAACTACTCACTGCCTTAGAAAAGCAGGGCCTGAGAAGCTTTGAAGACTTACTCCTTGTCACTTGAGAAAGAGCTTGGATTCACTTTGGCGAGGTTATCGAGATCTTGGTTCCTTCAGAGACAGAACAAAACACAGATCAAATAAAAAATACAATACTATAGCCATCTGTCAATTAGCCAAATTAAATACTCAATTTAGAAGAAATCATAATTTACACACACTTTGTTAAAAGAGAAAATTAAACCGACAAAAAGTTCAAAGCATACATCATTGTATTAATTCAAAGATATTCATAGACACAGCCATATGCCCCACATATGTTCGTAAGCAAATAATCTTCCTGGAATAAAGGAAGCAAGTTATGTTTGGAAAGAACAAGCTATACCCAATACTTATGTCAGAAAGGATAATTCCTGCTGAAAATGTGTCATGGACAACTTCGAAGTTTGCCTGACCTGTAAAGTGCTGTGACATCTAGGACAGGTTGGATGGGGCTTCGAGCAACCTGGTGTAATGGGAGGTGTCCCTGCCCATGCAAGATCTCCATTTGTTTAGGAATGAAACAAAAGCAGTTAAATGCAAGAAAAATCTACTGTCATTTAGCTAGAATTCTGTAGCAGTCATTAATAAATCTGGATATTATGTACTTGGGCAAATTCTCTTTATATTTTCACAGATTTCACACTTTTCAAAGTTTTCCTCCAGAAGCTAAAATCTTGTGGTTATCTAAAAATATCCTCTCCTTTGTGAACTGAATGGCAAATTACTTCCTCAGTCCTTAGAGGGAGCAATACTAAAATGATAATTTTAATACGACTTCAGGTAGTCACTTTCTTTACTTACATTTTTACAATTTTTATTAAGAAAAAACCTCCAGCTGTCCATGTGTCTGGCTTAAGTAAAATATTTGTTATTTTTCTTGTCTCCTGCATTCTCTATTCCTTTGTGTTCTTAGATGTACTTAAAATATGCAACTCAAGTCTTCTATAAAGCATACTGAAGTTCTGCAAGTGCAGCTCCCCGTTACCATCTTTATGTTATATATAAGCCTCTCTCAGGGTGGACTTTGGTTTTATTCATCCAAAACCCAAAAGCAGGACATTTGGGGCTCCTGTTCATCCTGGCTGCAGCCATGGGATTATATGCAGTTTATTTAGCAGGGTTATCAGTAGGCATTCTGCTTACCTTTGCTGACAGTCACAGCATGGGGCAACAGAAAGGCTGTGACAGTAGCAAAGCTGTGACCTGCAGGACAGTGTGCTCCTGTGCCTGATTTTCAAAGGAATATGAAAGGAATATTTTGGAGAACCAAATTCCAATATGCTTTCTATGAGTCTAAGCCCGGTAAAACAGGTATGTTTGAAAATCTCCCCCCAGGATAGATACAAAAGATTGCTTTCAGTCTCCTAATATTTTCAATTTCATATTTTTTTTATAATTTCTGGATTTTTTTAATCATGTCCTACATAATTGAATTAATGATGCTATAGAGAGTGATTGTACAACATGGAAAAGTTATATTTTTTCTGTAATTGTTGTAGGCAATATTTTTCTGTCAGCAGGAAAGGAAGAAATTCCTTCAAGATCAACAGGGGAGATTCTGATTTGGAAACCAGGCCTTTTTTAAGTTTTCGCATGTACTTTAACAATCAGTCCAGGTAACTTCAGATTTTCTTTACCTTAAATTGCTCCATTCCTTTTTGCACAGAGTTTTCAAAAAACAAAACAAAACAAAACAAAACAAAAAACCAAAAAACAAAAAACAAACCACCAACAACAAAAAAACCCAAAACAAAACAAAAAACCCCCCAACAACAAAAAATTAAAACCAAAACTAACCAAAACCAGAGTTCTCTAAAACCTTGCCCTACCACCCATTTGGAAATAATGAAAAAAAAAGAAAAATATAGATTTACAAACTTCAGTAGCTTAAGGTGCATTATTCCTTCAGAAATATTTTTATTGGTCCATATTAATCCTTTCTGCAACTCGAGGGATAGATGAGGTTTTTTCCCTTCTGTAGACCTTAAATCACCATGCCTTTGCATCCAACAGCTTTTTTCTTTTCTTTTTTTCTTTCTTTTTTTTTTTTTTTTTTACTTCCTTGTACATTAATATTCATTGCTTCTGAGTATCCCTGTGCACTGAGTGTCTCACAAGGAAGATTTTGGTTGCTCTCCAAAGGGACAGTAACAAAAGCCATGAAAATCTAGGATGTTTGTGCACTCCTTGTCAGCTATCAGCCTGGTTTATAGAACACCAACACTGAAGAGTCCTGATTTGTGAAGCCAAACAGTTGCAGCTGCACAAAAAAAAAAAATACATGCTGTCTGAGCTGTTCAGCTACACTTCGTGGTTCCTTTGGAACAAAACTTCTGTAAAATATAAACCTTAAGAAGATACTAGTTTATGGCACTGGTAACACGCCTGCACCTTTCACCCTCATGAAATATCTGCTTGCTCTGATTGTGGTAAGTAATCAGGGCTGATGTCTGGTAAATTCTTTGCCTTGAGGTGGCAGACTAGTGCCAAGGACAGGTCATGGGATGCACAACTTCAAGCTACTGCTTCAAGCATGGTTCAGGATATTACCAGCTACAGCTAAAGCTGGAGAGCTGATTATAACAGAGCAGAATGAAAAGTGGGGCAAGCTGCAGGACTTATTAGATAAGTCAGAATTTATCTGATGAGGCTTGGAGCATGTTTTTGCATGTTTTTTTTTAAATCTCACTGTTATCAAAGCTACCTTTACATTAGCAGTAGCACACAGTGGGCACCGGTGTTGGCATCACCACATAACCCATCCTTGCATTAAAAATTGGATGTGCAAGACAGAGCCTAAACTGAATTTCAGGTTTTGTTTGAGAGCAGCTAGCAGGCTAAAAATCAGCAATATTATTTATACTTTTTCTAATACTTCTAAAAGAATTGCCAGGTATTAAAGTAAGGAAAAGGCTAACATGTATATTCACACATTAAAGAAGCTCCTTGACTATCAGACTATCACATGCAGTGAAAGGAGAAGTCTTTCCCAGTTGCAAGCATAACTATTATTTGAAAAAAAGAAACTATTTCAGTGTCCAGGGCTTGCTGAATGGAATTCACACTTCTTAAATTTGTCAACAATTTTGTTAAAATATAGATGATAACAGAAAACAACAACATGAAACTTTTACACAAAGCAGTTTAGACAAACTTGGGAAAATATCTTTCAAAACCAGCAGGTGGCTTGTAATGGATGCTCACAATTTTCATAGGTCATCCAAATGGATGCCACCTCCAAGTACAATGTTTTTAGAGAAAGCCATAACATTCTGTAACACTGTAAACATTCTGTCCAGAATTTTTTGAAACAGATGAGGATGAGGTAGGTCAGACAGCTGCCAGGAGGAGAATATATTGTTTACTCATAAATTCAAGAAAATGAAATATTTTAATACAGCCTCAGAACATGACTGAGATTTTTAGGAGAAGCTAACTCAGAATAAGAAATATGTATATTTGTATTCTGTATAAAAATACTTCAATGGCAATACATAGGATTCTAAATCACATTTTGTAGAAAAGGGTCAAGTCTTGATAAAACTAATAATTTTTTTAAAATAAAAACATTAAGACTTAGATTAAGACCTAGGTGTGCTTGTTATCATCATTGAAGTATGGAAGTCAATTCTATCAATTAATTTACTTTTCCCTTTGTAAGTGACCACCTCCAGAAGAAAAAAAAAGCCTTTTCTGCCTCTAACATCCTTTTGCAGAAAAACGCTTAATATAGCCCTATAAATATACAGAAAATCCCTTCTCTGAAGGGCAGAAAACTCTGTGCAACTGGGCCCTTGTGGGCCTCATGCTATGAAGTTGTTAACCAAAATTTTAATTCTGCTGCTGCCTGCTGCTTTGCCTCTAGCTGCATGTGTAAAGTAGGATAAGAAATTTGACAGCTAATGAAGAGAATCTAGCACAATAAAGGCTAGCAAAGAATATAAATAAAGTAGGTTTAGAAAAAGCTGTCAAGGCAGACTACATGCAAAAATTATAGCTTAGTCTGACTGGACACACTGGACACTCTTCTGCTGGATCTTAGACACCTATTCCTCTGAGACACAAACAAAAAGAGAAATTATTTCATGCTTGTGTAACAAGCTGTCCAGAAATTATCTAAATTTCAGAAGTGTAATATGCCTAAATTAATAACAGCAGAAGTTCCTTCCCTTACAGAACGATTATCTTTTGAGTTATCTAATTTTACTAATGTTAGGTATCTATTGCCTTCATTGATTTAATACACAAAATATCTACAGATATGGTCAGTAATTAATCCTTAAAGTTATAAAAAGGAATGTATCATGTAATCACAAAGTCAGATTTTTTTTTCCTTTTATGCTCTGTATTAAAAACTTTCAGAAACTGAATTGCTTACATTTTGCTTTGACTTTCATCCTGCATTTGATCTCTAACTCAGTTCACCTGAGCCAGAGACCAGTTTTCAGTCCTTCTGCTCTGTCAGATAAGTTTGTGAATCTCAATTATTTGAGTGGATCACATTTCTGTAATTCTGGTTTAACTGGTGACAAGTCAGACCACAACCAAAAAGGAGAACAAAATTGAATCTCATGCAGACATTCAAGCACAGCTAATAGTAGGGGCATTTTTGTCTTGAAAACACTCAGATAAAGTTTCAAATGACACAGAAACAGCAAACACATGTACCATACCTACAAAGAGCCTTAGTGATGTCATTAGTTTGATGAAAGGAATTAAAACATCTCTAATGTGTGTATTTGCAATTCTAAACGGCAATGAAGAAAACACTTTTATAAAACAGATCTTAAGAAGTTTGATCACATTTTCATAATCTTTCTTGTGCTGAGACCAAATTGAAATTGATCCTGAACATTTGTAGGAAAGACAGTGAGAAAAAAAAATTAAACAGCCCCCAGCAGTGCTCCTGAACCTCAATTATCAGGCAGGAGAGGATCACAGAATCACAGGAGAATTTGGATTGGAAGAGACCTCCAAAAGTCATCTAGTCCAACCCCCATGCAGTAAGAAGAGACACCCTTATCTAAGTCAGGTTGCTCAGAGCCTCCTCAAGCTTCACCTTGAATATCTCTGGGGATGAGGCCTCAAATACCTCCCTGAGCAACTTGCTCCAGGATGCGAACACAATTCCCTAGTCATTCACTGAATGCTTACTAAACCTGTGTTTGCTGAGCCCACTTCTAGTTCTAGGTACCCAAATTACTGCAGGTATTCTTGCCTTGTTACCTAGAATTTTGTCTTCCCTCTTCACTGACACACAAATAGTTCACATAATACAAAGCAACAATATTGTAGATGTTGTTTTATGGACCAGCAAACTGAAGGACAACAAAACTTCAGAAAACTTGCTGTAATTTCCTGAATCAGTGGGATGCTTCATGTCAAATCCCAGGGTACTCAGTGAAGGTTCCAGTCTAGTTACTCTGTAATCAGCAGTAATCCAGATGCAGATACATTGAGTGAGGCACACGCAGTACTTTTAACAGATCTCTGTTTTCTGATTAAAACCCCTCCATGATATTAGAAAAACAACTGGGGGGAATTTCTAATAGATGGCATTATAAGATTTATATATGATAATTCTACATGTGATACCAAACAATTCCATCTGTTGTCCTTTCTTCAGTGATCTCTCCCAGATGAACTCCTTCAAATCATACTGATCAACAGCTTCTTGTGATGTGAGGGAATATGCAAAGACCACACTAATAAAGTCTGGCTAAGATCTTCAGGGCTTTTCTGGCCTGGTCATGTCAGCACAGAAGACAAAACCTACCAGTTGCCAACTGAACCTTCCAAATCTAAACTGAAACAGTTGGTTTCGATAGTATTGTCATGCATCTCACTGGATAAAGCTTAACACCATGGGCCTGAATTTTGATCTGCCATCCACGGTTACCTTACGGTCCCTGTAGTGGAACAAAGCAATCAGACGCCTCTGATTACCGAGAAGTGGGTGTGAGCTGGTATCAAATCCACCTGTGCCCAATTAGGGCAGGCCCCCTATTGAGCATGTGCAAGACCAGGGGGCCAATGAAAGGTGAAACTCACAGCCACAGACTAGCTCACTCTCAAGCACTGTATTACCTTTATTGCGCCACTAGTGCTCATTGCCTCCAAGGTGAGGCTCTCTGTGGAGTCTCGAACCCGGGGCTTTCGGCATTGCAGTACTGGGTCTTAACCAGCTGCGCCACGAGAGCCTCACCTTGGAGGCGATGAGCGCTAGTGGCGCAATAAAGGTAATACAGTGCTTGAGAGTGAGCTAGTCTGTGGCTGTGAGTTTCACCTTTCATTGGCCCCCTGGTCTTGCACATGCTCAATAGGGGGCCTGCCCTAATTGGGCACAGGTGGATTTGATACCAGCTCACACCCACTTCTCGGTAATCAGAGGCGTCTGATTGCTTTGTTCCACTACAGGTCCCTGTATCAAACTTTGCAATTTATAACTGAGAATTAATAAAGAAGTTATTTGAGAAGATATTGGCATTTATTCTGAAGCAGGGTACATTTCTTTCCACACTGCTATGCTCACTAACCAATGCCAGGAACTTCCATCCAGATCTTTCATCAGTAAAAGCCAAGGATGAGGGAACAGAAGAGCTCTGCACTAAACTGTAAAAGCCAATTTATACAGTTCCAAAACCAGTGTAAGGCTTAACCTGAAGGGCTCAGACTTAAATACAGAGGAAGAAGTTGTTTGTCAGAGACAGGATGGGAAACATCACTGAAGAAAGGACAACTTACTCAGTTTTGCTTGGAGGATATGTAAGACCCTGTAAACATGGTACTAACTTTTCAGATGGGAATTAATGGGCTTAGATCTCTTCAAATAAGCTCTGCAATAGCAAATCACTTATGTCAACATGCAGAAAACCTGTAAACCAGCATCCCTCTCAATGCTGAATCTGTCAGAACTGGAAAGCAAAAGGTCCCTGTCACTAGAAAGTGCCTGCTGCTGGAATGCAAAAATGTATTATCAAAAATCACTGTATTAATTTGTATTATTAAAAAATCCTTAGAAAGTGTAAAGTGTAACTTCACCGAACCATAAATTAAAAAAATATCATTGTAACCAATGGAAGACCTGGCTGCTGGTTTATAGTGGCTGTCTGAAATTGCCATTCTCTCTCTTTAGATGAGATTTCTTCTTAATCTAATATTAATACATAATTGGCCAGTGTCTCAAAATACTCAGTGTCCCAAAAACATGTAGCTTGTGAACTGCTGGAAATATGGTTTTTGGTTATTCTCCATCTTTTGGCTACAATGTCTTTGTTACTGCACTGTTAAATGTGCCAAATACACATATTTTCTTTACAGATCATATGCAAGGAAGCAGCATAGTTGAATACAAGTGAAGCTCATATAAAAGCATTTCATAGAAATATAAACATTTTGCTTGATTAACTATAATCATTAATAAAAGTGACTAAATCTGTGTTAAACATTGTCAAGATGTTTGAAACGGTTTAACAGGAAAGTGGTTATTTTAAAAATGCAGTTTTTTGAACACCCGCATTTACTGGTTGCTACAAATCTTACAGTTCTGTAGTGAAAAAATACAGAATGATAACACCCCACTGCCATGGAAAATAAACACCAAAAAAACCCTTGATGAGCAATGAATAAAAGACCCATTGAGTAAATCAGAAAAATGTCTCTGCATGGATCAAGTGCAGTGCTCATATGCTGCTGCATTTGTGGGATACCAAGAAACCTTATTTGAGGAAGATGCTATTGTGCTATGAAAATACACAATTATTAGGCAGTAGCTTTACTTTTTCTGGATCCTAGCCTACTTATGTTGTCTAGGATACCTGCAGATGTAACTAGCCATGAGATTTTTATTCCATTATGTTAATCATATCCAAAAGGTGAAGGTCCATGTGTCCATGCCTCGAGATATGCTATGTATATTATTGCATTATCTATGTTTTAAGATGGATGTCACATCTAACTGCTGTACTTGAAAATGATGCAAAGGCTGAGTTTACATTTACAGAATCAGTGTTAGGCCTTGTATGAAACACTACACAATGACACCAAACCTTTTAGGCAAAAGATGTAGTATCTGACATCTTTTCTGGATAAATCCCTTCCAAAAATTTTCTTTGTATCACTGATACAAAGTGATAGATTTTTCTTAGAAAATTCATGGGGTTTTTGATAGAAAGTCAGTTTTGATAGAAAGTCAGTTGCCGTTTCCCACTTATTTTATACTGAAATTAGTGTTATTCCTTTAAAATCCCTATCAGAATCTTGAGTGAAAGACAAATAATCAATCGCATATGGCTTTAAAAAGTGTGACCTCAAAATCTTTTGATTACAAGTAAAAATACTGAAACTAAGGATGTAAGATAAAATATTATTCTAGTAAATGTCAGTGTTACTAGAAATACTTTTCATGGAACTGTTTACTTTCCCTGTGCCACTCAATTATTTTTGCCAAAAACATAATAATTAGATGGCATCTTTAATAGAAAAAAAGGTACTTCTGCTGACAGCTTCCAAATTAAATTTTGTTTATCATAAATTTAACAAAAATCTGCAGTTTTGTGAAGCTAACACAGCAGCAGCAGATGGATGATGGCTGAAGCACCAGCCAAAGGAATTACAGCAGGAGTAGAGAGGGCTGATTTTGCTCACTAAGATTACAGGCTACTTATAGTTTATATACTGTCAGAAATCGCTGTAGCAGTGCAGTGTTACCATAGAAACTTGTAGACCAGGGAAATATTCCTCCAGCTCTCCACCAATGGAGGAACAGGAATACAGAGCTGGATGTGGTAATGAGGGCCACAGGGGGATGATGAATGTGAACTGATTAGGAGTGAGGATTAAGCAAAACCTTAACAAGCCATTAGGAGTGAAGAATAGCTGTGACTTCCCTGGTTAATACAGTGGCATGTTTCATTCTCTAAGATTTCCCACATTTGTTGGCAAGGAAATGTTTCACTGAAGCATTGGGTTTTTCCTAGGTATTGCAGTCAGACATCTTTTGGATGTTTCTCTTAAATGTTTTGTACCGGTCTGATCCACTGGGGGTTTGCTGGAGGGAGGCACAATTCAAAATAATACAGACTATGGCTCCAGGCCTCAGAAACCTGTACTTTATGGATAAAATGTGTAGTGAGACAGGACCAGGTGCCCTGAGTTATCGATGAGTGGGAGTGGGTTCACCTGTGTCTGGCCTCCCTCCTGAGCATGTGCAGGAGCACGGGGCCAATAAGAGAGCAGCTGACACCCACAGAGAGAGCTCTCACTCTTCAGTGAGGATTGAGAAGCCCACAGCTCAAGGAGCCCCAGGAGCAGGCAAGAAGGGGTAGATCCCGGAGCCCCAGGAACAGCCCTAGGACATCGTCCAGGAATGGGCTAAGCCCTGAGGCCTCAGGATCAGCCCTAGGAGCAAGAAGGGCTCCTCCCGCCACAGCTGGTGGAGAATGCGGGCAACATACGGATGTCTAAAGAAGCAGCAGTGTGAGGAGCTGGCAACAGGAACATTCTCCCTGATTTGAAAAAATGCCTGGGCTAACACTCTCCCTGAAAGGTGTGACCAGCAAGCTCTTTGGTTTGGAAACCCCTGAGCAGAGGGAAGCCAAGATAAGGATTCTCTCTTTGGAAACCCCTGAGCAGAGGGAAGGAAGCTAGGAGGATGGAATCTCATAGTATGGAATCCCACGGAGGAAAAAGAAAAAAAAAAAATAAAAAAGTAAAAGTAAATAAAAGTAAAAGTATGGAATCCCACGAAGGAACCAGAAACCCATGAGGAACCAGAAATCTCTTTGGAAACCCCTGAGCAAAGGAAAGCCAAGAGAAGGATTCTCTCTTTGGAAGCCCCTGAGCAGAGGGAAACCAAGAGAAGAGCAGAAACAGGAGGGAGAAGAACAACTTGCAGAGACTCTGTGAAAAGTGCCTGGTGCAACTTGCAGAGGCTTTGTGAAATATGCCTAGGCTAAGCCCTTGAGCAGAGGGAAATCCCATGAGGAAGGGTTAAATCCCGAGGCCCATGAGGAAAGAAACCCCGGAACAGAGGGCAAGTGCCTGGGACAATTTGCAGAGACTTTGTGAAGAGTGCTCAGACAGCTTGCAGAGACTTTGCCAGAAAGGGGCTGACATCGAGCGAATATGTGGGTATGTTTAATTCCCCTTAAAGAAGGTTGAAAGAAAGAAGGTTGAGAATTCTCCCCAAAATACGTGTAAGGGTTGAGAATTCTCCCTAAAAATATATGTAAAATAAGTTATATGTTATATGTAAGTTATATGTTTAAATCTTGTAAGTTATATTTTTGTGTAAAAATCCTCTAACCTCTCGGCGCCTCCTCGATGCTCTTAGTTGAGTGTCCCGCGGGGCCCGAAGAAAAATCCTGTAAAAATCCTGTATGTCTATGTCTAAATCCTGTATAAGTGTGTTTTGTACTGCCCCTCGGCGCCCCCTTGATGCTCTTAGCTGAGTGTCCTGCGGGGCCCGAAGAGAAATCCTGTAAGTGTATTCTTGTGTATAAAAAATCGTGCTATGTAAATATGTAAATGTCTATGTAAATGTCTGTGTACTATGTAAATGTCTGTGTAAAAAAAAAAAAAAAAAAAAAAGGGGGAAATGTAGTGAGACAGGACCAGGTGCCCTGAGTTATCGATGAGTGGGAGTGGGTTCACCTGTGTCTGGCCTCCCTCCTGAGCATGTGCAGGAGCACGGGGCCAATAAGAGAGCAGCTGACACCCACAGAGAGAGCTCTCACTCTTCAGTGAGGATTGAGAAGCCCACAGCTCAAGGAGCCCCAGGAGCAGGCAAGAAGGGGTAGATCCCGGAGCCCCAGGAACAGCCCTAGGACATCGTCCAGGAATGGGCTAAGCCCTGAGGCCTCAGGATCAGCCCTAGGAGCAAGAAGGGCTCCTCCCGCCACAAAAATGGAATCAAATTAGCTAATTTAAACTAATTTTAGTGTTCACATCATTTAATATTTCCAGGTAAAATCTGCAAAATGAGCTGGTATATTTCTCAGTGCAAATCTGGAAATCTGTTTGTAATTCATTCACTTCTTAATTCAGGCATTTTATTCTGTTCAAAGTTACAGAGTCAAATTTTTTGCATGGTTGTGGATCATTGTTTTGGAAAATGTAACATCTCCATCAATAGAGAACCTTACAATTTGTTGGAGTTTCAGTTAAAAAATGTATTCTATGTCTTTTCCAACAATGGTTTTCATGTTATCCTGTATACTTTCCAAGATAAATTGGTACATATGCCATCTAACATATCCCACAAGAACAAGTCCATCTGTTTAAACATACTACTTGTGTCACACTAAATAGTATCTGATGGAGAGTTTACTATTTAAAATGCTAACATTACAATGCATGAATGTTTTTTTGGGCTTTTTTGGAGGGGGTTTTGGAGGGATTTTTCTTCTTGTGAGTTTTGGGGTTTTTTATTTTGTTCTGGGTTTTTTTACATAAATAGATGTCTGTACATATTACCTCTCTCACAATTTAATGAAGATCAAAGAAAATATACTGTGTAATCTATGATACCACAAGTCATCTACTTCCAAAGATTTACAGCAACTGTCTAAATGCTTCTCTTTAAGATGCAGGCCAGACAGACTGAAAGAAGGAAGAACGAAACCTCTGAGATAACCTCCCAAGTCAAGTTAGATGGAACTCAACGTTTGTACTTCTGGGCCACTTGTTAAGACTAGATAAATTCTGTATTTATCTCATCACCCTGTCCAAATGAACTATTAAATACAGGAATCAAACAAATTGAACACTATTACGTCACATTTATCCCAGTTATAAGTGTTTATCATTTGGTCTTTTGATTATATCTGCTTATGTTACCTTGCTGTAGCTTTTCCTTCTACATCAGTCTTTGACTTTTGAGGGGTCCTTGCTGTGGCTTTTTCTTCCACATCAGCTTTTGATTTTTGAGGGGTCCTTGCTGTGGCTTTTTCTTCCACATCAGCTTTTGATTTTTGAGGGGTCCTTGCTGTGGCTTTTTCTTCCATATCAGCCTTTGATTTTTGAGGGGTCCTTGCTGTAGTTTTTTCTTCTACATCAGCCTTTGATTTTTGAGGGGTTACCTGTTCTGATGACAAGGCAGCCCTGCAATAGGAATGGTGAAAATGTATTTACAGCACATGAAGATATTAGGAAACACATTATATCATTTAAATGGGTTATCACTGCAGATACTACATTTCTTACAAGAGTAACAGCAGTAAGTGTGCATTTTCATTGACAAATGCTTTTCTGTGTTTTTTTTCTTTAAATAGGTATGTAATATGTAAATATATATAATATTAAATTATATATGAAAAATATTTATAAAGACTTATGTTATACTCTGTTTCACTAGATTACTGTATCCACCAAGTCTTTCTAACAATTAGTATTCCAAGACTAGCAGATTTCTAGTATGACTACAGCAATAAAGTAGAGTTTCTTTACTGCTTCAAAATTATTTTAGTAATCGGTCACTACAAAAATACTAAAATTATAGGAAATTATAAGAAAGGGAGAAGGTGACCAATACAGTTGGAAATTAGAGTTATATGCTTCTTATGATTCAATGATTCTAAGAGAATCTTTCTATTAGGATAGCAACTAAACCATGATGAATTTTGTAGCTGTCTTAATTATAAGCCATGAAATTACAGGTCAGTTAAGTAATCTTTTCCTAATTTTGACCATGTTAAATGTACATTTAATTAGTAAATTATTGAATTCAATTATTTTCTAAAATTAGAGCAACCTTTGAAGATATTCAAATAAGTTTAGGGTACTTCATGTCAATTCATCTCATGTTAATGCCTTCTATTACAAGCCTTTGCATGTACACAGCTTTTTAATTTAACACTTTCTCTTCGCTTAGCTCACACTCTTTTTTTTCACTCTCATGTCTCACTCTCATATCACTTATCATTTTTTCACTCTCATATCATTTTAATATGGAGAAGTATTTGTATTAGCAACAGAACTGTGGAACTAAAACTGTGACACAGGTTTTTTTTGTGCAATTAAAGTTTTTTTAATTTTAATAAATATGCAGTGAAATTTTCTAAGCTATGTGAAAATAATTACATTTCTGCAAAGAAGGAAGTTGTCTTCATGTGTTTCTGTGACACTGACAATGGAGAAACCCTCCCAGGCAATTATACAGTCTTTGTATTATAAATGAATATAAATTAATACTCAATGCTTGTGCACAGGAATGTGTTACATTTATAAATGTAATACAAAGCAAAGTAAGCAAGACCTACATTGTTGGACCCTCTGAGTTTTCTGAAGTGGTCCTAGAGAAAGAAAAGAGTTACTATTTCGGAAACCAAGTAGCAAAATACTACTATCAAAGAACTATTAAAGATTTTATATCAATGAACAGAAATTAATTTTACTTTTCTTTCATTTCAAGACAGTATTTTTCTTAATGTGGAACATAACATATTAACCCAAATTGCATAATATTAAAATCTTTTCATATTCTTTATATGCTACTCAGTCAATCATTCTTCAATTAACATTCCTTAGTCAATCACTCTGATCAATAGCTTTTTTCTTTTCAGTACTCAATTCACAGCCAAAATAATCAATTACAGTGAGCTTCCTGTATTCTTAGTTTCAATTGCAATTTCTTCTAAATGCACTGTGAAGTGTCCTTAATCGTCTTGCAACTGAGGCCAAGCACACCAGAAGTTTATATCATGCTTGACTGTAGAAGGCTAGAATCAGGTCTACGAATTAGAAAAGTTAGACCCCACAAACCCATGACTGATGAAGTCCCTTCCTGAGTGGAGGGGCAGAACAGTCAGTCAGCCATTCTTACATCTGAAGAAAATACACAGCTCTTTGCTCCACCCACCTTTAAGACATACAGTGAGTGACCTTTTAAAACTGTCATTATTAACATCTATGCACAGCACTTTATTTCCTGAACTTCACAGGAGAGAAAAAGGCTTTCCTTTGGTAACCTTTGTTTTTCATAGTAATATTCACCAAGTGAAATTCCTGTCACGTCTTCAAAGCACTTTTAAAAAATACACAACTAATCATTTAATACCTATCTCTGCTTAGCCAACTGTCCTTGGGTGACATCATTATTACATCATCCAGGAGGGGTCATGAAAGCTTCAGAAAGAATATCTGTATTTTGATCTCTGAACTATGAGAGTAAAGGAGTAACTGGATAGTAAGTGCTGGAAAGGACACAAGACAGCTATTTTTTGTTTTTTTTTTTTTTTAATCTGGGCAGATGCTGAACATAGGATGCCTCCTATCCTATGCTTTCAAAATTGCCATGATCATAAGAGATGAGAATTTGGAATGAGGCCAGATAATTTCATCACATTTGACATATTAAAAACATCTATGAAGAACTGACCTAAAAGAAAACAGATTTTAGTATATAGGAGCTATCTTTCTGCTGGCAGGTGAGTGACTTTGAATCTTGCCCAAACAGATGGATGATAGTAAATATAGAATAAGGTTAAAAATAATTGCCAGATTTGGTTTAAGGATTCATCTTAAAGTCTTCCACTGGAAGAGATTCTACAAACTCCCGAGGCTATGTTCTGCCAAGGAATTATGCCTAACATGACAATGTATCCATTCATTTTCATTTCACATAATTTTCAACATTGTTATGCATGTGATATGTGTTGGAAGTTTCCCAGAATAAAACCAGGGAAACAGAAGGCCATGTTGCATCCAATAGGGGACCTAAGCAAAGAATATCATAAAAGTTCATACATTAATATTTTAAACAATCCATACTACATGCCAGCACAAGACATATTCTCTGCTCTATTTCCAGAAAGCAACCACAACTTTAGAAATAAACATTAAACATTCAGCTGCAAGTAAATTTAGCCTGATTTTGTCTTCAAAACTATTTCTTGGACACCTTTTTAAGAGCTGACTAAACAGATCTTGATATTTTGTCTGTATTGTTAACCAAATGGCCCAGACTTTGTCCCTGGCTGTCAGACCAAAGGACACTAAGAGATTCCTGCTCTTATGGCTAGGTGCTCTATAGAAAACATGTCTTGTGGAGAGCTAGCTGTAATAGACCAAAGCCAAACCATGAATAAAGAATACAAATATTGTAGAAAAAAATTAAAAGTTCTGTCCAGGTTTGGGCCAGGATAAAGGTGATTTTCTGTCTTGTGCTTTTACTTTTAGCTGAGTCTCTTTAAGTAGTTGCACTTGCTGAAATTAACAGCAAGTTTCTCAGACAGTGTATGCTTCTAGAACTGATAACACTCAATGTTTATAGTTACTGTTAGAGACTGGTGTGCAGAGCCAAGGGCACTTCTCAGCTCTGATGAGAACATTTTACCGTCCAGAAGGATAAAGAGGTCCCACCTGAGCCCTCCTTTGGGGAGGAACAGACAAGATAGATGCCAGAATTGACCAAACAGAGTATTCCATCCCATATACATCACACTCAGTATAAATTTGAGGCATCATGAGGGCTAAGCCATGATTTCCTGATTTCCTGCTTCCCTTCCTTCACCCAGCATCCTGGGAGGATTCCGTTCGTTCGTCTGCCTGTGGTCCTGATCCATGCCAGCCCATATCTGTGTGTTCCTGCCTCCAGTTCCCGACTGCTGCCGACTCCAGGAGTCCAGCCTGGACTTTCCCAGGGCTGCCCTGCAGCCTCTGTGGTGACGTGAGTTATTGAGGGAAAAGGGGGGAGGAATGTGGTATCCATTTTCCTGTATATTTGTATATATTTAGCAATTTTTCCTATTTATCATTACTGTTTCATTAAAGCTGTGTAGTTTAGTTTCCAACCCATAAGTCTCTCTCCCTTATTCTCTCTCCTTTCTTTGTCCAGGAGGAGAGAGACATTAATAGAGAGCATCTGTTACTCGGTTTAATTGCCGGGCCAGTGTTAAACCGTGACAAGTTCTTAAGGTACTTCATCTACTCTGACCTCAGTCAACGCTGAGCATCAAGCTGCTCTGAGCCCAAAGAAGAATTTAGGCATGGGATGTTTTCTCTTTGCATCTTATTAATCAATCTCAGTCTCTCAAAGGATTGCCCTCTATCCCCCTCAAAAAATCTAGCCAAAAGTTAGGAAAACAGTAGCGATCATCAATACTCACTGTTTAGTTCCCGTTGTTTCTGTTGTGGTTGTGCTACCTGAAACTGGAGGAGGCATCCAAGATTGCCTGGTGAAGGTAACAAAGGAATATTTAAGTATTAGTTTCATGCTATGGGGCTGAACAGCATTCTTGGAATATTAGACTATCAGAAGTGATGCTGAAATACCTGGAGCTTTTCTTAAATCATTCATATTTTGAAATACTACATGACAATACTTTTTAGACCTTTTTTTCCCTGACAAATTAATTGAGTTGGAAATGATACAGTAATTTCAAATTTTTCTCTTGAAAAATTTACCCTCTGACTCTAGGTAATCTTTTCTGCAGCTTGAATGTTACAAATAATTGTATTATTCAGGGGAAGGACAATCAGATAGAATGCACAAAGGAAAGGGTGTCAAGTATCAACCCGAGAAACTCATTCAGGATGGTATCAGAGGTCACAGAGGTCTTTTTCTTTTTTTATTATTATTTCCCCCCTCAAAACTACCAATCCAGCAATTGTTTCTGAGGAAAAAGCAATTACACCAAGAACAGTGCCATTCAGTGATGGCCTTTCACATCTGCAAAGAGCCTGAGGAGAACTGCTTGGCTGAAAACACCATAAACTTCCATGGAACAAGCAGGGCTGGTAATATGAAATGCTGACATTTTAATTTCTACTTTCAGAATTCTACTGATCAAAATTTTTATGCATAAAAAATGGAAAAAATCACAAATGGACAGAATTTGCAGTTGGAAAGCATGCATAAAGATACAGCTACTGCCAGCAGTATACTTTCTATGAAAAATCTAGTTCTTTGTTCAACACCCTGTTTTTATTTTTTCCCAGATGACAGTACCTGAGATCAAAATTTTTAAAGCTAGTGAGTATCATGCAGTAAATCTTAGTGTAGGTCGTACATACTGCAACAGCACAAGGTCAAGTTTGGCATCACAGATTTCAGCTGCTCCCAGTTACAGTCCTTTAAATTTAGATAATTCATACAATGATTTAAACTTAGGCACAGAAAAGGCATATGCCAGCTGAGCTAGGGGCTGCAGCAGAGAGTTAACATCTATTGCAATATACTCATAAAAGTTGCTCTACACAGGCAACTTTGCAACACAGTACTCCCACAGAAAAAGCCAGAGCAAGTGAAAGATGCGTTCTTGAAGCTTGCTGAGGAGTTAGACCATGCTCAAGGAGAAAGTTGGTAATTTTTTTTAATGTAATTGTGATACATTTACTGAGGTTCAATGGAGTGCTCTGTATCTTGGTGGTAATAAATACCTTTTTTTCTTGATCGGAGAAGTTGCAGCAGTGTTTGAGGGTGATGGATTGGGTGTCAAAGACTGTCTGTTAAGGAAATATACTTTAATTAATCTTCACTAAGTGTACAATTTCCAGTGAAAAAAATAATTATAAGACATCATATTTCTACCATCAAAATGATACAACTGTGTATGGCAAATGGTATGATTATGTCTATATATGCCAGCTGGAAATTCTGGAAATGCTTTAAAGGATGCAAGGTTTGGGACACTTTGGGATTCTGATACTTAGAGGCAAGTTGTGGTTTTACTTTATATCCACAGTAATTTCTGAGCTCTTAAAATCCTGATTTCTGTACCTACAATTCAGTCTCCAACCACTAAAATATTAATACTGTTGTTTTCCATACTTTAATTTTTATGTTCCTTATTCTATTAGGACTATGTTAGTGCTTCTCTATTTTACAATATACCTGTAAAAAGAGCCAGTATTCCTCATACTACCAATGATATAAATTCCAAGCCAGTGATTTTTCTCAAAAAAGCTAGAATAATACTAACATAATTTATCCTCTGCAATTCCTAATGTAATGACAATAGCTCTGAAGAGCAGATTTGTACAAATTATTGTATTACTCTCTGGCAAGAAAAAATATACACCCTTTAAGTCTGACTGAAGTCCCACTTCAGAATTCATGGTTGGTCTATTAAAAAATAATCTCTGCACAAAATAACATAAAATTCAATTTATATAATGTTTCATGTGTCACCATCAACATGATTTACAACATAATGGTGTAAAATCATAATTTAAAAGAATGACCTCGCTTGAACTTTAAATGCCAGAAATACTAATTTTCTCTTCAGAGTAATATCTCATCACTTTGCAAGATGACATTTAATTGCTGTGCACAGTCTTCACTAGCAAGTATTTTCAGTGTAATTTATTACAGATAGAACACTACTGACATTGATGAAGGCACAAAGTGATATAATTGTCCCTTTATACTTGTAAGTATGGTGGCTGAGCTTTTCACTTTCATTCTTATAAAAATTTCAAGCAGTTAAGAGCTGTAAATTCTTTAGAAATTAAATTTTCAGTGTTGTGTAGCCATATTACATATATAAAGTTGCTATCACTAAATGATAACAAATGTTTTATAACATATAAGAAATATAGCCCTAAATTATCTTAAATTGAAAATTGGTTTCAACCTGTTTTAAACAAAAGACTGACCTTTTGACAAAAGAAAAGCTTTCAAATTAATCATACATTTTCTGATTGCTTTCCATTGGAAAAATCAGTTAGACTGTCTATCAGAAATGGAAAAAAAACATTCTTCATATTTTGATACTCAAATTTTCCATTGACAATGTTAAGTGGCATTTTCCACTGAAAACCTTAATCAGAATTTTTTCATGTAGACTATTCTCAGAAGTATGCACCGTAGTTGGTAGAAGAAATGCAGAGAAATGCAGTGCTCCAGAACATACCCAAAATGGACTGTTTTCCAAAACTCTTACTCTTTCTTTCTTGTATTTAAAATACTTTGTTTCTTAGAGAATTGTTTTCCTGAGTAAATGTGTAATCTGAACCACAGATTTCTTTCAACCTATGTGGAAAAATAGCAAAGTAATAAGGAAATTCCTCTTATTATATAAAAAAAAAAAGTAGACAGATATCAGAATTCTCCTCCAGAAGATTCCTTTTTTCTCCTCACTGGCTATAAAAAGAGCCTATGATAACCTAGATAGAAATGTCTGCATTCCAGGTATCAGGTGGTGAAACAAAGCCTACAAATAGGCTGTATCCCATAGAAATTATTTCTCTCTACAGTATATTCTTGTTACGTACAAAAAGTTATGATAATATATAATACTTAGGTGATAAGGTTTCCAAAACTCATACCTGTCACTTTGCTTATTATTCAGATTTGGAGACTTATTTGTTTTATCTGTATCACTTCTGGCTGGAATTCTGTAAGAAACACAAATTATTAATAACACAAATTCTAGATACTTTAAAAAAGCCACCACAACAGTTGACTAAAATGAGAAGATTAAACATCTCTTTGCCCCGTGTGGTGATTAAAAAATATTAAATACCTGAAGAGTCTAAGCAGCTGACTGAAAAAGACTTGTAGGTTTTCGTACCTTAGTTAATACACTGCATCAAGCCTCATAGTTGTCAGCAGTTAATTTATTACAACTTCTTTGAATTAGATCAGAATACTAGAAAGAAAGCAATGTTTTTCAGACAGGAAGTACCTAAACCATCCACATGTCCTCTCCCTTGCGATCCTTTGAGATATCCAACAGACTCATTTTCTTTACAGTTTCTAGACAAAAATGTGATTTGAAAATAGTCTAGTGTAAAGCCCCTCAATAGTAATGGTAGTGACCAATAGGAATAACATTTATCAAAGAAGTTAGATTATTTTTGTTTGAATTGATTTTATTAAGCCATGAAATTTACCCTAAAAAAACCATGTGATTTTCCAAGCCCTCTGTGGATTCCACAGTTGTTGCCTAGAAGTCTTCCCAATTTTCACAGAAACCACAATGTAGCTATTGTAGCTGAAACATCTTAAGGACTTATTTTATTTCAGCTTTCTTCCCACGTATGGAATATCCTTTAATACGAACAGGGGAACTTCAAACATTTCAAATACAAAGTGATGTAGATTGAAATAGATTACAAATACTATTGTATTTTATGAAAAGCCTTCAGGGGAGCTTTGGGACACAATCTGCACCAGCATATCCTCTCTGCTTTTTTCAAATGTTAAAATTTAGTTGTGCAAATAATTATCTCACATGATGATCAGCTTGTGACTGTGACCAGCAGTTGGTTACTCAGAAGATCACTAGAGGTCTCACTGAACTTGCCAATGGAATTTTTCTTCTAATTCACAGCTATCCAATGAAAGAGCAATTCTTTCATGTCTCCTTTTACATTTTCAACATTTCAGCACCATACTTTAAGTCGTTCTGTTTCTGCTCGTTTTAAAGACTTAAAGGAAGTGATTCCAGGGAAGTGATTCTGCCCCTATACTCAGCCCTGGTGAGGCCACACCTCGAGTACTGTGTCCAGTTCTGGGCCCCCCAGTTCAGGAAGGATATTGAGGTCCTGGAGCAGGTCCAAAGGAGGGCAACCAGGCTGGTGAAGGGACTCGAGCACAGACCCTATGAGGAGAGGCTGAGAGAGCTGGGGCTGTTCAGCCTAAGGAAGAGGAGGCTCCGGGGAGACCTCATCGCTGTCTACAACTCCCTGAAAGGAGGGTGTAACCGGGTGGACATTGGTCTCTTTTGCCAGATGACTTTCAACAAGACAAGAGGGCATGGTCTTAAGTTGTGCCAGGGGAAATTTAGGTTAGATATTAGAAAGAATTTCTTTACGAAGAGAGTGATCAAGCATTGGAATGGGCTGCCTGGTGAAGTAGTGGATTCTCCATCCCTGGAGATATTTAAAAAGAGACTGGATGTGGCACTCAGTGCCATGGTCTAGCAACCGCAACGGTGGTAAAAGGGTTGGACTCGATGATCTCTGAGGTCCCTTCCAACGCAGCCAATTCTATGATTCTATGAAGTAATTAGTTAATTCAGACTTGTCAGGATCAGCTCTGCTCTGGGGTGCAGGGGAAGGACATGCCTGTAGAGCTGAGTTGCCACCAAGACAGCAGGTGCCACATCAAGTGGCCCTGCAAACCAGGACACTGATTTTTCTCTCCTCTGACCAAATTAAACCCATGTTCAAGATATCTCTATCAAAATGACTGTTTCTTGTGCCTCCTGCTGGAAGCAAAAATTGCTCAATATGTCTGTTCTTTGTCCTCCAAACTGGCAGAATGATTTGTTACATGGGTGTGGCATTTTAATCAAGATGCTATGAGGAGGTAAGGGGCAAAGCAATTATTTCACACTGCAGAAAGAAATGCTCTAAGATCTTTTATCTTTCATTAGAATCTATTGTGTTATTTATAAACGCAAATACCATTACAGAACAGGTTCATACAGGAAATGAAGAAGCTTCAGTGAAAGTAGTTGTAGGATAAAATAAAAATCCAGTTTAGTTCACTCTTTTGAAAAGGAAAACATCTATATTGGGCTTGGTTCAGGGATAAGCACGTTTTTTTTTTTTTCTGGTTTGGGCTTTAAAATAACATCTAGCTGCTCAATATAGCAGAAGCTTTGAAAACAGTAAAAGAAGAAAGGTAAGCATAATGTTATCCTCTTCTTGTACTTCTCAGCTTCTGATAAACAGTGTTCAAAGAATATTCTCTGTTTGCACCTAAAATGCTGTATCCAACAGACATCTTTGATTCAGTGATCCATTTACTTGTCTATCATTTTTCTGGTTTTGGTTTGGGTTTTTTTGTTTGTTTGGGGGTTTTTAATTTTTTTTTGTTTTTTTAATTTTTGGCCTCCACAATGTGATCAGTCTTTCTCATCTTCCTCTTCGTTTTTTTCTGATTCTATCATAGTTTCTTCCCTTAAATGAAATGCTGCATGTGGTGCTCAGGAAGTGCAAAACAGTTCATACTGTGGTTTTCCATTCACTCTCATTTCCTTTTCTAATAATTTCTACTATTCCAGAGGTTTAGATTATTGACAAACAAACTATGAGAGCATCTTGTTTGCTTCAGTCCCATCTCTTCAGATCTAATTGCTATAAATGCAGTAAGGATTTATTCTTCCTGGGAGCTATTCTGATCTTAGAATCATTTAGTACTTGGAAAAATAGCAATGTAATTTTCACTGTCAGTATCTGATTTTTAACTTTTCTCTCATCTTTTTTTAAATATTTAGCTAGCTTCTACTAACTGAGAAATAAGGTTTTTCCTCACATACAGAGAGCCTGTGGTCAACCTGCCCTAAGTCCTTAACACTGAAACTGGTAATTGTGTAGATATTGGGTAATTTTTGTAGATATCCAACAATTCATTCTTTGAACATGGATATGGCAATATCCAGGATGCAAGTAGTTGTAATAAATATGGCTTTTAGATAAGTTTTCATTGTCACATTTACACATGCAATGAAGAACTCAAAGTTACTGCTGTGCTCCTCAAACATTTTATTTTCCACGCTTGGTTTTGGTTTGGTTTGGTTTTTATTAAAATTTCAGTGATTGTTTTGCCATTCTGAAAACTAGTTGTTGAAGAGACATTAATCCAGATTGATCCAGATTCTTTAAAACCTTGTCTTTTGGAATATTACAGTCATGGCCAGAAGAGATGCTAAGTAAAACTGTGATAAGATGTTTAAAAATTAACTTGAAAACAGGTAACTCCTGAAGACCTTTTTCAGGATACAAGACTGCCATTTTACAACATCTTAGCTAGATAAAAATAATTTTCCATATAAACAGCATGACTTACAATAGTTCTCTAAACAGCTCTAGGAGTTCTCCAGTACCAAGGTAGCAGTCTAGTACTAGGAGCAGTCCTTTAGACTTTATTCTACATTCCAGGAACATATTAGTTTTGAACAGGAAAACAAGAGAATGCTTCTTTTTTCACACATGCAGCTAAAAAATGTAGCTGTTCTGCAAACTAGTCTATTCTGAGGTGGGAGACTTATCTACTATGCTTATGGTTGTCTGATATAATTTATAAGAAAATAAGGGAGTTGTACCTGGTGGAGAAGATCCTTCAGAGAGGAAGCAGAAGTATCAAATTTGACTGCAGGCTACAAAAGGGTGCTAAGAGAATATATATCACCACACCCTCTTGTGCATTAGGATGCAAATTTGAGGAGATGCAGAACACGTGGTCCACTCTTAGAGAAGTGCCTGATGGCAATGGGTGTGAACAAATTAATCCTGGAGTGGCTATATTACACAGCTTTGAGAACACTGGTGATTAGTGAGATAAAATAAACAACTTGACTACAGCTTCCTTATGATCATTTCAAGGTTGATCCATCATTATTCACTTCATTTATAGAGATACTTGGCAACAGTTATCACAGTTATATATCCACACCTATAATCCTTTCTTAGTATTGCCTGTTATTTGTTGCATATTAAGAACCCTTCATGTTAGGTATTGGTTTGTATGAAAACACAAAGACAGTCAGCTAACAACCTAAAATAATTCAGACCTCTTAATATCTCAGCATAAAGCAAAAAGACATAACTAGATAGATAGAAGACAAAAGAACTATTCTGGCCAGGGACTCTGTAGAAACTGGAGTTTTCCTCTGACTTCTAAATTAGTAAATTAGGGCTCCAATGCATGAAAATCAAGCCTTTGAAATTGTTTTGAAGTCAAGGAGCATGTGGATAAAAGTGACACAGATGATATGTTCTACTTGAATTTCCAAAGAGCTACACAGAAGTTTGTCTTAACAGCTCTTAAATAAACTCATCTCCTATGTGGTAATGGAGAAGGCCTTTTCATGCATAAATAACTGTTTTAAAAGTAAGAAACAAAGGTTTGGCACAAACAATTTTTCAGAGTGGAAGGGGGAATCTCTGCAAGACCTGTGTTTTTCCATATGGTCACAAATTATCTGGAAAAGAAGAAGAGCAAGATGATGATGTTTGCCTGTGAAACTAACTCATGGTAGGCAAAACAAATGCTGACTGGCAAGGCTTTCAGAAGTCATCTGCTAACATGTCAGATTTCTAAAATGGCAGATGATGTTCACTTTGATAGATGCAAAGTAATGCCTGCCAAGAAAAATGAGTGATCCCTAAAACAGCTATTATTACTCAGGAAATAGGTCTTGGAATGACATAGATAATGTTATGAAAACGAAAGATCAATTCTCAGCAGCACTCAAAAGAGTAAATACAATATTATGAAGTACAAGGGTAGGAATAGCAAATGAGGCAGAAGCTGCTTTTATTCTCCTATATATATATATATATATGTATATATAAGGTGTGAGCCCATATTAAATAACTTCATGGAGATTTGGACCCCCAGATCAGAAAGACTAACATGGAAATAGAAAAGATACAAAGAAGAGCAGTAGGTAAATGGAAGTTACAGAATGGCTTCCTTGTGATGGGAGAGCAAATACAGCAGGATTCAGCAGTCTTTAAAACAATCAGTGGAGAGGTGATATCACACAGCTCTGTAGCCTCTAAAATTAAGCACCTGTATGATAAGCACATGATTCTGATATTTGTACAGATCATGATAATGAAGTGGTAGCAAGGTTTTGCAAAGAACTCAGGGTTTAGCTGTGTTTTGATTAACAACTGAAAAAGGACGTTGATTTATAGTTCGAAAAGCAGGAAAAAGGGGAGGAATCTATCTGTTCATAGATAATTTTCTGAGGACAAGAGTACACAGAAATTGATACAGAACATGACCAAAATGTCAAAAAATTTTTTTCTCAAGTCACATTTTCATTTGTCTCATTAGCAATTCATCCACAAAGCATTCAGTCTTCTACTCACATGCTTAATAAATAATGGCATTTTAAACCCCACTGATTTAATTGATGCTTTCATTTTTAAGACCTCTCATAGGTATGAGAATCACAAAATATAATGCATAGAGAAAAAAACCCTACCTGTCCAGGGTAGTATCAGACCTGTATCTTCCAAGTACAGCTTTCTCATCTTCCTTTTCATTTGGGCTGCTTCTATAAAAGACATTACAATGCCATTTTGGTACTGTTTAATTAAACAATTCATCACAAATAAAACAATATTTAATTCTTGAATTAAGATATCATACACTGATTAATGTATGATTAAGATATCGTACATTTCAGACTATCCAGGTGTCAACAGAGCCACCCCTGCATCCACAGCAATGTTCTACTTAAAAATAATTGACATCAGGGTCTGATTTACAGTGGAAACATGTATAGACTAAAACTGAACAAAGCAAGCTCTTGCTATAAACAGGATATATATAGCAAAAGGATATCCAATTTTCTTTAACAATGTCATTAGAAACATGTTCAGATACTCTACTGTACCTGTTTAGGCTATCTTGGGATTTGTATTGATTAAGCACAGCCCTTCCATAGTTTTCATCAGCACTTCAAGAAAAAGAAAGACAGTGGATAGTTAAAATTTTAGTATTAAAATTAAAAAATAGTTTCTTGGTAAAAAATTTTACCTTGATCAGATTCCACTGCTATTTACTACCAATGCAACCACACAAGCTACTCATCTCTGCATTAGATGACTCTAGGCATTTTGGAGTAAGAATTATCTCTTCCTACAATCTGATAGTATAGAAAGGCCCAGATAGTAAGGGCCTGGTCTCAGGTAGAGTTTCTACTTTAATACAGGTCCTAGTTTGCATTACAGTAAATTTCAACTAATTCTGAATTAAGGTCCTTAGAACTTGCCAAGATTTATAATCTTCATGCTTGGAAAGAGAAAAAGTCAGATGCTACTACTCCTGCAACCTAATATATGAAATGTAGGATTTTCCTTGTAGAGCAGATGCCTGACATCTCATTAAATCATCATTTCATCTCAGTACTCAACATTCCCAATAAAAAATTGTCAAAGCCCAGAAGATTAAGACCTCCAGAAGGTAATCAGTACCTCATCAAAATAAGCAAATAATAGTTATTTGATTAAATTTATGTAACTTTGCTTGGTAGCATCATTAAAAGGTAGACATTCCAAGAAAATATGCATAGTATACCAAACTAAATATGAAAGAAATGTATTTAATATCATTCTTACCTTTCCTCTTCAGGCCTCTTCTTTATCCAGCTGTTATCTTGCAAAAGGGTCCGTCGTTTATTAGAATCATGAGCAGCCTGTTGTCTGCTTTTAATTGCCACAGAAGGGCTCTTATTGTCTGCAAACACAGATTAACATGTCTTGAAAGTGAATATATGTGAAAATTCTGGAAAAGTAGATTACTGTTAGAAGGTTGCAATATGTAAAAGTTCATCACAGGTTGAATCTTCAGTTATCACACCTGCTTAGTGCAGACTGCATCCTTGAAAAGTTTGTGGCTTAATCCCTTCATCCTTGAAGGAACCACAGAAGCCCAGTTTATCAAAATTCAATTCAGTTTCATCTTTAATATGAAACAGATCATTGTATTTTTAGTGTAAACAAATACAGTAAGTCTGATAAAGAAACTATGAGATATACATACAACAGTAATTCCAGGAAAGCCAGACTAATTAATCCTATTTCCTGAGGTGGCTTTTGTGGTTTTGGTATTTTTAGATGTGTAACAGGATGCAAATTTTGAATGAAATCTAATCTTGAGGTGATCACATCATCCTCCTACTACATCTAACCCAAAACACACGGATTTTCAGGTTTCTCAAAAGGTTTATACTCTGAAGCTTTTTTCTTGGTGGCTGAATGAACAGAGTCTCTTTCCTAACCAGCTACCTGGTTTTACTGATCTTTTAATAGAAGCAATACCTTTAAAGCCTGTATTTCACATCAGATTTAAATAAAATTAGTATATAGCTTCAAAGGCTAGTGGAAGAGACAGACAGGAATGCACAGTCACATGCTATGGGAACATGGAAGCCTTATTTACTTAAGAAAATGAACTAAAAATGTCTTTCCCCAACAACACTGATATTTAGCATATTGAGGGACAAACCATATAATGTGCAATTGATTTGTGAGAATATAAATTCCTCATTGTACCAAAAAGCTGTTGTTTATCTCCTTTGGTCTCCCTTTAAGAGGTGTTTGGCCCCAAAGCAAGCAAAAATATTCAAAGACTATTGTCCAGTATTCTTTGTTCTTTTTCTTCCCATCTAATTTTCATGTCATCTGCCTGCTTGAGGTAAAGGAGAATATTGTTATTCCTGTTATTGTTGTTTTGACATTCCCCTTTAAAGTGGAAGATTAGAAGTTGTCTCACTCTGAGCATCCATGCAAAAAGAATTCAACACAGCAAGATTTCAGGAGGAATTCATTATCTTGTGTTCAGTAAGGACATCTGACTGTAAAGGTTGTGCATAGAAATACCATACTTCACAGAAATACATGAGGTCAGTATTATGTCATCTTTCAGAGCTGTGTTTTGGCATTCTGCCACAATTTATAAGAAAATGCAGCTCTTGCATTTAATCCAAGAACTTCAGCTGGGCTGATAGTTATAAAAATAGCAACAGTGAATCAAATCATAATAAAGTTATAAAAATAGCCACAGTGAATCAAATCATAATAAAGCACGAAAACATTTCTTTTAAGTGACAATGGCCAAAACTGTTTTTTAAAATATATTTTTCTCACTGAAGAAAAGCAGTGCAGCATGAAGATAAAATTCAGTCTAAAAATATATATCTGACTGTAACTCAAACTTTGTCTGCTCTTATCTGTTGCAATTCACAAGGTATGTCCACACTGCCAAAGAAAAGAAGGCCAGTGAAGGCATTGAAGGACTGGACTCATCATTCCTGTTCGCCTAGTTGCAAGCTTTTTCTGTCTCTGTGCTGGATTAGCTCTCTGCAAGGCTAAGCTGCTAGAGAAGTGACAGACATTTAAGAAGTGTGGCTGTGATAGCACGGATCTGTGTTACTGTCTCTTGACCCTGATGCCAGGTTTTAACTTTGAGATCATTAAGACATAAAGAGGCACATCAAAGATAAGATGAAATTCACAAAAATGTTCTGAGAGTCATGGTAGATTAAATGCAGAAAGTCATTTATTCTCTCTACATGATTACTATACCAGCCTGTTCACTGCCATTAAAGCTAGTTTTTCTATTAAAAATAATTATTAAAATACGACTTTAAGGACTTCAAAAAATGAGCACATCCCAGCCTTGCCTGCAGGGCTCCAGTTGTTAAATAAAATATCTATTAAAATGAATACTTCTTGCAAACTGATGAGAGGAAGGACTCCATTGGTTTAAACAATAGCATTGTCTCAGAGTCTCTGGCAAGAATGGGGGGTGGTTGTAATTGGCAAATAAGACTGTATTAAGAGCATTTTCTCTAAATATTTACTGATCTGAATATACAGATAATACTAGCAATGATTGGGATGTAGTAAGACTTTGATGAACTTACATAAATAGAAAAAAACTTTTCAACATACAGTAATCAAGGATTTGAATGAAGATCCAATAGTAAAAATTATACCTTCATATTCACATAAATACTTAGATTTTCTTAATTTGGTACAATAATAGTCATTGAAAAAAATAGCTAATTTTGGAAACTTGGAAAAGCGTGAATTCAAGTTTATACATTTCAGAGATAAAACTTCTCTACAGCAAGGGTAGCTGATGGAAACTAAAGGAGTGGAAATTATTCAAGCTTCCCTTCATACCAATAGCTTTAGCCAAAGATGTTTTCAGCTCTCTGCAATACATTCTAATCTCTGCTTTATTGTTAGCCAAAACTTCCTCTGAATCTTGAGGAAACAGTCTTCATTGACATGAACATGCATATTTCTATAAATTCAAGAACTATTCAGTATATATCCAGTTATTAAAATTAAGCTTGCATGTACAATATTGGCTTTTTTCCCCAATAGCATTAGAGGAAAACTCTTATCACCTACCCAAAAATCACTTGGATTTCACAGCAATCATGACTTTCTTAGTTGCTTAGTGCAAACGAGGTTTTGGGAAATCTCCTTCAAAGGAGGTAGCCAAGATATTTATATTGTGTTTTCTTCTAAAGAAATGGCACAAACAATTTGCTAATGCATGAAGCCTTTCTTGGGTTTGTTGAAGAGTTCTCATTTCTGGTCTGGTGAATCACTTCCTCAATTCCAGTTAAAACATTAAACAGGGATCTGATACAAGAGCTCAGGTCTCATAAACTCAGGCAGATGGAGGTTATGCCTTTCTTGTTTTGGCAATAAAAAGTTTATGTCCTGAACATGGCAGCAGCCAAGCTGCACCCCACCATGGCTGCACCCATTTTGGTGTACTTAGGCCTGGACCCAAAATAGGTCCTCTTGCGCATCAAAACCTTTAAGCTTTTACAATTATTTCATAGGTTCCAGGGAAATGGAAAATTTTATCATGTTTACAGTTTGCCTCCAGTCATTTCTTTGCGTAGAAAGCAAACTGCAGCCCTCCTCAAGTTTTGTTCCTTCAGAGAAACAAAAAAATCCCACCTGACAATGATTAGATACCTTCTCTTTTCCCTCCCCCCGATTCTAATTTTCCTCAATTTCTCCCAAGCAAGTCAGAGGCAGTGCTGAGCCCTGTGGATGCCCCATCTTCCCACTCGCCTCCATGCTCCCGTGGCATTTCCACAGCCATCAGAGGCCTCAGCAGAACCTCCATCTTGTACCATGCTCCTTGGCTTCCTCCCCCTGCACTGCCCAGAGGGGTGGTTCGGCCCAAATCTTTGCCAGCAAAAGCTGATGCACAACTCCATTGGCTTTGCAACCAGACGGAGTCCCACTGCCTATCTAACAACCATCCTGTCACCACCAGGAGTGCCTGGAATCTGCAGGATGGGCATGGCAATGCTTGGGAAAAGGGGGGGGCCATGCCTCAACCTCTGGAGTGCCCTGAGAGCAGAAAATGGAGACTCAGTTTTACCGCTTCGGTGAGGAGAGGGTTTTTGTATGCTGGAAGCTGACATTTTGTTCAGTGGGGTGTCCTTCTGGAGGAATCTAAAACAAAAACAAAACAAAACAAAACAAAACAAAACAAAACAAATTAAAAAGAGAAAGTTTGTGGTGAGATTAGGATTTAGCCCCAAGCGCAGTTTAACTTTGCCGCTTTGATCACTTCCTCGCACAAGTTTTAAGTCTGACAGGGTGGGATGACAGCACAAACCACAGCTCTCTTTGAACTGAAGACCAGGCATGGTGGTGGCTTGTCCCTCCCTGGTGATGCCTATGTGATTATGTGTGTTCCTGCCCCTGGGTCTCTGCCTGCCACACCACCTCTCCCTCCCTATGCTTGTGAGCTCCTTCCCTGAGAACATGTCTGCTGGTAAGAGCCTCCGGAGAAGGAGAGAGAGTAATAGAGAATGGGGTGAGGTGTTTATCTTCGTGGGGAGATGGTATCAGCCTGTGGCTTGGAGCCATGCCTTGAGTACACATGGGCTCACCCAGCCCTGCTTGAAGGGTCTCACAACCTCAGGTCCAGGAGAGAGATGGTTCTTCCACCCTGTGGCAGTTTTCCAGTCACTGACTTCTTCCCTTATCTCAAATCAGGTTGAAAAATGAGCCCAAGACATCTTTTTTATCTTAATTATTTAGGAGTTGAGCTACTCAAAGGATTTCATGTTATGCTTTGAAACTGTGTTTGGAGTACCAGCTTTCCTACAGAAAGCATCAAGCAGAACATAATGGCATTTAATGACAAAAAAATTCCCTCTTAAGAAAAAATAAGCAGTCCTGACATTGACTTAAGACTGGGGACAAAACTGACCTTCTTAAGCTAAAGGATTCCTTTTTGAAAAGCAGCATTTTCCAAGAAAGCAATGTTAAGCTGGAAAGCTCTCAACCAGCTCCACTGGTCAGGCCGCTAAAATCTACAGAAAACACCAGAAACCAGTTTTTGTGACAAGAGAAGTCATTAAAAATCAGAAATATTCCCACTTCTCTGGGTGACACAGTTTTGGCTTGCTTTTTTTGTTTTTTTGTTGTTGTTTGGGGTTTTTTTTTTTGCAGATGTCAAGTTTATTGATCAGTCACTTAAAGTAGAGTGGATTGAGAGGCCAGAGCCTGGGGCTGTTTCTTTAATGATAGAAAGTGAAGATGTTGAATTTTGGCAAAATCTTAGCAATGTAATGCTGACAGCAAAGCATATAAAACAATTGGATGCCACAATGAATTACACTTAGACACAACTTTTGTTTCTTATTGCTAAAAGAGCTTATAATTACTGAGAAAAGAGCAAGAAACCAAAACCTGGATGTAAACAAATACAGGTCTTTTTAGAAAGTAAAGATATAAATGCAAAAATAATATCAGAGTCCAAAAGACTACATTATATCTCTCCCTGTTGTGAAATTCCAGATGTCTGTAAGATTTTAAAATTCTGGCATGTTGACTGGAAGGCTCTGACCCAATATCCTTTCTTTTAACCTTAGCTGTTGCTGATAAGCATGCATTGGCACAGTGTATGCCAAAAACATGTGACTGCTGGATATTGTTCCCACCCAATAAAAATATGCTCTGGGCTATGGTGAGCTTTATTTATTTTGCAATAACTTATAAAATATCTTTCAAAATCACTGATATAAGGTTTTAAGCAGATATGTATTGAGTTTTCTAGAAACTGTTCAGGTAGGCTATCAAGCAATCTGTTTCAGGTAATAACCAATCTTGCTATAAATTTTCCTGAACTGTCAAAGGTGATAGAGGGGACTCTTATTTATTTATGTTTTCTGCTTAGCAACAGGCAGAAGTTTGAAACTGGTCTTTATTTCAGTCAGTCCCAAAATAATAGGAAGCTTGACATTTTGGTATATTTCACAAACAATGAGCGCTGGCACTTTTTCATCTGCAGAAAAACCAATAGTTTTGTACAGAAGAAACTTGGATTTATTGTCTAAGATTTTTAAAGCCATTTCCATAAAGCCTTGAAAATGGAGCCCTCCTTTGTGGAAAATAAAAGTGGTCATTCTAAAGCCTAGAATATCTTGTTAAAAGTACATATTTTGCAGTTTTATTATTTCTCATTAAAAATACCAGGAAACTGCTATGCAGACTTCATGCTATACTACAGTCTTCTTTTCCACAGGTTCATGGTGGGATCTGAAATTTCTCACAGAACTGGGAAGAAAGTATCATGTCTTTGTTTCAAAACAAGAAAGCTTTGTACATAAAAATTTTTGCCAAAGTAAAAATCCATAGGGTTGGGGCTTGTGTTTAAAATTCACAGTCACTACAAATGCATTAATGGCACTGAGACCCTGGAAGAAAATGGAAAGGTTTGCAGCTTCCACTTATATTCATGCATGACAACAGAAAATCCAGCACGTCTCTTTCATTCCCCATCATGTTATTGAAGCTGCTTTGTCTCATGTCCTAGGTTAAATTTTTTATGTTTTTAGGGCAAAGCAACATTTCTGTTGCACATGTATACAACATCCAGAATAAACTACTACCTAGTCTGCCAGCCTGAAATTAGTGTGCATAAATGAATGTAAGAAACAGGCACACTCCCTTTTATAGTCAGCACTGAAAATGTGCCAGGTGCTCTGAAATTTTAGAACCAGGCATTTTAGTCTTACAGAATACTGCCGTATTGTCCTCAAGGTTTACTTCTTGCTTCTGAACTTTCTGATTGCATATCAAAGATTAACGCATTAAAATTTAAAATGTTAATTAAAAAAAAAATCCTTCTTTAGTCTCTCGCACAGACAATTAAGAATCATCAGAGTAAGATTTAAATTTCAAGACCTTAGAAATGATAAGAATCACGTATAAGGAGGCAGAATACAATTCAAAGCATTTTCTTCTTGGTCTTCAGTATTGTGAAGTAAGTATGTGTGTCTCTGTGTGTGTGAGGAGAGGGGAATGGACAGAAGATTGTGAGAATCACATCGGTTGAAAAACTTCAGCTCTGACAAATCTGGAAGCACCACATTATTCACACATTAGTCAACTGCTAATCTTCAGTCCATAGTTAAAGGGAGATAAAAAAAAATAACTTTGTAAATGAATCTGTAAGAAAGATACGTCACTGGCTTCCAAGGTATAGCATAGTAGTAAATTATATTTCAGGCATTCTTAATAAGACCTCAGCCTCTGAAGCAAAACAACTCAGCTGGAATGCAAAACAAAAACAAACAGGAATGCAGCTCCAGTGTAATTTGCATTTAAAAACAGCGTCAGGAGACTTTAAAAGAAAACTAAAACTGCCCCAGCCAGTCGAATGAGCAGTTCCCCGAGTGGAATCCTGGGTTCAGACTCTCTTCCATTTGGTGGTAAATACAAATGCAGTTCCAAAGAAATCCAGAAAAAACTTCACACGTGGCTTCAGGGAAAGTCGAATGCCCCTCCAAGCTGGTAAAAAGTTATTTAGAAAGCAGCATAGGTCTCCAATTCTATTTTTATCACAAATATCTATATTCACACTTCTACATCTACTTTCCACATCCTGCAGTGAATGATCGGCAGAAGACCTCAGGCCTGCCTTAAATTTTCAAAGCTAGACCTTCTGGTTTTCAGCTGGTCTGAACACACCTGTTCTTCCAACAAGGAGTCCTACTGCCTTCCTTCTGTTCTTGGCTGTAGCTTTCTACATAAATAGATTTCACATATATGCATTGCTGTATTAAAAAAAAAAATACATAAGAATTTCACAAACATTTCCGGTAGAGTCATGTTTTCCACATCAGACTGAACTAGTTACGACCAAAAAAACCTCTTTGTTCTTTGGCTTCTGGGTATGACAGTAATTAAGACTTTATTTATAAATATTCAGTTTAAATGTATTTTGCTTTTAATAAACAATATTTCTTTCCACAGCTTAAAGGTACTGCACATCATCACACTGTATAATAAATAAATCAACATAGTAGATGCTGAGGGAGTGTGGAGGGAGGCACACCTTTAAAGCCAAAATACCTTTGTTTTTTTACTGAAGATTTTCATATGAAGGACTGTCAAATCTGAGTGCCTAAAATAGTAAAGTTCATACTGCTATTAATGAAGTGGATGATACAAAATGTTGTAGGTGAACAAATAGTTAAAAAAAAAAATTCATAATTCTCTTGCCTTCCAGCACTTTATGCTGCATTGCCAAAGCATCTGGATTGCAAAGGAGCTGATGAGTTTGGCAAGTCCACATAAAATGCCAGGTGGAAAAAAACAGGTTTCTTACACATGGCCCTGCAAAGCCACAGCTTCCTGACTACTGTTTACTACAGATCCTTCAAGTTCCAGCGTTTCAAAACCAACGAATATCTACCATATAAAAAAGAAAATAGACATATAATTTGTTCTTTCTTTATCCCAAATATGAAACTTTCCACCAAAACTGCATCTTCTTAAAGGACTACTCTGCTCTGAAGTAAGATGAACGTTCAGTATCTTATGAGTAATCAGAGCTCAAAATTTTAGAATTATTCCATTAGAAGCCTAATAAAAGGCTATGAAAAAAGTAATTTTCCACACCATTTGTGTTTTAACCCATTTCCTTGCTTTCACTGCAGCACAGGAGAAATTCTATATAAAATAACTTGGTAAGAGAATAAAACAAAGGCTCACCTCAGCCTTATTTTTTGGTTTGGTTTCGATCTTTTGTTTAGTTTTCCATTGTAGTGCTAATTCTATAGTACATGGCTTATGAAATAAATGTGGGGAGGAAGATATTTTAAACAAAAGCACATTTGATTCTACTTAATCACAGTCATGAAGCACACTGGAGTATTTCCTTGGAGTCAGGTCAGCAAACTTTGTTATTTTCTCCATCATTTCTCTTGAATATCATAAGACCTAGTTGTGTGAGCAAGCAACTGATTAAAACCATTCTGACTTGAGACTGGCTAAAGATCTCTAGAACTTAGAAATAAGGCACAGGGAAGAACAACATAACAACTGCTCTTCTAGGTAGCCATCCTAGGTGAAATCTTTCTGATTCAGAAATCAGTACCAATTGTGCTGTTCTCTACATCCATAATTTCTCCCCTCACATGTCAGGAGTTCTGGGCTGTCAACCTGGCAACTTATATTTCAACTCAAAGAAGAATTTCAATTTCTAAACATGGCTTTCCTTTTTCATTACAGATAATCCCTGTTTTTCAAAGTACCATCATATCTAGAGTTAGCCAGGGATGTGCCATCCTTCACACTTCCAAACTTGCTATATCAGTCAAGCATATGATCTCCTCAACAGCCTTAAGGGCCCTCTCTGTCAGGTGCAGATTTGTAAGCACAGCTGGTACTGCACTTTGTCCCTACAAAATTGTCACCAGAACCCACTGCAGCTGCTCAGAACTGTGGGTTCTGTCACAAACAGGTCAGGACACAAAACAGAAAGAACAGGGTTGCTACCTCAGCACAGTATCATGGGTGTACTCAGGGCTTCACAAATAAACATCTGAGTATCACTAATGTGCCTCAAAATTATAAGTAAAATTATTGCTGTCCTTTTGCTGAAAACTGCATGTAAAAATAACTACATTGATTTTACAGACAGTATACAACATGTTCTGGAATTACTCTTTTTTTTTTCCTTTTTTTTCAAGGGTTACACATCAGAGTCAGATCTGTATAATGCATTTGTAAACTTCTGGAATCAATATATTTTGTTTAAAATAGTACTTTACAGTTAAGGCCACAGGATTAGTAGCAACTCTCACAGAGAACAGGAATAAAGTGCATGTGTGTAAAAGAGAAAGGCAAGGTTAGAACAGGCAAGGCAGGATGAGAGAACACGTGAATGTACAACAGAAATCATTCCTCTGAAGCTGAAAGAGCTCCCAAAACTGGTTTTTCAGGACGTAGGCGGAGGAGATTGTGTTTTGAAAGAAATAAAGCTTTGGAACTGTCACTAATGTAAAATCAGCTGCTAAGTCAGAACCCAAATTCATATGTGTTTTCAAATTTGAAATATATGCTTAGACATAAATGGCATTTGGAATGGAATGTGGAAGGGAGATGATAATTTTAAATTTTTTTCTTCAACTGTTTCCTTTCACTTTGTTTGATTCTAAATGAAGAATCTTCCTGTTTAGACGTGGATTCAGTTCATGTTAGAGATAAGCATTGCATCAAAGCAGAATGGGCATTTTTACTATACCTTTTGCAAAGATAGAAATGAAAGCAAACTGTTGCTAATTTTTTTCCTAAAACCATATACTTGAAGCAGATGGAAGTATGTGAGATTTTTAACGCTCTTTAATTTTAGATTAAAAAGCCAAAAAAAGAATAAGGAAACAATAAAATGAACCAATGAGTAGAAACTACATTAAAACAATAATTCATCAAAAGTAGTCTGAACAGTGAGTTTCTCATCAGAGAAATAGCACTGGAATAAAATAAAATCAGCAATGTGATGTAAATAATGAAGTAATTGAGATAGCACAGTCAAGAAAATATTTCAGAAATGTCAGGGAATCTGAGAACTGAAACTGAGACACAGAGAGCTGAGTTTTCATATTCAGTTTCTCCACACTTCTTGGAAATCTTTGAAGTGGGATCCACAGCTGTACACTAATAAATCACAGAACCCCCCAAAATGTGGAACTTTCAATACATGGTACATAAAACCAGAAAAATAAACATTCTTACCTAGATAAGATGGAAACTAGTGTCCTAGCTGGGCTCAGTGTGGTAACTCAACCTGGAGATACCTGGAAGTGAGGTACAATCAAAGCAGACTGAGAGCTGAACTGTTGTTCCCCATCCAGCTGTCTGAAAAGTCAAGAGATTTCTTCTTCAGAGGCTGAGTCACTTAAGGAGGAGGTAGGAGGTGTGGAAAAGGGTGGCACCTTGTAGAAATACCAAATCAATTAAAAGTACCTGGGAAGTTGTTATATTTGTGTGCTTGCTGTACTTTTCAAGTGCTGAAGGGCTGGGTTTCACCAATTCAAATGTTTTCACAGACTTTGAAATAGAAAACCAAGCAATTACTATTTTGAAAAATACTCTAGGCTCATTTGGATTTTCTACAGAAATATGGATTGCAGAGTTAAAGGGCTGCTTCTTAGCTCGAAGGCTTTGGATATTTACAGAGGTGAACATAAAAAACACTGGATTGCATCAAAGAAAATTCTGCAGAAGTGTTACGAGAGGCAACATACTCTGGAATCTGATATGCATTAAGTTTTGTGCTGTTTGAATATGTGGGCAGAGGCAAAAGATCTGTGGGGGAAAACCCTCCCACATGAGATCTTAAGTCCCTCTTAGCTGTGAACATTTGCATTCTCATTCAGTACAGCCAGTAATTAACAGGAAGGAGAGAGGAGACTGCCTTCACCACTTCTTTTTTTTATTTTTTTTTCCTTTTTTTTCATTTTCCTCCCTTTACAATTGCTGCAATACCTTTCTCTGTAGATTGAAACTGTCTTACTATTAATAAATACACTAGAAGGGAACAAATTTCCTTATAGAAATGCTATATACAGCCCTATGGGTCTGTTTAAGATACAGTCTGTTTTCAAAGTGTCTTATACAAGCCCACACTTCTCCTATGTTTGTGGAGGTTTTGTATTGAAATATTTGAGATGCAGTTATATTCTGAGTACCCTTTATGTCTTTTGTGAAAATTAAGATTTTTTTTCAACATAGAAAAAAGGAAATTGACACAAATTACCTTAGTAAATGCCTTCTTAGCTATATTTCTAGTCCTTGTTTTTGCTGATCATTACCTCTGGATAGGCTTGGTAATTAGTAGCATGAAAATATTGTCTAAACATTTGTTATATCTGATAAAACACAGCTGATGAAGCAGAGTGGTAGACAAGAAAATTCCAAGTATAAACTGCTCACTACCACAAGTTTCAGAATTAATGAATACAAACAAGCAAACCCTTCTGAACTTTGTACATCTCACCTGTCAGGTTTCGGAAAGTGAAAAATACTTGTAGGAGTCCCGGCATGTTCAGGTATACAGTACTATCTGTTTATCTTTTCATGATCAAGAATAAAATTTTGCAAATGCATCGCTTTACAGACACATTATGATTTTACAGTTTTAAAACACCTGCCTCCCAAATGACAGAGTTGTCTTTCCTCAGGAGCAATGTCCAATGGGAACAGCTTAAACAAAGATCTACATACACTCTGAGTTGAAACAGACAAATAGCTTAGATTTATACTAACAACACTTGAGACTACTCATAACTTTTAGTTTTGAAGTAGTGTTTTTTTTCCACAGTCCTGGTGCTAGAGGGTATTAATTTGTCATCATTTTATATTCAATGAGAAGAGTTCTGCTTATAAATCAGAGAGAAGCTTAACCTGTCTCATAGCACTGCCTGCTTTAGCCCAGCTATTTAAGAAGCAGAAAAAGAGATGCAATCAATACAGTCTGGAGAAATAGAATTCCTATTTTCATGTATTTATAAACTTTCAACACAGAGAAGAAACCATGAGGCACAACAATCCAGTTCTGCTACCCAAAATAAGCCAGAAGCTTATTCTTGGACAGTCCTAGCTAAGTCTTTAGTGGCTGGCAAAATGGAATAGACTCTCTAGAGGAAAAGCCTATGGTACTGACCTGAGCTTAAGAAAAAAGCAGACGAACTGTCTTTAATTGGCTGACCTGCAAAAACCAATAGATTCAATAGATGAGTTTTTATATTAGTTATGCTGATTACAAAGATGAAAAATAAAGCTTCTTTTTTAATTAAAGCAAATGCAGCTTACTACTAATCATTCAGTCTGATTTGCTCTGTGGAAATCACATACAAGTATTGTACTTGGTAAATAAAGAACATACGATGCAGTGTCATGTATAAGGAATCAAATATTTTCAGTATAAGCATGCAGTGAAAGTGACTCAGATTTTTTTTGTAAGAGCAAACTTCCCATTCTCTGGAAAGTTCAATTTTCAGAGAGTCAGAGGAACTCAAGCTTTGCTTCTGGATCTCAGTATAAAAAATAAGATGTACTACAAATGCATCCATCCCTGGATTGTATGAATCTTTCCGCAGTGAGATTTAAAGGACTGCGTTGATTTAAATCTCTGTTTTAATTATCTATTCTAAGGTCCTTATTTAATTGAGCGAAGGATAGAAATATAGATATAGTGAAATTTAATTGCTTAGACTATCTCATAACTTTAATTATGTCTCTTTTATACCCTTTGTAGCTCACAAGAAAATTCCCCAGTTGAAGCATGGATAGCATTCTCAACACAGATTTTTCAGCAGTGTCAAAAAGAGCAATGCAAAACATGCAATTGTGTTTATGTTTCTGTCCATTGATGACTTTTAATCAAAGGATGTAATTTACCTAATCTGCTTGTTCACAGCATTGGGCCATGTTTTACTATTGATTTGCCAAAGCTCAAAGATTTATTTTTTTTTACTTCAAACACTAAAGTGCTTTGGTGACAGTAAGTAACTAATTTCATACCTATCACCACAATGTCTATGTAATGTTCTTGGGAGCTAGGTTAATCGTCTGCTCTTTCTTGTCATTCTAGCAAGAAAAAAGAACTTCTCTGAAAAGCTCATGAAACAGAAATGGCCACATCCTCAGCTGATCTAACAGGATATAACTCCACCAAAATCCTTCTGATAGCTTAATTTGTATGAGTAGAGTGTATGGCCTGGCATCATTCGTGAAAGAAAAGAAGAAATGTCTTGAAATTCCTCCCTACATTAACTCCTCTTTTTAACAGATTAATAAAAAGCAATGGGGACACATTGCTGAATCAGAAGTCACTGTCTCTTGGTGCTTAAACTTCTGGCATATTTTGGACACCATTCCTAGCAAGCTCATTTTAAATACCTCATCAACATACTCTTAGGCTTGTCATCCAAAGAATTCTTAAAATGTCACCTAAGAGACTGCCAGTAGGTGATGTTTACATATAAAATTGTAGCGGGAGGAGCCATTCTTGCTCCTGAAGCTTGACAAGCTGCTGGTCTCTTCCAGGACTCCAGCCACCACACAGCGCTTCCAGGGTAGAAGTATAGCGGGAAGAGCCTTTCTTGCGCCAGAGGCTCGACGAGCTGCTGGCCTCTCCATGCCTCGCACCAGAGTGAGCTGAGGTGCCTTCTGTGGGTGTGTGTCCCACCTTTATTGGCCCCCTGGTCTTGCTCATGCCCAATAGGGGCCTGTCCTAATCAGGCACAGGTGGACTCACACCCACTCTTTGGCAACTCAAGGCACCTGGTTGACAATGTCTCTCTACATAAAATAGACTAGCACTGGCAGAAAAGTGAACATACCTAGTTCAGAAATACCATAATTTATATTTTAATGGCTTATGCAGTGTTATGCATAGTCAAATGCACGTATCACCCTACAGTGGGTTATCCTACTTCCCAGTCCCCTCCTTTCTCTTAACAAGATGTTTGTGTTCTGTGTACTTAACTTTAGTTCATACTTTTCTATTCTATGTCCCTTGATTGCATTTTGTCTGCATGATTTCCCTGTCAATTTTTGTTGAGTTTCCATTCTGAAGTACAAAACGTCCTGAAAAATATTGTTCTACCTCCAGATCCTTATCAAGATTTGTAGGATGGCTGTCACATGAAAGGAACATAATGCAGCCCAGCCCTATCAAGCTTCTATGTAGATTCACAAGAAAGAGGCAGGAATGAGCAGTGACTCAGCAGGCAACTTTCTGGGCAAATACCATTCTGTGACTCCTCCCAAAAAGGGAGGAATATGCTGCTGAAAATATTTTTTTCGTACACCTACTCCTCCAAAAGTAAAGTTCTTTAATATTTCACTTTCCAAGTAGGATTGGTAAGTTCTAGGTTATAAGATGCTATTATTATAATTGGTGTGTCCAAAATATTTAAAGACATCCTAGCAAATGCTGTTCAAATTTTATCTTAAAGATACAAATAAAACTGCTGCAGTTAACCTATAAAGTTAAACATAGCATGGCTTGTATGTATATTGTTAAACTGGCTTTCCAAAAAGAACTGTGTGGCCTAATTTGCACTCCTAATGGACACAGTCTAAGCCTTCTACTGGAGACATCCACATCCACGTTTTTTTTCAGAGATACATAATTGGCAGGAATGAAACTTTGTCAAGGTGTGTGCATAATAATGGTGTGGACAAACAGAGGGTTTTGTTCAAGCTCAGGTCCTACCCCTACTCAGTTAGCAATTTGGTCCTACTCATTGGATCTGATCTTTCCTAAGAGAATTGTGTTTGACGTAATTCATATCACATGATGACTAAAACTAAACATTCTAAAACACCTAGGTAGGTGTCAGCAGTGAATGATGGCCAGGTGCCAGGCAGCACTTAGAAGGCAGATGTCATGTAGTTAGCTAATTAACCTTTATCGGAAAGGTGGGTTGCACATCTGTGCCACCCACACATTTTTTCTTGCTTAAACTTGGCTTAAGATCACCTATATAAATATATGTATATATATATATATATATATAGGCAGCAGTTCTAACACTTCCATCAAAAGGGCAGAGGTCATTTAGCGAAAAAATGCAGCAAATCAGATACAATACAACTTAACAGAAAAGCAAGTGGTATTCATGGCACAGGTTGACACCTTCCTCTTGAAGGTAGCTAAAACAAGGACTGCTCCACCCTTAATTCCTACTCCAGCCCTGCATAAAATAAAGGGATGCTTGGGACTTGTGCTACCTCTAAGTACAGAGGTACTTTTCAGGCCTGGCCAACATAATTAATGAAGAGAATATGGTGCCCATGGGTACACCCTTACCTAAGAGATACCTATGACTCAGAACCAGGACTGAAAAGTTTTTGTGAAACCCACTATCACTCATGACTGTGACAGCTAGTTTGAGCTAGGACAGAGGTAATTTTTTTTTGCCCAGCCCTTTATTTTTTTAAGGCCAGCCCTGCCTTAAACAAAATATCACTTAGCCTATGGGTAAACATAAGTTCAAGTCATTCCTTCTTTTGACAGCAGCCCATTTTTACCAGCAGACTACCTTAACTATTCAATTATAAGAAATTTTTCATGGGAGGGAGCACAATTACCTGAGTTTTTCTACTTCCCTATAGTTCAAATATTCACTGGAGAGAGAATAATGTTAGAGTCCTTTTCCTATGACATAGAGATATTGGTCCCACCACTGCTTAAATGAATATTTAGGTATCATATATGGAAAACTTCCTTTTCTTTCTATATTACACTTTTCAGAATTTTATCACTCGAATGATTAAAAAAAGTAGAGAAGAGTAATTCTGTAATATCATGTAGAGACAGATGTTGTCCAGAGGCAGAATAAATTAAAGTCACTTTCAGTAGATTGTGTTACTGTCAATGTGCCATTTCAGTACGCCTGACATGAAACAACAGCATGCACCAGAGATACTGTTGTGTCTTATGGATTAACTTTTGCCAGCTCATTTAAACTTCCCCTGCTATTTCCAGTTGCTTTTCCCCTGGGAAGACCTTTCAGCTGGTTAAAGTGAGATATGCAGTCTGATTGGTTGACCACACCTTCCCCAGTACAGGAAGGAGCACTGACAGAGCATTTTCATATGCAGTTCTTAAATGCTAAGCACACCTTATGACGATGCAGATGTTTTTGGCAGCCCATTGTTCTCCCTCAAGGTGTGGCAAAGTTCACAAACTAAAGAGGGAAGAAAAAAAATTGCTATAAATAGTATGCAAAACATCTAAATCTTTTTGTTGCCTCTAGTTGCCAGAGAAAATGGTAGAGCTGTGTCTCCTGCTCTCGTATCTAAAAATGCCTGGCAGAGAAAAATGCTAATCATAGTAGGTGCCAGCATATTCCATGGAGATGCAGTCTTCAGTGTCACTGGGCTTGCTTTCCCCACAATTTGAATAGCTCATTACTCTGCAAATGGGTGAAATATCTTGCAGAAGTCCCTGAAATTCTGGTCCATAGCATGCCAAGTATGCATATCTTGATCTTGCGCCACTGTCATTACTACCTTAGATAAAAGTAGTCCACTTCTGGGCCCCTCAGTTCAAGGACAAGGAAAGAGTCCATTGCAGAGCATACAAGATGATGGAGTGGAAAATCTTCCTTATGAGGAAAGGCTGAGGGAGCTGGGTCTCTTCAGCCTGGAGGAGAATGAGGAGCGACCTTATCAATGTTTATAAATACATAAAGGGAGAAAGCCAGGAGGGTGGTGCCAGGCTCTTCTCGATTATGCTCAATGATAGGACAAGAGGCAATGGATATAAACTTGAGCATAGGAGGTTCCATATAAACAAGAGAAAAGATTTTTTCACTGTGAGGAACAGGCTGCCCAGGGAGGTTGTTGAGTCTCCTTCCCTGGAGACATTCAAAGCCCACCTGGACACGTTCCTGTGTGACCTCCCTGTAGGTGACCCTGCTCTGGCAGCGAGGGTTGGACTCGATGATCTTTTCAGGTCCCTTCCAACCCCTGACTTTCTGTGATCTGTAAAGAACACAAAGAGTTACTGATAAAATCAGTTACTGAGGGAACATTGTACTGAAAATCTGGCTAAGTCAAATGACATCTGCGTAGTACCAACGGAACGGCTGTAACCAGTTTAGTAGTTTATGTTATTGATAGCCTATTTGTTAAGGTGTCACTGTCATCTGAATTAACAAAGAACACTCATATGAGTGGCTAAAGAAATGAAAATCACCAATAGTAGTGGGAGTGTGAGGATTATGATCAGATGTGCTTTTTTCATCAAAGAGTAAGAAAGACTTCATAACATCCCCATGACCTAAATGCCGCCACTGAGAAGGCTCTGGGAAAGAACTCACAGTGCTGGTCTCAGGGAAAGACATTTTGTTCAAAGTTTTTACAGGAGAACTGAAGGGAGGGAAAGTTTCTTCCTGCTCCCTATCTGAAATTTTCTTTTAGCAATTAATTGGTCATAGGTACTGTAAATACATAGGAGACAACATCCCCCCAGGCTGTTCCTTTTATGTTGCAGATAAGGAGATTTATCTGCCCCATTAAATGATTTCCATGTGAGGAACTTCATATTACACTTATCTGATAGATTTGGTTTCTCTCCTTGTCCTGGTATTGTGCTTGGATTACCTGCTAGGGCTAGGCAGCTTTTTCTCTGGTAACGATCATTTTTTCCTTGCACTATTTGGATCAAATTTGCTGTCGGAGAACTTGATTGTTATTTGAAAACCTATATGGAAATGTTATACCTACTAAAAAAAAAAAACAAAACAAAACAACAGGGAACTGATATCTACCCAGTTAATGAAATCATTCTTTGTCAGGTGGTCTCCACTCCACTGTTAACAGCACACAAAACTGCTACATGTGCCAGCCAAATATAACAGCTTGTGATCCAGTTCCCTATCCCCATCAGAGCTGAATGTGAGCATGGAAGAAGGCTCAGCACAAGGAGGACGTGGATGCAGTGAGTCCAGAGAAGGGCCACAAAGATGGTCAGAGGGATGGAGCACCTCTCCTGGGAAGACAGACTGAGAAATTTGGGATTGTTCAGACTGGAGAAGACAGCAATCCAGGGAAACCTTATATCAGACTTCCAGTACCTGTTCCTTTTCCTACAGGAAAGCTGGGGAGGGACTTTTTACAAAAGCATGTAGTCATAGGACAAGGGTTAATAGCTTTAAACTGGAAGATGGTAGATTTAGGTTGGATATTTGGAAGAAATTCTTACCTGTGAGGGTCGTGAGACACTGGAAGAGGTTGCCCAGAGAAGTTGTGGATGCTGCATCCCTGGAAGTGTTCAAGGCCAGGTTGGATGGGGTTTTGAGCAACCTGGTCTAGAGGGAAATGTCCCTGCCCCAGGGGGCTGGAACTAGGCAATCCTCAAAGTCCCTTCCAACCCAAACCATTCTGTGATTTGTGAAGAAAGACAGGCTGTTCCCCATTCCTGCTAAATATTGGCTGTGGTACAGCCAGCACAGAAGGGCTCTCTGTAGAAAAGTTGTTAGAAAATGTGTTCCAAAATCAGAATCTGCACAAACAAGATAAAGGCCAAAAATGTCAATCTGAAAGGATGGAGTTGAAGTTAAAATGTTTAGAGAAGTACAAAAAAAAAGACAGTCAAGGATTCTGAATTACTTCACACAGACAACAAATTCATCAGCTAAGCCCCTTTTAGTCTGCTGAAGTGGTATCTGAAAGGAAGTACAAATGATCTAAAAATCACAAACAGTATGAGTAGGGTGTATTTCAATTCTTCCCCAGTACAAAATCTATTTGGCATCAAAGGTAAGATAGTAAGAAGTAAAAGGAAAAAAAAAAGAAAGAAAGAAAGAAAAATAGGTGTTTCTTCCTACAATACGTATGTAAGCTTCTGCAGGAAGCAACTGAAGAGCATTGGGCTACATGGACCTTTGGGCTGACTAAGGACTGCCACTCCTATGTTATGTCCCTATGACATGTGTAAGGCAGATAAGTAAAATTACATTAAAATTACTTCTGATTTTTTTTATATTGCTGTAAAAAATTAGCAGTAGGTGATACCAGATTTTATAGAATGCTGATGCTTTCGGTAATAAAATAAGCCACTGTCCCTAGTGAAGGGGCTTTCATTCATTCCCTCAGCTGTCATTTTAGTTTTAGTACTGTCATTTTAGTTTCTTCAGACTGAATTTCTTTAGTTGCTTGATATGTGTGGACTGTATGTATACAGATAAATACAGAGAGCACCACATTTTGTTAGCACATATTTAAGACTCTTTCCTTACTCATAAATACCTTTGCAGTCAAAATAAAATTGTTCATCTGTTCAAATAACAGATAAAATAACAAGGCAGATGATATGTGTTGAAATATAGGTCATCTGCAGGAGTAAAAATGTTATCATGGAAGTGGCATCTTCCTTCACATTCCCCTCCCAGCTTCTTTAGAGATGAATTCAGCTGTCTCATAGTCCTGCCTTGTCCACAGAATCACAGGGATTAATATCTAAGCATATTCCAGGGGATAAATTTCAGGTGGTGATTTCAATCACAAACAGAATGATGTGAAAGAAAGGAGAATAATTTTCTTCAATAAACACATTTGCAAGTAGGGCTTCATGGGCTGGGAAGCTGAAGAAACAACTGAGCTCTCTTCTTGCCTTTAAAAAACAATCGCCTTTTAAACTGGCCAGTAGACTGGTAGAATGATGAGAAAGTTGTTAATACATTTTAAGTATTGACTTCTTCCTCTTTATTCGGAGTAAATGATATTCTCCTGACTAAATGTTTTCAAAATTGTGAGTACTTTCAAAAGAATTTTGGCAGAAAAATCTTATACATGAGTTTCAATGTAGATTGCACTAAGAATTGAGCTGAAGTTTTTTTCATTTGTTTTGGTTGCTGTTGTTGTTAAGTGCAATGAAAACAAGGCTGGGCTCTGAAACAGGATGATTTAAAAATAATTTGGATGATATTACAAGGGAAAGAGTCAGAAGAGTGTTATTATGATTGTCTGGATGTAATCATGGAGTCCCAGATCATTTCCTGAAGTTCCACAGTGCTATAGGAGCATCCTGTGAAGCAGCCAGTAATTTCAAGCGTGGGCTGCTCTGGATCCACATGCAGGCTTTTAGCCTTAGAAAACTAAGTGGCAGTTTATGTCTAAGTAAATAATCTGAATTCTACTCAATGAAAGGAGAAGCCAAACTGGTGACAGCTAATTTCAAATGCTTTTCCTCGGAGCTGGGTGAGACTTTCCGTCACAGGCCCTATTTAACAAAAAAGCTAGGCTACATCAAAAGCTAGTCCCTAATGTAATGCATCTCACTCTAATGTAGATGACTAAAGTAGGTCAGAGCATTGGGCTCCAGAAGTTACTCTTTCTCCTCACTGTCTTGAAAGGGAGCCTGAGATGACAAGTCAGATGTAGGCATCTCCATTCTAAACACCTAGACATGCCAGACGGATCCTACGTAATGGCAGGATTTCAAATAAGTGTTTTGCTCTTCTAGAAATGAATGACTTCTTGCCAAATTAAAATGAAAAAGGAAACAAGCATGCAGACTTTATTTTTTTTTTTCTGTGTCTAGCCAAAATTCAAGTCACAAAGCTCATTCTGCAGCCTCAGCATTGCTGCATCAAAATCTGCCTCATTTCAACCAACTGCAATCCCTGTGATGCGTTGCAGAAAACAGCTTCCCTACTGCTCTGTGGCCACTTACACAGAAATGTAAGTAGAAAACTATAAGGTAGCCATGTGGGAGCCTGACCCTTAGAGAAATGGCAAGATGACAGGAGAGAAAGAAACAAGAAAAAAAAGAAAAAAAATCACTGTGCTTTCTTGGCAGCTCCATCCCTTTCATACTTACATAAAAAGGAAATACTCATTCTATTTTTAGAAGCAATATGTCAGATCTTTCTGGATTTGGATGGTCTATCTATAAAAAAAATTGAGACTTGAATTTTTGGGCTTAGCTTTACTTAGCTGTATTGACACCCTGAGCTATAGACAAACCAGTGTAAATGGGGTTTGATATCACCTATAGACCTGGAAGCAGAACCTCCATAGTATTGTGCCTAAATCACAATTTCTGAATCCTTCATCTTTTCATAATTTTTGTTCTGAAATATGCAATTCTGCTCCAGAGTATTTGAAAGTTTTAAACTCACAGTGCTATACTCGTTTTCAGTTGAAGTGGAAAATGTTAGTGAGCCATGTTGTAGCTTAATTATATGACCAGGCTGGGTGTGTGAAAAGAGCCACCACATACTGGAGAATAAATTGCTGGGCTTGGTTTTTCTTGATTTACAAGTTGCTAGAAGAGATGCCTGTTCCTAGGGAGTGGTGAAAAGTAGGGGTGTGTTAAACAGGTTTAAGAACATTTAAAGAGACACTGTCAGGTTTGAGACCTAGTAGATTTGGTGTAGTTCCTCCTTCCTTCCTTCCAAATAACATTTTCTGTTTCTGTGGTTACAAACAGCTGAGCTGCACCCTGCCTCTCTGTTTAAGTGATACCACAAAATCCAGTGTAGCAGTTCTGTGTCACACTGGTCACCCTCTCTGTCTTATTTATTTATTTACCTATTTATTTATTTTTCCATCAATCAGGGAATGAAATTGCTGCCCTTTGCACTACTTGGAGAGCAGAATTCAAAAACCATCAAGTTCAGCCAGTAAAATCTTGTGGCTTTCTGTAAAAATAGCTATGGTGGAGGTAAGCAATACTTGAATCAAATTATTTCTTCACTCAGAGAGGCACAGAAACTTTATTAGTGTTGCTGGGGCCACCACTCTAGGGTTTGAAATACCCCAGTCCAAGGTCTAGGCTGCAAGTTTCTAGGAAGCTCTGAATTTTCTTGTTTCTCGGAAGTTTTGCATGGAGAACGGACATAATTTTAAATCTTTAATACACACAGTATTGGCTTAGAGCCTTGGAGTATTTTTGCCTTAGGGCTATCTTACTGGAGCCAAGGATAATTCCTGCTGAAAATGGGAGCAATCTTTCTCAAACAGATTTCGCAAGAGGTGACTGGAATATCCATTTCAAACCCTTGCTTGGTATAGGAGAACAGAATTAGCAAAGGACACTGTATGTACAAACTTCAGCCTGGCATTATTGTAAATAAGACTAAAGCCTTTGTTTGGCAGGATTCAACATTTCTCTCTATGGAATATTTTTAATCACTTAATAACTTTTTTTTTTCTGACAGTTGATAAATATGTTAAATTTTTTTTTCTCCCATGGCATTGTACTAGAGTATTTAGAGAGCTATGCAACATCTGTATAACAGAAACATTCAACACCAAAATGTCCAGTATTTAGTTGCCTGAGAAAAAACATCTTTTAAAATCCTTTTTATAAAGGTAGTAAGGGAACAACATGGCACACACACAAAAAATCATTGTTATCCAGACAGCCAAACCAAAAATTTATTTACGAAAAGAGAAGAGTGGTGATGGGAGTTGCAAGTGCCTGTCTGGAAAAAGCAGAGTAGATAAAGACTGAAATTTGGAAGTAGGTAGCAAAGTAACTGAAGAGCAAGAGAAATAAACATGAAGGAGGAAGTTGAAGAGAAAATGGTAACAAGCAGCAAAGGATCTAGAAGGTCAAAGACCAGTCTGCTCTCATTTACTGACAATGCAAATCCTACAGAGATGTGCTCGTGAAGGTTTTTTAGAACTATTTCCTTATGTATATTAATACATATTATTAACTATATATTATTAATGTATATCAATATGTATATAATGTATATTAATGCTTCCTAGTGTTTTTTAAGTAATTATAGAAGTGGTTTTAATTAAAAAAATAGAACTGTTTTCCCAGATATCCTACATTTTAGAAGAACTGCAATCAAGTGAAAAGAGACAGGATAAGCAATGATGTTGCACAAGAACTATGTCATGAACAATGCATGGCATGTCAGCTATTCCTTCCACATGGCTTGTGATCAGGACAGCTCAACATCTGAATTATGCTGCAGAAGGAGCAAATAAAGGTGAACACACAGGATGAGAAAGGATGGTTGCTGAGCTGCAGACAAGGGAACCAAGGGATTTGAAGATGATGCCACAAACAAGCAATCCTCAGAGGTACATACAGAAGGGCAAGTGCAGTTGTAGCTTCTCAATACAATTTTCCTCAAGGTTTTATGAGATCAGCCTGCTGAACAGTCAGAGGGATAACTGCAGGATTTCCCATTCAGGAAATGCCACAGAGACTGTCAGGAATTGGTATCTGTGTCTTTTATCTAACTGTGCAGTGTGGTGATCCAGAAAACAGGTGTTGGCAGGCAGTAGGTTTTGCAGTGAACAGCAAGGGTGTGGCTTCATTCTCAGTTTAAACTCATCTATTACCACATTCCCACCAAAAGGAACAGCTGTACCTTCCCTATCCTGCCCTTGGCCATGCTCTTCAGATGGTCCCTTAGATTGCCTTGGTCAGCTCAGGAAACATCATGGTCCGATCCACTGCAAATTCACAATCAAAATAACTGAAGCAAAGCATATGGAACAAAAAACCCAAACAGACAAAAAAAGATATGGAGTAGAGCAAGACCACTCTGTTGTCACAGTGTGATATTAGATGGTTTATATCAGTCAGGAAACCATCTCTTAAAGTTGCCATCTTAATTTAGAAACTACTAAATTGGCAGCTGACACCTTGAAATCTGTAGTTTAACCTCTGTAAATTCAGTCATGTTCTTACTTGTGATTTCCTTTCACTACTGTAATTTTCCTGCCCTAACAACAGCAGACTTAATACAAGAGAATTGTCCCACAGGATTTCAGTTGAAAGGGCTGTCCAGCCCTTAGAAGGAACCATCTATGTCCTTTCAGAATACATCCTAAGTTTCTTGAAGTACTGCATTAGCTTTCCTCTCAACTATATGTCACACCTTGCCCAAGTCTCTACATGTACCCATGTAGGAAAGGCTTTTAAAACCATAATTGGGTAAAATGGATAATTTGCCAATTGTTACTCATACATCTTCTTTTCTACATGTAAAAACTTTTTCTGATCTCAACATTTGTGTCCATATTAGTGGTCTGTGATATCTTTCAGGCACTACAGGGAAGGGTAAAACATGATGATGGGATTTGAGTGACAGGAACATTACCACTTTAAGTATTAAGGAAGTCAGCTGACCTCCAAAGTAATCAGTAATGAAAATTAAAAAACCACCATACTTTCCTCTGTTTCTCCATCACTACCCTTGAAGACAGACTGGTACAGAATTTTCTGCATGAGTAGTTCATGCAGTTTTGTTGTTAGGATTTGCAATCAAACCAATGTTTATAACACAGGGATGGTTTATCTGTTGCTGAACTGTACTCACACAGCATCCAGGCCTTTTTGGTTTCTCACGCAGCCCCTCCAGCAGGCAGGCTCGAGGTACACAAGAAGGTGGGAGGGTTCACAGCTGAGATATCTGACCCCATCTGACCAGAGGGATATCCCATAACATGTGATGTCATGCTCAGCAATAAAAGCTTGGGGAAAGGAGGAAAGGGGGACATTTGGAGTCATGGCATTTTTCTTCCCAAGCAACTGTTACATGTGATGGAGCCCTGCTTGGACGTGGCTAAACATCTGCCTGCCAATGGGAAGCAGTGAATTCATTCCTTATAGTGCTTTGCATGTGCACACAAAAAGCCATTTTCTTTTACTGTTAAGTTCTTCATCTCAACCCATGAGTTTTCTAACTTTATGTCACTTTTACCCTTTGAATTTTCTCCCCCATTTTACAATAGGGGAAGTGAGCAAGTGGATTTATGTTTTTTAGCTGCATACTGGGGTTATCCCACAACACACACTTCATTTCACAGAAGCACAGAATCACAAATTTTTTGATTTTGGAAAGGATGTCTTTGATCACATAGTCCAATGCCTCTTCTCAAGCATGATCAGCTAGAGTACATTACCCAGGATGAGTATAGGCTTTGAATACCTATAAGGCTGGAAACTCCACAACATTTCTGGACATTTTATTTCAATGCTTGATTAATGCTGCAATAAAGAAGTCTTTTCTTGTGTTCAGATTAGAATTGTGCTCACTGGAATTTCATGATTCTAATTCATATCTTCTGCCTCTTGTCCCATCAGTGAGTGCTAGTGAGAAGAGCCTAGTTGCCTCTTCATTCCCTCCCCTGATGACATCCCCTTAAACATTCTCTTCTCCAGGATGAACAGCCTCATCTGTCTCAGTTTCTCATTATTTGAAATGTGCTCCAGTCCTTTAATAATTTTTGTGACCTTGCTCTGGACTCGTTCCAGTAAGTCCATATCTTTCTTGTTCTGAGTAGTCCAGTACTGGACATAATACTCCAAGATGTAATTTAACCAATGCTGAAGAAAAGGAGCACTTCACTCAGCCTGCTGGCATTTCTCTTCCTAACATAGCTCAGGAAGGTGCCATGAAGGCAAAAAGTTGCCATTGTTGGCTCACAGGCATCTTGTCCACCTCCAAGACAACTTCTACTCCAAGAACCTCCTAAGAAGAGCAATTTTCCAGCACCTACTTGTGCCTGGGGTTGTTTCTCCACAGATGTAAGGCTTTACCTTTGCTATTGTTGAAGTTGATGGGATTCCTCTCTGTCCTATTGTCCAGCCTGTCAACATCCCTTTGAATGGTGATGACCACATGGCCCCTCAGCCAGTCTGGCCAGTTTTGAACCATCTGTCAACCTTCTGAACGTGCACTAAACCATCTAAATCATAAACCTTCCTTCTTTTTATGCCGAGTGACAATTTTTCTTCTCCCTAAGCTGTGTGTGCACTATATAAATTACTACTTCCCCCTGAGGAAAACCAAGACAGAATTAATAACTTTGAAAAGTAGTCCAAGTTCTCCCTCTGTAATTATGTACAGCTTCTCTTCATGGGACAGCGCTAACCTGTTCCCTTCCTCTTTTTCTTTAAGCCTTGCAATATCCAATTTCTGACAACCATGGTAGGTAGAAAAGATTAAGGGCTTCCTTGAACTCTTCATTTAATAACAACAAGAAGGAAGGAGGTAATTACCCATACATTGACCACTCTATAATTATAAAGTCAATGAAATGTAAACCATCTCCACTTCTGCCTTCTAGTTAATTTATTGTAATTACCAAAACGTACTGATTTAGTTTTATTCTTCTGTTGCAACAGAGATGGCTATTAAAAAGTTTGTGAAAGTAAAAAATAGGACCAGATCCAAAAATGAAATTCATATAGAGGAGACTGTTGAAACAGAAATATAAATTTGTATTATTATATTGTCATGTTTCCACTGGGTTAAACAGTATTTAATCACTTGCAGTTGTGTGTAAGTACTAGAAGTGTTGCTCTGTGATGAACATCCAAGCTAATATGAATATATGCAGGCACAGTATCTTATAATGACTGGTACTATGAAAGGTTAAAAACCAAAACAAACCAGCTTTGATTTATTCAAAAAGATACAGAATATGTATTCAGGCAAATATATGACCACACATTAGAAGCAGACATCATAGATAGTGTATGGATGAAGTAAACATTAACCACTACTTCATATACTTTAATTTCACAGTAAATTTCATGTTTAGAAAAATTAAATAAATATCAGTTTATTGAGTTTAAATATGTACATAATCTACAAAACTAATGTTTCAGATTACAAGCTTCCTCTATATATAATATATATAATGAGCAGCATGCTATACAAACAGGAGTCCCAGTTCTGACCCTAGGGCTGCTCATGCAGGGTCCCTGAACACAAGACAGCCACATGTCCCTCATGTGACCTTCTCCTCAATTTGTGTTTAATGAAGTAGACCTTAGTCAGTACTTCAGGGTAATGGTGGTGGACATCCATCTGTTCCTGCTTCCAGGTGGATAGACCTCAGAATAAGCACCTGCAAGCCAGATGTAAGACATCTCCTGCCCTCAGTGTTTCTGTATTGATCACTCCTAAGTGACTGCACAAAGAGAAAGGGATTTCCAGGTGGCTCTGTGCTCAGTGCTCTCTTGACTCCACACATCATTTCAAGCAGGCAGAGGCAGCATGACTCAGAGCTTTGCATGGCAGTGTGAGTGGCAGACACTTCACAGCATCCTCTGGCTATGTCTGACCTTTTGTGAAGTGCTCTGATGTTCTTCTTGGGACCTCTGTGAGTTCTCCACATAAAATCAGGGAGAAACTCAGGACTAAGGGTAATGCCAGATACCAGCTCTGAAATCCTCGCAAGCCAGCACCAAACACATTACTCCCTTGTAACAGATACAAGGACGAACCTACTGATGCTTGTCAGAAGAAGGAGATTATCAGCACATGTGCTTTGGCATGACCAGGTATAAATTTTTATGGGTCTTGCAGTGGAGTCTGCCCCTGGCTGTGGCTGCCTCTGCCTCCCAGCCCTGCACAGCCCCTTCATGTCACAGCAGCTCTTACATTGTGTTTCCCAAAAGCTTCAAGGAAAGATTAGACTTGAGAACTCCTGCTGTATTTCAGAATCACACTGTACAATAGGCAGAAAAATATGTGAAGGGTTTGTTTATTATCTCTGGTACCACAAGATGAATCTTCAAGCTGTATGAAAGCGTTTATATCTTGATGCTAGACTGAGAGCAGTTTCCTTACTTCTGACTGCAGCTCCTTGCATCTTACTCCAAGACATCTGTCTCTGGACTCTGAAACAAATCTGGCTGGTGCATAGGTCTAATTTGGTATGTTCATACCTCTCTGGTGGAAAACACTGAAAAGCAGAGGGTGCCTTTTTCCTATCAGATTTCACAATAGAGTGATCCAAAACATGATATTGCCATTAAAATGATACAAATATAGAAGTCAGCTTCCCCTTCACTTTTAACTGTATAAATGATTTAATTGATTTAATTTTCCATACTCTCTCTCTTAAAAACCAAATATTGTTATCTAGATACTCATTAACCCAAAGATCACAGGACAGGACAATATAAACAAGTCTGAAGAGGATACGTAGTGTTAATTTAATTTAATCACAATCGATTAAGTATTTACATAAATACAGTCCTCCAAGAAAGTATCTTTTTATTTTGCCAAGAGCAGTTCCTTGAAGGATGATAGGGTAAGAAATACTACACCTCTTATTACAAATAATTACTTAGAGTTCAATGTATTCATTTTAATTATATTGGGTAATCTTGAGGCTTCCCATACTTTCAAAAAATAATTTATTCTGTATGCACTAGTTTATAGTTGCTCTTAGGTACTGACAGTACCTTTTTGCTCTTGCAACAAAGTCTTGCCTTCCCTACCCTTGGAGGAATACTGGTTTAGTTTCACTCTGCCTGAAGTAATATAAAGACTCAGTCTTCACCAGACAGGGCAATTAAAGAGAAACATGAAAAAGACACATGCAGCTATTCCAAGATGTGCAGGACTGTCCCAGAGAGCCCACATGTAGCATCTGCCCTCTTCAGAGGCTGCTTTCTGTAATGCAGAGCTACATCCACAGAAATCCTTTTCCTAATCTACACTTCGTGGCAGATGAGGGTGAGTTTAGTACTCAAATCAAAGGAAATCTATGCTCCAATGCAGGAAACTCTCTTTCAGGAACAGGACTCTCAGGTAACAACAGATGCAATAAAATAGAGCTGTTCACTTCCCCCCACCACGTATTCTCCAAAAAAGCACTATTCAATTAATTAAATTATTTTATTTTACTATTCAAGCAGAAATATTGGATAATAGAAACAGGTTTGGACTTGAGCCATCCTGTAGCTCACTGTTCACTATAATGCTCACAGTGGTAAAAATAATCCAGTATTTTAACAAGGTGGTTTTGCTAGAAAACTGCTGACCTATAGAGTTCTATGCATTTAGTCTTCTGAAAGGTTAAATAAATTGTTCTGTAAAATGAAATTTAAATCCAAAGCTGTAACTCCAAAAAAAAAACCCCAACAAACCATCAACCCACCTCTTCCCTCTCCTTAGACAAATGTAAATTCCGGGCACAGATCACTCTATTCAGAGGTCTCCAGACATGTATATGGATGTCTGTGTGTAGGTACCTGTCTGGTTTAGAGCAATCAATTTGATGTCTACCTTACATCTAAAGTACTCGAGGACTATACAGAGAGGATACTCCCCTGACAAAGTCCTGAAAATTCTTTGGTGCAAAGTATATTTTCAGGGATTGTCTAACCCTGTCTAACCCTCAGTGCTGAACACTTGAAAAAACAGAGTTGCTACAGATGCTTTTTTTATGAAATAAATGTGACCACAAGGGACCTCTCTTGTTTTATTCATAGCTCGTGACATTCTGTATCATTTGTGACTGGTACCCTGCTTGTACCCAGGACAAAAAGGTGGCCACAGCTGTGCTGCCTCCTGTCAAAAAAAAAAAGAGTAATTAGTACACTGTCCAGAGTGAAGGATGATGCAGTTCCTTTGTGTGGGCATGAACTCATTTATATTTTGCATGTGATCAAAGAGAAAGCACAAGGGAAAAGCAGGAGCTTGAACCTTTTTCCTAAAGAAGGTGTCCAAACCACAGATTCTGAAGATGGGAGGCTCCATCTTCAGATGCTAGGAGCTAATAGCCATCCTGTGTTTTTCAGACAGCGCCTGTGGTGCAACTTAGAGTCATTTTGCTGTTTTGTGCTTCTTCAAAACAGATAAATAGTAAGACTTGCTATATCTAAATTTTGCTATAAAAATGCATGAATTATACATGTCTCAGCTATCAAAGTTATTGCCGTACTTGCACTGTCCGAAGAACTGCCTAAGATTAGCAATACCACTGTTTTTTACTTTTAGTAAGCATAATACATAACACAAAGTTTAAGAGCAATATATTCTAATTTTGAACATGAAAGAGATCTATAACATCCCTTGTACTGCCTATGTATGCTATGTTTATACCTTTTGCCGCTTCTCACAAGGTAAATCCACAGGTTGTGTCTTCTAGATATGCTCTACTCAACATCTTGAAAAAAATACATTTCAAATTTCAGCACAAAATTTCTTTTTTTTTCTTTCCTGCAGCACAATCAAGTTTTTGAACACTCCAATTTTGTTACTAAACTGTTACAGTTATATGAAGTGTGAAAGGTACTTTACACCTTGAGATATATGGGGGAAATATTGTTCAGATGAATCCACCTCAAAACTTCCAGGTGGCTTAATTATCCCTTGCTAAATTCATCTTAAACACACACTTGCCCGTGGGAGAAATGAATGCCTCTCAATGACCACAGTGTGCCCTTTTTATTCATATCCATTTATCTGTCTGCAGTTAACAACTTACACAAAGCTTACTTCCACAGGGGGGATTTTAACATATAAATCAAATAACTGATACTCTTGTTTCTAAACAGATCTTGCAGCAAAGACCATATTAGATACTTGACAGCTTTTAGTCTGGCAGCTAGTGAAAATAATTTCTTATAAAAGAAATATTTAGCCTTACTATATCCGCTTGTTTATTCAGACTCCCTGAAACCAATTCAAATTTACAGTTATCAATTCTAGAACATACTTTCAATTTAGTGCAGTTTGAAGTTTGAGCACTAGGTGGAAATAGAGCAATGAAAATAAGACCCATTATCAGCTCTTCAGCATAAGAAATGGAAGAGCTTTCTCCAACACACGACTGAAATCCCAGAAGGGACAAATGGCAGCTTCAACCTGCTTTATTTTATTTATTTCTCATTCTCGTTTCTTGCACACAAGAGTAAGAGAAAATACTCTCCCTATCCTTCTGAAACAGTATCCTAAAATTTTCTTTCCTTGCTGACTTGCTTTAAATTTTGAGATGCAACTATTCAGAGTGCTCAGATATATTCCAATTGATTGCTGTTCAGTGGAAATGAGTACCTGAATTAAATATGAAGCAATTTGTCCTCTATTGCTATTGCAGTTTTGAAAAACTTTAGGTTGAACATATACCTCAGCTGAGCCACTTTTGTCTGCTGCCATTTGCTTGTCACAGATTCAAAACAAATAAAATAGTGAGAATAGACACTAATGCCTTCCTTTCACTCCCTGCAGGCTTATGCAACTAGAAAAGCACAGCTAGAAATGTCACCCTAATTTCACTTCTTTGTATAACCCATTTCTAGGAACCTCTTCATTATAATTCTAAAATGTTTAAGCTCCACAAAAGAGAACTGAAATGATATTTAGCTCTGGATGATATTTTAGATACTGTGCTGCTTGTGGAAAATTTGGTTCCAGAAAAATCCATATGCAGAACACAACTGCAGCATAAGCCCACAGAAATGAGGAGTGATGTAGCACTTCATGGGAAACCACAAAGCAGAACTGAGCTGCACAACAGCAGTGCTGGTCAAATCCTGCATGGTCAGGATGGGACTCCCAGACATTCCTATTTAACTTCCAAGAAATGACCAATCTTAATGTAAGACTGCCCATTTGAAAGGATACAGCCATGATTTGTGCAGCCTCAAAAGAAGCTGAACAACTCATCCTTCAGCCCTTTCATTACTGTCTGCAGAGCTTGAAAGGTATGAGTTTAGGAACTGGTAAAGTAACAAGGGTCATAGAATCATAGAATGGTTTGGATTGGAAGGGAGCTTTAAGATTCTCTAGTTCCAACCCCCCTCATGGCCAGGAACACTTTCCACCAGATCAAGGCCCATCCAACCTGGTCTTGAACACTTCCAGGGATGAGGCAGCCACAACCTCCCTGGGCAACCTCTTCCAGTGTCTCACCACAGTCACGGTTAAAAATTTCTTCCTAATGTCTAACCTATATATTCCAGTTTAAAGACATTGACCCTGCTCCTATCACCACACACCCTTCCTACTCAGCTTTTCTATAGGGCCCTTCAGGTACTGGAAGGCCACTATAAAGTCTCCCCAGACCCTTCTCCTCTCCAGGTTGAATAACCCCAACTCTCTCAGTCTGTCTTCATAGGAGAGGTGCTCCAGACCTGTGATCATCTTTGTGGCCCTTCTCTGGACTCACTGCAAAGATTCATGACCTTCTTGTGCTGAACTGCACACAGTCCTTCAGGTGATGTCTCATGAAAGTGGAGTAGAGGGGGAGATTCATCTCCCTGGACCTGCCAGCCACACTTCTTTTGATGCGGCCCAGGATACATCTGGCTTTCTGGGCTGCAAGTGCACATTGACAGCTCATGTTGAGCTTCTCAGCAACCAACAACCCCAAGTCCTTTTCCTCAGGGCTGTTCTCCTTCCATTCTCTACCAAACCTGTAACTGTGCTTGGGATTGCCCTGGCCCATGGATGGGAACTTGCTCTTGGCTTCATTGAATTTCCTGAGGCTGGCAGGTGCCCACCTCTCCAGCCTGTCAAGGAGATGGCATCCCTTCCCTCCATCTCAACCACACCACACAGCTTGGTGTCATCAGCAAATATGGTGAGGTTATAATCAATTCCACTGTCCATATCTCTGTAAAAGATGATGAACAGCACTGGTCCCAGTACCAAACCTTGTGGAATGCCTCTTGATACTGGTCTCCATTTGGATACCAAACCATTAATTACTACCCTTTGAGTGCAACCATCCAGCCAATTCCTGATCTACTGAGTGGTCCACCCATAAAATCCATACCTTTCCAATTTAGAGTCCAGGATGTCATGTGGGACAGTGTTGAACTCTTCGCATACAAGTCCAGGTAGATGATGTTTGTTGCTCTCCTCTTGTCCACTGACCCTGTGGCCCCATTTCTAGTTTTATTTAGAATCATAGAATGGCTAGGGTGGGAAGGGACCTTAAAGAACCTCTAGGTTCATCCCTCCTGCCATGAGCAAGGACACATACCACTAGATCAGGTTACTTAGAGCCCCATCCAGCCTGTCCTTGAATACTAATTTCAAGTTCATCTCATGCTGCTTCAGTTGTGATTGGTATCTTGCTTGTATTCTGTTCTTGTTTGAGCCAGAAGAGAATCAATTTTCTTTCTAGTAGTTTTACTTTTCAGTAAAGTCTCCTCTAAGTAACTGCACATGCTGACGTTTTTCAGTCAGTGTCTGCTTGTAGGACTGATAACACCCGATGTTTATAGTTGCCACTGGAGAAAAATATGCAGAACCAACAACATTGCTTGGTTCTGCTAAACTTCTTGTGCATCAGAAATGAAAGGGAAGAAAAAGGGTCACACCTGCGAGCCTCCTGTGGGGAGAGGCAGAACAGACAAGTGACCTGAAATTAACCAGATGAAGTATGCCAACCCACATGCATCAGACTCGATACAAATCTGAGGGATCATGAGAGCCAAGTTCTCTTCTGCTGTGGCTGATGTCATGGGAGGACTCTGTCCATACATTCCTCAATCCAGCTCCCATCTGTTGCTGACTTCAGGAGCCCCGTCCAGGACTTTCCCAGAGCCTGCACTGCAGCCTTGGTGGTGATGTGAGCACGATTAGGGGGGAGAGTGCAATAATGTCTTTAGATATATTTCCACGTATTTCTTTTTTTTTCTTTTTCATCATTATTGTTTTAATTAAAGCTTGTTTTAAATTAAAGTTTAGTTTCCAACCCATAAATCTCCCTTACTTTACTCTCTTTCCTTTCCTTTTCTAGCAAGGGAGAATGAGCAGTAGAGAGCATCTGTCATTTGTTTAATTGTTAAAAGCATCAAACCATGACATATCCAGAATGAATATAGCAAAACCATGAGGTTTTCCTGCAATATTTTCACTTTTCCAAACTCTTCTATATTTTTAATTAAAACATTGGTGATCAGCAAAAATTTATTCTATTTCTTTCTGCATATTTAACTGAGTTCTTCTTTTTAAAAAGGCAGATACTAGTATCACAGGCTAGTTTTACAAACAGTTTTAAGTGTGTTTCAGCTGCCTGAGGTGACTTAGCCAGTTGGCTTAGATGCCAGAGCAAGTATTCACACTTGGTGGAATGCAAGTCAAAAACTTTAACTGAATGTGAAACCTGTTGAAGCCTGGGGAGAAACTTAGCCTGTTGATCCTGAGCCAAGTAAATATAACTTTCTTCCATGTTCTGGGTATTTTAATTCAATATGTTAGATTGAGTGATTTTGAGAATATTTTGTAAACTTTGCAGGAACAAAGCTGCTAACAATGCTAAGCTAAACTCAAAGAGCAAATATCAGGTAGCTGCTGTCTTCTTCCCTGAAGAAAATTTGTGTGTGGTGGGTGCAAGGAAGCTCAGATAGGGCAAGATCTAAATGCAGTCATATAGTAAGAACTTATATTTGGGAAGGGGTTTGGGGAATTCAGTGCCAGTTGCCATTGAATTAAACCTGTGGGGTACTGTTTATTTCTTCAAAGGTTTTTGAAAATTAAAAAAAAATTTTTAAATCTGTATGACAAGTAATGTCTAACTAGTTCTTTGTTCTTCAGAAGATGGCCGTTCCAATCCTTATGCTTAAGGTAATCTTTTGGAGAAGACATATGTCAAATAAGATGGAAATCTCCTAGCAAAAAACCAAGAGTGTCAGCCATCCTTCCCTTGCTATTGAAAGGTAATGAATTTCTAAATAAAATATAGCAATTGTTAAATGCTGAAAAGCAACACATCTTTAAGAAACCAGCTTTTTGTGTACATTCAGTTTCATCTCTGCTTGAAACAGCATCAGAAAATATTGACATCTTTTATTTGTGCTATTATTCCAACTCTGCTAAGTGTGTAGGAACAGAGTTTTATATCAGTGTGACTGTCTTGCACAATCTAGCTAACTGACTGAACAGTTTCCTGATGTAAATTTAAAGAAGTCACATAGTAGTGCTGAAATTAGAAAAAAAAATAACTTTTTAGGACAACCAGATCCCAGAGTACACATTGCAGATGTGCAGGAGAAATGCTACTTGTAAGTTAAGCAGAGGTTATGTGGAAAACACTGAAAGTCAAAAACAAATGTTCTTTAAAAAAAAAAAAAAGTATTCAAATTAATCCCCATTTCCAGGTTCCACAGGTAAGCTTATTGCTATAACATGGACTTACCAAAGCTGGCACTGAAGAGTGTAGCTCAGGAGAGCTTTCCAGATGCAAAAACTTCCACTGCTTATAAACCCGCTGATTTATTGACGGTTGAATAGAGGATCCCTAATGTGCCTCCATCACCTAAAATCAGTCTTACACCAAAATTCAAGTTTCAGGTTAAAGAAGACTGAAAGTTTGCCTCTGCTGTTATCTACTCTTGCTGGTTGGAAGTTGCTGCTGGTGACTGAAAGTGTTACTAGGAGTGGTTTTGGCTTCAAGTTAGGATAGTCGTGAGTCAGTCTGTGGGATAAATCTAGACATGCCCAACTTTGCTTCTGCTCTGTAAATAAAGTGATCTGATACAGAAATCTGACTTTTGTGGTCTTTAGATGCAATAAATATATCTGCCTTTCTGACACATAAAGACTATCCTTGTACTGAGCTCAATGGGCATGTGACACGGGTTATTTTTTGAGGCACTTTAAATTGCAATGACTTTCTTGCCTGCAAGGTCGAGCATGAGTGATAAGCATCAAGAGGGAGATCCTGGCTGTTCTAAAGCCAAGAGCAAAATCCCATTGATCTCAATAGAATAATGGCATTACCCCAAGACATTGCAGACCACTTTAGAGGAGGCTTCCCTCAGATCCCATTTTCTTCCTCTCCATCTTACTCTTCTGTCCACTTTGCATCTTCTCCTCTTTCCTTCCAGACAGTTTCCTCCACCAGAAAACCCCTCAGGACAAATTTGTTTCCACTGCTTACTCAAACAGGCTGCTTGTATACTCTAGTTTATTTTCATAAAGTTCCAGCTAAGAACATAATCTGAAATCTTTATAAATTAACTTTTTTTCCAGGTGAATAACTGTGATGAAGCAAGAGTTATTTAGCAGAACTCTTCAGAGCATGACTTTGTGCAACACACCGTGGAGAGAATAATTTACTTTCCTGAGTTAGTATCACACAGTACAGGTCTTGGAAGTGTAGAGTATCTTCTGAGACTGGATTTTAAGCAGGTGTTCAGCAGGATTCTATATTCAGGCACTGAAGCTACTTACCACCACTGTGAAAACTGAATTGTGTATATAAAATGTTAAAGAAATAAATTCAATAGAAAACTGGGACTGTGCTTCTGCAACAGAGGACATCATGAATTTGTGTTTCAAATACATGAAATAAGCTGATGCTTGACAGAAAAAAGACATACAGCCATGTTCCTCACAGACTCTACCCAATCTTGCTATCACAAATAAATTGAAGCAACAGAGATAAACATAGTTTTAAAATTGTTTAAGAAAATTCAAGGAGAAATGAAGACATGGAATTAAAGAAGTAGGAAGACTGACTCCATGAAGTCAGGGTTTCTTCATGAGTGATAACTTGAATTACCTGCATATCCACTAATGAATCTACATTTTTTGTCACTATGGTATTGCAGAATAAAAAGAAAGAGAAAACTTTAATCATTGCTCTGACATCCTGCAAAGACCATTGATATGCTGTAAAGGCCATTGAACTGCTCTGAATTTTGTGTACATTAGAACATGTATAAATGGATAATACTATAATTTATCAGACAGAGCAGTATCCTTTCTGCTTTATCACAGATATTAGAAAATTGGATCTCTGCAGCAAAGCTGCATCTTTTACAGTTATTTTTGGAACCTGTGTGCAGAGCATAACAAAATTTGCTGAACCATCAAATTAGGCCATCAAACTGGCAGGCCATGGAAGTATTCTCAAATGGTCCCCAGATCATTTCCCATCAACTGTTAACACTGTAAAATTTATTTGTCATCAAATCTTTAAGTAAACAGCTATAAAGTGATCTCTTAGTTTTGACAGCTAAGTCAAAGGGTTTGACAGCCCTTGATTAAAACATAAGCATCTTAGATGCAGAGCTGTTGCTTGTAAAATACTTTTAGACGTACAAGCCTTCTCTAAAGCCAGAAGTAGTTTATCTGTGTGGTTTGATTGGCTTTTGGATGCTGGTCTTTATCTTCATAAGTAAAAGGTGAAACTAATCCATTAAGAGCTCTGAATACACAGATGTAGGCAAGCATGAACATACTAAATATTCAGTCTCCACATCAAATATGTTTTAGGTCGTTTAAGTAGACTGATGGATTGAATATCATAAGTGAGTCTTGAATGCATTTACTGTAATGATATTATACAACCAAATAAACCACTATCTGCCAATACTCAGTGGACAGTACTGAAAATACCAGGTATGCATTATTATATAAGGTTGGCACAATGATTTCCCATTAAAGTAGTCCATAACCAAAAATATTTTAAAATATTTACTGCCATTTATTGCAAAGTCATACTGAATGATTAAATAAAAGCCTTAACAGCATTTTAATAAGACAAGAATCTCCATTTAATGTCCTTTAGCAAAGACTGTAATTCTACAAAACACACACTGCCTTAAAGTGTGTGATTTTCGGACAGTAATTCAGGACATGTTAATTTTATCGTGTCAGTCCTTCATCACCCCATGAAAACCTTTGATTCCGTGGCCCTTGCAAAATGGCAGAAGTTCAAGAACATATCAAGGAGTGGGGAGCTTAAAGCACATGCAGTCACTAACAAGTATTATCATGCACTGAGAATAATTGCTGCTAAAAAAAGTCAGCAGCTACCAAGCAGCATTTTAATCTTAATTCAGAATAATGACAGTGTATTAAGCCCCCCTCTGCAGTTTATAAATGGAGATACTTAAAAATATTTTCTTTTCCAGCTGGAATGAAGGGAGCTATTGAAGAATATCTGGTGTTTCCTCAAAGTAACAACGAACTCATGACAGACTTACACTTACAATCAGGTACAACTTCTCTTTGATTGTATAAAACAACAAACTAAAAGTAAGTTGGATTTTTACTGATAATATATCTTCTTATAGCTGTGTTTTAAACAGAAACCTAATTGGCACGTGAAAAATGAAATTTTCTCTTCCTACACACAGTACACAGAAGTGTGTGGCTTGTACCTTAAGAGTGCTTTCTGTTCAGTGTTTTGTATTAACCTAATGTACCATGTCTCCTATGACTCTACAAAAGACTAGACTCAAATAATAGGCATGCCTGCTATATATAAATTGATATAGCTTCTGGTCTTGAATAAAGAAATCTCAAAATCAAACAATCCATTACAATGCATTCTGGACAAGTGATAGTTCAACACATCAATAGAAAAAAATGGAAAATTTTACTTCAGGATGGAAGAGCTTTTCTTTCTTGGAAGGCAGCTCAGCAATAAATGGCTTCATAATCCATTCTTCACAATTGAAATGACACATCCTAAACCATTCCAAGCCAAAAAGAGAAAGTACTAGTCTTAAAGATGCCAAGAAATTCTTGTAACATCTGCTGTGAACAAAGCCAGCCCCAGTAGCTAAAACAGAAAGGGATATAATGTCATTACTTCCAGTGTTCTCAGGGGCCTTACTCGCTTTCATAACCATGAGCATTAAAGTTGTGCATCATTAACTGAGCTGGTTCTTTTCACAGGTGTGATGTGAGAAGAAATCAAATTATGGAGGCATAAACTGTCTTCCAGAGAGCTGTCACCAGGTCACTTAGCTTCATCATGAAGAGTGGCTAGATGTGAAAGCTGCTTATTACCAAAGTAGCAAGGAGAAATGGTTTCCTCTCTTGCTTTGCTAGCAGACACCATGCAGAGTAACAAAGAAATCAGCTGCTCTTTTCAGCTTCGCAGAACTGGTGATCTCACCCTGTTCTACCACTGTTGTGGAGTAAAGAACTGCTACAGTTTGACTGATTGGTTTTATTTTATTACCTACTCTCCTGACATATGAGAGAAGTTAACGCCCAGTTCTTGGCAGCTTAAATTAATTTGGAATTATTGGACACAATCCAGCCAATGATGACAATGCTTGGGGTTTTCTTCTTCCTGTAGAAAAAAAAAGAAAGCAGTGGACTGTTACATCAGGGGTTTTTATCATGGCATTAATAAAACATGTAAAGATTACTGATGATTACTCACAAGGAATACTTTAGACCTCAAGTTCCTGAAAAGAAGCAGGTGCCTAAAAATACATATATTAGTGATTTGTTGCAGATTGAGAATGTTTGTCTTGTCTGTAGTGTTTGATGGCATGAAGTGAATTGAACACTTATAGAAATCCTGTGAAAAAACACTTTATTCAGTGTTATGTTTGTATAGCAGAAATAGAGTCTACTTCATTTTGAGTATTACTGCTTAGGAACAAAGTGCCTGGGTTTATGCACAGCTCACTTAATAATGGAGTTTCAATTTGTCTAGCAAGAAAGTAAAAATGTTGGTTAAAAAGCCCTGTTTCTCATTGTCATTGAAAATAGCAACAATATTTTGACTGTTGGACTGATTAGCTACAGAACTGAGAAACTGATGCTGCAAAAATCTACATTCCCAAATTCTAAATAAGGAATCTGTGGGAGAACAAGAATGGAGGAAATGTCTGTTGAATAAACTATTCCAGAAGTGTGTCACTTGATCTACCTTGTTATTTTGCACACTGGCAAACTGCTAAAAAAACATTTTATACAGTTTGGCTCTTACATTTCTTCCTTAGTTTGTGGTGCTATATCTATCCCTGGATGTTCTGCCACCCTGTTTTTCTATTGCTTTAAACAAAAGCTGCTGCTTTGATCATCTGCATCATGTGCCAAGACACAAGACAGATGCTCCAGTGGCACCGCTGTGCACCCTTAGAATTAAGTTTCTTATTGTTGGAGAAAAACTATCTCTGCACTTGAGATTAAAGAAAGGATTTACTCTTCCTTTGCTTATTCTCCTGGTACAATCAAAGTTCAGCTGCCTCTGAGGATGGCCAAATACTCATAATGAGGAGGCAAAGCGCACAATTACTGTGAAGGATTGGGAAGGAGAAGATATAGGTTATAGGTTTTTCATTCTGATTTTCCATGACCGCCTGGGCAAGTCCCTTAACTGTGAGATGTATGTGTCCCAGCTTCCCCAGGGAGGTTGTGGATTCCCCCTCCCTGGAGGTGTTTAAGGCCAGGTTGGATGAGGCCCTGTGCGACTTGGTCTGGTGGAAGGTGTCCCTGCCCATGCAGAGGGGTTGGATCTTGATGATCTTTAAGGTCCCTTCCAATCTAAATCATTCTAGGATTCTATGATTTGATGACCACCACTCTTTAGCAGAGCTGATGATGGTAAAGCTCCATTCACAAATGAATGTAAACAGCTTTAGATAATAAATGCAAATTCATGTTTGATTATTTGCTGTTTTCAAGGGACATGCTCAAGTAACTTGTAATCATCCTTCAGGAAGCAAAAGGATTTCACTTCTTTATAAAGAAGATGCTGGGAGGCTGGACAGGAGGAACACCATGGCATACCTATACTTCTCAAGAGGCAGTGCCCACAGCAGGTTGCAGATGGCAGGGGAAGTAGAAAAGGGACCAAAGAGTTCCATTTGTTTGCAAAACTGCGTAAGTAAGGGCAATTTCATCCTCTTCTCAGCCATCAGGAAGAAGGTCCCATTGGAGCTGCTACCACAAAGCAGAATCTTCCCTTACTGCCAAAAGGTTTTCAAAGGGCAGCCTTACATTAACATGTACTGACAAGTGCATCCCAATACTATTTTGAGAGGGCTTTTTATCAGCATGAATTTGCATTTCATTTAGTTAGTTATTATTGATTTTCTTCCCAGCTTAAGACCAGGCACTGAATTAACCTGAAAAGATAGCTCCTCACTGCTAAATAGGGACAGGCTCTGGGCTCCTTCTCGGGATCTTCCACCACCCACATTGCCTAACTTTTCTACATGGATCCACTGTGGATGACATGTACTAGTTGTCTCCAAGGCAAATTTGTTGGAAAATTGACAAGACACAGGCAGTGGGGACATGAGGTGATCTGTAACAGTTGACCATGGGGTTGGGAGTTGGTCCCTTGTCCTCCTCTTTTGGCACTGTAGATGTCACCAAGGGTTATGTGCAATTCTATGGCCAAAAGTATTGCAAGTCAGCACAGACTGGGCAGTGCACTTTGACACTGGCTTTGTGATGAGCACTGGATTGCTTCAGCACAAGGAAAAACTTGGCAGATACATGAGCTTTTGGGCTACCCAAATGAAGCACACTGCTATGGGATGAGTCAGTTGCTGAAAGCAGAGTCTTGGTTGACAGTGAGAAGAGCACTGTGGGTTATTGAGGTTTTAAGCTAAACTCCTCTCTTCTCTGGACACATTATCTTCCCGTGATGTTTCTGGCAAGCAGCAGTTGAGGGACAAGAGGAAATTTTCATCTGGTGTACAAGTTGTGGGAACTGTGATTGTGAAATGATGTCATGGACAGAGGGCATTAAAGCAAAGAGCTTTAGTGATGTGAGTATTGTTTAAAGGAGGATGGAGACCTAACCAATCCACAGCAGCAATGAACAGCAGCTTGGTCTAGGTGTTGATGTGCAGAGAAAACCTTCTACAAACAGTTCTCAACAATGCAACATATGCAGTGAACTCCTCTACATGTTAAAGTAAAATATAGAACAACACACATGTGGCAATACTTGTAGATGAATAAACATACCATAACTGGAAAATGGTTACAGCTAAGTGCTAAAATAGACATAGAAAGACAGACTAGATCACTTTTTAAATTCAGAATATGATGAAAAGAAGGGAAGGGAAAGGATGGGAAGAGCGGAGAGATGGTTGGAAGGCTTCATATTTTTTTTACTTTCCTGTTGAACTGTATGGGTCAATAAAAGCTTCATGTTAGAGCTACACAGAAATTTTACAAAAAAGCTTTCACAATTGTCATACTTTGTGTTTCTCACTGTTCTAACAGTTTTTGCTGTAGTAGAAATCTGTGCTTCATCTCCTTCCCATCCCCTAAAGAGCTGTGTTAACAACTGAGAATGACTCAGCCATGCTCTTCTGTGAGATCAAACCTGGCTGTCCCAAACCAAGCATGAATTCCACGGTTTCAGTTAGACCATTCAAATATATATTTCTGAAAATAAATATTATTCCTTATTTGCCATGAGCAGACAAGAAGGGCCAGTTCTTAAAGACATCCTTGAGATATTTCTAGGAAGACAAAAATAGTTTTAATTATTGGTCAATGTCATTCCCCTGTAAAGCATTATATGGGGACGATAGTTTAAATACAAACATATATTTATACCAGAAATAACATTTATTCATATGCCCACTTTGCTAAAATATATTTTTGTGCAAGTGAAATGATGCCATCCAATGACTATTCAAGCAATCTCAATTTAAAAAAAAAATAAAAAAGGAAACCTGTTCACTTTTTAATATGGTTTCATTATCCTTTCTTCTAAATCTCAGAGATATTTATGCTTAAATAAGAGTCAGTTACAGTTCATCATGTTGTTCCAGCTCTACATTTGTAACAGTACAATGCCATTAGTCATTCCCAGAACTATAGCCATTAGAGATTGAAGTGACCTTTTAATGTCATCACATCCTACCCTGATTCTTACTATCCATGGCAACCGACTAATGCCAAACACATAATTATGACTTCATTGTAACATGTAGCAAAGGAGAAGCTGATACCTGGTTGTAAGCTAAATTTCATAAGGCAGAGGCCTACCTTTTGCATTTTGAAATGCAATTTATTTGCATTTCATTTGCAGGTTGTTCAGCACTCAAGGTATTTCTAAGCACCCACCTCACGTTGGTACCTAAATTGAAAACTGATTGCTTACTTTGGCCAGAGGAGGGAAAATAAAAATGGCCAAGGCATGGAGAATGTGTTTGATCCAGGAAGCTTTCAAACCAAGAATAGTTCTTTGTAAAGCTGAGTGAAGGTTTATCTGCCTTCCTTAACCTCACCAAAAAGTGAAGGTTGCTGGCTTGCTGGAGTGGGGTAATAAATAGTCCTGTGTCAGTTCTATCTCATGTGGACTCCATCAGAAGCTATTTCTCAGTAGTGTTCCTCATCCCCCTGAAAAAAAACCACCCTCTTCCAGATCAGACTGGAGTAATATGTCTTGAATATGAGGAGCTGGATGCTGGGATAAACACAGAGGATTCCCAGCATCATGGTGTAAATGCATATTCAGAGATGAGCGATTAGTTTCTGTCTGGCTGGGTTTATCTAGGTACATGGATATTTGAAATTCATGACATTATAAGGATACTACAGCTTGATTTAGACTAAATGCTATATAACAGTGCCAATGTAACACTACATTTATGGTAATTAGCCCTTCCTCAAAGGTAGGAATAATTAGTCTACTCCATTGCCATGCTAATTCAGATCTATTGCTCGTAGGGCCTGAACTGATGTGTACATAGGGATATTCACACCTGCTCATTCCAGGTGGCTTGCACTTCACTGAAATTCACTTGTGAGTTTTCTTGGTACATACAGATTATTGTAACATGACAAAAGCAATAATCAGCCCACCCTTAATCGTGATTAATGGAATTGCTACAGAAAGTTTATTTCACTTGCAAGAAAAATTACATAGACATTTGAACTCTTGATGTAGTTATGTCAAAATCATCGATCAGGAATTGAGATGTGTTGCTCAGTTTTGAAGGTGGACCTCTCTCTCTAATAGGATTTAAAGAAAAGTTCAGAAAGAATTAAAAACCTTGCAATTATTGCAGGGGTTTAGAGTCCTAAGGCATCACGTCTCCATTATAAACCCACAGGATACAGCAGGCAGAGACCAGTGGCAATGTAGCACTAGGTAAAAGCTAAGTGTTTAAAAATGCAAAGACATGCATGAAAGGGAATTTATTTTGTAATGAAAAATATTAATTTCCCACTGACATTCCTGTAATCAAACAGAACAAGAGAGATGCCTTCTTGGTTTTTAATATGTCTTTACACAGAACAATTCATATTAAGTTAAAAGAGATACATTAAAGTAGACATTTCCCTTCAAGAAGACTAAACAGAACTGTGTAAGGACTTCCTTAAGGAATTGGCCCAGAGCTTTGTAAAATGCAGGGTTGGGAAACAGAGCATGTGTGGGTTTGTATTTCAGGGACGATGCAAGATTTTTCAACCGTTCAATTACAAGCTTGTGCAAGCAGTAGTCCATTACTTAACTCCAAGAGATTTGCAGATGTGCCCATCTCCAAGGTAATGGGCATTGCATTTCTGTCAGTCAAAAGGCTAAGGTTCAAAATAAATCAAAGAATGAATTAATCCTACCCTCTCCATCTCTAAAAGCTTCTACTGTTACTTGTAGGGATTCTAGCAGAGATAATAATAGCTTTTTATATAGATACTCTTTAAAGAATTTAAAGAAAAAGGTAATTATTATTCATCTCTGTTTTAGAAACAAAAGACATGAGAGGGCTTTATTTGAACTGTTTGTACAGGCAGTCATGGCCAAAGCTTTGTACAAACCTAGTCCAAGGTCTAGGCCTTGCTAACTATAGATACACCAGCCTTTCTCTATCCATCCTGGAAAAAATCCAATGCACGAAGACAAACAGACAGAATAAGAAAAGAAGAATGGAAGGAAAAAAAGGAATATTAGTTCTGGGAAGTGAGAATGTATATTTTATGAGGTTAGAAGGTATTTTTGTTTGACTGTTGAACATAAGACTTACAAAAAGCTGCATATGTTTATGACTGATAATATCTGCAGTGTATCAAGCTAAAATAACAATTCTTTCTCAGGAATAAAGGCTGAGTTCAATAAAAGGACATAATGTTATATGTGTACAACCACTGGGAAACACTGACTGGCATGCTCCCTTTTGACCTGACACGACAGCACTACATTCCATTGGAAAACATTGCCAAATTTCAGTTCAGCATAAGAACATCAAAGAAATCATTCTGTAGCAAACAAAGGGAACTAAAAATTGTTTCAATATAAAAAAAGAGTCACACTTGGAGCCAACATCATCTCTGAAAGTCTGTTTATTTTGTGGCCTCAAATCTGACAGGCCCATGATGAACTAAACAAACTACAATTAAAAGAAGTGTTCAGGCTGAACTAAAAATGCTTTGTTTTCTTTTTTCACACAAGGACTCAGCTGACTTACATACCTCATCACAAGATGCAAGGATGTGACTCTGCCCTTCTTACTGTGTGACAAAATCTTAAAATAAAGGTCATGATAAAATTAGAAATAGAAATCTTGGGAGCCTGAAATTATGCAAGCTATTCCTTAATACAGTAAAAAGATTTTTTTTGTTATCTTTTTTAAATTATTTTTTTACTTCATCTTCCTTTCCATTTGCAGCTTGTGGCTTTCAGTTTGCAGGAAAAAAATTGCAGAGAGTCAGGCTTGTGGGTGGCTGAGATAAGCTGCTGTTTCAGCTCTCTTAAGGACTGGGAAGATGAGGCTGTTAACCTGCTCTTTCTGAAATAAAGGAAGGAGTATAGCTTACTTGAAGCATGTAAGATTTTGCCAGATTTTAAAAGCTGTTAGTTGAAATTAATCTCCTGAAAATAAACCTCTCTGCAGTATTGTTTTCCCTGCTGAATGAAAATTTTCAGGCTCTCCTACTGCTTGTCCATTAGCCTCTGGCCCCCAAGAAATGTCTGTTTTCCCAGGAAGGACAACAGAAGCCACTGTATAATAAAATAAAAATTAAAAAAAAAAAAAAAAAAAAAAAAAAAAAAAAAAAAAAAAAAAGTGCACCACAGCAAAAGACAGACTTAGCTCCCTTTTCCATGGTCAGGTCAAGGATACTGAGGAAGTGTTTTCCAAGGGATCCCCTCCTCACTTGTACTGCTACTGACCAGACTGAGAGGGGAGAGATGATTCTCAGTTTGGAGTTGCCCCACCAGCTCCAGAGGAGACTGTGGATCCAAAAGAAAATCCAGGACCATCCTTAGAAAGAAATCCAGATGGTTCTCTCTACACTGGCAGACTGATAGACCCTGACAGTGCTGGTTTGCCATATCTGCTGCTTAACAGGTAAAAGAGGCCTTTAAATGGCTCTGGCTCTCACCAGCTAATAGGTTCCCAAACAAACTCCCAGCATAGATCCAGAGTTAGGAAAGACAAGGAACTATTTCCCAATAGGTAGCTTGGAAAGCTGTAAGTTTGTTTATGAGACATCAGTAGTATGAGCATGGCCAGCTGGCCAGAGTATCTGTATATGGATCCTGGCACTGCTAAATTTACAAATAGAAGGGTAGCCCTTGGGTGCTGATAAGAAAAAACCTGGTATGTTTAATGCTAGGAATGGGAAGAAATCAGTGGAAGTGCAAACAGCAGTAAACACTTGTGGAAGGACCAGAAGCTTAGAGGTGAAAACCCTGCTTATACCCCCCAGTTTGATAAGGGCTGATGTTGATTTGAGCAGGTCTGAAAGCAGGTGAAGTTAATAGATGTGCTGTTCTGAGAAGACAGGGGAAACAGGCTCCCCTGAGCACATTTTGGTGCTTGCAGATGAATTCAAAATTTTCAAGACTAAAAATCTTTTTTGGGTTACTTTGTATTTTGGTCAATGCTTTTCCGTGGCTTTGGGAGATGTTTGCATTATATCAAGATGAGGTGGGCTTGCCAAGTCATAAGCTTTTGTTATAAATTAGAAATGCTGAATAAACCCTCTTAAATTTGCCATTTTTTTAGACAAACTAGCACCTAGTTTGGGTTAATTAAACAGAATGGAAAGGAGCAAATGTACATTTATTCTATCACTTAAGCTAAAACAAAGTAAGTAAACAGATGTAATTTCAAAAAAGGCGCACGGTTGTCCCAAAAATATATCTTTATATATGTAGATACATCTAAAAAGGTTATTTGTTATTCATTATGATTATTTTCTTTACTCAGAAGATAATCATAGAATCATTAAGGTTGCAAAAGACCTCTATGATCATCAAATCCAACTGCCAACCAAACACCACCATGCCAACTAAAACATGTCCTGAAGTTCCACCACCTCCCTGGGCAGCCTCTTCCGGTGCCTGACAGCTCCTTCAGTAAAAATATTTTTTCCTAATATCCAACCTTAACCTCCCCTGGTGCAACTTGAGGCCACTTCCTCTCATTCTATCACTAGTTACTTGGGAGAAGAGACCAAAACCCACCTCACTATAACCCCCTTTCAGGTAGCTATAGAGAGCAAGGAGGTCTACCCTCAGCCTCCTCTTCTTCAGACTAAACAAACCCAATTCCTTCAGCCATTTCTAAAACTTGTTCTCTAGATCTTTCACCTGCTTTCTTGCCCTTCTTTGGACATGCTCCTCTCCTTGGTTAAACCGTGATATTGCCACGACTAAGTCAAAAGATGCTATTAGACAATGCCTCTTTTTTAGGATTTCATTAAGATGAATTAATTAAGAAACGCTAGATAATAAATTTAGTTTTGTTACACACTGACTCAATAAAGCATACTAACAGCTGTGTCAGCTAGATGTTAATTTAAAGCCCAAACCAGAAAAAAAAAAAAAACGTGCTTATCCCTGAACCAAACCCAATATAGATGTTTTCCTTTTCAAAAGAGTGAACTAAACTGGATTTTTATTTTATCCTACAACTACTTTCACTGAAGCTTCTTCATTTCCTGTATGAACCTGTTCTGTAATGGTATTTGCGTTTATAAATAACACAATAGATTCTAATGAAAGATAAAAGATCTTAGAGCATTTCTTTCTGCAGTGTGAAATAATTGCTTTGCCCCTTACCTCCTCACAGCATCTTGATTAAAATGCCACACCCATGTAACAAATCATTCTGCCAGTTTGGAGGACAAAGAACAGACACATTGAGCAATTTTTGCTTCCAGCAGGAGGCACAAGAAACAGTCATTTTGATAGAGATATCTTGAATGTGGGTTTAATTTGGTCAGAGGAGAGAAAAATCAGTGTCCTGGTTTGCAGGGCCACTTGATGTGGCACCTGCTGTCTTGGTGGCAACTCAGCTCTACAGGCATGTCCTTCCCCTGCACCCCAGAGCAGAGCTGATCCTGACAAGTCTGAATTAACTAATTACTTCATAGAATCATAGAATTGGCTGGGTTGGAAGGGACCTCAGAGATCATCGAGTCCAACCCTTGAACCACTGTTGCGGTTGCTAGACTATGGCACTGAGTGCCACATCCAGTCTCTTTTTAAATATCTCCAGGGACGGAGAATCCACTACTTCCCTGGGCAGCCCATTCCAATGCCTGATCACTCTCTCTGTAAAGAAATTCTTTCTAATATCTAATCTAAACTTCCCCTGGCACAACTTAAGACCATGCCCTCTTGTCTTGTTGAAAGTCGTCTGGCAAAAGAGACCAACCCCCCCCTGGCTACACCCTCCTTTCAGTTAGTTGTAGAGAGCGATGAGGTCTCCCCGGAGCCTCCTCTTCCTTAGGCTGAACAGCCCCAGCTCCCTCAGCCTCTCCTCATAGGATATGTGCTTAAGTCCCTTCACCAGCCTGGTTGGCCTCCTTTGGACCTGCTCCAGTACCTCAATATCCTTCCTAAACTGAGGGGCCCAGAACTGAACACAGTACTCAAGGTGTGGCCTCACCAGCGCTGAGTACAGGGTACTTCACACCACTAGAAACCAAGAGCGGACTACAAGGTGCTCAATACCATGGTTACGCCAGAGATGTGTATGTGAAGCAAAAAATGAACAGAGGATATCCCTCAGAAGTCATCAGTTTTCTTTCTACCTAAAGATGCCTGAGGTGGAAGCAGTATTCTGACAGTGTGTGCCTCTGTAGCCAAAACTGCAACACCAAATCTTCTCATTAACTGTGGTGGGTTGACCCTGGCTGAATGCCAGATGCCCACCCAAGCCCCTCCGTCACCTCTTCCCACTCTCTCCTCAACTGGACAGGGGAGTTAAAATATAACTTGAAGCTTGTTGATCAAGATAAGAACAAGGAGACCAAAGACACCTAAGGCTGCCAGTCACCTTTTTGTATGGCTTTAACACCCTTTATAAAGGCTGACCTTCCATACGTATCCCAGGTGTCACATCAACTATAACTTGATACCTTTCATCTGCCTCATCTCCCCAAAGGTCCAGTCCAGTACTTTATCTGAGAATAAGACTAACTTCAATCAAAAGGGATTTTGTAAATAGCAACTGAACCCTGTATTTTTTCTTCATAGACCCTCCGAGGGCAAAGATGATGATGATGATGATGGACTTACCCACTTGGTGTCAAATTATATAAAAGCAGGGCACTTGCCAGTACCCAGGACATAGTTCCACCTCTCCCCTGAGCCTAATGGAGGCCCAAATCCCCATCTCACATCTCTGAGAAGGTAGCCCTGAGAAGGGCTCCAAGTCATACAGAGAAATTAACAACTGGGCACAGTTCCAAAAATGGGAGGAAGGTTTTATCTAGGAGGTAGAGAAGGTGGGTGTGACCTCTGATTCCTTCAGACCTAAAGCAGAGGAGGGATTTGAACCTCAGTTTTTAAGTGCTGAAACATGCTGAAATGATAGGAAAGCAAGGGGAATACCTCTGTGTCATGACTTCAGCCTTTAAAATCAAAGTCTTTCCACTCTGAAGGAAAAAACTTCGTCTTCAGAAGGTGAATTTTAATGGTGGATCACAGGCAGAGGTGCATATTCCTGAAAGAGCATACATTGGCATTCTGGCACACACCTCTGCCAGCAGTGTCTCTGCTCTCTGCTCACACCATTGACTACTCTGAATCTATAGTGGGGTTTAGATACACTGTTTAGATAGACTACACATGGCACATAAAAGCCAGCAGTGTGCCTGAAATTCAGGTATTTTGCTGTCTTCATGTCTGAGTTCTTAGGACCTGGATTCACCCTACATCTCTTGGCATTTAATTGATGTGCCTAGAGGTCTTTGGTAGTCTATTAAGACATTCTTTTGAGTGTCTCAAACCTTAATTACTATCTGGATATGCCCCTGGAAATCCATTAGAGTTCCCAGACTTAGTTGCATGCCCAATCTCATGCATTCCAGCTCCAAGATTATCCAGACACTCAAGTGACTCTGCCTTGGTTTCCAGACGAATGGGAAGATAGAGGTGCAGAAGACAGAAAGGAGCCCCCATGTACTTCAGCAGCTCTGCCCTGTCTGGGCAATCAGAGACACAGGACTGCAGGGCACAGTAACTTAATTCCAATTGCTGAATATTTAGGTTGCTGAAGGCACTTGGTTCCTAATTTAGGCACTTTTAAGAGGCCAAAGGCAACAGCTTGAATAGGTGCCTTAATTTTTGTCTGATCCACTCCTTCACTGGATTGTATCACTCAATTCTGTATCACTGCAGAGTTTTCTGTATTTCCCTGCCTGGCACAAGAATAGACATTTCAGACTGTTGGAAATATTGTGTTTATGTTCTTTTGCTTATTTAAAATAGGTTTCTTACATGATTCTTCATTTTTCCCTTATCTAATTTAATCCAAGACATTATAGCACAGACATAATGCCACTGGATAATAAGATAAGGAATGTTGACAGCTTTTTATTTTTATTTTTATACTGATATTAAATAGGTATGTCCTGGGTCTGAATCTTATCAGATCACTTCTCTGTAAGTTTAGGGGTGTATACACATTTACATTCCATAGGCATGTGGGAAAACACTGAAAATATTTATGGTCGTTTGGACCAGGAGACCTGAAAATTAACAGAAAGAACATTTCTAGTATTACAGTGAAGACTGTGAACAGTTGCTTTCCTAAACTAAATGTGCCAGTTTTCACTTTGAAGACTTGCCAGGTGGTAAGAACGAGTTCAAGTCCATGGCAAACACAAGTTCTGGGTGCATCTGAGCTGTCAGCTGGGCTTGCTCCTGTTGCCTGTGTGCACATGTGGAATTCTTCATGGACTGGAACAACTTGGTATCCACCCAGCTAAAACCTGGAACTGACTCAATAACAAAACCCTCTCAGACTGCTCCAGTAAGCACTATGGGTGGAAGCATGCCAGCTCTCACCACCTCCACCTGGCCCAGCCTTCCAACACTGTTCTACCAAGGGGTGAGCTGTCATAATACATAACTCCTTATGCAAACACACCCTTGGCAGCACACACAAGCACACCAGTGTTAGAGATGCCTGTGAGGAGGTGGCTGCAAGGGGTACCTTCTGCATCTATGATATCCAAGTGCTACTGATAGGGCCAGACTGCTCAAGAGGGAGTGCAGCAAGTTCTAGGACACGGTTCACTAAATGGAGAAGTGGGAATCCATCCCTGGAGCAGTTGGTGGCATCAGCATAGACACAGACATCCTCTCCCTGGTGGATGCTTACAGAGAGAGTCTGTGCACAAGCCAACCCCAGAGAGCCTGCAAATGAGAATTCTGGCAATGTCACTACTGAAGCTTACTTGTAGCTTGTTTCCTCCTAAGTCTTAACTTCAGAACTAGTATCAGCTGGTCAGGCACTGAATGCCCTCTCTACTTGCTTGTTTTTGTTTGTATTTTTTTTCTTGTTTGGGTTGGTTTTATTTTAATCACTGAGATACCCTGTACTGAATGCTGCAGATCAGGTTTGGTTAACCAGCCCTGCCCCAGGGCTTGATGCTGTGTACAGATTCACAACCTACTTCTTTTTGTTCGGTGACTCCTCCCTAGTTTCTTGTCTACTTTCACCCCAATGCCTGTTTCTACTTTCTGTGGTTTGGTTTGGGTGAGGTTGGGTTGGGTTTGTTATGTCAAAATGCCTTATTACCTGAATTTTCTGGGATATGAAAATAATTTTATTTTTATCTATTCTTGTTTCTAATTGTATTGTTTTCCTCTTCTTTATGTCAACTCTGATTATCTCCAGCGCTCTACCTCGTATGAACATAATCACATTGTTCAAGTGTTTTTGTGGGTTTTTTTTTAATATCATTCATCACTGTGTTTAGATGATAACACTGAACTCTATAGGAGACTTGTAAACATCATCAGAATTCAATATTGAATTGAATACAATAGCAAATTGTATTTGGATTAAATACGTAATATAATAATGGATAATAATTAAAATATTTTATTAAAATCTACATAAGTACTATGCCACTTTCTTCCTTCCACCAGTAGCTTGTTCCAGCAAGCATTTCCTTGAATCATTCTTGTAATGAAAATTTGTTGTATGCAATATTTTCCTCTTACTTTCTTTTATATCTATAATTTTTTCTATAGACTAGGTCACGTAGCAGTGGAGGTCAACACAGAATTGTTTGAAATAATTTTCAAAATACATCTTTATTCTTTTCTTAAAAGTAATCTCTGATTTTGCTGATGAAACAGCTTATCCTTTTGGCCTTTTAATTTAAGCCAATTTTGTAAGCTTTTCCTGTTTTTACTATGCTTGTAAATTTGGGGGGTTTATGTGGAGGCCTTAAAGCAATCCTTGACTCTACTTCGAATCTCTTGTATGTTTTTGGTTGTCCTTGCCATTTTACATTGTAATAACAATGATACAGAGAAATTACTTATGTTTTGGTGTGTTGCTTTTTGGGGGGGGTGGGTTTTTTGTGTTTTTTTTTTTTAATTTGCAGTGTTTTTTTCCACACTTAGAACCAATTAATTCTCTGATTTACAAAATTTCCCATGTTTCATTGCCATGCAGACATATCTATCTCAAAATTTGATGGCCTTCTAACATCATAGTTCATAAACCCTTCCTATACTATTAAAGGTAAGTATTTTGCCATAACTGGATATTTTGCTTCAGATTTTCACTCGTTATCACTATCATAAATAAGAAGTTGAAGATGGTAATCATTCAATGGATATTTTATTATCTATATTCTACATTTTTTTAAATGTAGCTTACAAAGCTCAGCCGTGAGGCCTGGTTATCCAGTGATGTACAAATGAATTGACGGGGATGTCAGCAAGTAGATCAGAGACGCATGGAATCATTTAGGTTGGAAAAGACCTTTAACATCACCAAGTCCAACTGTTCACCTAACATTTACAAGTCTACCACTAAGCCATGGCCCTATAGAGCTTTTAAATACCTCCAAAGATGATGATTCTACCGCTTTCCTGGACAGCCTGTTCCAGTGCCCAAAAACCCTTTTGGTGAAAATATTTTTCCTCATATCCAATCTAAACCTCCCCTGGCACAACTTGAGGCTATTCCCTCTCACGCTGTTGCTGGTTACCTGGGAGAAGACACCAACACTCACCCCACTGCAACCTCTTTTCAAGTAGTTGTAGAGGGTGATCAGGTCTCTCCACAGCTTACTTTTCTCTAGGTGAGGAACTCCTCTTGGGCATACTCCAGTACCAGCTGGATTTAACTCCATTCACCCCAACTCTTTGGGCCTGGCCAACCAGCCAGTTTTTAACCCAGCAAAGTGTGCACCCATCTAAGCCATGAAAAGCCATTTTCTTCAGAAGAATGCTGTGGGAAATGGTGTCAAAATCTTTACTGAAGTGTCCTTACTGAAGTCCCGGTAAGCAACATCCACAGCCATTCCCTCATCTATTTAATGGGTCACCTTGCCACAGAATCACAGAATCACAGAATGTTTAGGTTGGAAGAGACCTCCAATATCATCCAGTCCAACGTTTGACTAACACCACTGTCAACTACTAAACTACGTCCTTAAGGACCAGGTCCAAATGCCTTTTAAATGCCTCCAGGGATGGTGACTCCGCCACTGTCCTGGGCAACAGAAGGAAATCAGGTCAGTCAAGCAGGACCTGCCCATGTTGACTGGGCCTGATCATTTTGTTGTCCTGAATGTGCCATATGATGGCACTCAGGATGATTTTCTCCATAAACTTTGCTGGCACAAAGATCAATGTTCACCAGATTCTCCTTCTGGCCCTTCTTACAGATGGGTGTCACATTTGCCCATCTCCAATCAACTTGGACCTCCCCAGCTAGCCAGGACTGCTGGTAAATGGTGGGAAATGGCTTGGGGAGCACTTCTGCCACCTCCCTCAGGACTCTTGGGTGGATCCCATCTGGCCCCCTAAACCTGTGTGAGTCTGAGTGGTCCAGCAGGACACTGACTATTTTCCCTCAGACTGTGGGGGCTTACCTGTGCTTTTTGTCCCTGTCTTCTAGCTCAAGGGCTTGTGTAGCCAGAGAAGAGAGAACACTACTCTGTACTTCTAAAGGCTGAGGCAGGGAAGGCATTAAGTACCTCAGCCTTTTCCTCATCCTTTGTTGCTATGTTTTCCCTTGCATGCAATAAAGGATGGAGATTCTCCTTAGGCCTCCATTTGTTGCTCATATATTTAGAGGAAAAAATTGTATTGTCTTCTAAGGCAGTAGATATATGGAACTAGGTGTGTCACAGTAATGCGTGGTGGGAGGATGAAGAGACATAAATTGAAACGTGAGTGGTTTTAGCAGGATATGAGGAAAACCTTTCCCCTCCAAGAGGGCAGTCAGTCAGTGGAGCAAGGCTGTCCAGAGAGGTTGTGTCATCTCTATTGCATCTCTATTGATGATGGATAAAAGTCCTGAGCATCCTAGTGTGACCTCAGAGTTGGCCATACTTTGGGCAGGAAGTTGGAATAGAAACCTCTGAGGTGCTTCCCACCTGACACAAACTCTTATTCTATGGTTACAAAAAAAAATCACCCACAGAGTAGCATTAAGTATCACATAATATCACTGTCATAGATCCTCTTATTAAAATTGTTCAAAATTACCACTAACCTGGTTAGCACAAAGACAAAATTTCACCACTTGTAATTGTTAAGAGCTGATGGTGAGATCTGCAGCTCTGGCTCATTTCATGGGCTCTTTACTATTGTGTAGAGACACCAGAGCACACTCGTGCTCCTGTTCTTTGCCTTCTGTCTCCTAGCAACTCCATCTGCTCCCTTATTATGTATGTTGGGAGTACAAGTCAGATTTCTCTTTTTTCAGTTAAAAAAAGCTGCTCCTTCCCTGCTTCCAGCCTAGCTTAACACACAGTTTTATATTTAAGATTTAAGACAACCAAAGTTCATTTCATCCTGCACTTTGTCATCATCATACCCTCTTTTGCAAAGATCTAGGCCAGTCCTTTATCCATGGGTTCTTGGTCTCATAGGAATTCCAGTGACTATTAATATTGTCAGTTCTCCCAAAAACTCAATCTACCTTTGGTTTGAGGGAATGTTTCTGTTGGGATTTTTTACCCCTATTGTTTGGTCTTCCACGAGCTATAATTAGACATTCTCTGGCATCTATAATTCACACAAATCTCTATTACTCATTCCCTGGCACATGACATATTTCCTTGCCAATATTTGTGGAGCACACTGTGAATTGAGTGGCACTGAGAAGTGCATACTGAAAAGTGCTTATTCTGTACATGCCTGTCAGCTACACACCCATTCAATTTAACTCATCCAGCTCCACTGTGCTATTTGTATTACAAGCAATTAACTACCACAGCAGTGTAATTTCTTACCCATCCAGCAGATAAAACATCATAGTATTGACTGATGGATAGGAAAAAGGAGAGGAAAATCAGTATGCACATGGAGGAAATAAGAGCACCTCAAGAGAGCACCAAAATATTATGAAACATTTCACCTTCCATTAAGTATTTGATTATTTATGTACAGAGATGTGACTTTTATCTATAAAGTAACAGACTGAAACCTAAGTCTCCTTTATAACTTACAGAAAAGTCATGATGCCTTTCATGTACTTTCAGTAGAATTACAGCTGAACCTTTTGTTTTAGAGGTCACTGATTGTGGGAGAATCTCCCCCTTCAATATCTTCAGTCCATTTTATAGCATGTAATTTTTATGTAATTTAGTCATGTTTCCAAAGCTCCCTTGCTGATCTTTGTAACTGCTTCAGGCATTGTCTTTTCTGCTAAAAAAAAAAAAAAATTGTTGAGCTGCTAATTTCTGGAGTGGATTTTGTGACTAAGCTTTAAAAAGGTGGATTGAGACTGAAAACTAGTCTGTCTTTATTGCATCCAGGTTAGATTGTATCCTAAAACAGAGCCAAAAAAAAAAAAAAGCAGCAAGTGAAACAGCTAGAAAGGATTTTTTTTGTGTGTGAACATTCATGAATTTTCAGCTTTTTTTAACTGTAATTCCTAGATCTCTCTTTTGTAGGACTGAGTTGTGACACTGAAATGAAATAGCTCTATGGATTATAGCAGGTTTAAGAAAACAGATTAAAAGATAATGCAAAAATTGGATTGCATAACAGTATCAGAAACTCCCCTCATACAACACACAGACAGTTTATCTGCAGTCCAGGCAAAATATTTATTTTGACTCCTTTATATATGACTCCTTACAAGGAAGGGCAATTTTAAAGAAAACCCACACACTAATGGTGTCCAGGGATTTTATTTTTGAAATATTCCCAAGAAATAGCCAATGGCAAATAGATAAGAATACAGGTGATCACTGGGTTGGTATGTAGTTAATGTTGTCAAACATAAAAATCCACCTTACTTCAAAATTTCCTTGTGGAGAAAAGCTAAAATGTAGCCCATCAGTTCGTATGTCTTCCCAGGGCCTATGGAGGGTCTGGGGTCATGAACAGAACCAAATATCTCCTATCTTAACCCAGTAAAATTATGACAAGGAGTTGATCCTCCCAAGTGTTTTGCCCATGTCACAGTCACAATCAGAAAAGAAACATGGAAAAACTTGCCCCCTTGTTTTTACTTATTTCGTAGTTGCCACTGGCAACAACAAAGTTAACATGTAAAAAAATAGAATAAAATATATACTGATTTTAATTTACAAAGAGTATGTCTTTTCGAAAATACAGTAACCTACTAGGAAAAAAAGATGTAATGAAAAAGATTATGTTTTTCAAATTTCTTTTTAAATTTGTACAGCTGCAGTCTTCTATCATAGTGAACTAAAGGAACAGTAAATACTAGGCAGCTGACACTTAAATCATTACATGTCTTCTAGTTTTCAGCTCAGCATCTGCTGCATCATTTCTTAGGCTTAAAATTGCCTGGGAAGAGAGACTTATAAAAATGCATCTTTTCAACTGGAAGCATGTATTTTTCAATGCCAAAGGACTACAGGCTGTATTCCATTGCTACCACTTACCAAAAGGGCACTTTGAAATTCTCATTTTAACTTAAAGGAAAAGCCACCTCTACAATAAGCATCTGGAGGGAGAGGGAGTGCTTATAGGAAAAAGAAACTTGAATATAATATGTCAGGTTCTCAAGTTCAGTGAAAATGAACTTGTCCATGTTTCCAAAAGAAGTAATTCTGTAGTGCAGCCAAGTTGTTTCTGAGTGGGATAACTCCCTCAGGTACCTCTGGAAATCAGCTCAGGGAAGTGGTTGTCTCTCCTGTGCTGCACTGATTTGCAGTCACAGAGGAGAGTTCTCATTTCAAGGATTTCCTCCCTACAACAACAGGGCCTGATTCTTCTCTTACACCAATGGAAAACAGGGAGGAAAGATAATAGAGTAACACCACCATTAAAGCAAGAAGGTAAGAGCTTGAATATTGATTTATATATCATCTCTTTCATTAAAAGGAATTAAGGTTAATTAGCCCAGCTCGTAGTGAAATTAAGACATTTCATGCACATCCTATTTAACATTTATATTATCTTACTCTAGGTTTTCTCTGCATTCATCAGACCTCCTGTGAAGGAGCATATAAGATGACTTTGGCCTGCATCATAAAGAAAAAAATGGATACTTTTCAGTTTAGAATCAAATCAAAACACTGTAACTCAAAAAAAAAAAAAAAAATCAGAACTGTAAAGCCTTATTTAAAGCCTTCTCTCTGTTAGGGGACATTAGATAATTTTCCAAGCACCTTAGAAGCCTCATTACTGCATTTTTAAAAGAATGAAAACCTAAAATACTGTTCAAGTCACACTGCTAGCCACCCCACCTGTCTCCACTACCTAAGTGGTACCTACTCCCTGCCTCTGTTTTGGATGGATTCAGCTAAAACCGTTTTGCCACAGAGAAAGCAGTAGGGATTTCACTCTATACCATTTGACCCCAAGGCCAGCAATAAATCCCCAAAGTCTGCTGTCAGTACTTCACTAAACAGACATACTCAAAGACTAGAACATACAGATTGACACTGAGCCCAAAAATGGGATGAAGTGGTGTGATTCCCTTCCTATACAAGTGCCCATGGGCTGTGGGCTTGATGTCATGCCCTTAGTAGTCCGACGTGGTTAGAATACCAGTTTTCATAGAGTTTTAGGAAAAATTTATTATGTTACTGAGGAAAAAGGATGCTTTTTCTTCTTCCAAACTGCCCACTGAAGAATGAGAATGATACATTTGTTTGCTTGTTCTTCCAGACAGACAAGGAAAGGTTTGGTCACAGCTAGAGCAAGTGCTTCTTTCCAGGCAAAATTCATCTCTGGGAAGCATTTACTGATTCCTATAAATTAAAAGCATGTCTCAAAAGTCATTCCTGTCTCAAAAGTCAGTCCTGTTGCTTAAAATATAGCTGGAGGTTAATGAAGACATCTTAGGTGATTTTGGCTGCATTCTCTGCATTCCTCGAGACCTTTTTCATTTTTAGAGTAAGAAGGTTATCCCGGGAAGAGGGAATATCCTCTATCCTCCCTGCTGAATATTTTCTACCTTAAACAAAATAATGAAAATGGGACAGGGAGTGGCAAACAGGGCACAAATGAAGCCTGGTCTCCAATCATGTTATTTACTCTGGATCCTAGTTTAACGCAACTACTTCCATGCACCCCAGGGCTAAATTAGTGTCTTTTGTAAGATGCCTTTCCACACATTTCTCCTACTGAGCAGCTTTGGCTTGCTGGAATTTTATACTCCACATCCATAAGCCTTAATTCTACACACACATGCACATAGACATGCATCCACGAACACATACACACATAAATACCTCTCCTGGTGTGCAAGGAACTCTCATCCCATGGTGATACAGAGGGATTTCACTAGGCATCCTTGCAAGGCATGTATTGTAACTCCACATTTTTTCTGTGATTCTAGCCCTGGTGTAGGAGGCTAACTAGGTGCTTTTCAAAATGTTAGTCATGTTGCTTGGTTACAACACACAATATTTCAGAACTTGGACACAACAGACTTTAACAACCTGGTGCAAAAAAATCATCTAAAAGAGAAAATCCAATACAGACTAAATTCCACAGAAATCGGTATTTTTGCCATTAATTTCAATAAAACAAGCTTTTCATGCTATGTCATTGTTGACAGTTCACCCAGTTTGAACAGTAAACATGAAAATTAATGTCAGACAAAGGTTAACTTGCACATTAATTTGAAAATTGAGAAGCACAAAGATCTTTCCAAAAACATCTGAGGGTTTTTGCTCCCAGTGGGGCAGGACATACTACTCTATTTCTTGTGAGCTGTCTTCTGCCCTTAAAAAAGATGCATGGGAATCGGAATTCACTCTTGCACTGCTAAATAAATACCAACAACAGGGAATATAAGAGCCTCAGTTTTGACATCTTACTTTTATAGGATTAATTTACTAGGTATTCCTTATGAAATATCAATTTACTAAACACTTAGCAAGGATGTTCATAATCGTTCAAATATTGATACAAACCTCTGTCTGTTGCTATGATACTGCACTCATTCTGTATTCCCATTTAGGTTTTAAGAACATTTGCTCTGTTGTTTACAACCACAAAAAGGCAGGACAAAAAATGGCTAGTTATCTTTCCTCTCTTATTTAAGGCAAACCAAAACCAACTCATTATACCACTCACCCTGTCTTTTGTTAGAATTACAGGGCTGGGACATCACACTGCAAATCAGCATTGAGTGAGCCAGCTTAATATTTTTAACCTAGCTACTATAACACTGAAAATTAAAGAATTTATATGCACACTCATATGATGATATATACATGTGTGATAGGGAAACTGTCCAGAAATGGTTCAAGAAGCTTCTGGTTCTAATTTCCTTTTCTACCTGTGCCCAACCTGACAAAAAAAAGCAGGTGGTAGAAGGGAGAGTCATGGTGTCAAGTTTGCCTTGGAGATATTTTGCTGGCCTTGCAGGTTAAGAGGAAATAATAATACAAAGAAAATGACTGAACAGGGGAGAGAAATAAGGGTCAGATAAGCTGTTGGGTTTTTTCCTTCCTTTTTTTCTTTTTTTTTTTTTGTTTTTTTAAACCATTTCACTTGGAGTTGTTGCCCTTGGGATTGAAGTAGGTTCTTCATTATCATGCAGCTGTTCTAAGGGGAGATGGAAGGTCTTGCCTGGTGATGGAACTGCTCATCCTAACAAAGTGTGACTCAACCCATACAGTCTCCTGTTCTTCCTGAAGAGGAATTATGTAAAGGATCATCAACAGTTGCATGGTGTAGCTCTGGCTTTGCTGTGCTTCATCTCCTTTCTTTCTTTAATGGGGGAGCCTTGCCTTCTTTGCTCTTTTCTACAATCTGAGAAACTCTGGAGGGCAAAAAGCAGTAAGCAAAATGGTCACCCAGATCACTACAGGGATGAGAAAGGTCTGAAAGGGAGCAATGGCTTTGGAGAGGTATAAGGGAATCATACCAACCAACAGCATCTCAGACCCAGTTTTCCTTGGTATTGATTTCCCCTATCTGTAGTTTCCTAAAGAACTTCCTCCACCCTTTCTTACCCCTGTGGAATCCCATCAGCTTCCTTGAAACCTGGTTCCCTGCAAAAATATTCTGCACTGCCAAAAAGGTTTGAGTGAGTTCTGGTCCTTAGCCAGAAGGGAACTGGTGGCTTTGGAGATAAGGGAGAAAAGGGCTAACAAGAATCACAGCAGAGAGGTCAGGGCTGACCACACAAATGCTCAGGATATATGACAGGCACATGAAACTCCAAATTCTCTGTTGGATGGAGCTTAATCCCTGAATCACACTGACAGAAGGCATTGTGTGTGCCTGTGATAAGCCCACCTAGAGGGGACCTTGTGGACATTGTTTGAGCTCTTCATGTAGATATAAAATTGAGTATTTACTTAATGAGACCACCAAAGAGTATGCAGGAGGATCTTAAACTATATAGGAAATAATCCTGGGTAGTGAGTTCTTCTGTAGGCATAGCAGGGCAGCCACCTTCTGTATCATCAAATGTTCAGAACAAAGGTGATGTCTAAAATGAAGAAATCTATGGAGTAACTATTTGTGCATTACAGTATTAGAAATGGGTTGTTACATTGGCCTGATCATCTCCTCCTATAAATGCACTAATGAATTTTCCTGTGCAAACAAACCTTATAGAGGAAAATGCAGTGTATTTTATTGTTCCCTGATGAAAGACTGAAATGTAAGAAGAACAGCATGCACAACCTGTCCCTTGAAAGCAAAAACAGTAGTTCTGAGTGTTCCTCTTCCTGTCGGGCAGACACAAAGGACTTGGAAATAGGGCTGCAGCACGGCTGCTTTAGCCCTCTCTGCCCCTCGTTTTAATTAATGCGTAGCACTGAGGAAGAACTAAGTCCTGCTTGTTTTACTCCAGAAAGTGATCCCATTGACTTCAGTTAAGCTACCTGCAGGATCTGAAGTGGAAGGATTAAGACCTCATCGTAGCAAATTCTTTTCTCTCTTTTTCAAATGCAAATCACCGTCTCTGATTGTCAATTTGATTCAGTCTGTTGGGGTTTTAGCACAATGAGGCTGTAATTCTGCTCCCTGATTGTGTCTCCTAGCTTGATCTGTACCACAAACAAACTCAGCCTCCACAGAATAACTGGGGTAGAAGAGGGACAATAGGTTCTCCAACACTTTTTTATAGTATATATTTGAATGCATATTTAATATATAGACATATCTCAAAGAAGACAGAAAAATTTTATCAGAGGGATTTTGTCCTATTAACTAGCTGAATCCAAGCTTCCATTTTGCAGTGTGCTTTTATACCTATTTTCCCATTATGCACACAAGGTTTTGCTCACCTCTCTCCCCTGCTGTGATGCTGAGATGCTGGTACTTGACATGCAGCATGGGAAGCCTCACAATGTTCTACCACCCATGCAACCACCTCGTGAAAACAATTTACAGCTGCTCTCATTACAATGTCTTCACTGAGTTAAATACATTGCCCAGTGCTAACTCACCTGTAATCAAGAACATATTTGTATCTGAAACGTCATTTTAATCTGTGTCCTATCATTTTAATATACTTAGTAGTTATTTTGGGTGGGGAGAGTATTGCAGTTTATTGCTGGTTTTATTTAAAATTATTTGAAAAATCCAATACAAGGGGCTGTTACTGTGTTTATCAGAAGTCTCATATTGTCTTGAAACTCTGTCAAATTATTCCTAATTGTATGATTCATATCTTCACTTTTACAAAAATGCTGAATCTTTCAAGAGCTTCTCTTTGATAATTTATTTAAACTGCCACTATCGCTAAGTTTTACTTTTCTCCTGAAAAAAAACCCAACAAAAAACCAGCCCACAATACATTAAGAATTATCACGAGGTCAATATTTTAACTTCTTGAATTTTTGGAAAAAAGATTTAACATTTATGTTATGTATCACTGTGTCATGGTTTAACACTGGCTCAGCAATTAAACCAAATAACAGATGCTCTCTATTAATTTCCCTTCTTGATAAGGAAAGGAGAGAGAATAAGGGAGAGACTTATGGGTTGGAAACTAAACTACACAGCTTTAATGAAACAGTTTAATGATTAAAAGGAAAAAATTACTAAATATATACAAATATCTAGGAAAATTGATACCATGTTCCTCTCCCCTTACCCCTAATAACTCTCATGTCACCACCGAGGCTGCAGGGCAGCCCTGGGAAAGTCCAGGCTGGAATCCTGGAGTCAGCAGCAGTCGGGAACTGGAGGCAGGAACACACAGATATGGGCTGGCACGGATCAGGAGCACAGGCAGAGGAATGGATGGAATCCTCCCAGGATGCTGAAGCAAACAGGGACAGGGGAAGAAGGGGAAGCAGGAAGGGGTCTGACCCTTAAATTTATACAGAGTATGACGTGTTTGGGATGGAATACTCTGGTCAATTCTGGCATCTATCTTGTCTGTTCCTCCCCAAAGGGAGGGTTTGCAGGTGTGACCTCTTTGCTCCTTCTCTCCTTCCAGAGGGCAAAATGTTCCTCAGAGCTGAGCAGTGTCCTTGGGTCTGCACACCAGTCTCTGGCTGTAACTATAAACATTGAGTGTTATCAGTCCTAGAAGCAGACAATGTCTGAGAAACTTGCTGTTAATTTCAGCAAGTGCAGCTACTTACAAGATATTTAGCTTGAAGCAAAAGTACAAGGCAGAAAATCACCTTTATCCTGGCCCAAACCAGGACACACTGAAAATTACTGTGAAAGAAAACCAAGGGTTGAATTCCAAACAGAAACTAAAAAAAAAACAAACTGTGAAAATACAAGCAAAAAATGCAACTTGGGACAGCAAAAATACATCTTGAATTGTTTTTAAGAAAATATAATCTGTTCAACATCATTTAGAGTGTCTCAAAATGATATTTTTAAAGAACATGTTCTATATTAAGCACTTCTGGCTTTGTAGCTAAGATCACTGGATGACTGCCTACTGCATATATTAAAATGTTCAGCCTTCTGAACCTAGAAATTTCTTGAAAAATGGAGCTCATTAGAAGCAGCTTATTTTGTGTAGCCCTAAAAAACTATAGGTGCTCTACAGACTGGATGTCAGGCTTAGAGCTGTTTTTGCCTACTTCAGTCTTCTAAAAGTCAGTACTCCTGAATATGTGATATCTATACCTATGCAATTCTGGTTAAAAATTATGAACTCAAAGTTGGCATGCTTGCCTGAATCAATACTTCACGTCTTCTTTCTTGAAGTTTTAAAGCTGTTGGTTTTCTTTAATGCTTTGCCAGTTCAACCCTACTGGCTTTGGGTTTATCATTGCATCATCCTGACTTGACATTAATACTCCTCTGGGGAAATGGATCCAGTGCACCCTTTAGGAATGTAGGATGTCACATCCACACCAATGTTAAGAAAAGAACAGGAAACTGGCAACTCTGACTGCGGCATGGAAGATCCTGGAACAATGTATGGGTCAAGTACAAAGTCAAAAATATCGCTTGGATTTTAAAAGTCAGAAGTTCCTGGAAGGAGATATGACAATATAATGAAATCTGGAGTATTTAACAAAGATGCTTGACATACAGCAGGTTATTATATAGATACAAATTAGACACTTGATTTTACTCTTCAAAGAACTGCTTGGAATGAGGACTGGCAGAAGTTAACCATGGTTATTAAAAGGTCGTTATTAAAAGACAAAGGCTTGCAAGTGGGGTAACACATTTAAGAGAAGAATAAATTATCACCCACTTGCTGTTTCATCAGGAATACCACACCATCACAAATTGCTTGCTAAAAAAATAACACCCTTCCTAGTAACAATGCAAATACCCAAGCAAGTCTGTACTGTATTGCAATAGCATTTTACGCAAAATTGTATTGTAAATTTAATATCCGTTTAAATGCATTAGTTCTTTAATTGTAAGATTGTTAGTGATCTGTCATGGCTCAGAGGATTTTAAAAGGTGCTAGGCTGAAATGATACTCAGTGTGGGCTCAGACAATTGCCCTTACAAATCTTCAGCAACCTGCACTGCGTTTGATGGTAACTAAAATTCTCCTCATTGGTCTTTGAGTGACCAAGATAAAGCATATCTGACTGAGCTGTAGAGGACACATTGGCCCTGTCCTCAAGCCCTTAATGAGTGTCTTTACAGAAACCAAATGTTTGTGAATAATGGGACAGAGCTCTCACTGTTCACATGAAACTCATCAGTAGAGAAGAGAGGAGGGACAGCATTCATTACTGAGGTCCTTCAGCAATGCTGGAATGAGGCTGCAGCTCACCACCTCTGACAGCAGTGTGACTGCACCTCGTTTCAGCACAGGCTGTGCTGCCTTATAATAAAGTCTGTGAGTTGTTTTTAGAAGGAGATGGGATTTACTCCTTAAACCGCTTGTCAAATATAATGACAAAACACACTTGAAATATAATGGCAAAAAACCAATAATGTTCCCTTCAGAATCATAGACTGGTTGGAAGGGACCTTAAAGATATCTAGTTCCAACCCCTCTTCCATGGGGGACTGATGAGAATGGTGTATAAATTCCATTTTGAATAAAATTATTCCCATAATAAGGTCAGAGAACACTAATTTAAGACTAACCCAGAGAAAGAAGTTAGATGCCTAAAAGTTATGTGAATAAAACATCTCCTGAAAATTATCTGCATTGTCACTCTAAAAGTAGATACCTCAGGATGTGATTCAAAAGAGCTGGCATGCTAAGCAGGCAAATGTCTAGACATAACCAAAAGATGTCTGAAACCCCATTGCTCTCTAGAGCCCATGGTTTTTTGATCTGCATAATGTTCTTTTGAAAATATAGGTTCACATCCTTTCTGTCAAAGAACTTTGTAGGAATGCAACTGACATGTTAAAAGCTAGTAGGTGATGCCACTACTCAAAAAGATTCATACTTACCTGACTGCTAAAAGTAAATTGTGTCAATCTTGGAGCACAGCAGTCATCTTTGCATCTTCAGTGATTCCTCTGACAATTTATATGTTGTAACATTCCTTTCTCTGCTATTTTCTTCCTTCCCAATGCTTTGAACTTCTTTTCAGGCTTGACATGGGGCAGGATAGAGCCTGCTGTTAAGACACTGTGCTGAAAAATGTAGATTTTAACTCATTCAGACACAGAATTGAATTAGTGCCACGCGGGTTGGATGGACTGCATTCCTCCTAGGTTATTGCAGAAATGACCACTTCTTCTAGCTCTCTCCTAGAGGAAAAGACTTCTTCAATCAGGTTGTCTGAGAAACCTGATTCACTGTTTGTTGGAATTGCTCTAAAAACTCCTTTAGGAATTGAGTTCCTCAGAGGACTCAGATGCTGAGAGCAATGCCTAGTTTGTGGTTCTCAGTCTTCAGTGGAGGGAAAAGGTTCAGCTTCTCAGAAAGGGAAGTTCTTACCAGTGGTGTTTATATCACTGATTGGTTCTGCTAAACACAACGTGCTTTGGAAACAAAAGGGAGGAACAGGGTCACACCTGTGACCCTAGGGCAGGGAAAAGTGAACTGGGCAGGGCAGGTGACCCACACTGACCAAATGAAGTACTTCATCCCATACATGTTATACTTGGTATAAACCTGAGGGATCAGGAGGGCAAAGCTCTTCTTCATCCAGGGCCAGTGTCCAGAGAGGACTCTCATCAGTTTGTCTGCCTTTCATCCCCATCCAGGCATCCCTGAATCCAGCTCCTGTCTGCCACTGAATCCAGGAGTACAGTTTGGGACTTTCCCAGGGCTACCCTGCAGCCTTTAGTGGTGGCATGAGCGTTACTGGGGGGAAGCCTGACACTGGGGTTTTGTATATGTTTGTATATATTTGATTATTTTCTTTCTCATTATTGTTTTCATTAAAGCTATGTAGCTCAGTTTCCAACCCCCAAGTCTCTCTCCCCTAGTCTCTCTCCTTTCCCTTTCTGGGGGTTAATAGAGAGCATGTCATCCATTTACTTGCTGGCCCAGCATTAAATTGTGACAGCTACACTTCATGTTTTCTCATATTCGAGTGCAAATATAAAGACAGATGAAATCAGGGCTTGAAATGAGACTATCAAGGTCAGATGTTTTAAAGCACTTGTGTTTGAAAAGGTTTGTGGCTTTGAAAGGTTCCATTACAACTTTTAACATACTCTATGACTGAGTTTCCATCACAAAACAGACCACAGTTAGTATGAAATTGAAAATGGGAAAATGGGATAATAATCAGAATGATTTTCTAAAAGTAAAATTTGTGTTGTAGCTATTGGTTCTCTATTTTCTGCATCTAAAAGTTAATTAAATACATGAAAGTATATATGTATTTTAGCGTTATTGTAAAAGATAAACTTTATTGGCTATACCCTCTTTTTTTATTCAATTGCAGTAAGAATATTCAGATGCAATATTTACAGGTTTTAGAACATGATTTTGAAGAAGTATTTTCCTTCAGAATAAGTTGATATTTAATATCCAGCCACCAGCATCTAGTTCCAGTTTAGATGCTTTATGAGATATGCTACATCCCTGTCATGTTGCTAGATATGAAGCAAGACTTTTGGAAAGCTGCTTCACTTTGCAGTGCCTTCTGGAGGACACTTGATTGCAAACGTTCATTTTCACACTTCAAAAATGCCCCCCTCCCATGGTTTCAGCCCTTTTTGACTAAGAACAAAATAAACAGCATAGAAATTAGTAGGTTTTGTTTCATAACTGATGGGGCATCATACGCAACTCAGAGGAGGTTCTAGGTAGCGATGCTGAAGTTGTGGGCATCCTCCTGATTGGTGTGGTGGAAGCAGTTTTCACCACCATAACCAGAGAATGGCACATTTCATACCCTCCCATTTTCTGGGAGAGCATTTCCTAGACCAATGGAGGAAAGCCAAGCACTACCTCGAGCTGTATTCAGCACTCTGCTGTCATGTGCATGGTCAAGATTCCAGAAATCCCATACAGCAATTTTTCTGTTCAGCAGGTGGAAAAGCTGATGTTACATTGCTGATCAGTATTTTGTTCCATGTGTTCACAGTAGTACTATCATGATTGTCAGCATTTATCAGCTATGGGGAAAGAAAAAGTCAAAAACCTGGATTATTAGTTATTATAATTGTAATCTGCAATGATTTCTGTAATATTTACAATTCAGGAATATTGCTCCAGCTTTCTGTTTCTTATGACATGAAATAAGGCTCTCAGTCATAGAATCTATATGCCATTTCCCTGGAATAAAGTCTTAGAGTGGTATTACTAGCATTTATAACAATTATAACAATATCTATGACAGATAAGCATGAATTTATATTGGCATCAGGACTAGGAACCTGGGACAATGATTGAGGCTTTCATAGTTAAACTCTGAAATGGATTTTCCAGTGCCTGTGTCTTTTCCTAACCTGGTCAATAACCATTAATATTTTTTTTTTATGGATTGCAATTTATAATATTTTATACAGCTATTCTCTGTGCCTTTCTGCTCACGTTTCCTTGAAACACCACACTGGTACTTAGACACCTGCTATGATTCATCAAAATCTTGCTGTTAATAACAATCTTGCTGTTAATAATTCATTGTTTAATAATATATATGCTATAATTAACAAAACGTAAACCGAAAGCTTCATGTGATACTCCCTAGAAATTATCTATATTCTAAAAGAACCTTGCATAAAAACACAGAGATCATCTCATTTAAGTTTACTGATTTGCACACTGTCTTTAGGCACCGTGTAACACCCTACACATTAAATTGGTCTTTTAAAATATTCATAGGTCTAAATTAAGTATTTGAAATAATTTCCATTTTGAATCTTAATATGAACATTAAAATCCCAAGGCAACTCAGAACTTGCATATTTTAAAAATATTATGAATTTACTGGTTACTTCTTAAAACTATGGTAATCTTTGGAGTTAGAGCTTGGAACTTAAAAGATAAACAAACTTCTTAATAATATGTGTATAATATTTGAGAAGAAAAAATACTGCAAGGTGGTTGGTTGGCACATAGATTAAGCCTATGAATGCTCCTCTCTCCCAGTTACAAAGAAGTTCTGCATCTGTATACCTAATTGCCTTCACTGAACTTTAAAAAGCAAAATATTCCAGTTTACGTACGTTTTAGAACTAAATTGCTAGATGAAAATGAGGAAGAATCACTACACGGGCTTCATCCCTCTCATAGTTTGAGTACGAGGAAGTAAAGCAGGATGTTTTACAGACACCGAGAGAGGCGGAACACAGAGGGGTCTATCCACTCCCATTCCCTGCCCACACTCCATGAAGCTCAGGCAGAACCCAGCCCCTCCTCTCTTTCACCACCATGTCTCCACCTGCTCTCCAGAATCCACATCCATCGGGTGCTGGGAAGAGCCGTGGAGCCCTCTCCTGAGTCGGCCCTGCTGCAAGGGGCCCTGGGGCACCTATCCCTGCCAGCATCGAGATGGGGCTGTGATTTGTAGTTGTGTACATTTGTATTTTTGTTCCTTATCCCACTTGTCACTGTGCTTCTCCGGTTCTAGGAAACCTGTTTCAGTTTTAATTTCCAACTTTAAATCTCTCGTCCTTACGGAGGGGGGAGAGGGGGCTTTAATAGGGCTCTGGTTTTTGTTCAGCCCAAACTCCCAACCCATGATAAGCATGGACCACTGAAAACAGGAAAGACAGGTCAAGCTACAAGGAACAGTTCTGGTACCAAATACAAGTGCACCACGGACCACTTTTGTAAGAATGTCTGCTTTAGCTATGCAGTTACACATAATCTTGCAGCCCAAGCATATTTTTAGTCCTATACAAAACATACTAGCTTAGGTTCAAAACTAGTTTTGGGAATCTCTAAAATATTCGAAATTGGGCACTCAAAAATGCTTCAAACTTTTGCTGTTGGAGAGATGCAGAGTACTAAGAGAAAGGTACCTGCAAGTTTTGAAAAAGATGCTATGTGTTATAAAAATCAAGGTGATATTGTTGCATGATACTTCCAGGAAAAATTTACTGTGAAACCTTTTTTTTTTTTTTTTTATTACTAATACTGGAAAGCTTTGTAACAAACCCTTAAAGCAAATTTTGACAAATTAGTCGAGTCCAAGGTGACAATTAATTTCCCTGATTAAGGGACAATGAGTTTTTATACTGCAGTACATTTAATGAAGAAGGATATGAGCAAGATATGATAATCTATTTATTAAACTTAGAAATTACATATACCCATGACTTCTGAAATTCATTTCAGCTTTTTGCAGTTTATACCGTAGTTCTGTAACTATTTTTTGTGAGTCTAAAAGGTTAAAGTAAATTTCAGCCTAGTGGTACACACAATACTGTAGTCCTGATGACTTCCACCTAGAGTTACAGAAATGCTAAGGACAAGTAAAAAGATTAATAGATTTCTTTTATGAGTACACTTGGATGCTATTCTGGGCATTGCAATACTGGGTGTAAAGTGAGGAAGTATCAGGTTTGGAACCCCTTTGCCCCAACCATCTCCAATGCTATTCCAATAGGTTTTGAACCCTTTTCTTCCTCTCCTCTAGCCTTTACTACTTGTCATGCATACCATGCTTTCATTCCACTAAAGCATCCTACAGTTGGGCCTCATCTCAGCCTTACCATTATCTCACACCCTTTCAATAAGAGATGAATGCATTTGGCAGTATAGATGTGTTTATAAAAATGTCTGTATATTTTGATCTTCGAGAAGTTAAACACCACAGGATAGTTTCAACAAAGATATGCTTTTATGTTTTTCTTTTTATCTAAGCATCTCATTCCGTGCATTCTTACAGTTTTTTATTCATTAGAATTTAGCAGGGGTCTTTGAAACATCTTTCTAATGTTTTGTAATAAGTCTGAGTGTAAAAAAGCATCTTGCTTTTTTATGGTATCAGTTACATGCTTATTCTCTGAGCTCCATCTAGGATGCTCAGCAGGGTGGACTCCAGTTGCAAGCTTGAATAACATGCAGATAGAGCATGTGCTTATTTACTTATGTTCTAAACTTGAAGAGACTGGCAATGAAGTAATTGGTGACAAATGAGCTCAGTATCTAGGGATGTGGACATGCTCTCTCACCTAATGTGGTCCACATTACATGGTCTCAAATAGCAGGGAGTAATATTGCTTGCAAATTATATTTTCCCCTCTGGCTGGCAAAGAGAATTTTGCAGCAATAGTGCCTTCCCAGAGAAAACCATTGATGCTGCAATTTTTATTCATTTGTCTTCAGGATGCTTTCAGGAATCTCCAAGGGAATCATTAACAGATTGCAGAAATCAGCTGTTACTTTAAAAGATCCTTATTCCTTTTTTTCTCCTCTTTAGTCACCAATTCAATGATTTCCATTACAGAAAATCACTTTTTTAGATGCATTTCATACAAAATTCTCACTGAAACAAAAATGAACAGAAATAACATTAGTGAACGTCATCTACTCTGTTATTTGTTTCTTTTCCTTTTTTTTTTCCTTTTTTTTTTCTTTTTTTTTATTGGGTCAGGAGATGTCACATGGAGCGCGTCTTATTTCAGTACCATGATTCAGCTCCTCTGTTGAAACTTGGCATCACATTTTCAGAGATGTGAGACATTAAATGTAAATATGTACCATGTTCTGTGTGCAATTTCTGCCTTTGCTGCATTATTAATCTGCTTCCTAGAGGGAGGTACAAGCTGCCCTGCTGCTAAGTCATTAATGATGTTTTGCTATCTAGTTAATAAGCAAAAGCAGGTGTAGGAATGGTGTCTTGTGAAGCTATAAATGTAGACCCTGAAACACACTCTGTTCCTAAACCCTGGATAAAGTTCTGCTCATGTCTAATAGATGGGTGTTGTGGGTCTTGCCCTAAGAGGGGAGATGTGGGTTTGAACTCCCTGAGACATCCTGCAAATCTCCTGCTTCAGCACTTCAACACTTTCTCGCCCCAGTTGGCTACCCAGGAGCTACTCCCACACCTTCTGCTTCTCATTGCTGATGTGGTGATTAATCTAGGAGAATTATTTATGGTATTACTTAACTGCTGATGTTCCTAACCCAGCAGGAATATGCCCTGAACATGGAATAACAAAAAAAAACCCCACATATATTGAGGGATGATACCGAGGAACTGTATTAGGTATGTATAATACATATATAATATGTATATTTTTATATATATTATATTTTTATATATAATATATAATGTATATAACACGACATATAATAAATACTATACATGTATCTTCTATTTAGTCACAATATGTCATATAAAATAATTTATCTTAGAACTTTTGGATTCTATTTTTCTTCAAAAACTTCTTGTAGGTAGGAGTTAGATAAATAAAAGGTACAAGGGTATTATATAGCAATATTTAGCATAACAAATTATTAAATATGAAGGACCTCTCCCATGCCTAATAGAAAAGAGTAGAGAAAAGAGCATATATATCCAGCTGGATAGACTCATTCTATGATTCAAGGCTTTCACAGGTAAACAGTAACTCATGTAAAATATCATCTGGACACAAAAAACCCCAAAAAACAAAGTTTTGACTTTTCTCAGATCCCTGACGATAGGCCTATCTAGCCCATTCACTCTTACCAGCTACTGAAGCACTGTCTCCTTGTGAGCTTCTTAAGAAACTATAGATGTATTTACATTTCACAGCATTTACTGCAAATTAAATCTAGCAATGGGTGCTTAGTGCTGTCAGATATCTTTCAAGAACCTAAAATGAGCTTTTCAATAGATGTTTTGCTCAGCCAGGCTTGCATCTCATGGATCTAACGTTCAGTGTTTTTCACAAGGGATTTCTTATTAGAATGGATATTTGTATGTATGACATATCCTCTAATCACAAGTTCAATAAAGCATGTGTGAGAAAACTAATTTGTGGTTAGCAACTACTAGTACTTCTGATTTAGAAATGTCTGAGACATTTAATTAGGAAACAAAACCAACACCTTATGTTTTGAGTTGCCAATGTCTTATACATTTATGAATAACAACTCAGAAAACTTGGCTTGGCTAATCTTGATTGATTCATATACATAAATTGAGATACTTACAAATAAGCAACAAAAGAAAATGACTCAGTTCATCTAAAGTTTAATTGATAAATGATAATTTAGATCAATCTCATCATCTCATCAGTAACAATCAAAAATGTAGCAAGAAAATGAAAGCATAAAAAATATTTTGTTATGTAACAAAAAATGTTTAACTAATCACACAAACCTTTATTTATAGCAAACAGAACTATCAACTCATTTCACAGCACAGTGCTTGGATCAACTGAAGATGTGAAACTAATACCAACAAGGCACCTTTGTCCTCATGAACTTTACAAAGTACATAGCTCACCAGGTATGTGTAAATCATTTCGTGCCAGGAACTCCCCAATATGTTCTGTGTTTCATCTCATAAAATCTTGTGGAAATTTTTCTGTGGGCTCTGTGTGAGAGGATTCAAAGGATTTAAAGCTGAATAGACAGAATGATTGTAGGTACCAACATCTTTATGCAGGCAGTCTTGCAGTCTTTTACCTTCTTTAGTCTCTGCAGCATCCTAAAAAATTTCCACCTGCTTTGATCAGATTACAAGAACCAAACACTCCTCCTTTGCACTACCTTGCAGGAACCTAACATCTTATCAACAGAATGTTTAAACTCACTAAAAAAAACATAAGAAAATGTCATTAATTTTATAGGAAACAGGATAATGCAACTTCTAAAATGCATTAGCCCTTATTATTTGGTAGTACTGAATGAGTCCACAAAAGTTAACTTGTATTAACTAAAGCTGAAATTCCTCTTTTGAAACTCTGGAGGGGAGAATCAAAGGAAGGCCTGTAATGACAGGAGGTGGCAACATGCCATTGGTCTTTTGTTGTCATTGGCAAGGACACAATCATGTGCCCTTTAATCTTTGTTATTCAGCCTGCTGCTCATATGGATAACACAATGAACCACTTCTTTCAATCAAAGGAATGGGAACCGAATTGCCTGCATTGAGAGAGGCTCCAGGACTAGACTAAAATGCAACTACCATGAGTCCCAGACTAACTTATAGTTCTAAAATGCACTGTTAATACTCTGTACTTCGCTGCACAGTTAATATATTCTAGTACATCAAATTGCTTATGTAGATGTTGAAAACTGTTTCTCAATAGACAAAAATTTAGAGAGATAAAGGATTTCTTCATTTGGCTGTTTAATTTGAAGTATATCTCTAGTGTAGCAGAAATAAATTTCCTAGGCAATAGCTTTAACATATGAATTAATTTTCCTTTATATCTCATCAAATGCATTATTAATATAATAATATTACTAGAAATAGACTTGATAAATCCAATTTTTTTCAACTTTGTAGATTTTTTTTCTTTGTAGCTTTCCTAATGCTCAGTGCCATTTATGCCTGATGTCTATTTCAAGAGTGCTAAGCCCAGCTGCACTTGGAAGCTCTAATGTTTTTTTTTAAGATTTTTGTTTCTTTTTTAACATGCGTGATTATTTTTTTTTTTGTAATAGTAACATCTATGTAATTGATTACTGCCAGGGTAAATACTTGAAGGCATTTAGTTAGTATTAGTTTCAAGCAGTGGAGTGGCTCTGCTGATTCTGTGGTTTTGCTCTCTTTTTAGTGTATTATTATGTTATATCAGGGATTAGGGCTAGATTCAGAGGAAGGATTTGTTGTAGCAAGGTGCCATTAAGTAGAACTCCATGCAGAATGTATAAAGAGCTGCCTGAATTTAGAGCAGTGAGTAGGCTGTCCTAAAGAAAGCTGCATATTTTAAAGCCTGCTTTTCTCCCCATCAGGTTCCATGCATCTACATGGGATTCACAATTCAGATCCTTGTGCTACCAGTGTGCATCTCCACTCTGTTTTAGCCTCACAGGTGGAGTGACTTTGCCTATGAAGTCGAAGACTCATGTTTCCTTCCTTCCCTTGTGTGCCTGAGATCACAGATGCTTTGGCATGACAATGCCTAAGAACTAAGCACTATCAGAATTACTCGGGGAGCTAGAGGTGCCATGGCTGCTATGCAGCCAGTGGGAAGGTCTGGGTGTCTCTGGAGAGCAACTTAAATGCCAAATAAGTAACCAGCCTGGAAGAGGAGTGGGAAGACACTCATATAAAGACACACACAAAATAAGATTTCTTTCACGCTGCGGATTGTATGCATCCATAGTCTCTTAGGACCTAGAATGTCTGGCTCTTCTTAACTAATTAGTTGGAATTTGCCCTTCAAGTATGCCAATGAAATTATTCTTTTTCAAAAGGCCTGAACAATAGATACAGTGTCCTTTAGATAGATCTTGGATTAAAAAGTTGCACAGGGCCCTCCACATCCTCTCAGCTGAAACCCCCAGTCACAGGATCACTGAGTTGTCTGTCATCTTCTATCTCTCCATTTTACATTTCAGGCAGCAGTGTATCCTGGTTTAAGGTTGCCAGTCCTTAGGCAAACTGTGATTACTCTGGCAGGGGTGGAGGTGTTCTTATGAAAGGAGATCTGTGGGTCAGAATCACCTCAGGCTGCAGAAAATATCAACTCAGGTTTCCCATATCCTTAGAATACTCAGGCAGTGGAAACATTTCTGAAGAGGGTTCAATAGAGTTTCTCAGAGCCTTGTATGAACATCCATAAGCAAGACAAATCATGTAAATACAATCTCTGCTTTAGTTCAGAAAATGTGAATACCTCATTACCTACTTTAAAACAATTTTAAAAAATTGTGTGCAGAGTACCTTCATATTTGTGTCATTGTAAGCAGAGCTAAACATACTCATACTAAATGTTTTATATTCCCCAGGCTCTTGTGTGACTCACAGTGGAGTAGTCTACATTTTCCAGTAGAAAATCTCACTAGAACATCATCTCAAGGAGTAAAAAATGGTTATGATAGCAGAGGTCTCACTTTTAAAATATGTGAGAGCATTTATAACACCAGGCTTTTAATTTCAGAAGTCTGCTAGAGTGATATCATAAGCACTCAGTCTTCTGTGAAAGCTCATCTATAGTACAAAATCTTTTTCATTCCTTTAATGACAGCTGGGTGACTTCACAGGTTCCTCACACCCTCTCTCACCAAAGAGTTTTGCCTTACATCTTTATGTGTTACAGACTTAACATTGATATTTTCAATACTTCCCTAAAATGTTTTTATTAATACTCTGTCTGGTTTAATTTAAGAATGACCACTAGCTCTACAGGTGATTTTCTCTATGATCTTCTCTTAAGGCTTAACTCTAGGCCAGCAAGTAAACAAATGAGAGATGCTCTTCATTAACCCCTTTCCCATCCCAGAGAAGGAAATGAGAGAGAATAAGGGAGAGAGACTTACAGGTTGGAAACTAAACTACACAGCTTTGATGAAAGCAATAATGAAAAAAAGAAAATAATAGAAACATATATAAACATATGCAAACCCCAGTATTGGCCTCCCCCCCAACAACACTCCCATCACCACCAAGACTGCAGGACAGTCCCTGGGAAAGCCCTGGACCAGACTTGAGGAGTCAGTGGCAGATGGAAGCTGAACGAAGGAAGACACAGATTCAGGAGGGCACAGACAGGATTTAAAGGCAGAAGAACAGACAGAGACCATGGAGGGAGAAGAACCATGGATGGAACAGAATAGCTGATCATGGGTGGAGAAGAGATTGACTCTTGTGGCCCCTCAGATTAAGTACAATGAATATGAGATGGAATATTGTTGTTCAGTTTTGGATCACCTGTGTGGTGCCCTCATACACCCAGAGGGGTCACAGGTGTGACCCCTTTTCTTCCCTTTCATTTCAGGTGCACAGGGAGGTTATCAGATCCAAGCAGTGTCCTTGGTTCTGCATAGCATTCTCCAGCAGCAACTATAAATATTAAGTGTTACCAGTCCTACAAGGAAACACTGACTGAAAAACATGTCAGCAAGTGCAGTTACTTAGAGGAGGCTTACCTGAAAAGTCAAATTATTAAAAAGAAAATTGGTTCAGTTCTGGCTCAAACCAGGGCATCTTCTTAAATTTAATTCATTTGCTTAGCATTGCTAAATAACTCTACAGATTTCAATCAATTCAGATATTTAAAGATATCCAGTTACTCCATTTTGAACGCTGGATATGCCACATATATGTAAATATAAATAAATGGAGGTTTAGAAATTGTACAAATTAATAAATTATATTAATATTTAATTACATAGATACTTATTTGTTCTTTTTAAATGGGTGGTCTGGAATTTTTTATAAGGATCAGCCCTGGAGCTGACTGAAGCAACTGCCTAATCCTTTCCTGTGTCCCAAGAAATGATCACCTAAGCTGAATTCATTCCACTACATCTCTGACCAGGCAGTGTTCCTACTGCCCTGGAGAGAGGAAGGGATAATATTCATGCCAGTCCTTTAGAAGTATCACCACTTAAGCAGCCTGAGGATCAATCAAAGAAGGTAGACATCACCTGGGCATAAATAGGGAGATGAATTTCTGACACATGACCTTTCCTGGCTGCTGAAAAGGGGACATCCAAGACTAAAAGACTTCGCTTCATAGTTTAGAAGGAAGGACAGTTGAAGCTTTTAGTACCTATCAGATCACAAAAGCAAAGAGAAACCATCCAATACTAAATGAGAAAGAATGTGCAAGGAAAAGAGGAGGTACATGTGACTAAAAACCTTTCTCCAACCATGGGTATCATCCATCTATCATGACTGCCTTAAAAATTAACTATTAGACAAAATATAATTTTAAGTCACATTTCGTTTGTAATCAGGAAGCCAGTTTCTTCACAGAAGAATTAAGACCAAGCCAGCCTTCTCCATCTTACCATCTGCACTTGACTTTTTTTTCTACTAACGTGTATAGAACCTTTCACTCATGATTCTATAATTGAAACAAACGTATTTCAGTCTGTCTGACTGAAAAATATTTCAGATTGACTCCTCTCAGTCAAGATCACTTTGAATTAGAACCCTGTCACCCTTAGTGCTTGTAGCCAGATTTATATTGCTTGTAAAGGTAGTAAACATCCTTTCTGTCCTTTACAAAAGACATTCATGGTGGTACTAAGTAGTGTCCAGCCTAGGACAACCTTTGTGCAGCCTTTCTTCATATATACCTACATTTTGACAGCAAGCCATTGAAACCATTCTTCTGAGCTTTATTTCTTCACATAGCGGTGCAGCCACCTTACACTTTACACACCTATCTGAGTGAAACAGTCATGGGAAATGGTTGCTGAAGCCTTTCAGGTGTCAAAATAAATCATATCTGCTGCTCCTTCTTTATCCATCAGACTGTTAGCCTGTCATGAAGAGAAATAATTTGGTTTGACGTGATCTGTAATGGACAAATTGATGTGGGCTGTTTTTCATCTTTCTTTCAATGAGTTTATTTGTAAGTGTACTTTTACAGGAATTTAAGTAAGGCTAAATTATTTAAAGTTTCCTGGTTTACATCCTTCTCCCTGATTTTCAAGTATTAGTGTTACTTTTGGCCATTTGTAGTTTTCTTGAACTTCATCCATTCTGCCTGAGTTCTCAGCTATTGATTCTAAAGGCTTTGAGATGCTCTTATTCAGCTTGCTAAGTCTCCTACTGTGAATTTTACTTGGCTGAGCAGATCTGAAAACAACTAATGAATCTCTTTCTTCTTCTTATACTACAATGATTCTTACCTCTATTTCCGTATTTGTCAATTGTGTTAAATAATTAGGCTTTTTAGTGAAGAATGGGGGGGAAAAAAGGACATTAAACACTTCAGAGTTCTCAGGATATTCTGCTATTGGATATACTTTCCTTTTGTGTAGAGATCTTTGTTCTTCTAAACACCAGTATACTTAGAGAATATTTTCTGCCTCCTAATAACTGTTTGTCATTTTCTGCTTTTACAAGTTGGTCTCTGCAAGTTCATGCTGTTTTTTCATATTCATCCTTAACAACTTCTGAGAAGCTCCTTCTGATGTTTGAGGTTTCTGAAGAGTTCATCTCACAGTTAAATTCACTGTTTAGCATATATCTGAGCCTTTCTTTGCTACCAGTTTTACATTTGTGATCTGAATGTGGCTTTTCAGAATTTACCATTGTGCTCTTTAATTCCTTTAGATTCACTTTCCATGAATTCTCAGTTTTCAGTTCTCTGAGTTCATTGATGTCTCCTTTCCTGAAATCAAAACATTAGTTGTTTTCTCCATCTTAAGGACTTTAAAACTCATTATTTCATATTAACTCTTACCCAACTACTCTCACATTCTCAGATAGACTTCTCAAATGGCCATAACCAAATCCAAAAAAGTCTCTGTCAGCTTACCTTAGCCAATCTACTGTTTCTTTGCAAGCTGATGACTGAAGAGTTGGGGGTTTTCCTCTGACATAGACTCCTTCAATTTTTTTTTCCCCTCAAAAAGCCACAATTAAACCAACTGTTTTATTTTCTAAAGAATAAGCTGACCTCAACAGTAAATTAACTTTTTGTTACTAACCAAGTTCAAGGTGTCTACCTATGACCATTTTGTGGGCTTGAATAGCTGTCTATGCATTTTTATATGAAAGGCAACAACTTTCTTTTCCATTCACAATGAAACTGTACTTTGTTATATAAAAAAAATTTAATCCTGTAAACTAAGTTTCTCTAATAGGAGCTAAATCTTTATTTCACTTGTATATTAATACATCAAGTCCATCATTTGCATTATTCATCTAAATCTAGTCTGTATGAGATTATACATCTAAAACGTCTACTAGGGAGTTCTTCTATAATATTACGGCATAGAAACTTTCCTCTTTCCAGTTTTAGGCCCTTAATGCTGACCTGTAAACTTCTGCTTCACAAAACTGATCATAAAGTTAACTTTTTCCTCAGGATATAGAATGTTCCTTCAACTTTGGTATCACCTGACTGAAAACCCCAGTGGAAGAAATTAATGGAATCTCTGCTCAGCCATCCTCTTCAGAACATCACTCATGGGAAATGAAGACAAAGTCTTACAAGTCTGCAGACATAATATTATTATTTAATTTATCTACACCTATCTGGACTTTTATAAATATCTACGGGTACTGAAGTGAACTCACTGGTAGTTGAGTTTTGAGCTTTCATTTGAGCTTTCACTTTCACTCCAAGAGCTATGGAACCACTTACCTGCCTAAGATCACTTATGGCAGCATCTTTACATCCTATGACCCATAGTAATCACAGTCACATAGGTATCATAACCTTTTTCTTAGCTTCTAGGTTCTGTCTACTGGGAGGCAACACACTTCATAGCTGTTAAATCAACTGAGCAAAAGGATGCCTTTAGTGTCTTCAGAAGTGTGCCACTCAGTAGCTCCAATGTTTTTTTTCTTGAAAGTGTGAAATATTAACTTCTAAACCTTTAAGACAGTCAGTTTCTCAGCATTTATGACTGAGATTAGTTTCTCATTCACAGGGAAGTGGATTTGACCTAGGAAAATTCATAATTGGGTGGGGCAATGCAGAGAGAACCAGCACCCAGTTTCCTTCCCAGTCATCCCAGTTCACCTGTCTTTGTTAGCATTGCTCCTATCTATTCTATTCCTTGCTGCATTCACTCCCATTGTATATTTTTCTGTCTGTTCCACTGATCAAGACTGCACAATACCAGATGCACCTTCATCTCCTTTCTTGGAGGGTCTGCAAGCCCACCCTGTCTGCAAGTCCTGAAAATCAAGGCCTGACCCTTGGATAAATAAATTAATCTGCTTTCCCACCACTATTATTCTATGGTTCCTGCACATTAACAACTCCCTTCTCCCCTGAGAAATCACTATTCCCTACTTGATTTGAAAAGTTTTACCTACCTGTCTGTTCCATCCCACTCATAATCACATTCATTCTCTTCATTTTATCTGATGCACACAAACCTACTCAATATCCCAAATGGGATCTAAATTCTCTGTTCTGTTATGATTGCAGCCACTTACAGTACACATTTATTCAAAAAATTCTTACCTCAAGATCATGTCTCTTTTTCCGTGATGATCAAAACTAGCCCTTGCCTTTTTGGGGGGCTTTTTTTCCCTCAGAATTACTGGAGTGATACCTACTCATTCAGATTTTTACCTGATGTTTTGTGGTGTGATTTCTTTAAATTTCCTGATTTAGAGTTCTATCTTGTTAATATCAACAAAACCACAAAAACCTGTCAGGATGACAGAATGAAAACACATTTTTATAGACTTTATTTGACCAGGTCCCTTCAATAGCTTTCTCTGTTAGCAACTTCTCTTATAGTCACAATCATCTATGATCTTTTCACACATTTAAGGCACTTTCAGAAATTATTTTGCTCTATTCTGCAATTATTGTGCTTGAATTTACTCCTCTGACTATGTTATCCAGGTACATGTTCCTCCAGCTGTTGATTTCAACATAGTTATCAGTCTTCAATAGCAGATCAGTAGACTTGTGAAAATACTTTTTGTGCAGCTACAACAAACTGTCATCCAAAAATTTTGTTGATTAAGGGAGCAAAGAGGAAAATATAAACCTGCACTGATGCTGGGGGAGGCATTAAAAGAAAACAGATAGGAAATCAAGAATTAATGTGTGAAAAATAAAAAGATTCAAGAGACAAAATTATTTTCTCACATGGCTCAACTCGTATTGAGCACATCTTCACTATTGCACCTATGCAGTCACAGCTTCGAAGCTTTATACACATGAGCAATATTTATACCAAAAAGCAATTAGATACTTCTTGATAACGTGTTATGAAGTGTTAAAAAAAAAAAAGAAAAAAGAAAAAAGAAATAAAGCGAATCATTTCAAAACTAGTAACTTCTGGATGTTTCATGTACTTTACTGGGAAATGATAGGAAGCTCCCCCAGGAAGTCGTGCAAATGTAAAATGTGCCTTAATTTTTTTTTTATTTTTTTTTTGTGTGCTGACAAAAAAAAGCCTGTTTGAAAGCACACTTGAGAAAAATGGCTGAAACTGAAAGATAGCAGTAAGAGTGAATGTCATGGAGAAGTCCTTGGTAGCAAATATGTGTCCTAATAATTCCATTGATATTATATCTGAAAATAAAAGAAGCAATATTAGGCCAAATGAAATCTCTTAGGCTACGAAATAAGATCCCAGGTGAGCCAGGTATAGGCTCCTACATGTAATACACTAAAATGTTACAGCACAAAATACTAAAAAAATGTTCCAGTGGACAGTAAAGTGCACTAGAAGATTCACCGTGAAAGGGCTTTTCTATCTCTAAATCTATGAGTCAAGGATGTATAAAGATGATTCATTTCCAGAAGCTGTCACCACCATTCTATTCACTGGTAATCCCTTCTCACTGGAAAAACAAAGTGACTAATAAAGGCACCAGTGGCATTTTGTTTGCTATCTGTAATTAAAATGCAGATCTTTTATTTTAATGCTACTAACAATTCCTGGAAAACACTCTGATTTGCATGTAACTTTATTTAAGTAAAAACATCTTGAAATCTATTTCCACATTTCTCTGTAGAAATAGAAATGGATTTGAAAGTTAATTCACTTTTATTAGTTTATGTTCTCATCCTAATCTAGTATGAGAATATAGACCTGATGCAATTCTATCATATGATTAGATTATGCAAGACTGAATGTCTTCAGTTGCATTATTATAAAAAAACCCTAGGGAATACATTAACTACCAATGGTTCTATGTGTTGTATTCCTGTACATGGTCTTTATAGCTGCATATACATCCTTTGAATATAAGGTTTTTTCAGGCACTTTAATTGCTCATAATTATTTTTATCTAATACGAGGTTTTGTTTTCAGACTTCTGCTTAAGTTATACATAACAACCTTATTTTTTGTTACCTATGAAAGGAACAAAAATAAAGTAGTGTGTCAACTTTCCACAAATTGTGAGGAAACAAAAGTATTAATTTAAAAATAAAACAAGGACTTGATGTTGCAGGACAGAGATATTTATGTCTTAAATATGACACCTTTATGAGTTAGTTCCAGTCAGGTGTGTAGGCAAGTGAAATTTAAGAAGGAACATCTGTTATATTCCTTACATAAAATCAGTATTTTTAAACTTGAATATATCAGCATGTGCATGAGATTTGGTGAAGTCTACTTGGAATGTGATAAAATATAAATAATAATGTGAGACTGATGAAAAGAGAGGCAACAGAAATGAAAAATTAATCATGTGAAATTTCAAAAAAGATATACTAATGATAAACAGTACATTTTAGGTTAGCATCTTGTAGAATAATGGTTATCAGAAACACATAGAATTTAAAGGTAATTATTAAAAAGGGAGAAAATTCCTTTTCCGTGTAACACTAAGGGTATGTAGGATTTGTCATAATTCTCATGAATGCAAACTCTTTCAAGCAGGTCAACTTTTTGTCTAGCTTGACAAGTTTTCAATTTGATTTTATAGTTGTGTATTAAACACATTAAATGTTCTCGTCCCCTTTAGGAATTACAAAAATATAACAAAATAATTTAAAAAGTCATTAACTATTTCTTTTCTGTATTGAAAGTGCTGCTCTATAGTTCTCACAACACACATTCTTCTAACTTTTTTGCACTAAGCATCTTTTCTTTTTAATCTTTTCTTCTACTGACTTAAAGAATGAGAAATACATCCTCTTTTGAGCTTTTTTCTTCTTTCCTTCCACCTTTCCCTACCAATGCTGCTGACCAGCAGTCTCATTCATTTCTATTCTCAGCCACAATTTTAATTCTGTATTTCCACAGTGTCCTACCTTGCCTGTGTTATTTTTTTAATTTTTAATTGTAGGAACTGATCTGGCACATATCAAGGTCATTGGGGGTTTAAAACAGAGTAACAAGAGAGTCAGGACTCAGAAAACTGGGCAGCAGTCTAGCACTGGAAATTTTAGATGACACTGAAAGGTACTCTCATAAAGCCATTTGGAGTTGAGGGGGTGGCAGGAAGACATAACATGGCCAAAACAGGCTCTGAATGGGGAAAAGAATCGAGTTAGAAAAAATACTAGAGAGCAAAAAGAATGAAAAAGTAAGGAAGAAAAGGAAAGAAAAAAAGATAAAGTAAGTAGAACTTCATGGAAAAGGATAAGGTGGCACATGAAGTATTCTATTAAATGAGTTAACTCTAAAATTAAGCAAGATTTTTTTATTTATAACCGATGCATTTCTAAATATTTACAGAATTTGGTTTAATTAAAATGTAGGAATCTTAAGCCAGAAGCCCTAATGAGCTTTGACCGATGAAGGAATTATTTTGTTTCCTGCCTTTTCAAAATCTGAAATACTGAGAATGCTTGCATAAGATTATCTGATTCAATACTGTCCAGAACCCAAATTCTAGTATCATTGAATTTAACTTACCATTGAACCCATTTGATAACACGATAGTTTCTTATCATATTTTCTGAATTCTTACCAATTTCCTGTATTATTTATCTCCTTGAGACCTATGACAAACTTAAAAAGACCTTGCTAATACTTTTATTCTGGAATGGGTATTGATGTTCATACACCAAGTGTTGCCAAGGCACCCAAGTTAGCTGTAATGAATGAATCAATCACACTGAATGAATCTTGAACTAGGCAATTATTTCAAAGTAAAAAGTGAATTTGCCTGATACAAGGGTGGCTGTACAACCAAAGAAAAAGATTACCTTACCATATCTGGATTCAGAGAGGTGTTTTATATAACTCTTTGATAGTATTCTTCAATAATAACTCTTTGCTATGGATAATTAATTGATAGTAATGATGCAGTGAAAGTTCACTGACTGTCAGCTGCACTCCTCCAGGAAAAAAAAAAAAAAAGAATGGTTTAAGAAGTTACCAGCTTCAGCTGTTAATTTAAGGCCATATAGAATACACTGGAATCATAGTTTCTTGATTACTTGAGCATGCTCACCTTCGTTCACTTTAAGGAATACTGGGAGACTTCACTGCTGCCAGCATCTCTCAGTGGTAACTTTTTTAACTGCTTGAGTTCAATTCCCAATAGATTGTCTCTCCACACCTCCATCTTCAGCCTGAATAAGGGAATAAATTATGCTTTCTCCTAAGCAGTACCATCTCTAATCATAGAAGACTATTAGACCTGCAGGAATACCCAGGACTAGCCCACACCTATGTAATACCTATGAGCAATCCAGTAACTGCAACACCAATCTCTGCCCTCCAGGGTCCTAGCCACTCTGCTAGGTCCAAAATCCCTCTTTTATTTATTTCTCAGCAGCATAATAAATCTGGAATTATTTTCTGCCAAGTAATGCAGCTCCGAAATACAGGCTTTTTGCCACCATCCTCCTCACATCCTGACAGTGAGGTCATTCTTCAGAAATAGGAGCTCTAGGTTTGAATCAGTGAGTCAGTGAACGTGAAATCTGAGACAGCAGTGCCAGCTAAGAAGGTGAAATCTGATGATGATTCTTTAAGACATCCACGCCTATAACTTTTGCTCAGATGTGATAATACTAGCTTCTCAGTGACTCACCTTCCTATCTGGTGGTAGATATAGATAGATAGATAGATAGATAGATCTCTACTGACATAAACACATATCTGCAGTATAATTTAATGTGTTTCTTAGTGAATGGTTTTATTCTATAAACAGTAAACTGAAACATGTCAATAAAATGAAAATGAAAAATATCAATATAATTACCTTAAACAAATATACTTTATTTCAGTGCATTATATGTACCATAAGGTCTTTGAAGTAAGATTCAGCCCTATTTAAAAACTCACCTATATTTAATGAAGCTAAATGAGTTGCCCATTTCTCCAACTAAAATTCATCTTGGCTTTCTCAGCTAACTTGGTTTCTAGATTATCACACAAATGGGTTTTGACTTATTGTTTAGCCATGCCCTTCCATCTGACTCCACAGAAGCTTTGTTTTGCTGCAAGGTCAATCCTTGTTATCACTTCCAGATATACTAAGAGATCATTTCTGATGACTGCAACCATTCATAGAACATAGCACTTTCTATTTCAAAACAAGTGACTAATGAACAGTCCTTTGATACCATGATTTTTCTACCTAAATGGTGAAGTAGAGTTGAGGTATGAGCTTTGCAGACTCACCGTCAGTCACAGGATCCTGCCATCCATCTCCTCCTTGAGACACTTGGTATTCGCAAGCAATTTAAGTACCTTTCAGCTTTCTCAACAGATATTTTACCCCTCTTCAAGTTCTAACAGGATCCCAAATTGGAAGATGACTGCAGATCCAGACGGCGCCCAGAGAAGCGTATCAGGAATTTGTTGTAATGACACTGGATAAACACTTGTACCATCAGAAGCTGTATAAATCAAATGTATTCTGCAGTCATCCAAAATGGTATATTCTCACTTCTCCCTTGATTAGCTTCTTAAATATGACATGTGTGCTCAAAACTACAGTAAAATGGTATCATAAATTGCAAATTGAAAAAAAAAATCATCATCTTGTGAGTAGTAACATGAATGGCTGTGTCTGGATTATAGAAACTGTGAAACTGTGCCAACAAAGCTGGTACAGGGACAATTAGTTTTCATTTTGGTACTAATATCAAAAGCCATGTAGTGTTCCTGCATATGAAAACACCCTACTTAAACTAGAGAGATAAATCAGTCCCACTTAAATTTTCCTGTTTCAGCTGGCCTTGGATACCATCCCAAATCATAGTTTAAAAGACAATAGAGTGAAATAATTCATTCAGCCTACACCTCTCTTTTGAAAATAGAACATAATTTTTACTTGTTTGATAAAAATAAAAAAGAAAAAGAAAAAAACACAACACCAAATAAACAATATATGCACATGGGTTTTTTACATGGAATTCAAGCCTGTACACTTCTAGCATAAGAACACATTTCTTTACAGACAGCGAAGGGCACCAAAACTATGGAGAAGAGCAGAATTGACATGTATTTCTGAATTGTAATCTTTAAGTGCTTGTTGCTCTGTGGCAGCATTTTCCATTAAGTCAGATACAGCAGTTCCCATTCTGAAGCTCCAGATTCTTTCCTTTCATAGTTCAGGTCACTAGCTCAGCTTTCTTGTATGCCACGCACAGGCACAGATGCCTAAAAGCATCTAAGACCTCTAAGTTTAAACAGCTAAGTTGTTTACTGCCAACAGCCTTTGCCTATAACAGCATTTCCTTTCATAGCCTGTAGAGCCCTAACACTGTAATCTGTTTTGTGAGCTTCATATATTACAGTAAATTTGTTTTTCTATTTGCTCCTTCAGGAACAGTGCTGAAACACTTTCTTTTCTGGCAACCCACTTCTCGAAGGAAATGCAATTTTTTATTTATATCTTATGGTCTGAAATGTTAATTATATCTTAGGTGTTGACACTGATAATTAATAAGCTAGGGCTGGTCCTTTTACACTCTCAGGGATTATAGAAAGTACATTAACTCTTAGAGGCTTGCAGGAGTTAGCAGGTCTGCCTGCTGTTACTATCACATCTATTCATCCCAGAGATCAATAAAGATTTGAAAAGTGTATTTACCCTGAATACACACATGCAAGTTTATGAATGAGAAACAGTTCTTAATTAAAACTAGCTGCAGACAGATGCCATACATCATTTTTAGTACTCATAACAACATCCTGGGCAGAGGCGTAAAAAGCACTTACATATATACTCCTAAATGGAGATTCTCAAAATATTCCCTCATTTTCTGCATAACTCTTTAAACTCTGTAGGTTTCTCATCTGTTTTGAGTTTAAATGTGTGCCTAGAAGTGCAGTAGTCTTAAAGACCTGAGTAATTTGGCCCAAGACTGGCAGTGGCTCAGTCTCACAGGCAGTGAAAGCTGAATGCCTACACAGAATGCAGGTGTGTCAATTCCTGTCTTTTGAAACAGGTCAGTGGAAGTGGCAGGCTATCAGATATTATATCAAGGAATGGCTAATTCATAAAAATACTTTCTTTGTGATAAATGATCATAGAATTATAGAATGGTTTGGGTTGGAAGGGACCTTAAAGATCATCCATTTCCAGCCCCCCTCCATGGGCAGGGACATCTCTTACTCAAAGCCTCATCCAACCTGGCCTTAAACACTTCCAGGGCAGCCACAACCTCCCTGGGCAACCTGTACCAGTGTCTCACCACCCTCACACTTACAAATTTCTTCCTGGTCTAACTTAAATCTACTCTCTTCCAGTTTTAAGCCACTAACCCTGGTCCTTGTAAAAAGTCCCTCCCCAGCTTTCCTGTGGCCTCCATTCAGGTACTGGAAAGCTGCTCCCCAGAGCCTACTCTTCTCCAGGCTGAACAACCCCAACCCTCTCATCCTGTCTTCATAGGAGAGGTCCACCAGCCCCCTGATCATCTTGTTGGCTCTCCTCTGGACTCACTCCAAGAGCTCCATGTCCTTCTTGTGTTGGGAACCCCAGAACTGGACACGGCACTGCAGGCTAACATCTCAGAAGAGCAGAGTAGAGAGGGAGAATCCCCTCCCTCGACCTGCTGGTCATGATTCTTCTGATGCAGCCCAGGATATGGTTGGCTTTCTGTATTGCAAGCACATGTGTGACTGCAGTCTCATAAGAACAAGTTCAACATTTCCAGTTGAAAATTAACCTTAGTAGCTGTATATGACTTTAATGATAGAGGCAGAGGACAGATGCCAAGGAATCATTCATGCCTATTGAGCAGACACACTAGGGACAGATCCTGGAATGGAGAATCTTTGATTTCATAGGATTGTGCAAGTTATGAGTCTGGTCCTGTTAAATTTGTTTAATGATTACTTTCTTGGGTTGGAAAATGGTCCCAAATTAAAAGCTGGCCTCTGATTCACTTGACTGAATTTATTCTGACTGGGGTCAGATAAACCTAGAGGTGTTCACTGGCTTTACATCAATGCTTTCCAGCTCTCACTCTCTGTCCTGAGAAAAAGGCTTTCAGGTTTTCCAGAAGAGTGCTGACAATACTTTTAAGACTTGAAAAACCAGCCAGTGAGTCAAGGTTGGTGTGATGCTAATTAGTAATGACAATTAGTGCTTTATATTGCCTTTTATCTTCAAAGCATTTAAGAAATGCTGACTTGACATTAATTCTCTCAACATCTTCTCTAACTTTGCTGAGTATACTAACAATCAAGCAGCTGATTTAGAAAAAAAAAATTCAAAGAAAGAAATGGGGAGAGAACATTACAATTTCTCAATTTCTACTTCTTACCTGGGCTCTGTAATAGGCATACAGCTCATGGAATGGGTTCCTATTGTGATCAGAAACTGTCTATATGGAAAGTTTAGACAAAGCTAAATAAATTCCCCAAACTTAAAAACTGATATACCTATCACATACACATTTGTGTTGTATATACCTTTCACAGACTACATTCACATGCTGATTTTTCATAACTCCCTTTCTTAGGTGCCTGAATATTCTGGAACTCCAAACAGGCAGACATAGGCATCTTATTCACAGTCATAAATTCCAGTATTTATCAAAGAACTCAACATCTTGATGCTCTGAAACACAACCTATTTTTTATAGATTTATCATTAAAACATTCACAGAAGTGACGCTTTGGAAAGAATCTCAAGGATCTCTTCAGTGTTCCTGGGGAAGATCAGACTTTATTTTTTAAACCAAAGTCATATTGACCACTTTGTCCTTTTAGAAGTGTTAACAGCAGAGCAAACTTCAAAGTCAGATCAGGTTGTTCAGCAAAACTTCCAAGGCTGGAAATTTGATTTCTGGAAAACCTCTCTTGGCAACCTGTTCCAGTGCTTAACAATTTTCATCCTTCACTTCTCTTCCTTCTATTTGGTTACATCTTTTGTTACTTAAACTTGTGACCAATACCTCTTATTCTTTTGCTGTGCACGTCCTACATGAGTCTGGCTCTATAAGTATCTATTAGGTCAGTGAAGACAGCAATTTGGTCCCCTTGTAAATTTCTCCAGACTGAGCAAATTCAGTTCCCATGCATAATGTGCTCCAGCCAGTCAGTCCTCTTATTGATGCTTTGCTGAACTAACTTTCTCTAGTATAGGGAAATGCAAAGTTGGACACAATCCATCAGATGTAGCCTTCAGAGTGACAAGTAAAAGGGAATAAAGACTTTCTTTAACCTGCTGGCCACACTCTTGCTAATTTACCTTGGTATGAGGTTGGCTTTCATGGCTACCAGGGCTCACTGCTCACTCACATTTAAGTTTTTCACAAGCACCCAAACGTCCTTTCCTGCACTGCTGCATGCAGTTGTTCTGTCTCAAATGCAGGACTTTGCCTTTGTTAAACTTCATGAAGTTCCTGTCAGTACATTTTTCCAGGATGTCAAGGCCACTCCAAATGGCAAACTTTCCTCCAGTGTATTGATCAGTGTTTTCCTTCTCCCTTGCTGACGTTTACACCTCTGCCAGATTGGTGTCATTTTCAAACTTGCACTGTTAAAGGTTTCACCATCCAGATCACTGATGAAAGCATTAAGCAGACTCAGACCCAATACTGGCCCCTGAGGAATCACAGACTCATAGAATGACAGGTTGGAAAGGACCTCAAGTATCATCTGATCCAACCTTTCTACTATTCTTGCCTATATGATGTATCTCAGCACCCCATCAAGCTCAGACTTAAAACTTTCCAAAGGGGAGGAATCCACCACTTCCCCCTGCTGTACAAAAAGGATGTGGACAGGCTGGAGAGGGTCCACAGAAGAGCCACAAGGAGGATCAGAGGACTGGAGCACCTGCCATACAAGGAGAGGCTGAGAAAACTGGGTCTGGAAGGAAAGCCTTAGGGAAGGCCTTATTACAATGTTCCAGTACTTGAAGGGCAGCTACAAAGAAGATGGAGACTCCCTATTTACAAGGAGTCACATGGACAGGACAAGGGGCAATGGGCACAAGTTACTTCTGGTAAGATTCCAATTGAACATAAGAGGAAAAATTTTCACTATGAGTAATATCACCGCTAGTTCAATCTGTTGACTACTGTCCTTTAAGTCTGATGCTCCAGACAGTTTTCCTTTCAGTTTGTACTCCTTTCAGTCAGTCTCTCCTCTCCTAGGCTATGTGTTTGCTATAGGAGACTGTGTCGAAGGCCTTACTTAACTCAAGGCAAATGAAATACATCCCTTCCTCCACCCAGCACAAAGAGCCAGTAATAACACAGAAGGCAATCAGTCAAGCATGCTTTGACCTTGGTAAAACCATTCTGCCTGTTCCCAAACACATTCTTGTCCTTCACATGCTTGAAAATTGCTTCCATGAAGTTTTTCTCCATAATGTGAGAGACTGAAAGGAAGCTGACTGACCTACAGTTCACTGTATCATTATTCCTGCTTTTTTGTAATAGACAAAACAGTTGCTTTTCCCAGATCAGGGACCTCCTTCACGGATAATAAAGACTGGTCTCACAGTGGTATCAGGAAACTTTTCAACCTATCCTCTTAGACAAGCATTTCTAACCTTATAATTCTTTTGATTTCTCCTGAATTCTTTTAATTTCATTTAAGTTTTACAAGAACAGTGACCAAAGAGGGCATAGCATTCTCACTATTGCATACCAATATACTCTAAAATGATAGAATCATAGAATGGTTTGGGTTGGAAGGGACCTTAAAGAGTATCCAGTCCCAACCCCCCTGCATAGGCAGGGATAGCTCTTACTAGACCAGGTTGCTCAAGGCCCCATCTAACCTGGACTTAACACTTCCAGGGAGGTGCCAGCCACAACTTCCTTGGGCAACCTGTGCCAGTGTCTCACCAACCTCACAGGAAATAATTTTTTCCTAATGTCTAACCTAAATCTGCACTTTTCAAGTTTGAAACCATTTCCCCTTGTCTTCTCACTATACACCCATTTAATAAGCCCTGCCCCAGCTGTCTTGTAGGCATATTGGAATATATGCCTACACCAATATATGGTGGTTTCTCTCTGTTTTTCCTTTCCTCTCACACATTCAGGTATTGGAAGGAGGCTATATATTCACTTTGGAACCTCCTCTTCTCTAGGCTGAACAACCCCAACTTCTTTAGCCTGTCTTCATGGGGGAGGTGCTCCAGGCCTCTGATCATTTTAGTGTCTCTCCTCTGGACAAGTTCCAGGAGCAATGTGTCTTTCTTATTCTGGTAACTCCAGAACTGGACACAGCACTCCAGGTGGGGTCTCACAAAAGCGGAGGGGGAGAATCACCTCCCTTGACTGACCTCTGTGCTTCTTTTGATGCAGCCATGAAAAGGAACATTACATTGCTGACAGATGCTCCACTTTTAATTCATGATAGTTCCCACACTAGCTAGTCAGGGACCACACTGAAATCTGGTAAAGAAAAACATAATATATTCATAATATAGCACTCAGATTACCAGGCACTGCCTTTCTCTCAGGAGAGATTCAGGTTTCTAAGGTACTGAGTGCAGTGAGTTCTGATTATTTATATCATCTATCATGATCAGAATGATAAGATGATGTCCTTGACCACAAATTTTGTGATGCAGGATTACTGCATATGAGCTAATAATCACACATTTTATATTTGACTCATTATATCTGTCTGCCCTACCATAAGTGTTCAATTCCCTTCCCAAATTGGATCACAAACATATTTTACCATATATTTTAAAATATTTTAAAATAGATTCAGGTACTGAGAAACAAAGACAAGCATTAAAGCTAAGCCTTCCCTCTGTGCTTTCTCAGGCTCAGCTTTATTCTCAACACCTATACCTCCCACTCCCCCAGTGAACAGTGCAGGAGGTGTGCTGGTCAGTACATGGTGGTTTCTCTCCACTAATCCTTTCCTCTCACACATTTCCCCTGATCCAATGTGGGCTTTCCATGGGCTTCAGGCCCTCAGGAATAGCTGCACTATCACAGTCCTCTCCATGGCTGAAGGGGAATCTTTGCTCTGGTGCCTGGAACAACTCTGACTTTGATATTCCCTCTGTTGTTTCTCACTCTTTTTTTGCTTTGTTTTGTTTTGTTTTTTCTTTTCCACTCCCTGTATCATGTTTTTTTGCCTTTTCTTAAATACATTTTCTCTGAGGCATCACCATCTTGGCTGATGGACTCTGGTTGAGTTGGTTGGAACTGGCAATGCTTGACAGAGGCTTCTCATCACAGAGGCCATGCTTGTGATCCCCTGCTGCTCATGCCTTGCCATGGACCAATGACAAGTCTCTCCAAGAAACTATTTGTGCAAGACAACTAAACAAGTAAGCTGTCATAATATTCAGGAGGACACATTGAGCAGTTGAAAGGTCAACTGCTCCAAGCTTTCATGGGAAAGGAAGCCTGGATGAGATTATCTAGCACTCTGTTCCATTGAATCTTGAAAACCTCCAGTGATGGACCATATCCCTGAGGAAGTTGTCACAGTGAGTGATTGTTCTCACTTAAAAACTTCTTTCCTACATATATCAAATGTAACCTCTCCTACTGCAACTTGTACCCAGTATCCCTTGTCTTCTCCATGTGGCTCCTTGTGAAGAGAAAGCCTCCATCCTCTTTGTGGCCATCCTTTAGGTACTGGAATACTGTGATGAGGTCTCTCCTTGAGCCTTCTCTTCTCCAGGGAGAAGGCATAACTCCTTCTCTCTTTCCTTACAGGGCTGGTTCTCTGGTCCTTTGATGATCTTCATGGCTTTCCTTTGGACCCCCTATAGTCTGTCTTGAAATCTTGAATTGTGGGGACCAGAACTTGACATGGTACTCCAGGTGTGGCCTGATGTGCTTAGTACAGTGGGATGATCACACCTCTGCTTCTGTTAGCAGTGACCCTGCAGATGTATCCTAGGATCTGATTTGCCTTTGTTGCTGCAGTGACACTGTTGACTCTCATTCAGCTTCTTGCCCATGGGGATCCCCAGGTCCTTTTCAGCAAGAGTGCTTCCAAACCCCACAGACCCTAGCCTGTACTGGGCTCTTTGGTGATTTTATCCCAAATGCAGAACTTCACATTTGTCATTGTTACAAATACATACACATTTGTATTTGCAACAAACATATTTGTTTGTTGTTCATACAAATATTGTGTTTGTATACAAATACATATAATGTTGTATGAACAACAGGATGTTGTTCAGACTGTTCTTGCTCACCCACTCTTCCAGCCTGTCAAAGTCTCAGTAAGGTGATTGTGCCTCACCACCCATTTTGGTGGCATCAGCATCCTTGCCGAGGGTGCAGCATTACATCTGTGGAACAACAAAAAAATGGGTTTGTTATTGAATAACATACAAAATAGTGTTTCAGTATTGGAGCTTGCACTACTGTAACTATTTAAATGAGAAAAGAATAAAGTGTCTGAGAGAGGAAATGGAGACCCCAGTTCTGAGGCATGATACGCACCATTGTGCCTCTTTTTCAAGTTGCTGTTTCCCAGTAGTAGAAATAAAAGATTTAACCCAAATGGGTTAAAAGCAAATGAAAATGTTTAAGTATGTTTGTGCTACTATAAACTTACCTCACTAACAGAAAATTCTTTACATTCCTAAACAGCACTAAGACTTGAGCTTGTAGTTACATGCAGGGGGACATACAGCCATGTGTTGGATGCAAAGGGGTCATGCAACTCTGTAGCCCTGAAATTACCACTCAGGTACAGGGACCACAGCAGGTCAGAATGAGATCTCCCACAATATCTGTGCTTTTTATTCCTCGTTCTATTGGTATTTTTCAACCTTTCAAACCACCACAAAATCCATATGCTACAAGATTTCTGTATTCTTAAAAAAAATCAAATCTTAAAAATACCTTCCTGTATAATCCTATAATTTTTTTGCTAAATCTGCTTCTCAGCAAAAGCTCTCAATCCCACCATCCAGATTACTCAAGATGTTGCATAGCATGAGGCCCAGTAATGGTTCCTAGAAGACTCCTCAGGCTGGCAGCCTTATTAAAAACCATTGATCACCACCCTTGTGAGTGCAGCCTCTTAGCCAGTTTCCTACCCATCTCACAGGCCATCTGTTAAATCTGTATCTTGCCAGTTTGTCTAGAAGGCTGAAGGAAACAGTGTTAAATGCTTTGCTGAAGTCCTGGTAAACAGCATTGACTTCTCTCTTCAAGCCAACAGAAGATGCTGTTTTGCTGTGGAAGGTGATCAGGGTGGTTTGCCATGATTTGCATCTGGCAAAGCTGTGCTGGCTTTTCCTCATCACCTGCTTCATTTGGGTAGTGATAGTTGCTTGGAAGACTTAACTTCACTATTAGGGACTGAAGTAAGACTAATGGGTCTGTACTTTCCTGGATCTTGGGCCTTTCTTGTAGATGGGTATGACAGTGGGTTTTTAAATACTAATGCTAAAATCAAACATAGTGAAATTTTTAAAAGTCTGATTTATCTCACACATTAATGATTCTTCCACAGTTATGGCTACTGATAAGGGCTTTTTTTATGGAATTCTCTTCTCACCTGCCTCAAATATTAAATTTGGGAAATTAGGTTTAGACTGTGCTTATTAGTTAGAAATTGTTCCAGAAGCATTTATGAAGAAATTGCAATGTTCTGACAGTTACTTTTAGTATGATTTACATTGCATGGTAATGAGTTTCTTACTTAGGTTTGATGTTAATACTTTCATTAATTTTTTTCAATAGTTTATAAGTGTACTACTGGTTGGAAACAAAAATGGAATCCACACAGACTTTCATAGTCAATAGAATGACTTAGAAAATCTACTTAAGACATAGAAGCAGACTCTGCAGTTAGTTACTCCTCCAACTTCATCCAGTTTCTAAGGCAGTCATAGAAGAAATAACACATTTTCTATGATTTCGAAGTAGACTGATATGAGATCACCACTTTTTCTCTGTTTTCCCATTTGCAGGTAGGAGAAACATGAAAAAGAGATGTCATCTGAAGGCATATTCAGAACATCCTGGAATGCCCCCTAGAACTGTATAAAAGCCTATCTAGAATTTTCAAAATGGTCTTAATAGTTAAAATGAAAAATCTCAAGCTTTAATTCTAATCAGTCTTTATAATGATATGCTATTATATCTGTCTTTGATAATATAAAAAAGGCTTCTGGTATCATTTTACTAGAAATTACCAAGAACTGGGAACAGTCCTTTCCTCTTAGTATTCAACAGCAAACTGGCAAATCATTTTACATATCCATAGCATAAAACTAGAATCTCTAAACTACTGGGAGATCAGTTTCTGAGGCAACTTATGTCAATTAAAATAGTTAAGCTTTCAAAAACATAGCTGTTTTGGATTTGGATTGTTAGGTTTGGTTTTTGAGGGGGGTTTTTTGTGTGCATAGGGTATTCTTCATACCTAGTAAATAATTTTTCAGCCATAGGTTTACAGTGGGAAAGTTCAGGGAGCAGGAATAGCCACCTCCATCACCACTGAGCTGACAATTTACACATCACCTCTCCTGTTCTATACCAAAGTGTTTCTTTGCCTTCGCCAAAACTGAGAAGTTATTTTTAAAATCCCAAACTACTGCCATGCAGCTGCCAACAACATAATTGTGGAATACACAAATTCCCTAGTCCTCTCTGTATCATGGGGTTGTTTCATTACTTTAATACAGCATGGAAACATTCCTGATGGGGAAGTGGAGAGCAGCTGAGTTCCCATTTTCACAATGGATGCCTCTGCCTGCTACATTTGTCTTTTTCAAAGTAATTTTCTCCTTCTTTCTACTTTTCAAAGTAATTTTCTCCAAATGGACTATCTTTATCAGTAAATTGTTTTATTCTCTGTTTTTGTTTTGTTTGCTTGTTTCCTTGGGTTTTTTTATTTCTAAAACTGAGTCACAGTGGAACCTGAAAAATTTTGTACTGCTTCATAATTCACAGCCAAGCTTGGCCTTAATATTTAGAATAATTAGTAATATGGTTTTCTTTGCTTTTAATATAACTTTTGATGTATTGAACACAAGTGTATCACTATTACTATTACTGGAAGCCTTTCCTGGCAGAAACTGAAGGCTTCAGTCCCAGTCACAGGTAAGCAATACAAAACACATCTTTTTCAGACATAGCAAGGATTTCCATTTCTTTGCTCTGTGAGAAAAAGTCAATACATTATCACCATAGCAATGCTTGCTCTGAGCTCAACAATTTCTGTGAGGAGAGATGAGACATGCAGGGGTTTGTTAGGGATGAAAAATTGTTTCAAACAGACCACCCAAGAAATACAGCACCCAGTGCTACATCTTTGCTTGTTCCTCATGATATTAACAAAAGAACAGCATATTTTTGAAATTTTCCAGGATGTTAAAATTAATTGAAATCTTGTCCATTATTATTTAAATATCTAGTTACTAAAAGTGATAACTTTTTCTTTCTCTTTTCACATATTTAGTTTCTCCTTTAACATAAATGGAGGGTAAATATCCCCATAAAAATGAGCTCAATGAAGAACTTTTTCTTTAGGAATTTCTGTGTTCATGTGAATGGGAAATAAATGAAGGTTATTTTACCAAAGGCAGACATTTACTTCATTCCACTACCACCCCCCAGTTCCAAAAGGGAAAAGACCTGCCACTTTAAGAACATCTTTGCATTTTTGGTTCTTGGAACTATAAAAATGGCTTTCTTTCATGAAATTTCCTGGAAAACACAGCAATCTTTAGATGTTCATTTTAATTCAAACTCACTGGTATCTAGGGCATACAATGAATATTAATAAGAATGGACTGTCATTAAGGAATGTCTGCAACAAACACACCACTCCCATTGTTCATGTTTATGTGAGTTACAAAAATTCTCTAAAAAATGTTCCTGTTAACACTGTAGCATCATCAGTGTCATCCTTTCTTGTTATCAAACAACAGTTTTCTTCGTAACTATTGGCAAGTAGTATAGGATAGCTGTTACACACTGATAAGCCCAGTCTCTTAGCTGTTTGGGACCTAAGTACATCTTCAAACTGCATACAAAGGTTGAAAAGGTTGTAATATTGTATAACACTATGGAACTCTTCACTGTAGTGGTGAAGTCTTTGTGCAGGAAGCCCAGAATTTTTGAGCCTCTGAGACTGTGTTCTGAGTTCCCACTGGGACAGAAATTCCTCAGAGTTCTCATTTTTCACCCAGGACATGAGAAAGAGAAAAATCAAGAAACTATTACAGCAAGGGAAATAATGCATCATGGGATTTTGAGGCTTAGACAATATATACAAAACTCAAAGAATAAATTTTTACTCAGCTAAAGAGTTGACATAGTTTTAATATCTTCTAGGAATAATTCTGGGGGGAAAAAAAAAACAACCAAAACAAACATTCAAAAGATGCCAGTTCTATTAAAAGAAAGAACTACAGCACCAGGGAAACCTTCATTAATGAAAATACATTAACTGTCCCATGACTTGGACTGTGATGTTTTGCCACACAAGTAGGTACCTTACACACTAGGCTTCAAAATTAAATATCATTATGCCAGTTTTATTTGGCTCTTAAGAAACATTTTTCTCTGTGATTTTAAGGAGTATCTTCATATCCCATCTTTTGATATATTCTCCAGGGAAGTTTTGGTTTACAGCTAGAGGAGGTAGTAAGATCTAAGTTTCTCATTTCCTTGGCAACTGTGCTAATCATGAGGTTATCCTATGAAAGAAAAGAGTGAGCCCAGCTGAGTTCTCTAAAGGAGACATTGCTGGTGCTTATTTTCAAGTAAAAGCTTTCTCAGGAGCTCTGCACTGCTCTGTAAGCTTTCAGTCTCCTACATATATTTTTCTACAAGTGGATAAGATTATAAGATAATGGAAACCATTAAAAAAGCCACATAATACATGTTATGTATTTGGCCTGGTCACTAACAGAAGAGCATTTAACACTGCTGTTAACACCTTTAAAAATATATATATTTAAACCATAACTTGGCCCATTCTTTTAACCTCCAGAAAGAGCCAAGAAGCCAAGGGCACCTTGAATCTGTAGTGTGTAGTGCTAGCCTGTTGGTGAGGGGTGGTCATGTCTTGGGTGGAGGGGATCCACCACAGAGAGAGCAACCAGCTGAGCTAACACGCTCAAGATCACTCTGTGGCCCTCTTTTATTTCACCAGATATGTACAAGAACACAGAGAAGTTAGTGCTCCTGTTTTCTCAAAGTTTTCAGTCTTATAAAGGCTTCAGAAATATTTGGTTGAGAGGTAATTAGAAGTTTCTAAACTTTTAACTTAATCTTTGTCTTTTTTTTAAATGTTGAAACCAAAAGTCCTGATTGGAATAAACTCACGACCATTCAGGGTCACAGAAGGGCTTCAGAGTCAATGAAGACCTTGTAACTGAACACAGTTACACCAAAGTCAGTATCAGTTCAAATGTTTACACAATGATAAGGTAGTATTCTAGAAATGTGGTTTTCAACCTTTTCTGCTTTTTGAAGACTAGCCATTTTTCATTAATATATAGAATAAGCTCACTGACAAATAAAAAACCCTGCTTCTATAATTACCTTGTTTTTTCTATGATTTCTATGATTTATTCTTTCTATGATTTCTATGACTCATTCTTTGGAAGGAATTTACAGTCAGCAGAAGTGCTGGTATCACACATTGAAACCCATTATGCTGAATAAACATCTCTACGTCTCACCCTGTTGTTCTTTCTTGCCTTTTGTTTTGATTTAAAGGAGAGTTCTGCTTGATGTGGGGTTTTTTGACTTCAGTCAACCTCCTGTTTCCTAAGGATATTGTTTTCTTTTTTTATGGAGATGGTTCTTCCACACAGCTTGAGAGTGGCTGAATACATCTCTTCTTCCCAAGGTAAATACTTCTCTGAAGTCTGTAACAGGAAAAAGATCTTACAGACATGTGCTAGATAAAAACATTCTTCTCTCACAAACACCTCAAATTAAAATTATACAGGAACCTATATTCATCTAGGTTCACTATACCTTTAAAATATTCTGTTTTGCACTTATTTGGTCTCAAGGTAACATGAAATTACAACAACATTTAGTCTAAAAAGCAACCAGCTGATGAGCTCATGTGAACTACACTGAACATATATCCATGGTACCTGCTTCATCATTTTCACTAGTTTTAAATCTAATACAGACTTAGGCATCTTCCCTCTCTTCTTTTAAGTGCAAAATCTAAGAATTTTCTATGGCTGAAGAATGGCACTTTTGCAAGAAAAAATGTAAGAGGCATAATAGAAGAGGAAATCTACCTAACAGTACGTTTAGAGAATAAAGTTGTAAAAAATTTTTATAAAATATGACAATGGTTGCTTATTTGTCTCTCTGAGAGGTAGTGCCATGGAATCCAGTGTTGAGGAAGTCACACTCAGGAGCAGTGAGTTAATGAATCCCAAAGTGAAACAAGAAGAGGATAAACTGTAGAGAACCTAACATCCTGAGAAACTTTTCCTAAATAAATACATCTCCCAATAAAGAAGGGAAAATATTTTTTTAAGAATTCTTCTTTGCCTGTTTTTTTAGGGCATTTTTATTGTCCTTTTTGACTGTGCACAGACTTCTTTCTTAATTTACTAAAAATCATCGACTTCTAAAAGTCCTAAAAAACTTGATTTCTGATTTTAGACCAGATCAGAATAACTACAGAGTCAGCATTTTACTCCTCACTACATAAAAAAGATCCACATACCAGCCTTCATCCAATCATTAATTTATACATATTTTCTACACTAAATATCCAAGTTTAAGACCAGCTTCTGAAGAAAGCTGAGGCCAAGCTAGGCCCACAAAGACTGGATTCAAAAGGTGTTTGTTTTCACAGATACAGACATCAGCCACAATGTTGTTTCTTGTTTACATTCTTATAAAGAAATAGCTATTTGCTCCCAGCTGGCTTCCAGCTATCTGGTGTTAATTCTGCCTTCCAAGTGGGGCACGGAGAATTAAGTGCATTTCACAGCAGTAGTTTTAGTAGCTTCCTATAGTCCCTCTGCTCTTAATGGTAAATGTAGAGCCCAAACCATTCCTGGCCCTCCTGTCTGAAATACCCACATGATCTGACAGCTGTCTCTAGCTGAATATGCAACTGTATGTCCAATACTTCATATGGTTTTGGCAGAAGTCCTAATACCACCTATTAATCTGGTCATTAATGCCCTAATTGGTCTCTTCAGAAAAGGGAAAGGTTATTTTGGATAAAAGTTTACATCTTCTTCAGTAAAAAAAAAAAAAAAAAAAAAAAATTCCATTCCCAATTAAATGGTGAAGCACTCCTTCAGCAAATAGTCTCCCACATGAACAGCCTCTGACTCACAGAGAGATCAGATGCCATAGTCCATTAGCCTTCTGGGATAACATGTGCTGTTACCTATCTCTGAAGTGACTGGAAGACAAACTAATTTGGAAAAGTATATCCAGCTGTGGACAGGCTAGCCTTTCAAAGGTTTCAAAGGCTCTGTTGCAGAATTCCTTCTCTATTACTTTCCTGAAACCACCCAGGTCAGTCAAAGAAGTAACAAGGATGTAAATAAAATAATTTATTTTATTTTATCAAGAGGTTAGTTTTGTACACTCCAAGTCTTTCAGCAGGACCTCCCTGAAGACATAAGTAGAATTAAAAGTCCAGTGGCATAGTTTGAACTTCACGCTTGGGCTGAGCTTCGTGGTGCTTGGGTTAGAGAGCATTGCAGATGATTGCCAAGCCAGGAAGAGTTGGCTTGCAGCAGCTGAAAGATGCACACTTAGCCACTAAGGGAGTCCTAAACATCCTAAACATCCTCCTGACTCAGAAGGTGAAGTAGACATGAGATCTACATCCATGTGACCAAACTCATCCTGAGGTTTTGTGGGGATGTGGAGTGAGAAGTCGGTGGTTCCTTTTCTTCTTTGCATTCTTTATCAGCAATTGCACAATTTGAACTGTGGTGAAATTACCAGATTGACCTTGCCAGCCTGCTAAGTGGAATGAAGGTCTTGATTACACTGCTTTTGGTCTACTGAATTCCACCACTGAGCAGTGCTGAGATGACTACTTCCAGACAGCCTCAGGCAGAGGCTCAGGAACTCTGTATTAAACTTGCATGGAACTAGACAAAGGGATTCCCCCAAAAGGACTGTCATAAGATCATGACTATCCAAATAGTCTAACTATTCAGGTTTAACTGATCAAAATCCATTAAAGCAGTCTGCTCTCAGACTTCATAGGCAACTTGTGGCTTTCACTCAAATAGGGAGCAACCTACACAGTATACAGTTTCATAGATCAAATGACATAATTAAGGCTTCTTATCTCACAGTCTGATATCATCTTTGGGATGACAGCTGCAGGGAGAATCGCCTGCAGCAGAGTTATCCCAATGCCAGCCACTCAACTAGACTGCAGCTTCCTCATTTCTGACCTGTGCTGAATGACCTTCTGGGTCCAGAAAACATTTCAGGAGACCATTTCTGCTTGTGACAGAAATCTGCTGTGTCAGCTCATTGATTTGAGATCTATCCTGAGCATGCATCCATTTCAATGGTCAGCATAGGCCAAAATCACAGGTACCTAAACAAAGGCACCAAAAGTATCTCCCTGGCCCCAGCTGCCACTGAAGAAAGGTGCAGATCTCTCACAGGACAGGTTTCATAACCTGCTGGTATTCTATCAGTAGAGGATGTCAAAGGCATTCTGAATTCTTCAGAGCATCTCAAATGACACTTACCAGTTATGTCTGGGCAACAGCTTTGTGTTTCTGCCATGAAACCAGAACTAGATAATCTCACTCCTAGCAAAGGCTGTCAGTTCTTTCAAGTACTCTTGCAGCAGCAGATCTTGAACCAGCAGCATGAGATGCTGGCTACCACCTGAAACATCTAAATTAAGATTAAAGCTGAAACCATGATAAAATCCTTGAGAATATGTTATGGATAAGATACAGGAGAGTATGTGGAGCCAAACACATTCATTGTTTTATTTTACTGTTTCCTCTCATGTTTCTTAGAGAGGAAATGCAGTTAGAAGAACTCATCCTCTCTCCTCCAAATGGAAAATTAGGCACAAAAAATAGTGCTGGGGAGAATCTGGTCTTTACATCTCTGTGTGGGATACAGAGTTCAAATCACAGGACTCTAGTGATGTAGATAAATCCAGTTTATTTAAGGTGTGAGTACTGTGTCCAGTTGCAACAATTACTGTGTGTTCGAGCAAGAATTCCCTGTGTGTACAACCTATTTGAAAATAGTTTTGTACATGAAAATACATTCATCATGCAGATTTCCTCATCAATTCAAACTCTGATTAGAGAGACAGGAAGAAGTCTTATTTCATAGGAAATATTCCAAAGACACAATTTTCTGTTGTGATGCTAAGTGAAAGGCCTCTCTTATCAGACCAAGATTTTACCTTCCTAGTGTTGAAACCTGAGAAACATTTCCTTACTTTCAGAAGATCCTGAAGTCTAAATGACACCAGAAAAAGACTGTGGATTTTCCCTATCTAAAACCAGACTTTTAATTTAGGTGATCATAGCTTCCATTTAAAGACATGGCAGGAGAAACAGAAGACTCATGCATATCCCCAGTATATTCAGTATGACCTCCAGATAGGAAACATCACCTGAGTCACCCACTGACTGTGGAGAGTCAAAGGCAATTACATGCCTGATATTATATCTTTGGTTATTTGCCCAAAATTAGTTTGGAAAAACTCCATCCTAAAATGCTTCAACATGCTGGCTGGTTAAACTATTGTTGACCCTTACAGAATGAACTGCAGCCTGCAGAGTTTGAAAAAGCAGAAATATCTCTATTTCTTCTGTGCCAGTAAACCAAATAATGAGATGAAGGAGTTTCAAATTCAGCAGTCCTAAGAGTTTTCCATTCTTGTCATCACCAGCAATCTTAGAAGGAATATCTTAATTAGAATCTCAACATTTTCTTTTAACAAATTTGCCTTAGGTTTGCCCAAAAGAGTTGAACTAGTCTAGTTTGCTTATGTACTTCTTTGATTCATTTTATCAGACTGACTGTCTGACTTATCTTTAATCTGCTAATACACTTAACATTTTACTAATATGTTTCTCAATTACTAATTGTTTCTTGTGGAGAGTCCTTGTTTCTTATTATCCCCTGGTACATTACGTTGCATTTTTTCATGCTGTCTAAAAAAAATCTCTGCATGTCAGTAGCCAGGAGCACTGGCTGCATGGTTGATACCTGAGTTCTGTTGAGTTCCTGTTCCCTGTGCTTTCATAAACAAATAAAAGGGGAAAGGGAAGGTGATGAAGGGATGTGCTATCATTATATGCTCACCCATAATCATAAACTGGCCTTCCAAATGTTTAGATTGTCTTATGTGCTATTACTATAGTACAAAAAAAAGGCAAATAAGAAGATAAGGATATACATTTATTTTTCTTATGAGGCTTCCTAATCTACCTTCCCAAAGTGCAGTAACAGCTGTTCTGACTCTTCCCACACCAGTGTTTAAAGATCTAAAATTTTGGCTGTTTAGACTGACAAGATCTAGTCAACACTTGTTTCTTTTGCTAAATTCATCCTGGAAAAGTCACTTTAAAATTATTAAAGGAAGCTATAGGTTTAACTTCATGGAAATCAACAAACAAACCTAAATATATTTAATTACTTGAACCAAACCTCCAGCCTTGTTGCTTGTTTACCTCTGGAATGACCTGGCAGAAAGCACAGCTTCATGTTAGTAAACAATTTATGGGGAATATGTTTCTTTTCTCTTCATACCTTGTAGACTTCCTAAAGTATCCAGTATGCTGCTTTCTGAAGAAATTCTGAAACATTAGATATTTACTATTAGATACATTCATTTAAACTCTATTTATGTTAGCTTCTATTACCAAACAGCCATAGTTAAGTTATAACTTAACTTTGAATTTGAGTGCTTTCAAACCAGTTTTACCAAGCATTCCAGACATCCCAACTTCATAACGATACAGCTTTTCTTCCATCTGTAGACATCAAGTAAAATTTTTAACTGGTACCTAGAGGCGTTCTGCTAATAAACTAACATCTGTTTATCACTGGGCCCATGAGTAGTTTCACTTTATCCAAATAGACAAACTTATTAAATGTAAATTTTCCCTCATTACACATCTGCAAGGGTAAATAATCTTTGTAGTTTCATCATAATTCTTATAGAGAGCTGTTGCTAAACAAAAATAAAATAAACAAAACAAAACAAAAAACAAAACAAACAAACAAGCAAAAATTTTTAAGAACTATTCCTGGGCTGTTTTCTAATATTAGAGAAGAGTATAGTCCACAAGAGGGATCACCTTATCTTTGCATATATTCTGGTTTTATCAGAACATAGCAGCAGTGAAATTCTGGAAATTCACAAGGGAAAAAAGATCTACCAAAAGAGAAATTGCAAATTTCAGAAGCAAAGGAAAAGTTGCAGAACTTGCTAACATTGTACCAAGTTGAGAGCATCAGCTGATCCAGCAACTTCAATCAGCAGCCAAAAGCAGTTCCTATACAAAGCAAACAAACAAAACCAACAACAAAACTGGCTTAATTGTAATGGAAAATTAGTAAGATGAGCTGCAGATAGTAGCTTTCTGTAGCAGTTTTCTATTAATGAAAGTCTGAGGACTACACTGGGATATAGCTTAAGCTAAAGGTGAACTGGTGTGGGAAATAAATTACGGTAGCTGTCTAGAAAGATTCTTGAACATTGTAGAACAACTTTTCTACTGTGGATGTCAAGAAGTGATGTTGATAGGGCGTGCTGGAAGGCTTCCAGTGAAAATGACCGAGGAGGGTTTAAGGGCTAAAGAGAATGAAAGCACTTTGATTTTACTGACTCCTACAAGACAAGAGAGCTACAGCCAAAGGTACAAATACATTCAGTTCTCTCCTATAATCATAAAATGGCCTTCTAAACCAAAAGTCTGACTCCATCACCACATTCTAGGAAGACTTGCACCATACGCCAAATATGCCTTCATGTTTTGCTGGTTTACATTGCATCAAGATGAGCAAAGAAACTGGAAAAGCATCATAACTGCCTGATTAAAAGACATCTAAACCTTTTAAGTACTGTTTATCAGTTTCAACCTCTAATTAAAATATGGTGGGCACCTCTGGAGGGCAATTCATTCCACCATAAAAACAGATACCTAAAACAGGTGGGATTAATTGCTCTGGATTAATTTACAATGGAAAGATCTTGACAATGTAGCTAATCTAGGCAATGTAGCTAATACATACATACATATGTACATACATACATACATAGGTTGAGGTTAAAATGAGGGAATCCAGCCTGGAGGATATTGATGATATTACCTACTAGTAATAAACTAAGATACATGTTTAGCTAAATTTCAAGCCAGATTAGTCTGAGATACCTAGCCTTTAGATGACTAAAAGTAAATAAAATTAGATTTCACTTTTTATGGCAAGAGAAAGGGTTGTAAGTCAGCTCCAGCTTATTCCAAGGGTGAATTAGCAAAAACTGATAACTTTTTCTTATTTATGTCATTGTCGTGAGCAGGAAAGACTTGAAAATTTCATCTAAATGTAGCTAACTATATTTATGTTATACTTAAATGTGTTAATACCATTTGTTCCAAAATTTGTTTTAGTGGAGGGAGGCAGTAAAGAGGTTCAACAGGTTATCCCAAATTCAGCAGTTACACGTGGTGCTTCTTGATGATTTCTGAGCACTATATTGCAAACAATTGTATTCTCAATACCTGCAAGTGGCTCTGGTACAAAGGAGCGGAGATGATCCATCTTTATATGACTCATTATGGGGTTTTTTTTATGTCTCTCCAAATACCTGTATCTCTATGCATTTATAGAGACTCAAGTGCATGGCATTTCTAAAGCTGATGATTCATTTCTGTGTAAAATATCACTGAATATCACTCTTGAATTTCTGGGGGTTTTGGTGTTTTTTTTTTTTTATGTTAGTATATATGCTACACCAGTTTTAAAAAGAGAAGCATTCAAAATTCAAAATTAAACTAATTGGCTAATAATTCACCTGCTCTATAGCTACTCAGATGTGAGTCCATCATAAATTGTTTGTTTAAAAGTTCTTGAAGAGGAATACATCAATATTAAACTCTTTGATATATAGATTTATTCTACCTTTTGCTCTGTAAACTGCAAAAATGTAGGGTGTGTAAAAAAGATACAAATGTAACCCAAATAGATGTTTCTTCTTAAAAAACATGGCTACTCCTTCACCTGATATCTAATAGTCTCCACAACACAGAATATTTTCCTTGCATTAAATTTATATAACAATGCAGCAGGAGGAGCCTTTCTTGCTCCTGAGGCTCAACGAGCTGCTGACCTCTCCATTGCCTCACACCAGAGTGAGCTTCTCTCTGTGGGTGTGTGTTCCACCTTTATTGGCCCCCTGGTAACAGGGGGCCTGCCCTAACCAGGCACAGGTGGACTCACACCCACTCTTTGGCAACTCGAGGCACCTGGTTTATCTTGTTTCTCTACATAACAAGAATGTGGTTTAGTAAACATTATTTTTCACAGAATATTCTAGAATTCACCATTTTTATTCCTAATTGCATTAGCACAACAAACATTATAATGTAGTTAACACAGCTGTAACTTAACAGTTGCTATTTTTAAGACCTTAAATTTTGTGACCAGAGCTTCCAGTTACCCATATGGATGCTTGTTGATGAATCACTTCTTAATCACTTCTAAATACTTCTTTAATGTCTTCATAGAAGCATACAAAATACATAGATGAATAGTGGTTTTAATATACTCACAAATACACTGTGTTATAAGAGCCTTCATGTCTTTGCTCATCTTTGGAGTATGGACAAGAGGTAGAGTCAGATGTATTCCTTGTTCTAGCCAAGCACCTTTGCAACCTGAAGGATGTTTTAATCCTGCTAGCAGATATCCAAACTTTTTTTCTGGCAATCTAAACTCAGTAAGGAGTCCTTCTGATAAATACAATGGCAAAAGGAGTAGAATCATAGCATCATAGAATCATAGAATTGGCTGGGTTGGAAGGGACCTCAGAGATCATCGAGTCCAACCCTTGAACCACCATTGCGGTTGCTAGACTATGGCACTGAGTGCCACATCCAGTCTCTTTTTAAATATCTCCAGGGATGGAGAATCCACTACTTCCCTGGGCAGCCCATTCCAATGCTTGATCACTCTCTCCGTAAAGAAATTCTTTCTAATATCTAACCTAAACTTCCCCTGGCACAACTTAAGTCCATGCCCTCTTGTCTTGTTGAAAGTCGTCTGGCAAAAGAGACCAACCTCCCCCTGGCTACACCCTCCTTTCAGGTAGTTGTAGAGAGTGATGAGGTCTCCCCTGAGCCGCCTCTTCTCCAGGCTGAACAGCCCCAGCTCCCTCAGCCTCTCCTCATAGGGTCTGTGCTCGAGTCCCTTCACCAGCCTGGTTGCCCTCCTTTGGACCTGCTCCAGGACCTTGATATCCTTCCTGAACTGAGGGGCCCAGAACTGGACACAGTACTCAAGGTGTGGCCTCACCAGCGCTGAGTACAGGGGAAGAATCACTTCCTTGGACCTGCTGGCCACGCTGTTCCTGATACAGGCCAGGATGCCATTGGCCTTCTTGGCCACCTGGCTCATGTTCAGCTTCCTGTCAATCCAGACTCCCAGGTCCCTTTCTGCCTGGCTGCTCTCCAACCACTCTGTCCCCAGCCTGTAGTGCTGCATGGAGTTGTTGTGGCCAAAGTGCAGGACCCGGCACTTGGCCTTGTTGAACCTCATCCCGTTGGAATCAGCCCAACTCTCCAGTCTGTCCAGGTCCCTCTGCAGAGCCCTCCTGCCTTCCAGCTGATCCACACTCCCCCCCAGCTTAGTGTCGTCTGCGAATTTGCTGATGATGGACTCAATCCCCTCATCTAAATCATCAATAAAGATATTGAACAGAACCAGGCCCAACACTGATCCCTGGGGGACACCACTAGTGACCGGCTGCCAACTGGATGCAGCCCCGTTCAGCACCACTCTCTGGGCCCGGCCCTCCAGCCAGCTCCTAACCCAGCACAGGGTGCTCCTGTCCAAGCTGCGGGCTGCCAGCTTTTTCAGGAGGATGCTGTGGGAGATGGTATCAAAGGCCTTGCTGAAGTCCAGGTAGGTATAACTCAGAAACAGTATATAGAGAACCACTTTCTTCTCTTTTCCATTCTGAAATCAAGGGTTAAATTAAGTTCTTTCCAATACAACACAGTGCTTAGATGTTGTAGTAACAGTGCATGAATTTTTCAAGGACTTAGGAAAACAGCCTGCTTCACTTTGTGGAAAAATATTACAAAGCAGTGAATTGGGTATGGTGTGTATGATTCTTAGCTGATGAGTGCAAATGCAGCCCAAGCTGAGAGAGAATGATGTGAAGGAAAAGATGGTGAGAGGGTTGCAATAGGCTTTTGTCCACCTGATGAACTTTTGAGTTTTTAAAATAAAAGTATTTCTGTTTAATTGCAGTAGTTGTAAGGAGCTGGAAGTTATCACAGATTTGCTACCTCTGTGGTCTCGCTTCTCATTAAAAAAAAAAAAAAAGTGCAATAGAGGTAATTAATTTTTTTAAATATTGTTATTAAAAGGATCCTCTTTCAGATCCTCTTTTGTGGAAAAAGCCCTGCTAAGTAGCTCGCTTGTAAAAATGAAAACATGCAGCTTTGTGCAAGGTTTTTTTTTAATGTTTTTGTTTGTTTGTTTGTTTTTTGTACATTTATTTTTCAGCTACTATCTATTAAAATAATGGAATTGGTTTTAGGAATTGGAATGGTAGAGGCATTCTTTGTGGTTAAAGTAAATTCTGCTAAAGGATAAATCACATATATTGATACATCTTAAAAAGTACTTGCTAATCAGCCAATTATTTATTTATTTTATGGTATATGGTTTTGATGCTTGAGTTGGAATGTTGTGTAGTGTTAACCTAAAAGCCTATAACTGTAGTTCTGTCAAAGAGAGAAGGAAGATTTGGTTAATGAGACCTACTTTTATTTAAGAGCATAACTAATGCTATTTCATCTTTGGTTGTCTAGCACTGCACTCCTTCTGTGACTTGATTAAGGAGTGGCAATAAAATAATTACAGAGTAAATATTATTTTCATTTTGTTTGTACTTTATTAGCACGCATTTAATTTTCTAGTTCTCTTCTTTTAAGAACAAACTCTATGGGGGAAAAAAAAGGAAAATAAAATCTTTGAATCTTGAGCTTAGTCTTTTAGAGTTTCTATGATCAATTCGTTTTTAAAAGCTTATTAGTGCTGATCTTCCTAACATCTGTTTTAAGTACTATTGGAATGAAAAGTACCTGGATGCTTCAAGGTAATGTAAGCACTCCAAGACAATAACTCAGTGTTGGCAGGTCAGTGGCATTTGAGTACTAAGAAAAGTCAGTGGATGCAGACATTTTTTAGAGTGTATGTGTAGATATAACACCGTGCAGCCTTACTTTTTCTTGTTTGTCATGGCTCTGTTTACTGTCCTATAATTTCTTCCTTGTGATTTTTATCCACTTGCAGGGGTTTTAGATTTTTGTTTCCTGTGGCAGGTAGGTTTCGTAGGTTTCTTAATTTTTATTTCTTCGTAGGTTTTTTAATTTTTCTACTCAGATGATACTCCATCTGAAACAAAATCTATCTAGAAAAGAGAAAAGGAGGGGAGGGGAGGGGAGGGGAGGGAGAGGGAGAGGGAGAGGGAGAGGGAGAGGGAGAGGAGAGGAGAGGAGAGGAGAGGAGAGGAGAGGAGAGGAGAGGAGAGGAGAGGAGAGGAGAGGAGAGGAGAGGAGAGGAGAGGAGAGGAGAGGAGAGGAGAGGAGAGGAGAGGAGAGGAGAGGAGAGGAGAGGAGAGGAGAGGAGAGGAGAGGAGAGGAGAGGAGAGGAGAGGAGAGGAGAGGAGAGGAGAGGAGAGGAGAGGAGAGGAGAGGAGAGGAGAGGAGAGGAGGAACAGAAAAAGACAGAAAAAAAGATGGGGGTGAGACAGAGGGGCGGAGGCTCGGGCACTTCGCAGCCGAAATAGCTCAGCTGGGAGAGCGTTAGACTGAAGATCTAAAGGTCCCTGGTTCGATCCCGGGTTTCGGCAGCTGCTTCTTTTGGGAAAGTGGTTCTTCCTTTCTACCCTGCACTGATGACAGCCCAACAGAATTACCGTGATAATTTGTGGAGCCCTCAACATATGAAGGAGATAGAGCTATTGGGGTGTGTTCAGAGGAGAGCCAAGAAGATGATTAGAGGCACACAGAAGCACCTCTCACAGGAAAAGACGTTGAGGAAGTGGGGGTGTTCAGCTTGGAGAAGAGAAGGCTTTGTGGAGACATTATACAGGCCTTCTTCCAGTACCTGAAGGGGGCCTACAGGAAAGTTTGGGAGGTGCTTTTTACAAGGACATGTAGGTGATAGGACCAGGGATAATAGCTTTAAATTGGAAGAGGGTAGATTTAGGTTAGACATTATAAATAAATTTTTAACTGTGAGGGTGGCAAGGCACTGGCACAGGTTGCCCAGGGAGGTTGTGGATGCCTCGTCCCTGGAAGTGTTCAATGCCAGATTGGATTGGGCTCGGAGCAACCTGGTCTGGTGGCAGGTGTCCCTGCCCATGCAAGGGGGTTGTACCTAGATGATCTTTAAAGTCCCTTCCAACCCAAATCAGTGTATGATTCTATGATAACTGAGAACTGTCTAGTAGGTTGTAACTGGTGTTCCAATATTTACTCAAGAAGCTGTATTTAGTTTTCAGACATCCAAATTAGGATTTATCTTTCCAAAGACTGATCATGTTGCCTCTCTGCTTTCATAATTACTCTTTATCTTAAAACTCTTATTGATGTTTGAAACACGTATTAAAATGTTGATCAGAAATTCTGCATGCATGCCATTCGTATTCAGAGGAACATTTCAGGTGCTGGCTATAGCTGTTTCTTGAACAAGACACTTAATTTTTGCTAGAGCTACAACTCTGGTCCAAAAAGGATTTTAATATGTTCTAAGAAGATGTGTGGTTTGTTTAGGGCTTGACTAAATTTCTTCAATATAGTTTCAGTCCTCCCAAATATAAAAGCTCTGTTTAAATGTGGAAGGGTGCTTAAGACTGATTCTTCTCAAGCTATAGGCTCTGATTCTTGTAAAGCTGTTTTTGTTTGTATTTTTCACTCTTGGTGTATGTATTTCACTTAATCTCTGCATGTATCTTCGTAGTTTGCTAGCTCAGTCTACTGTGACAACAAATTATTTTCCTGTCAGAGCCTGAAATGGAAGATATAGATATGCTTGGGTAACTGAAGTTCACACTTTCCCTAAGTCTGATGGAGAATCCTTACAGTTTTCTTCTCTGTTTTGTTGGTTTCTGATTCCTATTCAAATCTGGTCCCAATATAGGTATTTCCTGGTCCTCCATAAGTATATCTCTGACTGAACTTTCATTTCTTTAATAAACGGCTCAAAAAACATCTCCTCTGGGTTTCTTATATGAATCTATTAACTTTCAAAAGCAGCTTTTTTAAAACAAGACACTAGTCAAATAGATTACATTGTGAACAATTAAAATTGAACGCCTCAGATGGTATAATTTTACAAACAACAAGAAAACCACAACTGTTCTTTCAGTCCTTGAGGGTTTTGGTTTTGGTTGGGTTTTTTATGTTGTTTGGATTGGGTGGTTTTGTGTTTTTTCTTGGTTTATGAATGTGATACCTATTTGAAGGTGAATGTAATTAGATTTTTGTTTTAATCTCTCCCATTGTAATAACTTCTAGGAGAATTCCAGTTAGACAGGGATCCTGAATACTGTCTTCTCTAGTCTAGACACACATCCATCATATCTCTGCATTTCTTGCTTTTCTTATATTGCTATGGATAACTTTTTTTGAAAGAAATTATGAGATTAGACACATTCAGCGGGTTTTTGAGGGTAGGAAGAGGAAGTAGTTTCTTTGTTTGCTCATCTGTTCTAACCATAAGAAATTAACTTCTGTGGAGCTAGAAAGCAAGTAACACATCTGAAGTTGTTAACTCTACCTCTGCAAATTATTTCATTTGTCACACTACAACATGCTGAAATATGGTGTGCCTAGAATGAGCTCAGAGTAGATGTTCCTTCATTAGGGATCCATTAGCCTTGTTATTATAGCATTCTTCCAAAGAGTAAATATCAGAGGATACTGAAGGACACTCTGATTCAAATGCTTAGTTTGAACCAAGAACTTTTATTTCTTGTATTTCTTCAGTCAGATGAATAAAGAGGCAGTGGAGGTTTGCTGCATCTTTTGCGGGGGGTTTAATTATATTTTAATCTTCTGCCCTCTCACATCTCGGATAGGGCTATACATTTAAAATTTTCATGAAAAAAACTGAACAAATTCAACAAGAATTCAGGTGAGGGGTGGGCGAAAAACCAAACATGAAGATAACCTCTCATTTAAGACAACCAGAACAATTTCCTGGGAAGTGGAAGATGTGGCATAGGATGCACATGATCCGTTCTCAAATTCATCCACAGGGAATGTGAGCATTAAACTAATCTCTCAAAGCTGGATGAGGTTTTTTAAATGCTGCTACAAATGACTGGATAGCAAAACTATTTTTGCATTTAGAACATACTTCCATCCCTTCCTCCCCCCTAGAAGTTGGATAACTTTGAAAATCATCCCCACATAATGTGAGTGGACTTGACTCTTGCACGGCTTCTAGAGCTGCACAGCTCTGCTTTGAACTATGCATGTGTGTCTATTTCACTTGGTACTTTGTCTCTTGGTTTGGCTTAATGAGTTTCACGAGTCGATTAAGTTGTATTACCCAAGATTTACTCCCCAGTAGAATGGAATTTTTCCTGAGTGAGCTGGAGGAAAAGAGAGAAAATGAACGCTTTTTAAAATTTAATGTGTTATTAAATGTGACAGCGGCCTTATCAGGGAGGATCTGTGCCTTGTTTGTTTTGTAAGAAAGACAGCAAAGAAGATTAATAAGGAATGGTGGAGTTATGCTCCATGCCAGACACACAGAAACAGAAGAAAACTCTGACTCAAGAAAAAAAAGATGCAAGAAGGTAGTTGTTTGGTTGCCCAGCACTCAGACTACGAAGTTTGAAACACGCCTCTTGCAGTAGGAAGAAGACTTTGCAGAGGCTTTCCCATGTCCTTTGAGAAATATGTACCATGCTGGTTATGAGAATACCTCCTCTAATTTTCCAGAAAAAATTAAGAGATTCTGGTAATTTGTCCACAGCAGATTTGACATGTTATAAACTGTTCATGGATCCTGCACCTGTGGATGTTAAATCATGTGAAACCCTATGATCTAAGATTTCAGAGTCTCCAGAAGTGATGCCTCTATATAAATTATGCTGAGTTTTAAAGAAAAAACAAACAAAAGGAAAAAAGGTAAAATATACAACAGCTATTGGACTTGGATTAATCTGTATCAGAGGATGAGGTAAATCCTTCAAAACAGACTTCTAAACTGGTGTATGAACAGCACCTGATGCTTCTAAATGCAGGTGAGCAAAGATATTTGTAGAACAAGAATTTTGGGGAGAAAAGATGAAAATTAAATGGACTGTTAAGTTTGAGTTAGAAGAATGAGAGCAGAAGGGAAACCAAGGATTGAGGATGCTAGCTAGACCAAGGATTGAGATGCATTCCCTGTCTTATCAAGTCAGTCACAAACCTCCAGAACAAAGATGCAGACTCCAGCATGGGAAGCAGTAGAGATGGAGAATGTTCTATGAATGATGGCCAGGTAGGTTTTTTCCAGATGCTTTGAAAGATGTTGAAATCTATGTAGAATAATAAATGGTGTTCTGCATGCTTGCCTCTTCGTTTAACTGTTTACTATATGCTCCTGGGAACAGTGCTTGTTCTCAGGACCAGTTGAAATGGGAAAATTCTTTTGGCTGTTCTGCTGATACATTAGTAAGAAAATAATCTGTCAAGTGACTAATGTAGTAGTCCTTAGTAATTCTAAGTCTACAGGGAAAAAAAAAATCCCACAGGGAATAATATGGCTAGTGCAGCAACAGGTATACCCATAGACATCTGAGTTCAGTAAATGATGATTCATGGAGAGAAATTCTGTGTTTGAAGTCATGACTAATTTAACTGAACCCTAGGACTCTGCATTTTAAATACAACACAAAACCTGAAAAAAAAGTTGATCTATAGTTGCTCAAGAAAACTTTGTTTAAGTAACTTATAGTTAGTAAAATATGTCCTCGGGTAACTGTGTGGGCTTCTAAACAGTTGCACCTTAGCCTGTTTGGGGTTTTTTAGCTAGACTTCTTAAGGTTTAATTGGCAACACAATTGTCCTAAATATATCTCTGGCATCCTGATGCAAATTTGGAATTTGAATTTAAAATTCATTTGTTTTGGCCATTTGAGAAGACCCAATAATGTGATTTCAATTTTGTGTGAAAACATGGTAGAAAGAGAAATATAAGCTCATCTTATTGTTGTTATTTGTTTATTTATTTATTTATTATTTCTATTGATATGGTAGATTTTAGATTTTAGATTTTAGATTAGCTTATTTGAACTGCCAAGCCAATTTAGTTTCCAACAGAGTTCAGGTGTTCCATTCTTTGTAAACAATTCAGAATTGTTAGTTCTCATGTTTATGGCTTCATTTATGGCAGAAGACTGGTCTTGATGGCCAAAATGGATTTTTCCAGTGTTGTGTTTCTATGATAGGACTTTTCAATGGGATTGGATCCTTTATCCTATGTGGGAATTCAATAAATGTTTATGGGGAAAGTCTTGAGGTTTCCAAGCTCCAATCAAGTTTCAGTCCAAGGTCTGGTTTTGAATCTTACTGGCATATGTAGATTTGAATGTCAAACCACACTGTATCTTCTTTTTAACCTAGGTAATATTTTCAAACCAATAATATCTTATGAAACATCACTAAGATGTCTTCTTTGTGGCTTTCCATTACTGTTCTCTTGTGAGACCCCATCTGGAGTTCTGCAGCCAGTCCTGGAGCCCCTATTTCAAGAAAGACATGGACGTGCTGGAACGTGTCCAGAGAAGGGCCATGAGGATGATCAGAGGGCTGGAGCACCTCCCCTATGAGGACAGACAGAGAGAGTTGGGGTTATTCAGTCTGGAGAGGAGAAGGCTCCAAGGAGACCTTATTGCAGCCTTCCAGTACCTGAAGAGGCCTACAAGAAATCTGGTGAGGGACTTTTTAGGATGTCAGGCAGTGATAGGACATGGGGGAATGGATTCAAAATAGAGGGTAGATTTAGATTAGATAATAGGGAAAAGTTCTTCACCATGAGGGTGGTGAGACACTGGCACAGGTAGCTTTTAAGGCCAGGCTGTACAGGGCTCTGAGCAATCTGATCTAGTGGGGAAGTGTCCCTGCCCATGGCAGGGGGGTTGGAATTAGGTGATCTTAAAGGTCCCTTCCATCCCCTGGAAATTCTGTGATTTTTGGTTTTAGCTCTTCTTTTTTTTCCCTCTTCATTCACACACTATAAGGCTGTTGGTTAAAACATTCTAGGTAACTTTTCTTGTTCTTCAGGGTGATTACAGATTACTTCCTGGTAATAATTCTTCAGCTGTGATTGTCTTCATGTGATGCATAGCAAGTTTAGACAAATACATATAGGAAAAGACTGAATTTATACATCGGGGGAAATCTGGTAGAATACTCAACTAGTTAATTGCTACAGTCTTGAAAGGAAAAAATTACTCATGAATACCACATTTACTTGAATGTGTAATTTTTATTTTTTCTAATGCCAGTCACATCACTATAGCAAAAGAAAGTTGTTGGGGTTTTCTTTGTTGATCTCCCCACCTGACACATATGGCTTAACATTAGGAAATGCTGGAGCTGTAAGATTTTACATTGCACAATCTGTGTGTGTGTGTGTGTGTGTGTGTGCACAAAGTGAATTCTATAGAAAAAGTTCAAAGAAGAAGACACAGTTTGGCTAAAGCAGAATTAAAGTCTAAACATCAGTGTAATAAAAATTATGAAGACAAAAGTGGGCAAATGGGTGCACAGATGGACCTTCTGGGTAGAAAGCTTCTTGGGATTTGTGACAGCTCACATCAAAATAAAGTGAGGTTTGGTTGGTTGGTTTCCTCTAGCACGTCTCTACAAAAAGAGACTTATAAAAAACATGACAAAGCAAATAAATTTGGAAAGTTGATTTTTTTCCTTTTTTTAAGATTATTTTTATTTTTTGAATATGTGAGCTTTGTTTTTCCTTATTTGTCCTGTATATAGAAACTATAAACATAAGTAAGTTCATGTCACTGTTTGACCTGCAAACCAACTGGATAGGGAGGAACAAGCATCTCCATTGTAGGAAAGGAGAAGGCCTTATCTCTAAAGTGCAGGCAGTATAGTGCCTATCCTGTGCCTTTTATCGTTAAAGAACTTTGTGTAATGGAAAAGTATAGGACAAGAATTACGCTGTAAATTTTTGTGGGTTTTTTTGTTTAGGTTTTTTTTCCTTGTCCTCCCCCCAGGTCCCCTCAGTAATAATGAACTTTCAAAATGCTGACAACTTAAAGCTGTATGTTACAGTGTAAACGTGGCAAAATAGACTCTAGATCTGTTGGAATTATGTGATGAAAAATGTTCCCTTTAACTAGTCATATTATCAGCTTCAAAACATACCTTAACAGTGACAGAAGCTTAGTAACCAAGAGATTATATTTTTTTTCTCTGTTATTTCTGGTTAAAGTCCTGTTTGTGGGAAAAATGTGATGGTAAGAGCTAGTTGCTTCAGGTGAACAAAGAACTCTAACATCACCTAATTGTAGTAAATTGCAAATTTTATTGGAGTACTGAATGCTGTGGTTCATCACTCTCTGGTTGCAGTTTAATATGTAAACTGTCTAGCTCACATACTTTGAAGTTATCTTACTCCAGTCTCCATGCTTGCTTGTGAAGAAATTACTATATTCATTTGTATCATTTTTGAGAGCTTAAAAAAAAAAAAAAAAAAAAAAAAAAGGCCTGGGAATATAATTCAAAAGTATAAGGGTTAGGTTATGAAACCATGGAACTTTCTCCATTACATCCAGTCATGCAGGATAGGGGACCTTTCAAATTACCTGGTGGGAACTCTTCTTCTGCTGTGTTGAAACTCACACTGATCTGTGTGAGCAGTGACAGTGAGTAAGACCGACTGTCAGACTCTAATTCTGGATGACTTCTGAGCAATTCTGCTAAAAGTTACTTATAAACGTGCCAAGTGAATGAACACAACTGATGAAAACCCCACCTTAAAGTAAAAGGGAGAGGCTGACTGGCAGAGTGCTTCATTCTGTAACAGCAAGCAGATGTTAGAGTATTGTCAGGAGTAAAACACATGCTGGCTGCAAAGCACTTAATGGTGGCTTTCAGTTGACTGTTTTGATGTTATCTAAATCAATAAAAATAATAAACATAATCTATCTTTCAAATATATTGCTAGGTCAAAAACGCTTCAGCTACATAAAGCAAAGGGCTAATCTGGTGCAAACTGTGTCCAAAACATTACCAGGTGATTGTTGTGTTTTTTTTTAATAAAACACCAAATTCAAATATACAGTAATTCTATGCTAACTACAGGAGCATAGTCAATACCAGATATAGCATATGGATGGGATATGGATCCATTTCATCTCATCTCATCTGGACAAAATGTGTACTTCTGAATTTTTTTACCTGGCATAGTACTGGTATTATTGCTCAGAATGAGTCTCATAGAAAGAATATGAAATTTAAGTACCCCAGTCATATTAAAAAATTATAATAAAAATAAAATAAAATTAAAGAATTAAAAAGGAAAAAAAAAAAAGGTTGCTTCCTCCAAGTACCAAACAAGAAGTGAAAACATGGCTGTGAATGAATGATGACTGAACATCCAAGGCCCAACTGATGCCACCAGCAGCCTCCCAGGTTGAAGACTACTTTGAATTTCAAGTGAAGAGAAAGAGAGCTTGGAGGAGGACTATAAGAAGGTCCAGAATTATTCTTGCTTGGCAGCTCCTAATTATATTGTCACACCATTACTCCTCACAGGCTGAAGCTTACAGAAGGAGGACCATGTATTGTGGACATCTTGCAACTTTCCCTCACAAAAAGAGAAAGGCTTGAGATAAAAAGAGATGGGGAGCAGCAGTTGCAGCTTGCAAAGAATAATACCATGCTGCGTGTGGCTCTGTATAATACAAGCCCAGACAAATTCTAGAGTTTGGAGTAATACGCAAGAATTGCAATAAATTGCATCACTTTTCAAAAACGTCTGGCAGCACTTAGCTTTTATGGCACGCATGTTAAGATGGCTACAATGGCATTAGAGCAGCAGAATAATTTTGAGATTTTCCCTCATTACTCCACCTTCACAGACTATTGCAAAGTCAACAACTTTCCTACAAGACAGTGTAGGTCTGGCAGTTAATTGCCTCCCAAAACTCACCCAAAGCTGGAGCCATCCCGTGTGCTTTCAGACTGTGCCGGCCTGGCAAACACACTCTGCAAATTCTAGTTAAGAGGCACCAAAAATCCTGCACTTCCAATGAGTTTGGGCTTCACCCTTCCTCAGGTCTCCAACAGAAGTCATTGGTTTCAGTTTGCCAGAAGACAGACTGTCAGGCATTGTGTGTTTGGTGAAGGAACTATTACAGCCTGGATATAAAGTACCAGTTTACAATAAAACACACAAATGAGTTAAAAGGTACAGGGTCTGTTTCTGGGGTTTTTGTTTGTTTAGTTGTTTTTTGTTTGGTTTGGTTTGAGTTTGTGGGGTTTTTTGTGGTTTTTTTTTCCTTCCTGGTTCTGTCTGAAGGAATGATTTTAGGTAAAGAGAAGCTGCAAAGACTTACTAACTTATTCTCAGAGGGAATGCAATTTGGTGGTGCTTAGCACTTTAAGATATGGTGCTTGTTTTCTTGAGGCTCCTTTTATCACTGCTTGATTATTCTTTTTTTTATTATTTTATTTTTCCCACTCCATTACAGTATAAAAATTAAAACTGAAAGCTTTTTATGTAGTTAGTATTTTAAATAGTTCTTGGATGGTCTCCGGTGCCTCCAACTGCATTCAGAAAGTAGCTTTTTCCTCAGTGATAGCACTAATTGGATCTTTGCAAAAATATTTATTTCTGTTCAGGATCAGCAGAATTCCAGGCTTTATTAAGGCCCTCATTTGGAAAGAAGAAAAATCAAGAAAATATGACACCATGCACCTTCTTTGGAAGAGTTTTTGCAGACTGCAATCCAAGCCATATTTGGCTTTCTTTCTGCTACCTGGACAGCTACCTTTGAAAAGACCTGCTTGAACTTGTTGGTTTTGACATCCCTAGTTCCCTAAAAAAGTACTTGAAATTTGGCATGAGCGCTTACACAATGGTGGGTGATACACAAGCTTAAGAAAGATGACAGTTGCATAATTCTCCTGTATTTGCTGCTATGCAGAGAGAAACTTTTTGCAAAAATATTTATCTGTGTTCAGAATCAGCAGAATTCCAGGCTTCATTGAGGCCCTCATTTGGAAATTAGAAAAATCAGGAAAACTCAACGCTATGCACCTTCTTTGGATGAGTTTTTTACAGATTGCAATCCAAGCTACATTTGGCTTCAGACTTTTTTTAACATGTCCTCTGGTACAGACCAGAAGTTTTCAGCTGTACAAAGCATTACGAAGGGCAAAACTGCAGGCCTACAGTTGCAGCAGATAAAAAGTAGCCATGTAAGAAACGTAAGAATAGGAAAGTAATCTGAGAGGAAGATGGTTCCTCATCCCTTAAACTGTTCAAGGCCATGTTCAATGGGGCTTTGAGCAACCTGGTCTAGTGGGAGGTACCCCTGTCCATGGCAGGAAGGTTGGAATTAAATGATGTTTAAAGCCCCTTCCAATGCAAAACATTCTATGATTCTGTGATTATTCCACGATAACAAGACTCACTGTAAGAGTGCCCACTGCCAGGCCTCCCTTACCCTCTAAAAGAAGGTAAGGTACCCTGGAGCCAGGGAAGACAGAGAAACCTTGGCCGTATGTGGCAGCTGCATTTTGTGAACTCTGCGTTGAGCATGAAAAGAGAGGCAGGCGATTGCTCCTGGGGGAGAGCAATTCACCTCCTTACAGAGGGGAGAAGCGGGGTGCAGGGCCCTGGTGCACCGGGGCTCGGCTGCTGCACCCGGTGGCTGCTGACTTCGTGCCCTGCAGCCCCACGGGTGAAGCTCTGGCGCAGGGCCTCCTGGCGATGCAGAGATGCTGCAAGGGCTGCACCCCTTAAAACCCAGGAGTTTCTGAGTCCAAATAAATCTAAATAAACCGTGACAGACCGGCGCTCTCCACGAGGAGAAGGATAAGCTCCGTACGGAGACCCGCAGGCGCGGCGAATCCGAACACTGCCCGCGCACACACACACCCCGCGGGCACCTGCGGCCCCGGGTGGCAACCACTGCCCCATCCATCCCTCGGTTCGGCGCAGCAGGTGTGGTGGCCCGATCGGTTCCGGATCTCCCGGGGGCCGCGGGGAAAGGGGGGCGGGGCCGGGCGGCGCATGCGCCCGCCGGCCGGGCTGGCGGCGGGAGGGAGGTGGGGCCGGGGCGGCTGTGCGGGGAGAGGGCGGCGGCGCCGCCGCTGAGGAGAAACTCCGGAGGGGAAGCGGCAGCCGCCGGCCTCCGCCTCCCTCTCCTTCCCCTCCCCGCCCCAACACACACACACACCTTGTAGCGGGAAGAGGGAAGCGAGCGGGCGGCTGCACCCCCCCCCTACCCGCGGCACACGGTCCTGCTCACAGCTCGGCGAGCCCGCCGGCGGGAGTGAGGAACGGCCGGCGCTGCGCCCGGGGAGGAGGGCGAGGAGCCGGGACCCCGAGCCGCCTCTTGAAGGGAGGAGAGGGCTGTTCCCGCCCTTCCCCCTCCCCACCACACCCCTCGGCCCCAGACTGGGTGGATGAGCAGCCTCCAGGACAGCGGCGGCGGCTTTTGCGGCCTCTCCATGGCTGGGCCCCAGCGGTGAAGGCAGCGGGAGCCGCCTGTATCCGCGCCGCCAGGCAGCGCAGCCACCAGGGGGCGGGCGGGGAGGGGGATGAGCGCCGCAGCCGCTGCCGCCGCCTCTGCGGGAGCCGCCGTCGCCGCCTGCACCGGGGCCGAGGGCGGCTTCTTCTACTTTTCCAGTGGCTCTGGTCCGGTGGGGTCCATGGGGCCTGAAGAGGGCTCGGCCGGCGGGCTGGGAGCCCTGCCCGGCGCCCTGGTGCCGCCGTCGTTGGGCTGCCGGAGCCGTTACCAGCTGCTGCTCTCCGGGAAGGCCCTGGCCGACAGATACCGGAAGATTTACACGGCGGCACTGAGCGACCGAGAGCTGGGAGGACACCCGGGCAGGTAACGCGCACCGAGCTCCTTCCCGGGCGAGACGGGCATTCCCGGCGGCCGCCTTCACCCCTCCCATCGCCGGCTGGGAGCGGCCCTTCCCCCAGCGGCTCCCCCTGGCCCCGTGCGTACACCTTTCCCCGGGCAGCGGCACGCCTCTCCCCCCCCGGCGGCCGCTCCACTTATCCTCCCTCCTGGCCCTCTTGTCAGGCGGCGCCGTTGCCCCCGCTGCCTTTACCATGTGGCCGCTGCCGGTCCACGGGGGACAGAGGGGGCGGTGATGTAACCCAGCGGCTGCTCAGGTGCCCACCCCCTCCCGCTGCCCGGGCCCTGCCGCTAGCTTGGCCGGCGTTACGGTGCAGATGGCGCTGCCTCTTCCCTCCTCTACCCGGGCTACGGGGGGAGTGTTACCTGTGTCCGCGCCCCTCCCCCAGCGCGGAGGCCGGTGGGCTCCCCCACGCCCTTCAGGCGGAAAGCGGGGATGTAAACCCCGCTCCGCCCGTCCTTCCGCGGCCGCCTGTGGGGATGGAGGGTTTCCCGGCGGTGTCCATGTTGAGACCTCGGGCGGACCTCGCTCCGGCCCGGGCCTGTCGTGACACTGACACGGGCTGAGCCCCGCGGTCTCTACCGGTAGAGAGGCGCCGCTGCCGGCTGCGCAGGACACCCGCCGAGCCTGCTAGCGGGGCCGCCGGCGGAGAGACCTCGGTGCTTTGCCGTGTGTCAGAGCAGCCTTTAGCTGCCCTGCCTTATTTTTCCTGCTCTTTCCGTAATCTCTTCCCTGACGCTGGCCCCCGTGTCTGGAGGGAGGCTGCGTCCTAGGCAGCGCCTTCCAGGGGGGCCTGGAGGGTTGGGAGGGGCGTGTGCCGCCCCCCTCAAATCCATGAGGCTCCCTCCTCCCTCAATCCCGACGGATGGTGGCCCTCGGGGCTTCCATTCCCTCCGGCAGCTGCCTGCCCTGATAGCCGGCTCTCCGGCTCTGTCTCCGGGCCTCAGCAGGGTGCCTGTTGCTCCTGCCGCCTTTTTCCCGGGGTGCCTCGCCGCCCTCCCCTCACAGGACGTGTGACAGACAGGGGGGAGGGGGCTGCGGGTTGAGGCGATGAGGGGCCGCGGCAGAGGGAGGGGCGGCGGGTGTCGAGCGTGGCTACCGCGGCCCTTAACTCCGTCGCCCCGGGCCCGGGCAGCCTCTCCCGCCGGCGGAGATGAGGGTGGGGTGTCTGGTCGGAGCCCTGGCCTGGCGGCTGCTGTGTGCGTGTGTGTGAGGGGGGCGAGGGGCGGGTTCCCCCGTTGTGCCCGGGCGCTCCCCATTGTTTCCCTCCGGAGGTCGCCGGGGATGCGGATAACAAGAAACCGGCACCTTCCTGTGTTCTCAGCCCCTGCCGGCCTAAAGCTGTGATGTGGGTGGCCTGATCGTAGGGAGAGCTTTGAGTCACCCTTGTTTAAAGTTTGCAAACGGTTGCAGAGCACTAAGTGGTTGGATTCTTCGGGTTTGGGTTTGCTTTTATTTTTATTTTTTTTTCAGTCGGACTGTAACGGCAGCAGGGCGTATTCCCCACCCCTCCACACAACCCCCACAGAAAGAATCATAGAATCAAAGAATCATAGAAAGGCTGTGTTAAGGAATGGAATTGGTAAATGCTGAAAACATGGACTCTTTTTTAACATTGACATTTTATATCTTTGCAGTGACTGGCATCTGAGTATATGCTGGGGGGCACTAATTCTCCCTTCCCCCCCATAGAGCACCTGTGAGAGTTTTCTTATCCCTGACAATTCTTAGTTCAGGGCTTGTGTTTTTTTCCTGCCAATCTTGTTTTCCTTAGGAAACAGCATTAAGCTTTAATCCACCATGTGTTTGCATCCATGGTGTTCAGGTATTTGTCACGATTTTGTCTTAAGGTGTCTGTATTTTTTAAAGCTGTAGTTTTGAGTTGTCGTCACAGTTTAACTCTGGGCTGGCAATTAACTGAATGACAGATGCTCTCTATTGATCCCCCTTCCTGATAAGGAAAGGAGAGAGAATAAAGGAGACTTACAGGTTGGAAACTAAAATACAAGGCTTTAGTGAAACAGTAGAGATTAAAAAAGGGAAAATTATTAAATACATACAAATATACAGGAAAAATTATACCATGTTCCTCCCTCCTTTCCCCCAATAATGCTCACATCACCACCGAGGCTGCAGGGCAGCCCTGGGAAAGTCCAGGTTGGAGTCCTGGAGTCAGCAGCAGTTGGGAGCTGGAGGCAGGAACACTCAGATTCAGGCTGGCACGGATCAGGACCAGAGGCAGATGAAGGGATGGCATCCTCCCAGGATGCCAAAGCAAACACGAACAGGCGAAGAAGGGGCAAAAGGAAGGACAACAAGTAAAGGGCTTGACTCTTGTGATTCCTTCAAATTTATACCAACGATGGGGCATATGCGATGGAATACTCTGTTTGGTCACCTTTGGTCATTCATCTTGTCTGCTCCTCCCTAAAGGAGGGTTGCAGGTGTGACCTCTTTATTCCCTTTCTGTTTCCAGAGCATAAGATGTTCCTCAGAACAGAGCAGTGGCCTTGGTTCTGCAGACCATTCTCTAGCCGTAACTATAAACATTGAGCATCATCAGTCCTAGAAGCAGACACTGACTGAGAAACTTGCTGTGAATTTCAGCAAGTACAGCTAGTTATGAGAGACTTAGGTGAAAGCAGAATTACAAGACAGAAAATTAGCTTTATCCCAGACCAGGACAGTTGTTTATGTCCTCGAGTGTTTTCTAGTTTCGGGGTAATTCAGCTGTTATGTCTTGTACTTGCTCTTGTAGAAAATACTGTCTGTACATATGTGTAGATTTAATGTTTCCATTAATTGATATTCTTAAAATATTTACCTTTAACTCCAAGACTGCATTCTTTTGGGATCTGTTTCATATCGGCAGATTCTTTTAAGAACGTCAATTAAAAGCAAGTGAAATTCAAAGTTAATGCATGTCTTAATTTTGGAAGGCTAGATTTATTTATGTATTTTTGCTACATTGTCATCTTAGGGCAGATCAGAGAAGCCAGGCACCTTTGTATAGATGAAACATATTTTATTAAGCTGTTGTCAGGTAAATAGCATCTGCCTGATACTGGTGAATACAGCCAGATTGGACTGTAGAACTTCTGGGAGGAGGAATATTGAATAATCAGCCAGTTGCCCGCTATCTCTTGGTACAGACCCGAAACATCTTTCTTTTGTGTCAGACTCATAGCAACCAAGATCATGGTCTCCACCCTTTCTCCTTACTAGGGTCAAAATATTCAAGTTTAAGGTTTGAGCACTTCAGCTGCCTGGTAAACTTGAGTAGGAATGGTCAAAATGCTGTCTTACAAAAATGGTAGAAATCCCAAATGTTTTCTAAAGAGATGCTTCAAAGTAATTTGTGACTGCATTTGGTTGCTATGGTAGATGATAGTGCCAGAAAAATTGTTTAGAGGCTAAAATAAAATAATACTGTCAGTAGTGGGTTCTTTGTCTGTGCAGAAAATCTGAAGCCTATTATTCTGTCACTAAGAATGTTTGTAAAAAATATCTTGAAGTAGCTTTAAAAACCTGAATAAATTTGCTTATTAGCATTAGCAAGATTCTTCCTGTGCTCAGAGAAGACTGATTTGAGGAATGATGGTACAACCTGCTTGCAATATGCTGACCTAGAATTTTTTGCTTCAAGTCTGCAAAATTGTACTCTGCACTTCAGGTGGTGTGACCAACGCCTGCCTCAGTGAGTGCTTTTATTCCAAACCTGACTCAGGAAGAGTCAGCTCATGAAGAACTAGAAAGGGGTATGAGAACGCGTTGTGTGTAAACAAGAAAAATAAACACTGCGGAGATTATCTGGAGGTCACAAGCAGGATTAATTTGACATTTGCAGGGGGTTTGTGCTGGCTGTCATCTGAACGTGAGGAATGTCACGTGTTGAGGAGGATGCAGTAATTGGCTTTGAACCAGGACTGGTGCTTTGCATTTCCTCATGTGATACTGGCTGCAGTGTTGTGAACACTTGGGTCTCCAAAGGACGCAGTTCACTTGCTGTGCTTGTGCCCACTGCCACGTTGACATAATTATTTATATAGTCTTTTGCAGTAACAGATTACAGACTGGCTCTGGGTTAAAATTAACTTGGGAAATATGGTTTCTTGTAATCCAGGCTAATTCCCTGATCTGGCTCACCTTGTGATTGTGCTTGTGGCAGCGTGAGATGAAGGGCTGCACAAAGATCTGTGTACAGAGAGGTGTTCTTTGTCAACAGTGCCAGCCTAATAATTGTGTGAAAGAAAACAGGAAGAGAAGTATCTAATCCCACAATTTAACATACAGCTTTCTTTGCTCAGATAACAAAGTTAAGAATATGCTACAGTGCTACTAACAGTGGGAAACAAGCTTGTCAAGTCAATATTGGTTTGGAAGATAAATCTATTCTGAGTGTGCCTAGTTTGTAGTCTCTGCTTTGTAGGTACTGAAATAAATGATGGTGAATAGTAGTGGCATCATGGCTGGTGTAGCTATGAAGGTCTGTAAAATACTAGTAGGAAGTTTGAGCCTCTTCAGAGAGGAAGCAAAACTTCATGTTGTTGGAGTGTTGCTTCAGATGAGGGTTTCTGAGAGGATGAAACTGGAAGTCTGTTCTGTTACTATAGTAAAGTCACTTGTTGACTGCTGTCAGTTCTGAATCTTTGTTTTTGCTAAGTAAGGTACTTGAAAAGTATTTCCAAGTTCCACATTTTTGCTGAATTCAAATATAGTTTTTCTGTTGCATAACTTAGTCCTAACAAAATTCTGTATCCAGTAAGATTGCAGCTTTTTTCTTGTGCATCTCAGGGTTTTCTGGGAACTCTCCGTCCCTTTGCTACTCTTCCTTCACCTGTGTTTGTACTGGAATTATCAGTTGGGTTCAGTTTGTTCTTTGAGTTTTTTTTCAAATATTGGTAGAATTAGAAATTTGTAATGGATTTAATATGACCAGCTTTGTAATGAAAATGTTCACTACGTAATTTTGACTAAATTCAAATTTTAATATTACAATGACAGTATGCTCTAAACCATCTGTAATTTCATACTCATGTGAGTGATTTTCATCTGTTTTGATGTTTATCAAATGATCTTTACCAAAAAGATTTTTTTTTATTATTTTCATTTTATTTTATCTTTAGGGCATCAGCTCACAGCAGCTGTAAAACTAAATTAATGCAGATCCAAGAATCATTTCTAAATAGGTTGTTCTTTTGTTCCATTTTGTTCCACTTTAAATTACTTGTGAGGACTGTGTCTGTATTAACAGGTGTCAGAGTTGCAGCAGTATTTCTTGAGTAATAATAAATATAGAAATTTTCTTATGCTTCTTACTAGAGGGAGACATCCTGAGCTTGTCAGATGCTTCATGTACTCACTGCATAAAGTTCAGTAGAAACGTTCTATCAGTTAGTTTCAAAACATTAACTAATTGAAAATACAAATTCTTTTTGGTGTTAGTTTTTGTCCATTACTTCTTTGGTAAAGTTGCCTCTTCATAGCAGGAAAGCTCCTATCTGCATTGTGTGGACAAAACACCCAAACAAATCCAATCTTGTGAAGTGTCTTGATTGAGATCAAGATCAAGGACGATTTCAGCAGTGACTGGAATGTAAGATTTCTGCTATTAACCAGAAATCAGATGTCTGTTTTTCCAGCCATTTTGGGTAAAGACAGCCAACTTTCTTTCATTTTGTGGTTATTCTTTCTACTGGATGATAAAAGAAATTTTTGGAAGTAGGCCAGATCATCCACGCTCCTAAGTAGTAAATTATTCATCCTCTGAAGAAAGTTGATCACTAGGTTAGTCTTTATGCTTTTCAAAATGATAATGCAGTCTTCCCTTAGTTCCTTTCTTATGCTCAGTAATACAATGCTTATTTTACCCTCTGATATTTTAAGTAATTTTTCAAAATTTATTGAAGAAATGCTACTAAAACTTCACCTTTACACCGCAAAGTTATTAAAAATCTGGAGAAACCATATTTAGCAAGTTTAGATATGTGAAATTTGTGTTTATTTGATTGTTGGTAAAACAGACGTAATTTCTTCAGATCTGAAGCCTTTACTAAAGCTTTAAGCTTTTTTTTGTTTAAGTCTTGATCCTTTCTAAAAATAAATTACAATTGCAGAAAGTTTGAAAGTATTTATTTGATTGAGGAAATAAAAGTTATATACATAAAGACTAGTAAAATGATAGTGGTGTTTCTTCTGAATTATTATGCATTCCATAACAAAATTTTCTGCTTATTCCTTTTAAAAGCTTTGCTCATAGGTCCCTTCCTACAGAAATACTGCAGTTTAGTCTACTCTCCTCTATTTTTCAATTCTTACATTTTGTAAATATCATTAAAAAAAAAAAAAGTTTAAGTCCTTATGTAAACTTAAACTTCATTGGAAAATCAATGTGCTGTTGAGTCTTACATTAAGCTAGAAAAGCTGGTGAGAGCTGCTTTCAGCTTTTCAGCTGTGTTATAGCAATGTTTTAATATTGTGCTCTTGGTTAAGAGGGATTAACTGAAAAAAACATATTTTAGCCGCTTTACCTTATATTCTGATAAGGAAAACAGTTTTACATGGTAGTTTTGATTTTTTTACATACTGTAGTAGTTGCTCTAAAATGGTTATTATTAGCGCAGTGTTATATATATATTAGGAAACTTAATGTGTATTTGTACGTTTATATATAAATAATATATTGTAATTTGTATAAACCATTTGAAAAATTACAAAACTTGGAATCCATGTGGTGATTATTCAGGTTTTGTGAGTTGATAGAAATGCATTTCCTTCTCACAAAAAAGAGCAACTGAAATAGTCTTAAAATTCTAGTGATGCTTACAGTGATGTTCATATGGTAATTGTCTCAGGAAGTGTCTTTTTTGTAATGTAAATAGAAATTACAGCAGAGTATTGCCTCTTCTTTCCAATTCCCACTCTTGGGTTTTGGCATTCTTGTAGATGCTCTTCAAGCATAGGTAGGACCTTAGCCATTTCACTTTATTGCTAGATAAACTGATTGCCTTGATGTTTGGTAATGTTTTGATATTGTTGCCATCTGTGTTCCAAAATACTATATTTAAGGTGTTTTAAACTTCAAAAATACTTTATCCTTTCCAAATGTCAGGTTAGGGATTACTGATAAGAATATTTATGGGCACGTGCTTGTAGGTGTTGGTATCTATACAATGGCAAAGTTCTGAGCAGGAGCAACCCATCGGTATTCGTGTTATAATTTCAGTAATTAAAACCATATGAAGTCATTGCATGATTTTTGTTGGTTTTCCCTGTGGATAATGAGCTCTCTTCCACTTTAATCCAGTGATATTGCCTGAATGTTCTGCTGAAGTTCACAGGAATTCAGAATTTTCATATACAGTCCTAACTAAATAAAACTCCTAAATGGGACAGGAGAGGAATCAGCATATTAGACTTACAACATGCTGATGGTCTGGTCTGTGGCAAATATAAGTAGTTAAAGTTAGGCCGGAGCAATTTTAGAAGTTACATTTCCTCACTGCTAGCTGTCTTAAATGTAGTAAATGCTTTTCCTGCAGATTTCAAAACTTGGTGTTGAATTTGTGTTTTTACTATGTTGACCGTCAGTTTTGAGGGTTAGGTTTTGTTTTACTCCCATACTATGATCTTCCTTCTGGCTAAAATATCTCAGTGTTTATACAGTAAATTCTTCTCCTGACATATGGCTATGTGCATTTCACCATATTGATGTCATTATAGAAAGCACATATGACATATCAGCAATACAGTCGTTAGTATCGAAGTACTTCATGCAAACTGTTTTCCATATCCTTTGTGTACTTTGGAACCTTGATCCCTTCCAGCATCTCTTAGTTTCATTTTTGCATTTTTTTTTTTCTACCTTGCTTGCCATAAACACTGCTTCACACCAGTCAAAATAGTTAATGTATAGTTCACTAAAGTTGTTAAATTCTGAATATAATCTTTCACAGTGGTCTTTCAGAGACAGTTCCTACCATTGTGCCCCTCTAAGGAATGAGTATTATAAACTGGCACAAGTGAATGGGCTCCTTGTGGTTCAAGGTACATGGTTTCTGTGTGTTAAGATTTAATGTTTCATCCATTATAAAACATATTAACACGCTCTTAGGAGCAAGTATTTAATAGTAAAAAGCACGTTATAGCCCACTGTCTCCCTTCAGACTGATGACTGTGTTGATTGACTTAATTAGGTTTTTTTGTTATAACTGAATGATGCTTCTTTCTTTGTATTTGTTATATCTGTGACTACTTTGGCTTGAGAAATCTATTTTTTTCTTGCTAATTCTAGAAATCTAATCTATACCACTTAGAAAATAAATAGTGCCCCTTAGAAAATAAATAAAAATTCTGTTTCCTTTTTCCCACATTATCAAAATCACTGGGCTAAAGTTTTATTGCCATTCCTTATTTTCATTTTCTTCCATTAACTTTCCTTGCCTTACGTTACCACACGTAAGTGTCTGAGGTAGTGGATTTTGAACTTAAGGTTTTTTAACTCTTGAAAAATACTTTATAGGTTCTGTGAAAGGAAGCAAAATAAGTGAGTGATGAACTACTTTCCATCAGCAGCACAATGTTTTGCCATCCTCAGGCAATTAGCTTTCCATCATTTATAACGGTTACTTGGGAAGACAAGGCCCATAACTGTGATTGTTCACACTTTTCCTTTTACTTTGCCCCAGGTTTTATTGCTGAGCATGGCATCATATGGTATGGAATATCCCTTTGGTCAGCTGTCCCAGCTGTGTCCCCTCCCTGCTGCTTGTGCACCCCAAGCCTGATTGCTGGCAGGATGGTGTGAGAGCAGAACAGGCCTTGACTCTGCGTGTTACAACACTATTTTCATCACAAACTGAAAACATACCAGCTACTCTGAAGAAAATTCACCCTAGTCAAAGGCAATATGAAGACAAAGTAAGATACAGTCAGAAGTTACAAGCCTGTTTTTAAAACAGTTTTCACAGTTTAAATTCATTGGAATGAGACAAACCACTACTGGGAATTTTATTATTTTATCTTAGTTATATACATTACTTTACATGCTATATATTTTATATACTAAAAATGAAGCCTCTTACCTAACTTGTGCTGCAGTGCCAGAGTATTTAGATTATTTTGGCCGTGATCTCTGTCAGTCTGCAAGTCTGCCTTAAGAGAGACTGAACTCTTGTTATATTTATTGTTCTTGTCACAATTAATAACTTTTTCTCTTGCTGAGCCTTTAAGAGAACAACTCTCTTTCCACAGATCTGAAACTAGTCATTTACAGCATGAACTTGTTATGAAATACATATCTTATTATCCAGTTCTTATTATAGCAACCTCTTCTTTATTATTTTGGTGATTTCATCATGAGATCTGTTGTTGCTTATGACTTGCCTTTATCTGGTATTGCCTTGCCTTTCTCTCCCACTAGCCAATGTTGTATTCTTTCTAGCAGATGTGCTTGTACATTTTTGTTACATTTGTATGTTTGCATAGTAGTAATGTCTCTATTCCCTTTCTCTTCAATCCGTTCTCTATCCCATTTTGTTTCTAGAATAAACTGTTACACAGGGTTGTAAAGTTCTGAGTTTTTGGTTGTTTCAGTGAAGACAATGCAGAATTTATTCAGTTTACTTGTAGTTGTAGTCGTCCTTGGGTTGATAAACTCTCATTAGCCACTGCTAATGTGCTTTTTCTTAAGTTCAGTTCTTCCTAAAATTCATGGAGCATCTTCCCTAAATTAAAATTCTGCTTATATGATTCTGTGTAAAATAGCTTTGTATGTACTTTGGTTCTGGTGATTGCATTTAATCAGGAAAGTGGCCAGAGGTGAAGATATTGTCATGTTTGTTATGGTTGAATGACTTTTTTTTGGCTAAAAGCCGAAGTTAAATAGAGTCCTGAAAATACTTAAGGGTGGGAGATACAGAAATAGTTTCCTCTACACTGAAAAATGTGAGGTAGAATATTTTTCTTGCATGTGTTCTTAGAGATGTAATGCAGGGAACAAAGAAAAAAAATAGATAATTGCTGAAAAGAAACTGAAAATGTCAGTGGTTGTCCCAAGAGACCATTCTCTTTGTATGGAGAAAACTTTGTAGTGATGCCTTCTTGTGCGTTTTTTTTTTTTTAATTATACAAGATAGATCTGTGCTGTTTCAGAAGCCATTTCAGTTATAGAAGATATCCAGATACTGTTAAATATTTTTTCACTTTTATTGTAGTTGAATGAAAATCGGATCCATTTTACTTGTGTACTTGTGTTTAATTTAATTTATAGAACCTGCAGTACTTGCTTTTTAGAGTGCATTGGAGAGGCCTTTGAAAGGATATTCCAGCAGCTAGAGTAACCCACTTCTTTCTTATGCTTCCACAATTTTATTTTTTTTAATGAACCTACTTGTTTTTAAAAAATCACATGATAGTAAAGATAATGCGGGTTGATATCATAGGCTTGAAAAACAGTGCTGAACTATGAAACTAAAGCTGTGATTAAAAAGATGTGCAGTTTCAGCTCACAACAGGAGCACAACAGAGTCCCAACTGAGCAATCAGGTAGTGAGATGACCTTTTTCTTCTGCATCAGTGTGCAGGGAGGAGTTGGACTGTGTAATGTAACTGTTTGTCTTCCTGACTTCTGGATGTTTGATGTCTTAGCTGTCGTTAGCTCTCTATTCCTCTCCAGGCAGTGTTCTCTCAAATTCATCAGTCTTCTTTTGAGTTTTCTTAACAATTTCAGATGCCTTAGGAGCCCAGTGTAGCTTGTCCTACTGGTCAGTCTCTGTCTTCCCCTAAGCACATCCTAATTGGATTGCAGTTGATGTTCCTTTCCCTGATTTATGACAGGATTTATTTTTTTTTAACTTATTTTTTATTTGTCAATATACTGCCTATGCCATGAGTTTTCTTTTATGTTGGCATGGATGAAAATTCACATCAGGATGATTGATTAATAACTCAAAAAATAGCATGCAGGCTGGTAGATGCTTGGAGGGCAGCACATGTGGCTGTTAGAATGGCAGCTGAGCTATTTCCCCCTCACTAAGAACTGGTGTTCCTCAAGTGTGAGATTCTAGGCATACTAAGTGATGATGAGCACAGTAATTTTATATATTGTCATTATTGACAATCAAAAAATACAAAAATACCAAACTATTAGTCTTTAGGGGAAAATTGTTTGTGCTGTCTAGTGTTATTTTGAGATCTGCTTGTCAAGCTGAGCGGTTTTTGTCCTCAATGGTTCTTACTGCAAAATTCCTTAAAAATCTGTAGCCCTTGATGAAAGGTAATAGTATTTCCAGTAGTTTTCAGTAACAGTGGGTAATCTACAGATACCTCCAGTGCAGAAAGAACAGTGTATGTTCTTTACCTCAACTTGTGTAAGACTTTTTACACTGTTTCCTATAGCATCCCCAGGCTGGCAAAGTGTGATTTAGATAAGTGGACTGTGAAGTTGATTCAGAACTGGCTGAATGATTGAGCCTGGAGGTTTGTGATCAGTGACACAAAGTCCAGCTGGAGGTAAATCATCAGTAGTAGACCCTGGAAGCTGATACTAGAGGCACTGTTGTTTAGTGTCTTCATTAAAGGAGCTGGATGCTGGGACAGAGTGCACCCCCAGGAGGTTCATAGGTGGTACAGAACTGGGAGGAATCGCTCACGTAGTCGTGTGGTTGTGTTTCCACTCAGAGGCTGGAGAATTGAGCTGAGAGGAAATCTCACAAAGTGCAACAAGGGGAAGTGCAGAATCCTGCATCAGAGGCATAACCCCAGGGAGGCACTGACCATCTGGAAAACAGCTCAGCAGAGAAGTAGCCTAGTGCTGGATAACAACGTGACCATGTGCCAGCAAGGCACTTCCATGGCAAAGAAGGCAGGAAGCCTCCCGGGCTAGGCTAGGACGAGTGTTGCTAGCAGATAGGAGGTACTCTCTGCTCAGCACTGGTGACTGTGTCTGGAGTGTCTATTTCTGGATTTCCCAGTACAGAAGAGATAGACTGGAGAGAGTCCTGTGCAGAGCAGCAAAGGTAATTTAAGGATGTGAAGCATTTCTCCTACAAGGAAAGGCTGAGAGAGCTGGGACTGGGCTAATGAATGTTGGGAGGTGATAAGAGGGAGCGTGACTGTTCCCAGTAGTGCCCACTGACAGGACAAGGGCTAGTGGGAACAAATTAAAAGTCATTGAAATGGCAGAGCATTTCAAGAGAAAGCATTTCTTCACTATGGGAGAGATCAAGCTCTGACACAAGTTGTCCAGAGAGGTTTAATGTGTGCTTGCACATACTAAAAATCCAGCTGCACAAAGTACTGGGTAACCTATTTTATCTGGCCCTGCTTGATACATAGTGTCAGTCACAAAACAGTTGTGGTTGGAAGGGACTTCTAGAGTTCATCTGATCTGCTTTCTCTGCTCATATGGAACCACCTGGAGCTCATTGCCCAGGACCATGTCCAGATAGTTTTCAATATTGCCCAGGATGGAGACTGCACAACCTCTGTGGGCAACCTGTGCCAGTGCTTGGTCACCCTCACCTTCTTAAGAAGTCCCTTCTAACCTCAAAGATTCTGTGATTCCATAATTCTTAGGAAAATAGACTATAAGGAGAAATGATCTATATGAGGTGTACATGTCTGTCTTCTGACAGGAGCTGTCACAGGAAACAAAACACACAGTGCGCTGAGCAATTTGCAGGAGAGTTGTGTTGGAAAATATGGTCCTCATGTTGCTGGAAACAGAATCATTTAGGTTGGAGAAGACCTTTAAGGTCATTGAGTCCAACTGTAAACCTAGCACTGTCAACTCTGCCACTAAACCATGGCCCTAAATGCCATGTCTGCACATATTTTAAATACCTTCAGGGGACTGAGTACCCCGAGAAGAGCTGGTCTTGTAATTAAAGACTGAGGCAAAGGTGGCATTAAATACCTTAGCCTTTTCCTCATCCTTTTTCACTGTTTCCCTTGGCATCCAATAGAGATTCTCTTTAGCTCTCCTTTTGTTGTTAATATAGTTATGGAAACATGTTTGGGACCTCCATACATACTATAATGCAGTAGAAGTAAGGAGACTGAGGGCAGCTGAAAAGCTAGCAACACTTGCTTTTTTAAATGAGGTAAATCTATGAATTTGTCATAATGTTCTTGTAGGGAAGGCTGTATGATAACAAGATCCAAATGTAAGTAACTTGCTCTGAGTACTTTTCAGCTGTTTTAAGGTCTTGTTGCTGGGGTAGTGGGTAGGTGTCCAGTGGCTATTAGTCCCCAGTTTGGGGATATTATTGCAAAATTCGTAGCTTTTCTCTTCTGCAGCCTGTCTTTCAGCTTTGTTTTTGTTTTTTTGCTAGCAAACGCGGTATTCAAACTTCTAATGTATCATAACAGGCAGAAATATAGTCTGTGCACCAGCTGTCATGCAGCTAAGCAACTTTGGCTGTGATTTTGGCAGAAGCAGTCACTTTTTTTTTTTTCCTACCCTGCCTGCAACTGTGCAGAGAGCAAGGGAAGGTCAAGCAGGGAGGTATGTGTCAGTAAGTACTTCACAGAGCAAACATTTCCTTATTGGAGATATTTTAAAACTCAGGAATACTAACCAGTGTTAGCAAAAGGCATTTTTGTACAAATGAAATGCATGCGTATTTCATAAAGCTTCCTAATACTTAGTTTTGCATAACACTAAGAGAGTATATGTGTATTCATATGGTACATATAAATTTGTGATGGGAAAAATAAAGCATTTAAAAGCTTTGGGAGATATTGTTTTTAAGCCAAGAACAGATTGGGATTTTTTTTTTTTACCTTTTCCTTCTTTACTCTTGCAGTCTACTGATACTGTCCCCATGGTTGAAAGCGTGTTGGATATATCAGTAGTAGAAGGAACAATTGCTTGGGGCTGCTTAGTCATGAAAGGGAAGTATCTGCAAAGGCAAAAAGTAAATCAAGGAAAGCCTGAGGGAAGTTCAGTTGTAGGGTACTTCAGGGCAACCTCTAGGCATGATGAAATACATGCTGTGTCCAGTTGTCTCAAACCACTTTCACACTAATTAGTAAATTTTTGTTGGAGGGAGCTGAATGGAGTAACCCACAGGTGCACTAAGGACATAATTATGATTTTAGTGTAGACTTGACCTAGTACTTGAGCCATTTTTTGAGAATCTCTCATTTTATAGTTAAAGATATCATCTTTAAGCCTCTACCCTTAAGTGACACATTCTATATGCCAGCTCTGTAGAAGGCATATAGCATTTTGTTTATGGGAGTTGTTTACTTTGACTTGCTTTATGGAGACTGTTTTAAGGCAGTTTCTTATTATAGATACTTGGGATTCTTGGACACTGCAGTAGTGCAGAGTTCACATAGAGGCTGGAGAAATCAGAGGGGATTTTGATTTGAAGGACAGATTGTATGGCTAAATATGGATGGTTTTGTACATGGAAGCTCACAGTTGCTTTCAAGAAAAAGTATTCCTCTAGTTTGTAGAAGTAAGGTTGCTGAAGATTGTTAGCTGCTGTAAATGTAGAGAGGTAACAAAATAAGGAACCTGGAAGACAAGCAGCAACTTGAATGTGTTTTACAACAATATTCACAGTTTGCATTTTGTCACTGGTACCTCTTCATATCCTTGCCGTCATCCAGACTCCACATTGTTTCTTGCTCTTTAGTTCTTTAAACATAAAACTTGTTCTCTATCTATTGATGAGGCTGTTAAAGTGCTGCCCACTTACGTTGTTTTGTTTGTCCCAAACTTCTGTTGAACTTTCTCTTTCCTTGGTTTTTCCTTTGGCTTTATGTTTGCTAACAGCAAGTCTGGATGTCCTGTAAAATATGATTAAAAACCAGCTTATTTCTTCCAATAAGGGAAGAAATATGGTCTCAAAGTTTTGAGATCTCTTCAGGTCTTCTGATTAGCCTTGATAGTTTTTTTTCTTTATTATTCCAGTTTCTTTATTTTGAACCCCTTATAAGTGAATTTCTGTAGCAACAACACAATGAATAGTAAGTTTTTTTGCTGACAAGTGCACTGATATTTATCAGCTGTGGTTCTCCGTTATGAAATTAAGATGCTTTGAAGCTACATTACAAATTAACAGCTGATCTGGAGTGCTTTGGAGAATGCAGTAAATGGCATGGGAGACCAGGAGCCCAGCAGAGGCTGTGGTTGCTTTAATGTCTCTCCATAATGGCTCTGGCCTTCATCTTTGTGATCATGTGTCAGAATATCTGCTTACAGAGCATAAGGGAAAAAAAACCTCAAAATGCACATTGTTGTAGTTCATCAGAAGAGAGCACCTCCTGGGTTTCTGCTTGGCTGAAAACTGTTGCAGATCTGATAGAAAAAGTAGCTCTGATGTATAGTAAGTTATGTGGTTCTATGAAGAATGGAGAAAGACTAGTTTATGAAGTAGCTAGGTTTTTTCACAACTATGATTAAATTAGAATGATTGGAAAAACTGTCTGAGGCATTTTCAGCATTATTAGAAATTACCTTGGAGAATTTATAGGAGATATAAGGTTCTAGAAGCCTAGTATTAAGCAAATTGGTAAATAGTGCCTCACTAAAAAAAATGGATAAAGAAAGACTCAAAGTGCTCTAGTACAGTTTATGTTGACTACATTTCTGAAAGTACTGGAAAAATAATGTTTTATTAATTAAGATTATAAATTAGTGGCAAAAAAGTTTCATAGTGAACTCTGTCTGGGAAATTTAATATTTGGTCACTATTAACAGTTGTCTAAAACTTATTTTCCCAAAATTATGGAAAATAATTAGCATTTCACTAAAAGAAATCTTAGGTGCTAAGCTTGTTCTAAAATCAGACAATGTCTGAGTTTGGATCCAGTGCCACATAGTCTGTACTTCAGCTCAGGGCTTGCTCTCAACTGGACCAAACCTTACAATATCTTGTTAGAGCAGATCCAGGAGTAAACCAGAGCTCTGCTTCTCACATTGGATCTGCACTGAGAAGCATGGTCTGTTCCTCAAATGGAAAAGCTTATCCTGCTTATCCTGCCCCTGCTGTCTGACTGGCTGGACTGTGGCTTTCCTCAAGTGGATTTTTGGGATGTGTTGCCTTCCACCTGTCAATCTGGCTACCCCTGTTCTAGACAGAACTACTGTAAGGGGGGGTTTAAAGCTTCCCCAGCAGACCAACCCTGAGCAGTGCTGGGTGGTGGAGAGCTGTGGAGGAGAAGCAGGGAGAAGAGGCCGGAGCGTCTGGATCTGTCCTGGGTCCTGAACCTTCTGTCCCATCCTTGGCAGCTTCAGCCTTGGAATTGGGGTTACAGGTGGAAAGGTTCAAACTGGGAAAGACTGTAGATATATTGAAGGTAATAACCTCACCAAAACAACCCCTCCCCACCCAAACAAACAAGCAAACAAAAACAAGCAAAGCAAATCCCAGCCAAAAAACCAGCACAGATGTAAAAACTACCAGTGAACAAAAGGAAAGGTAAAAATTCCTCAGGACAGGTGCTACAGACTGATCACATTCAAATGTGAATTCAACAGTTTCATGCTCCTGGAGTGTTTCAGATTGTCTTTATGGTTTTTTTTGTTTTTTTGTTTTTTTTCAAACTGGGTGAGACAGATTCTTATGTAGGAAAACCTGAAGCATTATTCTTGATCTTTTCTTTGCAGTTGAGCATTGTAGTTTGTTTGGTTTTTTAATAGTCTTATTTTCTCAACAAGGACTAGATATAAATATAAGAGAATACTGACAATAGATGTCAGGATGTAAATGATTTGTCACGAAGCCTGAAGGAATTGAGACCACTTAATTAATAGAAGACTTTTATTTTTTCCTCAGACATGAAGTAAATTAAACAAATTGAAGCTAGTCATGGAAAAAAAGATGAAAATAAGCTAGCTTTTTTACAAAGGAGATGGAGAAAATAGCATTTAATTGCTGCAGGGGGGGATGGGGTGATTTATAACAGACCTTACAAGGAGCTTTCTAGTAGGATTACTTAGGAAGTGGTGGAAATGTGATCATTGCCAGTGTTTAATATCTCCACAGGGAAAACATCTGCCAGGAATGAAGTGGAATTTGACTATTACAGTGCTGGACTAGGGAATGGGAAGACAACCTTTTGAGGTCCTTTCCAGACCCCAGATAATTCTAGAGTACTTTCTGCTTGTGAAATTGTATTTTAGATTGCTTGAGGACTTGGACAATTTTTCTGTACCTCTGAAGATTGGAAGAGTCTTAATAAAGATCCTGTACACAGCATTCACGTTGTGCACAGAGAAGCTCTTGCTTGTTGTGTATAAGCATGTTATTTATCATGCACTTCTTTGTATACCCCTGGGCATGGGTTATATTCAGGAAAGTGTGGATCGATTCAAGTGACTGACTTGTCTTAGTACAGGCATATGTTTTAAGTGTGGTGGAGTGGTTTCCATCCTTTATTCTCTTGTTAGCTTTGCATAGTATTGCAGTTTTAATCATGCTCAGTAATTCCTACAGAATTCTGCTCTTATACCTGATTTTGTTGTATGCTTGCTGATCCAGATGGTGAACAGATGAAAAGCTCAGTATGCCTCTACTTGGAAGCATCATCAGAAACATGGCATGACACCAGGAAAAAATGCTAAACTCAGAATGAGAAAAAAAAAGTACACTTTCCACAATGTACAAACACATTTATTGTGCAGTCAAATTTTACTTTAGTATGTAAACAAACTGTGAGGATCACAGAATAGTTAATATTGGAAGGAACCTCTGGAGACCATCTAGTCCAACTTTCCTGATCAAAGTAGGATCAAGGAGAGCAGGTTGCTCTGAATATTGTCTGGTTGGATTTAGATTACCTTCATGGATGGAGGTTCTGTAGCCTCTTGAGGGCAATGTGTTCCAGGGTACACTATGTTCCATCATTCACTACCGTTTGACCCTAGCAATTTGGCCTGTTTTCAGACCAGTTTATCCAGCTTGTGTGAGGGGATGTTGTAACTCGGTGTCAAAAACCTTACTAAAGTTGAAGTAAAATCCACTTCCTTCTAGTCATGTGCTAAGCTAGTCTTCTCATTGTAAAGGCTGACAGGCTGGTCAAGCATGATTTGCTTAAATACAAGCTGACTGTTCACTATCACCATATCATCCTTTGCATGTTTCAATCTCCTGATCTTCCTTCTTGCCCTTCTTGAAGATAGGAGTGATGTTTGTGTTCTTCAGTTTTCAGGAATCTTGCCTAATGGCTTTTACCTTTCAAGGACTGAGAGTGGCCTTGCAGTGTTATCTGCACCCTCCATCAGCACTTGTGGGTGCATTCTCTCAGGTCTGTTGACTTGCTTAAATAAGTCCCTAATACGAGCTTCCTGCACTGAGAGTAAGACATCATTACTCTTGCCATGTTTACATTAACCAGTAAACATGTAGGTGACCTGTGTCTTTGTGACCAGGATCTTATTCAGTGCTGAGCTCACGTTTTTTTCTGGCTTTCATTTTGCTACCACTGCATCTATAGAAGCCAACCTTGTTTTTCATATCAGCTGCCAGACTGAACACCAGTTGGACTTTGGCATTTCCAGTCCCATCCCTGAACACTCAGTGTCTTGTGTTTCTCCTCAGTGATGTGACTCCTCTTCCACCTATTGTATGCTTTCTGTTTATGTTTGAGCTTTGTCAGGAGCTCCTTGTTCATCTGTGCAGGCCTTCTGTTCAACTTCATGCATGTGTGAACAGACCATTAATGGCCATGGAAGTGATCAGTGGAAGTCAGTCAGTTCTTTTGCACCCCTTTCTCTCCAGGGGACTTCAGCTCATGAGACTCTGCAAAGTAGGTTGCTGAGCTGGTCAGAATCTCTTCCTCTGACCATCTAGGGTTGTGATCCTGATTTTGCCTTGCTCCCTTTTTCCTGGATCCTGAACTTCACATGCATTGACACTGCATGCACGACTGCCATCAGCCTTCATGCACTTGATTATTTCTTAAATGTCAGCTCCATCAAAGTGCCTTCTTTCATTGTCTCCTCAATCACGTGTCATGAAATTTCCATATGTGCACTCCAGAAACCTCCTGCACTGCTTGTGCCCTGCTGTGTTCCTTTCTAGTAGATACTGGGGTCCTTAACATCCCCTATAAGGGGGCCTGTGAGGTTTCTTGCAGCCTTCATCTACTTCTTCCTGGTCAGGCAGTGTGTAGTAGACAGCCAAGACAATATTGGTCATATTGGTCTGTTTTCCAGTCCTAATCCTTGAGCTTTCAATTGGGTTGCTATCATCAGTTTCATATTATGTTTGAATCTCTAGGACAAGCACAATCTAGATGATGTTCTGCAACAACTATGAGAAGTTCTGGTGAAGTTCAGATATAAGAAGATGAAGGAAAATTATAAAACTAAACGGTAGAAAATTGAAACTACTGTATTTGCTAGTATAATTAATACTTCCCAGAGACTGAAAAAAAGATTAATGAAGTAATCACGTTTTCTGGGCAGTCATTCTATGTTGATACAGTTTTGTTTATTCAAAATAGATTCTTCTTTCCCACCTCTCTTTTGTAACCAAGTTGGTGATACTTAAGTTCTCTAATGGTGACTTCGGGGTAGTGGTGCTTTTGTGAGCTGTTGGGTAAAGAAAAGTCTTTGTTAAGTTGTGGTAATCAAGTGTTGCTATATGAGTATTCAAAAATTAGTTCATTACTTCTATATCAATGTCCACATGTCAATACTCACGTTTCACTGTCCTTGAGTTAAGTGTGTTGGTGGATTTAAAGCTTTTTAAGGAACTCGGTGCTGAAAGATGACAGAAACATGATGATGGTATCTAATGCTTCTTCTGTTTTGAAAGCAAATAAACTAAGCATGCTTTTACTTCCTTTTACTACAGGTGCTACAAAGCTGACTAGAAATTGCAGTCATTTTGTTTAACAGCTGTTATTAAAGTAAAATTATTGCCCACTCTTCCCCTTTTTTCCCCCCTTTGGTTTGAGACAGCTTTTCCATATTCCAGAATTGAATATCTCAGGTCTTTGCTTTTATTCTCAACGTATTTGTATTTGAAGGCTGTAATAGCACTATTTACTCCTTCTTTGGGCTCATTTGCCACAAGCATTTTTCCATCAAAGTATCTGCAAGGTCTGAGCTTATTTGACTTGCACTTCCTTTGTGGTCCAATTCAAAACTGCTAACTTTGTCTCAGATGTTGGAATAGCTTGATGAATTTTCCAGAAAACCTGCCTAAGATTTCCTGACAGTCAGAATTTGTTTTTTGTGAACTAAATTGTATCAACAGCTGTGTTAAAGGCTAAAGGCCTTCTGCCACTAAAGGAGATTGTCAGCATAGAGTTTCAGGACCTTTATGAATGACAGCATACATCAATTTGCAATTGTTAAATAAAACCATAATTAATAATTTGGCTTAAAAAAAACAATCAAGCCATATCAAGGCTTATTAATCTTCAGGAACTAGAAGAATCAGGATTATAATTAACACGTGTGGTTTCCAGCAGGAAATTACTCATTGTTTGCTTAATGTTGTTTTTCATGAATATACTTGACCATATTATATCCTTTTTGTGTATCAAAACCTTTTGGACTAGTAGTATATGACAGCAGAAGTTTGGACAATCATATATATCTTTGTTATATGCAAATGCATTATAAGCATATTAGTATTACTCATAGTAATGAAAGATAGCTCTGAACAGTTTATAAAGTTAGTGTTGATGAGATTAAAAAAGGTAATCTTTTAATTGCTTATTAGTTCTGAAGTTTCATTTGGATACAGGGGCAAAATATACTTCATAACAAAAATGAAGCAATTGTGGTGTCCTTGAGGTTTTATTTTAAGAAAAAATAGGGAGACAAATGTGGATTTTCAGCGTGACATTTGTGTGTCCAAGTTGTTTCCATGTAAAAAGTCATTCAAGCCTCAGACTTGTTAAAGATAATGACTGCTATAGTGGAATAACTAGGAGAAGTTTATACGTGCAGCATCTTTAATGGCTGATGTATGAATGAGAGAGATATAATAATAGTACCACTATTTGGAATCCAAATGAGGAAGTAACCCTCTTGCTGATCTTTCCTGCTTGCTAATTGGAATAGGTGTTGTCAAGGTATCATTGACAGATGAAGTTAGTCTGCAAAATGGTGGAGGTTTTATCACTTTGGAAATGAGCCCAGGCTTAGCAGGGGGAAAAAAAGGCTTAATTTTGAGGGTTTCTAGATGTATACAGACACATAGAGAAATACATATTCAAATACGTGAGCTGATCCTGTGAAATATTTACAAGATGAGAAAGTGCTTATAATGTTTGCAGACTATAGCAAATTTGGAGAGTTTGCAAGGATTTTGGCAGGCAGGATTAAATATGAAATGTTTTGGCAACTAGAGTTACTGTCCTTAAGAAAAAAAAAAAAAAGGAATGCTTATCAAGTTCTTTCTGCTAAGTGCAAATTGTACCGTTTTTAAAAAGCATCATAAATGGCAGAGCTGGATGAGGAGTATTGGAAACTCAGTTTGCATATTTGCAGGAATATATTTTCATGCTACTCTGATTTATATAGGTCTGCCATGCCATATTGCTGTGAAGCTGCCAAATAATACCTGGAATACCAAGGTCTCCAAGTGTGACCTTGGAGAAATATGAGGCAATTCTCCATCTTCTCAGCAGGAAATAATAAGTACTGTTTTCAGTTTTGGTCAATGCAGTTTGCTTGTCATATGGACTGGAAGAGTACAGAAGTATTCCAAAATAAGTCAGGACTTCTACACTTTAAGTTAGGATAGAAGTTTCTTACAAGGTTATTTGGTCCAGAGCAGAAGATTGAGTCACTACAGAATGGAAGGGGCTGCACTGTTCTTAGTATTTGGCAGCATAATAATAATTAACTGCATTAACATTTAATAAGGAAGAAAAACTTGTCTGACGTAAGAATTATCTAAACAGTGAAAGAGCTTTATTATGGAAAATTGGACAATAAAGGTTGTAGGAATTTTTTCCTCCACTTCTTAGGTGGGTTATATACTGTTATGTAGTGAAACTTCACGTACTGAAGGAACCCTAAGAGGTCATGTGAGTTCTCTTTCTAAACTTTGATTTACTGGGAAGAGTGAGGGGCTCCCCCTCACTGTATCACTACTGTTAACTCCAGGCTAATGGTGGTTCCTTATTAGAAAAGTAGAGAGCTGATTTGTTTCTGTAGGAGGTGTCCTGATGATGAATATACCTCCCTCTTTGTTAGTAGGTGGAGATGGGAAAGGTGAAGAAATTTCTAGCAGGCAATTTTCTTGAGATACTCTGCAGGGGTTCTTTGCTTGAACTTATTTTCTCACTGGTGGCCATTAGTCAGGCTTCAGTTTCTAGCTTTTAACTGCTGATCCGGCAGACTTGCAGTCTGGATGTTGTACAGAGAGAGTAGTGAGCAGAATGGTCTTAGTCCCTCAAAGTTTTTACTTATTATTTTATTCAAACAGCTTTGTTATAAGATTCTTCTGATTTCCAATCTCATCCCTGTTTGTTACCTAAAAGTTTCTTGGGTTTTCTTTTGGTGGTAGTGGTTTTTTGGCCTTTTTTTTTTTTTTTTTTTTTTGTAGTTTTGTTTTTTACTGAGTAGTAAAATGGAGTAGAAAAAGAACATGATAGTAATGAGGTGTGGGTGGAAGAGGATTAGAGGACTGTGTTAACTAGAGCTGTAATGGGGTGGAAATGAATTGTGTGTAAGCTGAAAGTTGGAAAAGTCCGAACAAAAAGCAGCTGCATTTGTATGGTGCAGTTTCTTCCATCAGCTGAATTTTCTGCCGAATGACACATTTTTAAAGCTTCCTTATTGTCTTGGATGGCTTGAATCTTTGTCTGGTAAAGACTTCACAAAACATATTTATTCTCTACTAACAAGTTACATTACTGAGAATCATCAATAAATCTTGCCTCTGGGATTGGTGTAGCACTTATAGACTTGTAAGAGAAAAAGTAGGGTAAAAAACATTATGAAATACAAGGGATTTTTTTGTCTGCCATAGCATATATTCTGCTTAAATTGATTAAGAGTAAGGGGCCCTTAATTCAGTGAAACATTAGGAAAGTATAATTTTAAGTGCTTTATATTCTGATTTATACTCTGAAATTCTGCTTGTGTTGGTTCCCTTTGCTTAGGAGAAAAAAATTAGGGGAATTCTGACATTTTTTTCTCTGTGCTGCTGTTTAACATGGAGTATGGAAGGGATTTTAATTCCTCGTTCTCATGGATTTTCTGCTCTTTTTCAGGTGCAAAAAACTTTTTAGCAAGAAAAAATTGAAAAGGAAACAGAAGACTAAATTGAAAATAAAAACACGCAACAAGGTAAATCTTTAACTACTGTGACAAATCCTGACTCAAAAATGAAAGTAATTCCAATTGACAGAAATACAAAAAAGTGTAACTAGCAATTTATTTTTTTAGAAAAGTTAATTATAGGCTGGTATAGATTATCTGTTTACTTTATTCTACATGACTGATACCAATGTTAGTCTTGCTCACCTTTGTTTGCTACTAATGTTCAACATGAAACAATATAAATAGCATTTGTGTTTCTTCGGTTCCTAAACTGTAAATCTAACTGAACATGTTGGTCTTATAGTTAAATTCTGTGATGCATGTATAGCCAACAGTTAGAAACTACTGCTGCAAAGAGTTCTGTCCATATAGACTAAGGGAGAAGGGGAGCATGCATTGTCTATGGAATCCAAAGTTACTTCTGAAAATTCTTCCATAATTGAATAGGTAGTACATAGCTGTTTCTGTTAATATTTTTTCACCTGCATATCCCCTGCCTTCATCACTTTAAATGCATGGGAGCAATATGATAAAATTCATCATAATGTTTACATGAGGAGAAGAAATGTAGGCAGAAGCAACAGTATTTTTTAACATACTGTTCTACTGCAATCTTTCTCTGTGTAAGCCAGATTTTTGGAGGAATTTTCATGAAAAAATGCTGCAGGCGTGGAGGCTTCTTCCTAGGTTCCTGTTGTAGTCAGTATAGAAAAAAATAAACTCTTTTCTGGAATACTTCTGGAGGACAGAACCATTGAAATAGCCAGTGAAAACACGTTGTAGGCATCTGAATGCCCCTATAATACAAATGCACTGCAGATCAAAGTGACCATCTTATCCCTATTGGCCAAACCTCCCATAGTTACTCTATCTCGAGACAGATGACCTTGGGAGGGTGAAACCAGCCCTCTATCTTTTAGTTTGGTATTGCTTTTTTGGATACTTACCAGATTGTTCTGCTTATCTCAAGCAGTGCAGCTCCAGACCATGGTATACAAGGGTTTTATCTTCACTTCTGTTCTTAGTACTGTACAGTGAAATATTTTTGGTCCAAAATGAAATTTTCATAGAATAGAATAGAATTGGCTGGGTTGGAAGGGACCTCAGAGATCATCGAGTCCAACCCTTTTACCACCGTTGCGGTTGCTAGACCATGGCACTGAGTGCCACATCCAGTCTCTTTTTAAATATCTCCAGGGACGGAGAATCCACTACTTCCCTGGGCAGCCCATTCCAATGCTTGATCACTCTCTCCGTAAAGAAATTCTTTCTAATATCTAACCTAAATTTCCCCTGGCACAACTTAAGACCATGCCCTCTTGTCTTGTTGAAAGTCGTCTGGCAAAAGAGACCAACGTCCACCTGGTTACAACCTCCTTTCAGGTAGTTGTATAGAGTGATGAGGTCTCCCCTGAGCCTCCTCTTCTTCAGGCTGAACAGCCCCAGCTCCCTCAGCCTCTCCTCATAGGGTCTGTGCTCGAGTCCCTTCACCAGCCTGGTTGCCCTCCTTTGGACCTGCTCCAGGACCTCGATATCCTTCCTGAACTGGGGGGCCCAGAACTGGACACAGTACTCGAGGTGTGGCCTCACCAGGGCTGAGTATGGGGGCAGAATCACTTCCTTGGACCTGCTGGCGACACTGTTCCGGATACAGGCCAGGATGCCATTGGCTTTCTTGGCCACCTGGGCACACTGCTGGCTCATGTTCAGCTTCCTGTCAATCCAGACTCCATATTCTTTTCATCCCTTTCTTCACTTGATATAATAGTAGAAGTTCTAGACCTGTTCCCTTCATGATTTTATCAGACGTGCTGTCAGCACAGAAACCCAAGCTAGAAATTTGAAGAAATTTTGCAGAACGTAGGCAGACTTTGTGTATTCTGCCTAAGTGATGGAAACTTGTGTTTTTGAAGTAACACTTCAGCTGTGATCATTGTTACTATATAAAGAGAATTTTGTGCTTCTGGATAGTGATGCCCTAGTTGAACTGCCAAGTAGGAAGCTAAATCCAGAACTGTTGTTCTTCACAAGCTTGACAGTCAGATGTGCTTCTTGGATTTAGTTGCATTGGATAAAAGGATTGGCAGGGTCCCTTCTGAATGGCCAAAAATGACATGAGCAGATTGAAGGCTGGTTCTTGTCAGTAGTTTTGGCAGGAACTGATCATCTCTGTACCTCCTGCCAATAGAAAGTTGTTTTCAGGGTTTTTCTTGTATTTAATGCATCTTCTATTTGAAGCATTAGCTCAAATTTATCTGCCTGTGAAAAGCATAATGAATTTTTGAAAGATTTTTAGTGAATTGTGTATTCTGGGTAGTCTTTGAGGTACGCTAGGTTTGACCAGCAGAGCATTGGTATTTGTTCTGAGGAAAAATCTTACTCCTTCATGATAGCAGGAAATTGTTTATTTCCTCAAACATGTAGCTGAAAAGGGCAAGGTAATACCAGTTTCATATCTTAAGGTTATCAGACCTTGTTTATGGGCAAAGTAGGGTAGGTTGGTGGTTTGTTGTTGTTTCCTCCCCCACCCCCCATATTCTTTTCAATCTATCCACATACTTAACAGTGCAATCATAATTTTTGCACTGGAATGTTAGACAACAGATATGTGTATTGTAGGAAAATGTGAATTTCCATCTGAAGCCATATAATGGGGCAGACTGAAAGGCCATCACTACTGGACATTCTGAGCAGAAGAGTTTCTGTGCATCAGGTTATTTTTTAAGAACCCAAGGCCTTTAATTCTACTGAGTTCTCCTAATATGCTTAGTAGAAGCAGGGAGAGCCCTTTAATAACGAGCTGAAGGAACCCCCAAATTTTTTTATTAATACCCTGCATTTATTTAAAGTTATAATTAAGTAATTCAAGAGGAGAATACATTAAAAAGTTGTTGAGCAACTGGACAAAAATTCTACCAAGCGTTAAATGTTACAACATTTCAAGTAAAAAACATCAATCTATGTTTAATGAAGCCCAGTAGTTTGAGCTTTATTCTTCTTCAAAGCTGAAATCATGCTATGATCATTATATTTGGACTATTGTTAACTTTTGGCCTTGTGGTTCAGTGTCTTTTTTGTTTTTAAAACAGAGGTACAAAATTTTCCATATTTTTTACGTATGTTTTGGGTTTAGAATTTCAATGCTGAATAGAGTGAGATTTACATAGAAAGCAAATGTGATTATATCACCTTGTATTTCTGCCTCTCTGTGTCCTGTGTCACCCATCTTTCCCCCTTCCCCTTTCTTTGGTTTTGTTTTGGTTTTTGTTTGGGGCTTTTTAAATTTTTATTTATTTATTTATTTATTTTTCTTTATGCTAACAATTATAACTAGGAAATGGTAACTTGTGTAACTTAACCTCTCAATGAATATTGCTGCTTCTCCTTTCCCCCTTTTCATCCCCTGAAGTTTTCCCACTTTATTATTACAATCATCAAAGTGCTATTGGGACACCCAGCTGAGACTGGGTTGAAAGCCAGAGCTCACCATCTTTTGTTCTCCTAAAATTACTTATTTATTACTGAAAATTTGGAGTCTGACAGAGATGAAGACTGTACTTTCAGTCATTGGCATCCACTTGTTTAGTGTGTGCCAAAGTTTTAAACTATGGTTTGTTTAGCTTTATACAAATGGAAGGGAAAAAAACCTTGGGAAAGGACAGCTCATGTAGAAGGCAAATTAATTCTAATCTCATTATTAGAGGCATAAGGTGGGTCAACTGGTATAAATACTTTTCCCACGAAAAACATAAGTAGCTCCACATAGCTGTTTTCAACAGCTTTCGTGTTATTTACGAAACCCCAAGAGGGCATCCCTTTAAGAGATGTCTGAACTGGTCAAAGAAGAATTTGGTGAGCTTGTATGCTCTGTTATGCATAGGTTAAATCAGACAGTATGATTATTTTATCTTTACCTATCTTTAAAACAGATTAACTTTACCCTCCTAGATTATAGTTTATTTCCGTCACATCTGAGAATAAAACAGTATTGCAGTAATCTGATTCAAAAGGAGAGAAATAAATTGGTCAAAAAATAAGCTGTGTGTGGATTTCATGTTTTGGGAGAACTGTTCAGGTGTGAGACAAAACCAGAGGGTTTTGTTTTCCCCATTTCTTGAGTGTACTGGAGCATTACAAAAGGCTGACTGAGAAGAGCACTTGTGAGTCTGGATGCTCTGTTTCATGAACCAGACTTGTGCCATTTAACCTCTGCTCCATAGGGCATGCTTCCATTCAGGAAAGACTATGTGTACAAGGCCAAGTCACACATCAGGGTATGGGCACCTGCACTTCATTCTTTCTCTCATAAGGTAGTTGCTTTTCTTTTAGGGAAAAAGTAACAGACAAGAAATGAAATTATACTTGCATGTATTAAAACTATGCTCATGATTCTTTACTTACACTGGCACTGCAGTTTCTCAGACTTACATTTAGATTTCATTATCCTGTAGTTATTGAATTGTTCTTACTTCAGTGTCTTTTAAAACTTAAGGAGAAGACTTTTCTAATTTTATCTTAAATATTTGGAGAACATAATCTGCTACTCTTTTGTTTGCCTAAAATACAGAAGACTTCTGCGAGGGATTTAATTAAGTTCAGTGTCTTTACAAATTATCTGTGCCTCTGAAAAATGTGCCTCAGTCCTTCTGACCATTGAAATGATCTTTCATCACTATTACACTGAGAATCTCCTTTTTGAAGTTAAATATTGCACATTTTTTAAGAATGACATCATGTTTAAAAATTGCTCTTCCTTTCCACCAGTCTTTAATTGTAGATTTTCTGTCTAGAACAAAAAAATTTTTAAATTACTCGTGACAGAAGATGTGATGAATACTGGGTAGATGTTAAATATACAAAGTATGTTTCATGACTTATCTTGGTTTAAGAAGATGCTTTTTGATGGTTTATAAATTCACAATTTATGATGATACCTGGTGAAACAACACAGAGTTTCATAATGGCTCACTTTCTTACAGCTCATAGAAAAACTGCTAAATCAATAAACATAATCCTCTTTTCCAGTCTTCAAGTTTTTTTTTAAATCAGAAGTGATAGTGATTTAATATTTTGAGAAACCAAACATTTTGGAAAAAAAAAAACAAAAAGAAGCCTATCATCTTTACTTTGGCTCAAACATCCTAGAAACTGGGTTTATGGTGATTTGTATAGTTAGCAGGTGCTATGGATCACATTATTCCAGTAGCCATCCCATAGCTCAAGAGCAGTCTGATGGGATTATTATAATCCTAGATCTGTGCAAAATTAGTAAATCACTTCTTAGAAGTTGATTAACATTTTGGCTTAATGTTCCACTGTTTTCCTTGGCGATGCAGAAGTATTTCATGTCAGCGTGGAATGCAGTATCATTAAGAGAACTGTAATTTAAAATGGGCTTTATGAGCTTGATATAAGAATTACTAAGTGGGGTTTTGTAGGCACGGATATTTAAAGTGATCTCTTCTATCTCAGAAATCTATGAGCAAGATTGTACAGATGGTAACAGAAATCTTATACTATCGGGGGTGTTTGTATGACTGTGTTGAAGTGTGACCCAATGCCATGGCCCTCATTAGTTGCAGGAAAGGAAACTTCCAGTTGATGACGGGATGAAGTTAAGTCCCAGGTTCTTAACTTGTTCATTGCACCTGACCTCAGTGAAAGTAGGAATCTGTAATCTTGAAAGGAAAAACTTGCCTCATCTGGTAAAAGCTTCTCATGACTGTTTTGAATTCTTCCCACTACCACTGTTGAAGAAAAGAAAATTGAAAAAAAAAAAAAAAAAAAAAGGAAAAAGGTTGTTCAGAAAATACAAATACAAGCATTTGTATTACAGGGGAATATTTGTATTACAGGGGAATTTTTTTTTTTTTTTTTTTATAAACTCCATGTCTGCCTTTTGTAAATGCAGTCTAAGAAAGAGATGTTTATACCGCCTGCTCCTTTACCTCCACTTTTTAGCAGATATTTTTAAGAACTGGAAATTATAAATATTGTAGTTAAACCCCCTCAGAAAATTGACAAAATCAATCACATATAAATTGTCAGTGGTTTTTAGCACCAGTTTGAGGGGGGTGAGAGTAGAGAGAAAGAATAATAGGCATCGGAAGTCCTTTTCCGACTCTCCAACCAGAAACCATGTGTCTTGTCATTCAGCACCTTTCTTTTGCCTGAGGCATGTTAGGCATTTGTATACTTATACCTCTAATGTTAATTCAGTTGAGGTTTTATCCCCTCCCAAATGAAAGACAGTAAACAGTGAAAGCTGTGATTATCCTTAAGTTTAACCTGTTAAGTTTAACCTGACAACTTAATGTTCAAAAGAAGATTCATTTAGTATGGTCAGAAGGGCAGTGCTTTAACCTGACAAAACCAGGTAGTAAATTTCAAAATTATTCTGAAGTGTTTATATTTTCTATGTATAACAGAAAGGAGTCTAAGATATTCAGAGATAATGTATTGTGAAGGGCAAATGGAAGTATGAACTGAGAAATTTAAATAGTGGGTTAATGTTGCAGCTAGGAATTATTCCCTTATTCTGAGTCCTATATGCTAAGGCTACACTGTTCAGATGGAACAGGGTTTTCTGGAGAATGTGCTGTACTTAAATCTAGATAGATTATTATGTATAACTACAATTCATGCACTACTGTAGAAAAGTTAGTAAACACAAAGAATGGTTAAAATGCTTTCTTGTTTAAAAGCTAAAGCATTAGAATGCATTAATTGTTATTTAGATGTTGCATCTATAATATCTGTATTAGTTGTATTTCATGTTTATATTACTTGAAATAATGTTTAGATATTACTAATATAAATCAGGTTAGGGGCTTTTTAATATTTGGAAAGTATTGGGAATAAGGAAGGAGTTTATTTCTGAAAATTAGTCAGCTTATTATTAATAGGCAAGAAAACTTACAATGATACTTTATCTAGCACTGTAATGTCTAAAATTATCTGTGCTGTTTAAACAATTTGGCCAGCCTGTTTCAAAAGAGGCTATATGAGCTATAGAACTTAAGCTTTTCTGGAACAAAGGCTAAGCTGAATTCCTGACAAGGAAGGACTGGAATGGAAACTATTCATAGAATTTATAAGTACAATACATGGTACTAGTTAGATGAGCGACTTTCAGAGATATTTGAAAGGATCCAAATATTTTTCTTGTCCCTTTACTGTACACTTCCTTGTTTACAGTTAATGTATTAATTTTTTTTTCTTCTGACCTGTACAGTTCATCTGAGTTAGCTTAAGGTGAAAGCTGATATTGTATGTTTGCCTTAACAGCAGCTGCAAAAACTCTTGGGGTATATGTGTGGATATTTGACATGCAGAAGAGTCATATGTTGTAACTGTTTGGTTTTCTGGTGCCAAATACATTTTAAAGTATGTAGTAGCTCATTATCATTGGCATCAGTCCAAATCTATTTTGATGCATTATGATGGTGGAGTATCATATGAATTTGCATCTTGAGTTCTTGCACTGTTTAATATTGCAGGGTTTTAACAAAAGCTTCATTTTTTTGAGGATACACATGTTGAAGAAGGACTAAACTTATGTTGTCTTAAGCTCCAGTAGCAGAGAGGTTCTGTTGCTCTAAAAAAAAAACCTGGAAAAACAAAAAAACCAAAACAAAACACACACAAAAAAAGAGGGGGAAAATAAATGTTAAGCTTTCAGTATATATGTAGGTAACCTTGCCAGCTCCAGCTTCCCCCTCTGCCCCCCATTATCTTTGTATTTTTATGCTAACAACTGACATGGATAAAAAGAAAAACCAACATGCTGTGCTGAATAAAGTGGGCTACAGAGAACATAATTGCTCTTTAATGTTTTAGCTTGCAATAACTATAGGAAAGGATACTCAAATATCTAACAGTGCAGTTAAAGTAGTTCTGTAGTCAAAAATGAAAGAAAGTATGTAAACCATTATACATTTTGAAGTTATTTTCAAATTTTTGTGAAGTTTTGTAATGTAGTATTAACTGATCCAATTTAGAAGCCCATTTTATTTCTGGTAATAATAAAAAATGCCAATAAAAATGTGTTGTGAGCCGTTGCTCTGTTTTGATGTACAAAGTTGTGGCTACTATGTTGTAGAAAAATAAATCACCCCATTAAAACATTATCTAGTTCACTGCTTCTGAAACTTCTTTTCCACTCTTCTCTGTTACTTTAAAGTCTTCTTTCCTGTCACTGATTTCACAGATGTATGAATCTTTCCACTCTTACCTGTTCCAGATCACTATAAAATAACTCTCTACGTACTCTCCTGCTGAATGAATGTGGTCATTTGCAGTTATCTATTCCCCTTTAAATAAAAAGAGAAAATGACAAAAAGCCTTCATCCTCACTGCCCCACCAGAATACAGTTAACAAACCAAAATAACCTTGTGGAGTTAGTCAGTGCAGCCTGATGTTCCTCCAGAGTTTACCTTGCATGTTCAAGCACATTGATCCTGCACTCTCAGCCAAGCCCTTCTCTCATGCAGTCTCTGTGCTCTCTCTGTTTGCTGAGGTATTGTAGGGAATTGCTCCCCTCTCATATGGTTGCAGTCCATTTTTTTGTAGCCTGTGTTTGAACTGACCTGGTCTTTGGTAGTATGGAAACAAGGACAAAGGACTTTTTGTTCTTGTTGTGGGACTTTGTTTGTTAAGACTGGAGTACATCTTGTCCCATCTTACTGTTGCAGAAAATGAGAGAATGGGACAGAATTAAAACAAACAAATGTGGGTGTTTGAATTTTTTTTTTTCTTAATATTTTTCCAAGTCTGATGACAGCGACCTGAAGGCTTTTCTGTATCTTGGCAGTGGCTGATGGTAATATACCAGTAAAAGATAATAAGGAAAGTGTGGGATAGGGAAGTGGGAGGGTACAGGCATTTGGGGGGGAGGTAGTGGTGGTTTCTCAGAACAGTTTCCAAACTCTTACTTTGTGGTTCAGGGCTCCTGAAAGCAGGGTGGTGTCCTCTTAATTCAGAGATCTGGCTAGATTTTTGTATTTAATACCTTGTTCATTAGATTTTTATTTTCCACAAAATTACTATCATCTGCAGTATCCTGCACAGGGAGTTCTTGGCCTTGCCATCTCTTATCATTTAAGGACAAAACAACTAATGGTATTTTTGATTTCTTATATAGTTAGCAAGCAGCTTAAAAATTTTTTGTTTACCAGTACGTTAACAGCTAGAGTAACAAGCAACATCCTTTTAAAAATCACTACTAAAAATGTAATAATAATAATAATAATAATAAAAAAAAAAAACCAAGCCAAAACTAAACCTATCCCTCTAAGTTAAGTTCTGCATTCTGCTAGTCTATTGACTGTGGCACAGTCTTGGACCATTCTGTAGTTTGAGCTTCTTTCACTGTCTGTCTCAGTGCCCTCATCAACTTATGAATGGTAGACTGAAATCAGATGAAAGAGTTTGAAATGTTTTCCTCTAACTGCTTTCTTTGCTTCCTGAAATATAATTGGTATTTCAATAGGAAAGTTCAGTCTCCAGTTTGAGAATCATTAGGTTGGCCAAAATTACTGAGATGACTTGTATTTACAAAAGCTTGAAACTTCTAATAAACTTAAAACTAATCTTGTTTTTCAGACTGAAAACCTAGAGAACACAATAACCATACCAGATATCAGATTACATAGCAACCCTTCAGCTTTTAATGTTTACTGCAATGTCCGCCATTGTGTGTTGGAGTGGCAAAAAAAAGAAGCATCTGTATCCTTGGCATCAAAGAACAGTGTACAGAGTGGGGATTCAGACAGTGATGAAGAGGAAGAATCCAAAGAGCCACCTATTAAACTTCCAAAGGCAAGTAAATGGATACTGTTTACCATGTGCCATGTGTGTGATCTGAAGTTCGTATCTTCTCTGGAAGGAATAAAGAACAGTTGTAAACCAGCTGTTTAGAAAATAGCTGTAGTTTTATTTTTTGTGCATGTAGTCCAGAATAATCTGTTTTTATGAAGTAGGAATACCTAAGTTCCTGCACAATAATTAATTTTAAAGATGATTAAATAGCAAATAAGCATTCAAGTTGGACTCCTTTAGCAAGTACTTGTACTTGGAAGTAACCTACAGCCTCAAAAGTCTACACAAAATTTAAATAAGGCATTTCTTACATCTATTAGAGGATAATAGCTGGTAGCAATAAAGCGTGTGTTCTGCTTTGTCCCAAAAAAAAGAACAAATCTTCCTGATGTTGAAGTGGAGCTGGTGGAATGATTTCTAAGATGATTTTCCAGTTACATGTGTAATTGCAATAACTATCAATTACTGTTACTTTCTTAGTATTTTAGTCTTTCCCCTTTTTACCCTTAGGGCCTTTTCATACTAATCACTATAACTAATTAGTGATGCACATTAAGGTTTTGGACACTAGAGTGAAACAAAGTAGGTTTTTTTACTATTTACTAATTCCATTCTTATAGTAGGATTAATTGTGGAAAGTCAGAAATGATCTGCATAGGAGTAGATTTGTTCATGCTGATTTTCTTGTATTTTTTTTTAATTTGCTGATTCATTTGTACTACATAACTTCTGGGCATTCAATCTTGTCTTTGCTAGCCTATTAATGCTGAGTCCTTTTTCCTTTTGTTATTCTTCTGAGTCTAAAAAGTATATTCAGAGTAACTTTCCTTGTTGCTATCGCTCTAAAACCAAAACAAATAGGGAATTAAGAAAATCGAAACAGTGATTGCCTAGAATGTCCACTTTGCTTAGAAGATTACAATTTTGTATGTGGTTGTGTTTTGTGATGCAGTTTTTAAAAGGTGGTGGTTTGGAAAAAATTGTGTGGAAACCCTAGGAGGGAAACTTTCTGGAAAGAGAAAATCAGTGAGCTTTTGTTACATTTTACATGATCAGTACATGTACATGAAATGTTATATGTTATATTTAATACATTAATATAAAATACAGCAAATATACATGAATTGTATAATGAAAATCAGTGTGCTTTCAAGGTATTCCATTTTAGCAAAGAATTACAAAATATCAGAGAGTTTAAGAATTTTTATTGATTTGATAACAGCTTAGATGCTTCGTACACGTGTCTTTAGTAACTATTTAGGTAATATCTTAAACTTGAGGAAGTCAAGTTTTTATTTAGAATACATTTGGGAATTAAAAGTTGCTCTGTACTATTCCGATAATGAGATTGAGAACAATGATTTTCATAGATTTTAGAAGTGGCACAGACACAATTTGCTGGTCTTCAGATACTAGCAAAGTAAAGTTTGTATTTTGGTTGTATTCAAATAGTTTAGTAATTTGCTTGTTTGAAAATTTGGGATTTATATGACATACTTGGCTTTTATTAATTTATTTTTAGTTATTTTAGTACCTTTACTACTGATGGGGAATTCTTTTTACTTGAAATGTGGCAGGCTCATTTCTACTAATTTAATTTGCAGTTGCTTCCCCTCATGTCCCCCAGTACTAAACTTAACATTGGGTTATGGATGATCTGTAGAAGTCCTGTACTAAAAGGAAAAAATGTTGGATTAAGGTGTAAATAACTGGCAAAATATTCTTTGTTTCTTCAGTGACATACATTTTGCTCTTTAACCAATGAGTTTTAAACAAAAATGAATAATTCATGTTGTAATATAGAAGAAAGATAATTACTCTTAAGAAACTGACTTTCAATTTAAATTTTTTTTTAATGGCTGTAATTTTGTAGACAGAGTGGGTTTTCTCCCTGTAGATTCCGTGCATGTGTTTACCCCAACTCTATAGGAGATATGAAATGTGTAGTTTTCAAGAAATGCTGTTGCACTTAGAAGTCTTTATTTGTTTATGTATCCATTCCTCAAATATATAAATCAAATATTTGTAAATAAAATGGGTGGTAAAGTAAATTCTGAAAAACAGGGATCAAAATAAATTGAATGGCAGCAAAGACAGTTACAGGGCATCCAGTAGAACCTACAACTTACTGTCACGTTAAATCTATTTTAAGCATGAATTGACAGTTCTATTTACAATTCTGGTTGTTTACACATTTCATTCTTTTCCCTTAGATTTTATTTTATTCAAGGGTGAAACTATATTAAACACTCTTTATGTTGGAGCTCTGACAAAAACACTTAGTGAAGTTTTGAAGAAACAATTGCTTATTCATAATGAGTTATCTCTGCTCACTTTTCTTTCATACTCATTACATGTGGAGTTTGAGAAGGAAGCGAAAGGAACATTCACTGGAAAGAAGCATAATTGTAATCTCAGAATACTCAAGAATGCTAAAAGGGAAAGTTAGAAGTAACAGTGTTCTTACAGATGTTGTTATTAGTTAGCATAATGTATGTCAGTGATGAATATGTATGGAGTTTTAGTGAAAAGTAATTAATCTCTGTTTTTTATATTGTCACAAGATGAATCTCAGGCTTTGAAGGGAAAAGCACTAGTACTGCCAATATCAGCTGTTAAAGGTATCATTACTTGAGGTAGGAAGTCAGGTTGCAAACCAATTCTAGCTTGCTGGCTCACATTAATAAGCAAGTAAAGGAACAAGAGAGGTCTGTCAAAGGAAGTGAATTTGATAGAAATTAGAAGGGCTCAGAGGCACAGTTTGTATTATGACATTGTCCAAACACTTCTTAAGTTTCCATATTTCTCAGGGAACTGTTGCTCTGGTTAGACATGCTCTTTCATATAATGATGTTACTTCTGTGTAATATTTAGATCATTGAAGTAGGATTATGTGAAGTCTTTGAACTGATAAAGGAGACAAGATTTTCTCATCCATCCTTGTGTCTCAGAAGCCTACAAGCCCTACTTAATGTGCTTCAGGGTCAGCAACCAGAAGGCCTACAATCAGAGCCTCCTGAAGTCTTAGGTAATGTCACATCTCCTACTGTATTTGCATAATATACATCTGTTATTGTATTGAACAGAGAAAATGGTTTCTAGCAAGTATTAGTGAGAGATGCTTATTCTCAACACACCAACTTTAATCTAGTGTGTAAATTTACGGTGTATGTAACCAGTGCTTTCTCAAGATTAGTCATTTGCAGAACAGGAATGCTGGCATGTAGAGGTGTGCATATATATAAAGGTTATACTTTATTGCTGTTTAATGCAGAATTTCACTGAAAAATAGTAAGCCTTACAATCTTACATTGTAATGAGCTTGTCTTACCAAAGTTATAAAATACTTGGTCTTATTGCAAAGAATTTGTCTTGCCATCTGCTGTTGTGATCTCTAGTTAAGCTATTTAATGTTGTAATTTATATAAAGTTGCTAAACTAAGTGTCAGAATTTTTGCTTTTATTTCTTCTGGCCATTCAGCAGTTTCCCTGAAAAATCCCTTTGCTTTTAAAGATAGTGAAAATAAAAGTTGAACCCCTGATGGCTTTGAATTTATTCTGTCCTTTATGTTAAAATCCAGTTCTCCTTCACTAATAGGTTTTACTGGTTTATAGAACTGCAAAGAAGGCTAAGCTGTAGCATCTCTTATTTAAAAATAATTTTAAAAATCCATCTCAAGATTTCCTATGTATGTTTTCCTATGCTATGGCTCAGTAGTATTCTGTTTCCAGAGCTGATAGTAATTTGCTACAGAAAGCTTTTGGTTTGTTTTGATGGAGATTATTAAAAGCTACAAAGGTGGCCTCGTTTTGATTACTGCCATAGTGGTTGTATGTACTATGTATCCATTATGAAATGAATTTCTGTTCACACCTTGGTTATTACAGATGTTCAGCTGCTAAATGGTGGTTGAGGCACATGATCAAAATAATTTTTAAGCTTTGATTTGAAATGGTCGTTTCTGAGAAGCGGGATGTATTTCAACATGGGTAGTGGTCAAAAAGATTAGACAAGGTTGGTCAAGACCTACACATCTCAGTGATGAAGTGGATTGAATAGGCAGGCTAAGTAATTCCTTCTGACTCATTTTTTATCTATTTATTCCATTATTATTTTGCATATCTACAAAATATATTTATTAATATATTTTATTCCATTTATTCCTGGAACAGAAGGACTTAGTTTTTCTTATTTTCCAGCCATTGTGATTATCAAGACTCAAGGTTTTCTGTCTGAAAAGAATGAAAAGTTTAGGCTGTTGTAGGCCTATTTAAATAGGCTTTATTTTCTTTCTGAAAATAGGATTAAACTTAATGGCTGAGCAAAGATCTATCATGTATTTCTTAATTTCATAGTTTAAATTCCCATTGACTGGCAGATTGCTTGGAATGGCTTTGTGACTTGTCTGTGTAATTGCTGTGTTTTATCTGCAGAATCCCTGTTCCAGCTTCTTCTGGAGATAACTGTTCGTAGCACGGGAATGAATGACAGTACAGGACAGTCCTTGACAGCACTTTCCTGTGCTTGCCTCTTCAGTTTGGTAGCAGCGTGGGGAGAGACAGGAAGAACCTTGCAAGCAATCTCTGCTATCCTCACCAATAATGGCAGCCATGCTTGTCAGACTATTCAGGTCTTTCACTAAAACTTCTTTGTATCTGGGAATTTATGTAGATGATGTGTACTTGAGTTCTAAGATCTAGTGTATAAATCCAGTTAGATTTTTTTGCCTCACTGTTTTTGAAATAGGAGTAACTTTTTGTGTCTCTTGAGTTGAGATAGAACAGAAAATGCAACATTTAAAAAGCAGTCATGTTTTTCACTCACTATTTCTTTTGCTGTTTAGGTGCCAACCATTTTAAACTCTCTTCAGCGGAGTGTACAGGCTGTTCTGGTGGGCAAAATCCAAATCCAAGACTGGTTCAGTAATGGGATAAAGAAGGCAGCCTTGATGCACAAATGGCCATTGAAAGAAATATCTGTAGATGAAGATGACCAGTGCCTGCTTCAGAGTGATGGTTTTTTCCTGTATCTCTTATGTAAAGATGGACTTTACAAAATTGGCTCTGGATATAGTGGGACAGTGAGGGTAATGTGACTTCTTGTCTGATGAATGATAGTTAATATTTTAACTTTTATGATGTCTTGTTGCCATTGAGAATCTTTTGTAGCTTACTGATGATAGGTTCTTCTACAGTTGGTCTAAATTATTCTGATTATGAGAATTTTACAGCATTTTCTTACATTTTTCTCTTCTCAATATGGTTGAAGACATTGTTATTTAGATTGTGAATGATTGTGTAAAATAGTTGCTGATATTTGTTAAAATAAAAATACTGACTGGAGGGTTTTCTGTATTTCAGGGCCATATATACAATTCTACATCCCGCATCAAAAACAGAAAGGAAAAAAAGTCTTGGTTAGGTTATGCTCAGGTAAGTGAAAACTTAAACCACAAAATTTGTGCCCCATCTACCACGAGTAATTTAAATAGACCTTGTCCTAGAGTAAGCTTACATGGATACTGTATTGTTCTTTGGCTTTTGTTCTTTCTAAAAAAATTTTTTGGTACTAACATTTAAATTGTGGAAGATGAAAAAAATTTGATGGCACTTGGCATATAGAAAGGAGTAACAAAAAGTGTCACCATGTCATGGTTGTTGTGTTGTTACTGTAAGATTCCTTAAAATATGACAAACACAGATTTATGAATTGTACTGTCAACTGATATGTCCTTCTAAAGTAATGAAGTTGGTGGATGTGCAACTGTGCTGCTGTAGAAAAATGGTGTAAAAAAAGTAGTTGAAATACCTATCTATGAAAATTAACTGATTTTTAAAACATTGGCAGTAAAGTAAGTGCTGTTCTGTGCATTGAGAAGTGTATAAGCCATAAGTTGACATAATTGTTGACCTTACCACTGCACTTAGCTGTATTTGGATGTTTTTGTCTTTTAGAGTTAGTTTCTGGAATATGGACCAGCTTTTCTTATACCTTGGCAATTGGTTGTAAAAACAGTTTTTAGAATTCTGTTACTACCGCGGAGTGCTCTATTTAAAAAAACAAAACCAACCAAACAAAAAGAGAATACAGAGAAAAAACCCCAGAAAAACAAAAACAAACCCCAAGCCAACAAGCAACCAAACTCATTTCACAGAGAATAATGAATTTGCTTCATTTTTAAGCTACTGAGCAATTTTAATTGTATGTTTATGATAAACTGAATGATCTCATTGTCTCAATGTGCAATTAAGTTTACTCCTTCCCATGCTTCTGAATTAATATTGTTATTTACAAATGTGTATTATATTATTATCAAAAATATGAAATCTGGTTTTGTTCAGTATCAAAACAGAGGATCACCAAAAGGTGTACTTGGAGCACTACAAATGTATGTGGATGCATTTACTTAAGAGCCTGCTTTACCAGTTTGGAAAGAGGGAGGTTCTGTACAGCTTCCCTATATAAAGTTACACATTTGGACATCCTGTACATAGCTATAAATATATTTGACATTCTTATTTGAGTGCCTCTGCTGGTTGTATGCACTCACATTGTGACTGTACCCAATGGCATTACTAGTTGCAAAAGTGTCACTCTGGGGCTGTGTTTATAGGAAGATGTGTAACTTGCATTTATTGCTAAGTATATATCTGTAAGAGAGGTAAGATGTGCCCTTGTTCTCATTTCACTTCAGAAAATGCTTGGTTAAGTCAGCTCAAATTTAAGTGTTTTTTCTTACTTCATCATGTGAATAATTTTAGACTGAAGCTTTTCTGTCTACTTCAGTGTTCCTTATTAATTTTATCCTAGTTTGCGTGGGTTTGTTTTTCCTCACGGATGTTGATTTATCCAAGAAAATTCAAGTACTTAGTTGTACGGAAGAGGCTTGCTTGAGTTTTCTGTTGATGTTAGGTAATTGTAATTAGGGCCTCTGACTCTTTGAAAAAATGAAGTTATCCTGAGGTTAAGCCTTAGAGACTTAGCCCTGGAAATGCATCCATTTGTTGATTTGTGTAGAATTCCCACCTGAGGCCAGTCATGCTTCAAGCAACTGCAAGCCATTGTCATGTCCCCTGGTATGACAGTGCTGTTGTCAGAATTGTTCCTTAGTCATTATTGATATTGATTGGCCTCTGCAACCTTCCTGTAAGTGAATATTGCTTTGCTTGGCCTCAGTCACCTTCAATGAGTATGTTCATAAGTGCCCTTAAGTAATCTTTTTCCTTTTATATCAAAAGTGCTTTCAAAGTGTAAATTCTCAAACTGTGTTTCTACTCGCCTCCCTTAAAGTCTTTTAAGGGTTCAAGTTATTGTAGGATAGAAAAAAATAGAGGACCGAAGCTGCCATATTGCCTCTCTTATGGACCTGTATTCATAACACAAAAGTGGGGGCAAATGCAACCTATCTAATTTAAGCAACAGCCATTTATTTGACTGTGTTTAGAAGAAAACTCAAAGTTCTAGGTGTAAACAGTAAGCCTCAAATATGAGTGTCAGGTAGGTACAACTTTTAACCAAGAAACCATCTGAACTGGTGACTGAATCAAACCTTTAAAAATGAATGTATGAATGAAGTTACTGTTTTGGTATACCAATGGAGACTTCTTGATGGTGGCTGCTGGCCAGAATAGGCAAATTTGGGGATATGGAGCTGTTCTACACATGGAGAAATAGAAAGAGGAAATCATTAGTCCTGAATATCTCCTTTCCCCTAGGGTTGGCTAGAAACTGGGATACGAAGAGCCTAAGAACTCAGTGTATGCAATCTTGTGTTGTGGCAGCTTTCACTGAAATCACCTAAACTTGGTGTGAATTTATTTGAGGAAAGGATAAATACATGGAGTCTTCTTAGTGTGGGAATCAAAGTAGTTAACATTTTTTAAAACTCTCTAGTTTTTAATATACCTATTAATATTTATTAATGATCACTTCTTTATAGGGCAATATATGTATCCCCTTCGTGGAATTCCTGTGGATCTTTTATTGATTTGGAAAGTGGAGACAGGAACATTAGTTTTTCCTGTGGCTTTTAACAGTAATTGTATATGCGTATGAATAGCAGAATTACTATGTCTTCAAAAGCTGTGTATGAGTTTCAGCATGTTGATCTACAGTATTTAGAAAGTATAGAGGAAGTCAGTCAATTTTCTGGTTTTTATTGCAGAATTTAACCAGTGGAAAAAAGTTGATTAGCAAAGTGAAGGAAGTCTGATGTAAAAGTAAAAGGTTTCAAAGTTTTTAACTTAAAATAATGGTTAATTTTTCTCCCTTTTGACAATATCCTTGGATGTATTTAAGAATATTTTCATACCAATCTATATATTCTTACTCTTACCAGGGTTATTTATTATATAGAGATGCGAATAATCACAGTATGACAGCCATAAGAATAAACCCAGAAACTTTGGAACAAGACGGTACAGTTGCTTTGCCAGGTATGAACCTCCAGATATGAGAAGATTGTTATAATTAACTGTTTACATGCTATGTATTTTTAGGTAAGATGGAGAGAAATTGAGATAGATTTTGGCATCACAAAAAGGCTGCTTTTTTGTGATTTAGGTTTGCTGCATTAGACCAGCTGCAGCATTTCATTCAGAGATCTTGCATGTTACTCCAACTACTGGAAGAATACTTTACCATTTTAGTGTGTGGTCATCTTAGTATAAGGAATCCAAGAACTTAATGTCTGTCTTAAAGAATGTCTATCTTTTTATTTCTTTGTCCTTTGAACTTGATATGACTTTGTTTCCAGTATGTCTTACATGTAATTAGTTACAAACTATGACCAAAAGAATTTTGTTTTCAATATAGATAAAAATGTATCATAAAAAACAAAGGAGGCTAGTAAGGAGTAATGGACCATGCTTCTGATACTTACATTTATTTGTTTTAGAATTTTTGGTAGCTTTGATTTTTGTTTGTTTGTGGGCTTTTTGTTTTGTTTTTTTAATGCAGAGCAGCCTCATAACTTGGGTCTCTGTTTAGATTCTTTTCATAAGTGGTACTCTTGTATTTCAGCCCTTGAACTTTGCTGTTTTACTTTCTGCACTTCTACACATTTATCACAGTGTTATTTTGTGAGCAGATAAGCCCTTGTTCATTTTGCTAGGACAAATTTCAAGTGGTACACTTCTAGTTATTATCCTTTCCCATTAGAAGGAAATAAAGGTGGGGTGAAGGTATGTGATCAGTCCTGAGGAAACCTGATTAGGTACATAACTCTTTAGTAGTGGCTGCCCCACTGTAATCTTAGTAATGACTTGCAGTGTGTTGTAGTTCTATCAAAATCCTAGATAGATAGAGCTGGAGGGCAGTAACCTTGCTAACAGCTGAAAACTGATTTGACTCCAATTATTTCCTCATAGTTGGTATGATATGCAGACATGGCTCTCTCTGGACTTAATCTCTTTCAAATGCCTGGGCTGGTGATAATGCCTTTAAATAAGGTATTTATTCGTACAGGGATGTGTAGGAGATTAGGAGTTGATTAGTAGATGTGATTAGGAGTTCATCCTATCTGTCACATGACCTTGGAAAACTCAGTGAACTAGAATGTTACTGTCCTTCCTTGGCAATAGGATCCACCAGCTTAAGGAAACCACAAACTTGTATTTCAAAGGGCAATCTTTCCACTCTGGTAGGCCATCTAGCAAATCTGACAATGTATCTGGAACTGCCAGGCTGTGTGTGTGTTAACATTCTTGTATGCAGTGCCTTTGCCAAGCTTCATGCACTGTTCCTTGAGCTGTGGATCTGTCTTCCCTGATAAAAGAATTCCCCCAAGTTATGTGAGATTATCTAGGTGATTGGACCTGAATTTGCAGAGATTTTTGACCTTGACTGTTTCTTTAATAGTAATGCTTACTGTGTACACTAGAGAAAGATGGCTGTGTACAGCAGAAGAAGCTGAAATTCTCTGACATGTGGTTTCATTATTCTTTGAAGTTGCATGTGATTATCTTGGAGCTCAGGACTGTTTGCTTAGTCTGAAAAGTTCTGCTCACTGAGGGTAACCTAGACAAATTCAAGAGTACTTACAAGTTGGCACAGGTCACACTACATGAATACAGAAGGTGGTGCTTAAGAGTCAGCCTCTAGGGCTCTCTTGAGCCTCTGGGGAGGCTGTGATTAAAAGATATCTGTAGCTATGTCCTTTAAGTAAAAAATAGACCATTTCTGTTACAGTAATCTCAAGAAAGAAAGACTAGTATTGTCCAAAGTCAAATTGAGTAAAGCTGCAGTTGATCATTCTTGCTAGCTGAGACATTATACTACCCTATTTTTCAGATATGATATTTACTTTTCATTTTCTACTGTCTCTGTGTTTAATGTTGAACCTGGATGTTAACTAATCTAGTGCTAATTTTTAGGAAGTCATCTGAAGAACATATATTTTAAAAAAACCCCAAAATACAAAATCACATTTCTGTTCCATTTTTTCTCTCTGAAAACACCTACCAAACACACAAACTACCCTCAAAAATGTTTACTGAGAGTCTCACCTCTACTTGAAATGACTGAAGAAATAGATCAAATGTAATATGGACCCAGTGATGGCCAGAATATCCTGTTTCCTTGACAGATCTGCTTATGTAGTTTTCAGCTGTTCAGAGGATCTTAATACTTGCTGACTTCCTGTAGTCTTTCAAAAAGGTCATTTAGATTATTGTTGGAACTTCTACTCACTGATAACTCTTTTGTTTGGTTGGTAATATCACTTTGCAGCATAGAGAATTAGTAACATGAGCTGACTTCAGACATTAAATCCAAGATTATTTTCAAACTTCGGTGTATCTGCCATTTTCCCACCTGCTTGCTGCTTACCCTCTCCAGTTCATACGTGTGTGTGCTCTAAGGGAGAGGTTGTCTATTTTAGGTCTTTAACTTCAAGTTGTGGGAATTGAATGTGTATTCTGTTCTTGGTAAGACACTGCAGTGGACTGGACAGTATAGCAGGAAAAAATAAACAACTTTATGGGTGTTTTTTAACGTACATTATTTTTAATAAAACACTCCACTTAGCTACTGAAAAATAGCAAACTTGCTGGTTATGCTGGAAGGGTATTTATATGTGCTTCATTTAGAATTAAATTTGTTGGATAAAATAACTGATACCGTATCTAGGTTATGAAGCAGATATTTAACATGTAAACAGCTGTTCTGTAGTATTTTTGGAAGAGATCTCTTTTCTTGTGTATAATCAATGAAGCAAGCACCTTACAAGCTATGTAATGCCAGTCTCTTTGTTAGTAGCTCCATCAGCAGAGCAAGAAGGGAATAAGAAATGGTATAGTGACATATTTTTAAATTTGTCAAGAACGAATTTTTGTTTTTCCCCTAATGTGGATGGAATTTTTTCCCTACCTTTTTTCTTGGAAATTGACCTGTTTTCAATAGCTATGTAATGCACTCAAGTATGTGCTTTATTGTTTTCCAAAACCCCAGATTTTTGCAGAAGTTATCAACAATGGAAAAATTGGATTAAAAATTAAATTTTTTGTTCTTTTTCATTAATTTCTGTGGATTTTGTATGCTGGTCTGCGTAAAGTTATCTTTAAAGGTAATGGCCCTTAACAAATAAAAAAATTCAAAAAAAAAAAAAAAAAAAAAAGTCTTTGGGGAAGGAGAGCAGCTAACACTTTCAGAAAGTTAGAGTTTAGTTGTGTTGTAATAGTTCTGATTAGCCCTCACAAGTGAACATGTTTTACAGCTACATCTTGGGCAAGACCCTTACATTTAATTTCATACAATGGTAAAGTGCTGTAATAACTCCTAAAGTGACAAAGGAATATTGGAGCTCCCAAAGCAGCTTTGGGTGGGTGAGGAGATCCTAGCATAAAATCAAGTGTTACAAGACTGGTGTTTTGTCTCTAAACAGACTGGAACTCTCATAGTCTGATTGTAATGAGAATGAGTTAGACAGAAGCAGAGAACAGTGTATGTATGGTAGCATAAACTGATGCACTTCATCTTTGTCTCACAGATTGTCATACTGAAGGGCAGAATATCCTCTTCACTGATGGAGAGTATATTAATCAAATAGCAGCATCTAGAGATGTAAGTGTTGTCTATGATTGCTGAGCTATTCCTTGCAACTACATTGTTTTATTTTTACAGTACTTAGAATTTCCTGGTTTTGCTTACTGTTTTGCTTTATTGTTTTTCTTTGCTAACACAAATAAGGAAGAAATCCATGTATCTAGAGATAATGTGAAATTGCTACATTTATGCATGAAGGAGTAGTATTTTTGGGTTTACCAAGACAATTTTGATTTTTGGTCAATTTTTAGGGTTTATTTTTCAGGTAAGTTTTAAAAATCAATTTGTTCCTTTTTCCAAGGAAGTCCTGTACATGGAATGATGGCTTTATAACAGGTTATTCTCAGGATCTCTTTTGCATAAGCTTATTAGAGCTTAATTATATATCTTTTTTCTAATTTAACTTTATGTAATTGCTTTAGTACTTGTTGGAAGATTTCAGCCAGATTTTGTAGTAGAGGCATGAAAGATACTACATTCCAATAGATTTTTATTTGAAAACTGCTATTTGGCTAACACTGTAAAAACCCAAATAAGTCCTTCTGCTGGGGCAGTTTTTTGGCAGGCTGTTACTACATTCTTAGTTCTGGACTGGTCACTCTTAGACACTGAGAAATCTGTAAAGCAGGGATGTAGAGAGGTGAGGTGAGACAGGGTTGTCAGGAGAAGCCAGGCAACTATAAGAAAAGTAAGAGTTAATCTATTTCCATGCTAACAGACTAACTTTTTTCAGTGTCACCAGGTGAAGAGGTTTCATCTGCACTTGTAAACAGAAACCTTTTTTAGCTCTTCTTTGAAACAATATTAAACTACATTCAAAATTTTGGGTTCTGAATTAGAAGTTGAGGGGTTAACAGGTGTAAATAGTTATAGAAGCAAGACTTCTATAGTGTCATACAGAGTCAATTGTTTGCGTGACAATTCACTATTCTCAAAATTTGGGGTTTTTTTAGAATTCAGTATATGTTTAGGTCCATCAGAGGCTTATCTTCAGCTCACCCCACTTGGCACTTTCTGCTTTTCTCCTCTATAATGGATGTTACTTTATAAATTTATTCTTTGACAATTTACTCTAAAATAGTATTATATTGGTACACTTAGGCCATGAAGAGTGAATGACTGCATTTATTATACATTATTTATTATACCTTTTTATTTATTGCAGGATGGCTTTGTTGTGCGAATATTTGCAACAAGTACTGAGCCAGTACTGCAACAAGAGCTGCAGCTTAAGCTTGCAAGGAAATGCTTACATGCCTGTGGCATCTCACTGTTTGATCTGGAGAAAGACTTGCACATTATCAGTAAGTCCTCCTCTTTGAAGGCTAATAACAAGCTGGTAATTAAAATAATAATAAAATCAAAATGGTGTCCTTCCTTTTCTTAAGTGAAAGAAGGTATAGCTCCTTATAAACAATTGGAGAAGTAGAAGGGTTTTGAAACTGCTTAAGAGGAATCCATACCCAGTTTGAACTCCCTTGCTGCCTTTAGCACTATCAGTGGGTTTTTTTGTTGTATTTTCCTCTACTATAATAAATATATAATTGTTTGAAGCGTGGACTTTGTAATACTGCTCATATAACAAGTAGCTAAGCTGTGGGTCAAAGTCAACAAAAGTTAAAAGGACTGCTGACTGGGTTAATTGATAAAAAAATGCATTGAAATTTATTAATACATGGAAACCACCATTGCATCAGAATTTCAGGTGCAAAATTCTTGGTGTCTATGGAGAGATTTTGGAGAAGAACCACTTGGCATTTGCTTTGAGGTTTTTTTTTGCTCTGTTAGATGTCTGCTTTTGGCACTGTTGGAACAAAAGCATATTTGACTACATGGACCTTATGTCTGACCCAAGTGCCATTGCTTGTATGATTTTTTCCACTTTGAATAACACTGCCAGGTCTAGCTCTGTAAGCCTTCTTGCAGCACCAAAGCTTTGTTACACTTGTAAGTTTCTTAGAACGTTTGTTATGATGAGCTCTCCCTGGCAGAATTAGGTCCATAAACTGGTCTGTGAAAGTGCCTGGTTAAACTGTCCGGTTAACGCAATCTTACTTGCACAGGTACAGGGTTTGATGAGGAGTCAGCTGTCCTTGGGGCTGGAAGAGAGTTTGCACTAATGAAAACTGCTAGTGGAAAGGTACTGAAAATGTTCTGTAGTAAATAGCAAATTGCATCAATGTATTTCGCAATATATTTTTAAATTTTGATTATTTTCTATAATTCCCTTTTGCCTTTTTAGTATGTTAGAATAAATTTACATCACTGTATTTAAATACGTTTTCAGAGCCTGCTTTGAAGTGAAAAAGGCAAATGATTATTTGAAAACATTAACAGATGCTTTTGCAGACATTGAGAAATCTGAGACTTGACTGGATGAATACAAGAATTTCTACAGTCTCTCCTAGAGGCCTTGTGAGGCTTTGTTTTAGATTTGGGGAAGAGGGCTTACCTTTTGTCTACAAATAATACATTGACACAATTACAAAATTTTTGGCATCATGACATCCAACAGTCTGATAGTAGTAATTTATTTAAACCCCAGCCCAATTTTTCTGATCCTTCAGAGACCTACTGACTTCCCCTATGCAAATTTTTCAGTTGATGTTTTGGGGTTTTTTGGGTTTTTGTTTTTTTTTTAAACCATTCTTAATGGTTTATTATGTTGGGTTTGTTCAGTGGACACTGTTCTTTGGGGAAATTTGGTTATTTATTGAAATTTAGAAATCATCTTGCTTACTGTCACTATGACTTTGTGTATTTTTTACTGTATATTTATTTTGGTTTGGGAAACTAATTCTTTACATCTATAAGCATAGGTTTTTGTTTTCCTGTGTTGCTTTCTTGGAATGAGGGCTTTGCTCTGCTTCTTTCAAAACAGTGAAATTGGTGAAAATGTTCATAAATCAACTTTACTATTTTTTCCTAATGAAATTTAATACTATGAAACATTATTTGATCAAGCAGAATTCTTCAGACATTATAGAAGACACATTATTTGATCTTCAGACTAACAAATGCCTCTTCAATATAAAATTAACCCATTTCCTAGTTTTGATCTGTCAAGTTCTGTACTAAGGTATGAAGTACATTTTATAAGACAATGAAAAATGGCCTTAGGTGCCCACACCCATTTTTATAGTATTGTTGAGTAGCATGGTTCTAGAGCTTTTTCATCCATATCAGTAGTATTGTGTTTGTTCATGGTGAAATATCTTGTCATTACTGTTTATGAACTCTGTGGCCACTGTACATTTACAGAAAATAAAGCTTTTAAAACTTATTGAAGCAAATTAAAATGTGTAGTAATTAAGTATTTTTAATTTTTTTTTATTGTTATAATACCATCTTGTTTTTCATGCATACCAGACATTTTTTTAAGTGTTTTACATGCTAAGTTTCCTTTTCTAAGTTTTTTGAACAGTTTTTCCATGTGTGTTTAACTCATCTAGCCAAACAATTATATATTAAAAACTAACTATGTGGCACAGTAGAAAGCACATTTCAAAGCAAACAGAATTTAGGCACAATGTTTCCTCCATTAAGTCAAAATTAATGGGTTTAGGCTAGAGATACTGAAATAGTGTAAACAATGTCAGTGAAAGTTCTGTATAGTTTGAAATAGCAAGATTTAAAAAGAATGCGACTAAAAATCATGCAAGTTTAAAGTGCTGTGGAATAACTGAAAGTGATGAACTGTTTTTTCCTAGATTTATTATACTGGCAAATATCAGAGCCTTGGAATCAAGCAAGGTGGTCCTTCAGCAGGAAAATGGGTTGAGCTCCCAATCACAAAATCTCCAAAGATAATTCAGTTCTCTGTTGGACACGATGGTTCTCACGCCTTACTTGTTGCTGAAGATGGAAGCATATTCTTTACAGGCTCTGCTAGTAAAGGAGAGGATGGTGAATCAAGTATGTATTCTGCTTGCTTGGTAACTGGTGGATAAAAGCCTATTAATCACCTTCATAATTTGAAGATAAGGGTTATAACTTGTGAGCGTTCCATTGGGTTTGAATTTCACAGCAGGCATGGGTGCCACTGCCTCTCCCAGACAGAGGTGTGTGTTGAGGTTTGGTACAGTTTAGATGGTGTGGTGACAGCAGTAATTAAGAGTTGTGCTGAGAAAAAGCAGTCATAAGTTTTGTCAAGAGGCCATGCTGTCTGCCTGGGACCTTGGCTGAAAAACTGAAGAGCCCAACTTGTGGTTTGGGGGGTTTTTTTTGTTTAAAACCAGGTTACAAACAATGACTGGAGGGGGGAGTTTGTTAGTACTTTTTCTTCCCTTTTTCCACTTGTGGGAATCTGTTATGACTCAAATATACTCTAAATATGCTTTTAAGAAATAAAGAATTTAATATTTCTATTTAAAAAACACCCCAGACATTTTTCTGTTAACCTTTTTGTGCATGTATTGTCATGTGAATTCTTCTCAGATGGCAGTGAGGACTTTTTCTGCTATGCACTGCTTTGTTAGGTTCATAAAGTTAGTTCACATTATATGCATAGAAGAAAAATTTGAAGAATCATTACTAAAAGATACCTATTTAATCATGACTTTTCTTGCCATTGAATTTTTTTGAGGAAATCCAGAGCAATCCAATAAAAGTTAGACCAAATCATACTGATGGATTTTTTTTTTCAGCAGCAGCCTGAAAATTAATCCCTAATTATAAAACAGATGTTACTGTGCCTTTCAAGGTTTTTTTGGCAGAATGACTTGTAATTTATTTATTTATGTACAGCTAAAAGCAGACGGCAGTCAAAACCATACAAGCCCAAAAAAATAATTAAAATGGAAGGAAAGATTGTCATATCTACAGCATGCAATAATGGAAGCAGTTCTGTAATTTCAAAAGATGGAGAACTCTACATGTTTGGAAAAGATGCCATTTACTCCGATAGTACAAGTAAGTTAATATTTGTCTTTTAAATGATTTCTCATGTAGACTAATTGAAATAAATCTGGAAGTTTTTAGCCTGTAGAAATTATGTTTCTTACTTTCCTAATAGATTTCTGAATTTCTGGTGATTCAGCCAAATATGACAAGATAGACGAAAGGTGACAGTTTTCTTAAGTTCTGTAAGAACGGTGACAAATACTGAATGAATGCTCCCAGTAAGGAGGGGAAAAAAACCACCACAACAAAAAAAAACAGGGGGCCATTTGTTGTGTTAGTTTGACACTAGAAGGCCACGCAGTGAGAATAAAACTTTTTTTCTCATATAAAGGCTGCAGGAAACCAGGCCTTACATGTTTACCTGGTCCCAAGACAACCTGTTTTGAATTTGCATGTGACAGTATGTCTCAATTTAAGTGAAATATTAAAGAAATAAACTTCAGTGGCATTATGACTCCTTTAGAATTGTTTTTCAAATAAGTAAATTGCAGCAGAGTGTAGATTGGTTTTGGCTTTCCTTTCCTTGCAGGATGAATAGCGTAAGCCTAATTTCCTTTCACTTCTCATTTTTGCTCTTGTTTTTTGTATCTATTCTCTCCCTTGCTGTTAATTTGAAAACTATCAGCATCCACTGGCACTTTTACCACGTCATTGAGTTGTCCTTCTCAGGTAGGAAGTGCAGTTGCCGCTCACATCTTCTATGTCTCACAGGTTTGGTAACAGATTTGAAAGGCCATTTTGTGACTCAAGTAGCCATGGGCAAAGCTCACACCTGTGTCTTAATGAAGAACGGAGAAGTTTGGACATTTGGTGTAAATAATAAAGGACAGTGTGGACGAGACACAGGCTCCATGAGCCAAGGAGGAAAAGGTGAGGGACCTCGATTTTTCCTTTTGTTTTCTGTGCTGGAAAATATCACAAGTGTAAGCATAGCTAAACATTGTATTATAAAATATTATTTCAGTAAACAGGTATGGATGCTTTCACTTCAGCTGTCAGATATTTGATGTTCTGCATATACTAATAAACTTAGTTGTGTTAAAAGAACCAACTCAATTACTTTTGTCAATGAAAAAGCTTTTCTTTAAAAACAAAAAAAAATCATCACCAAGTATCATCACTCCTTGTCTTACTGTGCCATTGTCCTAGTGAGAAAAAAAATTTCTGCCTTTCTTTGTTTGCATTCAGTCTTGAGGCTCTTGTTGTCCTAAACAGGGCATGAATGCAAGTCTCCACACAAATGGATGTTTCTGTTACTTCTAAATACAGGGATGAAAAATCACACCTTTGCCAGATTGGCATATTTTATACATGACAAGTAAATGACCTGTTACTTGCATACTGAATAGAAATGTTTCATTTCCCTTTTAGTTGAGAAACATAGATTATCCCAGCCCATTGTCAGAGAGGTTTCAGAAGTGTCACTGTGTTGGCTGAGCATGCAAATCAGGCATGTCTAAAATCTGATCTCTGAGCGTTTTTCAGAGCTTCCTTAGCAGCCACTCTTGGCCTCAGAAAACAGATGTTTATTGTTTCAATATCTTAATTAGGTTTTGGAGTTGAGAACATGGCAACAGCAATGGATGAAGATCTAGAAGAGGAACTGGATGAAAAAGATGAAAAGTCCATGATGTGTCCTCCAGGCATGCATAAATGGAAGCTGGAGCAGTGTATGGTGTGCACTGTGTGTGGGGACTGCACAGGCTATGGAGCGAGCTGTGTTAGCAGTGGGCGTCCTGACAGAGTACCTGGAGGGTAAGCAAGCATATGGAAATATGCTTCTTACAGTCTGTGGAATGGATAAAGCACAGGTGGAATGTAATCTCACTTAATGCCTTTTTTAAACTTCAGTCTCTGATAACATTGCCTTTAAGAAGAGTCTGTGCTTTGAAATTCAGAAGTAGGTTAAAATTTTTGCAAATGGCTTGTGATGGTTGAATATGAAGATGTAAAATATGAACACTAATATGTCTCTTGACAGAGCTGCTTGCTTTGGGATTACCTTTCTTAGTCCTCTGATGGAAGTTTTTTTATTTTGCTGTTCCACTTCCTTTTATCTGTTACTTCAGGGTTGTGCTGTATAAAGGGCTTTACATACTGCCATTACAATTTCTCCAGCATATGATGTGTACACTGTTTCTTTGTTCAGGTTCTCATGTATTGTATGTTTAATTAAATTACGAAAAGTTAAAGCTCAGAAATCAGTTCAGGTATGTATGGTCAGTGTGGGCTCCCTGGATTAAATCCCTAGGATTTTAAACAAACTATACTTTCTATTTATCTCAGGAAAACATGTCCATAGACAGAACAGGGTAGTAATGTATGTTTTAATTACACAGGCATCAGTAATGCATGCAAATTACAGATAGTGATAAAGCAACTCTCTTTGCTGCAGAATCTGTGGCTGTGGCTCAGGAGAGTCAGGCTGTGCTGTATGTGGCTGCTGCAAGGCATGTGCTAGAGAACTGGATGGCCAGGAAGCAAGGCAAAGAGGAATCCTTGATGCTGTAAAAGAGATGATACCTTTAGATCTCTTACTGGGTAAGTGTGAAATGAGAAAAATAGCTTTTAATTTTCTTTGTTACTGCATTATTTTTTTCCCCTCACTACATCTGTTTACAGTCTTCAATAAACTCAATCCCACTGCTCAATTTTGAAACTTGAATTGGAAAGACAGGTTAGTTTAGAAATAGTTTTTTTCTTTCAAGTTAATATTTCAGCCAGTATTTTGATCTGTATGATAAAACTCTGTATCTTAATAATGCAGTTGATTCTTTCTAAGCAAATTATTAACTTCAGAGTTACAGAACAGTTTTGGTATATTATTGTTAAAAAGAATAAATGTGTATATGCCTAATAGAGAGCTAGTACTAAATACTGCTCAGTGTTGTTGGAATTGTGGCAGACTGATGAAAATAGGGAAATTCAGAGGTAAGGCCTAAAACTCTTCTCCAGATTTACTCAGCTCCTTTTTGAATTTCTAAATACTGTGTCAGAACCATCTAAAGAGGAGCTAGTAAGTATGTTTCATTTTTCATTTGCTTACCTTGTTCTAGGGTTTGTTACCATAATAACAATTTTATAAAGCTAATTTTACTTATTTTCTTAATCTATCCAGCTGTCCCTGTTCCTGGAGTTAATATTGAAGAACACCTTCAGCTACGGCAAGAAGAAAAGAGGCAGCGTGTAATTAGGAGACATAGATTGGAAGATGGAAGAGGTAACTACCTGATTGAGTCTTGAATAGTTTAAATAGATTCTTAGGCTGTTTCCTAAGAAGGGAAAATAATTAGTTTTGCTCCAGAGAGTCAGTATAGTAGCTAAACAAAAATCAGCACCTAAGCTTTTGTTACTTAGCAGGATTTTAGAAAAAAAAAAAAAAAAAAAAGTTTAACAAAGGCTGCTTGTAAGAATCAGAATTTTAATGGTGTTTTAATAGTAAGCAGAATTTCTTTTTTTTTTTTTAATGAACTTTTCTGTATTTGAATGGCATGACAAAATATCACTCAATTTAAAACAGTACTAAACACTGTATGACTATGACTTAAAAATTTCCTTGCTTTGTGTATTACCTGCCTTGGGAATGGTTTATTTTCCACACAAACAATATATACCTGAACAGGTTTTCAGGACTCTTTTAAAATACCTCAGTATCTTATTATGGTACCTGATTAAAGCTGAGACTTCTAGAGTGATGGAAATCATAGTACTTCAGTGAAGCATAATGATATTGTTGGTAAGATTATTGTTTGCTGAAAAGAGAGACAACTTTATGGAATGTAATGCTCTTCAGGTTCCTGCTGTGTTAGTAAATACCCTTTTGTTTCTTCTCTTAGGAATTGGATATTGGTTTTCCTCAGGTACAGAATGTGCATTGTAATCAAACTTAGTTCCTAAACTCTTCCAGTCACCCTAATGGGGCAAATTACAGCTTTATTTCACTTGCATGTAGGAAATTACTAGTCTTACTATAAGTAAAGAGCAAGGAGGAGAAAGCTTATTTTCCTGTGTATGTGGAAAAGAATGGGATATTTATTCATCTTTGAATATTTGTGGTTAATTTTAGCTGTGGAGAGGAGAAGCTGTTCTTCGTCCAGGTCACAGTGGACCTGCATTGCAGACTGCTGGCAAATATTAACTACAGCTGACAATTTTGTTCTTAAGTCCTTATTGAGTGCCTGGATAATATTGATATTATTTTTCCTTTCCTATCAATTTTTTGGTGTTTTTTTTTTTACTCTTAGGGACATGAAATTACACCTTAGTGGTTTACAGAAATCCCTGGTCCGTACTGAATAATTGATATGCTGACACTGAGATTACCATTTACTGAATGATCTAATCTCAAGAGCTGTTCCTCCAGCTTTTTCAGATTGATGTTTTTAGTAATAGAATTTACAAGTAGTCAAAGATTGCAATTTATCACTTGAAGATACATTTTTACATTTTTTCAGAAGGCTGTGAGAACGAGAAGGTAGCTTTTTAAAGAAAAAGTATTTAACCGATAAGCTAAAAAATTACAGTAGTAACTCTTAAATGGTCTCATGCTTTGCTGGTATTTTCACTGCTTTTCAGCCTATGATGTAAAAATCTTTGGATGATCATTACTGAGGTACAGATACGGTGTGTTATTAACCAAGGTTTAGCTTTTTGTGCTCTCATTGAAGGAGGAAATTACTTTCTTTCAATCTTAGCCTACTTGGAACAAAAAAAAAATCTCTACAAAACCAAAACAAAACACACACAAAAAACCGCAAACCAACAAACCACACAAAAACCAAAAAGCAAAGACAAACAAAAAAAAAAACACCGCACAAGAAATTGATTTATTTTAGTCAAAACGGCTACCTGTAGAGGCAATATTATCTGAGACTGCCTATATTTGGGCAACTTTTGATTTTTTGGAGGTGTAACTGATTCAGAAATTAGTTTTACTGTGGTAGGCTGAGTATCATATAAATCTGTTCAACATCTGCACAAGCCAGTTTTGGCTTGGAGTCAGTTTTTCAGTAACACTATTTCTGTATTACTGAGCATGTACCTAAATAAACAGCAGACCTATATATTCAAATGTTGTATTTTTCATTAAATATAAGGGCAGCTTCTTTCTTAGTTTTAGCTATTTTTTTAATTCTTTCAGAACCTGGAGACTTGCTTCAAACTTTCTGTAAACAAAACAAAGCTAAACAAAAAAACCTCTCTTTACTTGAAACATTACCAAATCCATACACCAGTTTCTGTTTTTAAGAGCATTTTCAAGAGAGACCAGTAGGTTTTTGTGCCTGCTTACTGACCAGCAGGAATGGTTCTGTGAAGTTACATTGTTGCTCTTTAATTTGTGTTTGCCATCTGAAAGATGTGATTTTTTTTTTTTTTTTTTTTAGCAAAATGATTTTTAAAGAAGTATTTCTATTATAGTTTTAGAACTTGGACTCGCAGGTGGCAATGAGAACAGTCCTGGTTTGTATTTAGTGTTTGAGTTTACCATATGTGTATATATAAAGAATTGTTTTTTTCAGATTTTTTTAAACAATGTATGCAAAGTCAAGCATTCAGAAGAAAGTGTCAAAATTGCAATTATTATAAAACTTCATCTCATTCTAAGACCCAAATTGCCCTGCATGCTTGTTTCTGCCCATCTGCGTCTCTTTTTTTCTCCCTATGAAAACCCAGAATAATTTTTCTTCCACATCTCATTGGTATTGTTTGAGTAGTAGAAGAAAGGAGCTTTAAGAACACAGGAAGAGGCATGTGTCCTGTTTCTGTTTGCAGTGTTTCAAATAAAAGAAGCAAATTACAAATAATCTGAGTTGCCTGCATGGCACAGTGACATGCGCTTCAAATATATCTGCTATAATTTTAAATTCATACTCGTAGTCTAAAAAATGCCATTTTAAAGAATATACACCTTAATTGTTATCCCTGCCTCATAGGAATATGAAGTTGAGTTTCTCTTAAGGCTGTATGTAGAGGTGGGACATTATCTCAATATAATGTTTTCCAATTTTCGTGGAACAGAAACTAAGCATTTGTCACTGATTTTATTTTCAGAAATATTTTTCTTTAAAATTTACCACCTGATTACCTATAAGGTACCTATTTTTCTGTATTAGGTATTTGCTTCCCTCATTTATTATTAAAGAAACCCAATAACTCCACAAGTAAAACCTACCACCTGGCTGCTTTTTCTCTAACAAGTTTTCCAGAAGCCAAAAATCAGATCTTACAACACAAAGTGCCATCCACTCTAGGAATTTGCTGTGCAGCCTTTATTTGTAATACTTTTCTATGGGCAAGTACTGTTTTTTCAGGTAGCTGGCTGCATTTGGTGCACTGGTGTAGAAGCTGCTGTTTGGCATTATTAATTTCAGCCTTCTATATGCCAAATAGCATTTGTTTAAGGAACAGTACTAGCAGAAATCAAAATATGTATAACATAAATTCAAATTGGGTTGTAAACTCTTTCATAGCTCTGTTGAAGTGCTTAGGTGGTCAAGAATGCAAAAGCATTTTAGTGCATATAGGATGGTACTGTGTATGTCCACTGCGTTATTTCATAAATGCATTTTATTTTGCTAGAAGATGAAATTATTTCTGTAGGTAAGTGGTTGGGTTGTTTTCTTCCCCTTTATTGGTTTTATTCACTGCCAGACAATCTTGAAAGGCCAGAATTCTGCGGGGCCTAAGCTAGGGATATTGAACCTCACAGCTTAGCTATGAAAACACATTCTATGAAAATAGAAAAATATTAAAAATAAAGGGAGAAGGTGAATGTCATCTTGCATCATGTAGCAAGTCATTTAAAATAGTAGCACTGCAGTCTATCAGTGACTCTGCTTATTTCTGTAACTTGAGCTAATAAAGGAACTTAGAATAATAGTATGTTGTTCTACATATAGATATGTTAGGGGTTTCTGGAAGACTTTTTCAAATAACACTCAGCAGGCATTTTTTTTTTTTAAATAATGGAAGTGTCTAATGCATGACTGAATTGTTCTACCAGAATAATTCATAATACCAAAACTCTGCTCCATTTGAACAGGAAACCTCAGATGTAAGCAGAAGGCAGATATGGTCTGTATCAATTGTTAATAGTGTTTTGTTTCCTGTGCTGTCATTTTAGAGGGAGAGGAGGTATTTTACATCTTGCCAGCACATGACTGCACATTCAGGCATCATATTGTAATTAAAGTATAGGCATTCCTGATGATATTGTGATAGTTTTACAGATTTAGCATACATAAAAAGCCGAAGGGGATGACAGGCTTGCAGATCCTGTTACATGAATTGGATACAAATTATTGCAAAAGGGAGATGTGCTGCATTTATTTGACATTTAAGTTGTTTACATACTAGGTGGGAATGTAGAGTATATAGGAACAACTAGAAGTAAAGATAATACTGGTTTGGTAGAAAGTTACTGCTTCACTTGTCACCTTGAGAAGGGTAGTGTAATTCAGATGAGTGACTTGGCTGCTAAAGGCAGCTGTGTACTAGCACCATACTGAACCTAACAACCTTTCAACATTTTATGTTTCTTCAGCATTATCTCCCAAATCTTCTGTAGTTTTTTACTTACGTATCTAATTTCCTTCAGATTTCCTGAAATGCTCTCTTTACTTTGCTGTCTTTGCTCTTACAACTCAAGTGCCAAAGGCTATGTTTGTGACAGTGTCTTGGCTACACCATAGCCCTGTGGCAATGTTAGCCCTGTGGCCCCTGTCTTGTCCATGGGGCTGTTTGTTGTATTTGCTGGAATTTCAGAATTTTTTGCCTAAGTTATCTCAATTGTGTCTTCTGTTTGATCATCCACAAGTATCTTAGATTAAAATCCTTCAAGCCACATTCTTTGCAGGCCTCCATCTGTTTTTGCAACTTTTCTCATCTGAGTTTTGCTTTTGTCATACTGTCATATCCATTCTCTTATTTCTTGGTCTTTACTATCACTAGGAACTTCTCAGTAGGCAAGTGCTGTTACTTTTTTTCTCCTTTTTTTTTTTTTTTTTTTTTTTTCCTGCTGCTTTTCATCCAACTTTCCTCTATATTCTGTCCTTAAAACACTTTTAGCTTTGACAATCTGCTTGTCATTTGTCTCTTTCCCATTTCTTGCCTTTTCCTGGTCTGTCTCAGTATATTCCTCAGTATGTACCAGCCAGCTCAGAAGGATCAAGAAATTGTGGTATCATTTTTTGTGTATTTCTAAATGCTGGGAAGTAGGATGTTAAATACACCAAGTGACCTGGCAGAAAGTGGCCTTTACAAAAAATATATCCATAAATAGAAGCTGCAATGGAGAGAAGACTGTGAAAAGTGGGAGCAATAACAAGACAGTTGAAGGAAGAATCTGTAAGATGCAGATGAAGCAAAAGCAAATGATAAACCTTGATCATCCTCAGTTCTTGGTTAACAAGGAGAGCTGTTCTGCAATAGAGAGTCCAGATAAATACAGTAAAACCAAACAAAAAATTCTCGTTCTGTGTAGGAACATACATGATTGATAAGGTTTTTGAAAGTCTGTGTAATGACTGGTTCTGGGAACCTGTGGAATGGCAAGAGTGGCGCTTGACAGAATTCTTGGCAGAATTAGCTGCTCCTGATTCATGGTTTCCATTCAATGTGAGACTTGTGGAAGAAGGAGATGTCCCCAGAAAAATTTTTGGTGATATGCTCAACCTTTAAAGTAAAGTAGCAATTCAGATTTAAGGAACAAGTTGCTGGTCTATGGTGATCTACGTATAATCGGCCTCAATTAAACTTAATATGGCTTTACTTGGGTCTGGGTTATAAAAAGAAAAAGTAGTCTTGAGAAAATTTTAAATACATACATAATTTCTTTCTTCAAATACAAATCTTCTTTTGAAGGTCTTTTCATAGGTGGGAAATATTATGAAAATAACTTAAATATATTTCAGAATTAGTAAGTAGTTAAGAAAAAAATTAATATGATTTGAATAATTTTCTTCATGTAACAGGTGGTTTTGGTAGTTATTTTCTTTCTAAGTGATAACTCTGCTTTTTGCTTATAGCAATTACAAACAGTTGTATGGTTAAGCTTTTTAATTTTAGCATTGATATTATGATATTGTTCCACGTTACTGTTTTAAATGTAATATTGTAGGATGTAAGATAATTCCTTTTAACTGTTAAAGACAGTAATGGATATTTGCTATTAAATTTGACTCCAGTGTGAGTCTGCTGTATTTCCAGTGTTTGTATTGCAGTTACATACTTAGAAGTTCAGGTGAAATGGTCGCTGTGGGATAGTTATTTCTCTACACAATATTTTAGTGGTCTTATTAAAAAAATGACAGTTTCGTTTTATTTAGGGTTTTAAATAAACAAGATTATTATTATTATTATTATTATTTTTTCATTGCTTTTAATTTGAATTTTGTTTAACACACTGTTTCCATTTTGTGAGCTTTCCTATGCATGTGCAAAATGTTTCTCCTCAGGCCCCCTTGTATTTCCTGCTCCTATTTTTATCAACCATCGAGAACAGGCTCTAGCCAGAATCAGACCCCATCCAGCTCAGCTAAAGCATAAACGGGACAAGCACAAAGGTATTTTGTCTTCCTTGTTGGCTAGGGTGGAAATAAGCCCATCCTCCCAGTCACTTACTTCTTCCATGCACTGAATCTGTCTTTTCAAAGAACTGCACAAAATGAGTTCTGCCTTTCTTCTTGTTAGTATCTTGTTACCTGAGGAGAAAGAAAATGCATTTAAATGTTAACCTTTTTAAAAGTGTAAATGTTTGGTAGTCTGCATCATCTTTTTTTTTTATATTTTCTTTTTTTTTTCTTTCTTATTTTTTCTTTTTTTCTTGTGAAATATGCATTGTCTTTCTGTGTCTTTTTCATTTCTAATGCTGTCTCATTTCTAGGGTTCTTAAATTTTACAGTAGGAAACTTCAACAGCTTTAAGTGACTCAGACTTCCGCATTGCATCTGTGTTTGTTTTTTTGGAACTGTTGTGTTGTGTATCTGGGTTGATTGCTTTAACCATATCACATCTCCAGGCCTATTAATTCTAGCACTAAGTTTTTCATAGGTATGTTATCTTTAACAAACATTTCTTAAGAAAGGAAATATTTAAAATAATGTAAACAACACTTCTTTTTTCACTGGTTTTGAATGGGGAGAATACAAGTCAAGGTACAGGTTTTGTGCTGCAGTATTATTGAGTTAAATATTCTCTTGCAGACTGTAAATAAGGAGGTGACTGATATTTCTGTTTTTGCAAGTCTGGAAGATCAGTTCATTATACTAAGAATTTCTAAATGTGTTATGTTCAGATATAAGTGTTTGGGGTTTTTTTTGGAAAAGGTAGTGTATTACTAAAAATTTCAACTGAATTTATTGAAGATGAGCTGTATCAAATCTGCTTGCAGTTTGTATGTATCTTTATATAGGTATGTCTGTACATATGTATTTATATACAAAGGATAAATATAAGATTACAGACCTTATGGAAGTAAGTAGAAAGCTTCTAAAATGTTGAGGGCCCAGAACACTTGAATAATTTTTAAAGAATAAGTAAATATGAATAGAGTTGTTAGAATGGCATTTCAGTTGAATTAATGGAAGTTAGTGAAAGTATTCAGCATGGATGCAAATGTATTGTATGACAATTTGAAGCCTTTTGAGATACGATTTTAATAGATGTGGGTGATAGGTCTACCTGGTTATGAACATACTGAATCATAAAATCAATCTTAAGCTCATTGGAAGGAAAGTCTTATGCATAACACATATTCAGTCAATTTGGGAAACATATCATCTGACCTTTAAGTCTTGAGGGATTAAATAGAATAACTATTAACTTCCTGGGGGAGAGATTGGATGCTGAAAGACAAAATGTTCAGAACCTAAATGCTGTTGTTTGAGTGACAATTTGCTGATGACTGGTAGTCTTGAGCTGGATACTACAGCTAATTGTACTGCTTGCAAGCCCTTGACCTCATAGGCAAGTGCTTAAAGGAGTATGCTTATCCTGCCTACATCTGTACCTTTTTGGTAATAGAGCTCACTTCATAGAATCATAGAATCATAGAATTGGCTGGGTTGGAAGGGACCTCAGAGATCATCGAGTCCAACCCTTGAACCACCGTTGCGGTTGCTAGACTATGGCACTGAGTGCCACATCCAGTCTCTTTTTAAATATCTCCAGGGATGGAGAATCCACTACTTCCCTGGGCAGCCCATTCCAATGCTTGATCACTCTCTCCGTAAAGAAATTCTTTCTAATATCTAACCTAAACTTCCCCTGACACAACTTAAAACCGTGCCCTCCTGTCTTGTTGAAAGCCATCTGGCAAAAGAGACCAACCCCCACCCGGCTACACCCTCCTTTCAGGTAGTTGTAGAGAGTGATGAGGTCTCCCCTGAGCCTTCTCTTCTCCAGGCTGAACAGCCCCAGCTCCCTCAGCCTCTCCTCATAGAGGATATCAAATTTCTCCTTACAAAGAGGTATATTCAGTAATTTCAGTTTGAGGCTTCTGTTGCTTCTTGGAGTTGCAAAAACAATGCAAAGGTCTGTATTGTGGTGAAACAGTTTGTCAGAGATACTTGGTAGAACTGAACATTTACTGTTCCTTGAGGAAGGCTATATATATTTTCTCAGTGGAGAAAACTGACAATGAAAAACTTAAATCTAAGCCTTAAAAGAACTGAATGCTACTGGAGTCCTTGTGCGTTCCATATTGACATTCCTTAGTCTGACAGTCTTGTTGTGTTGCCAGTAAATTCCTGTTTTAAATTACGTTTTGGCTGAGCTGAACAGATAAGCCAATACTGGTTCAAAAATTACTGAGTTTGTAACAAGAATGCAAGCTTGTTATCACGCTGTAACAAGTGTTATGCATTTCTGATTATACATACCAAATTTCACCTATAAGCTCAAGTAAGCTCTGTAGCAGCCTCTCAAGAATCCAGTGGAATTACTTTTTATATGCCCTTGTAGGATGGATGGTTTTCATAAGATTTTTTCCTCCCTGCAGTGTAGCTATAAAGTGGGTTACAGATATTAACTGAAGCTTGTGTTGGACAGCCATAAAGCTGCAGTCACAGGCTGATTTCTTCAAATGAAGCAATCCATCGGGACTAAGATGCCATTCTGTAACAATGCTGGGTTTGTTTTTTGTTTTGTTTTGTTTTTTTTTTACAGCAGAAGTCTCATTTATAGCTTATTACTTGAGTGGCTGTCAGGACTAAATGAGCTCTTCCTTTGTTGCCAGGAAGCAGCAGCCTTTTCTTTTTCTTTATGGTAGCAATATTAGCCAAGAGAACTTCTGAGCACGTTTCACAGAGTGAAAAATTGGCATCTGGAGCTAAGAATTTACTGAGGAAAATTAAAGGGGTGTGTGTGTGTGTGTGTGGTGCAGTGCAGTGCAGAGGTTGGCTGTGTTCCATTATTTTACTTCTCCCACAACATAATCAAGATGAAAACCCATCACTGTAAAGTTGTTCATGGAGTCCACCCCTCAGAGATGACAGCAGGAAGCACTGTGCAGCTTTTCCTTGGTGCTTTCTTCTCTCTGAGAGATGAAAACATCAAAGTTTTTGTTCAGTGGCAGTCCACTTAGATGACACTGGAAGTATTTATCTGTGCTGCTTTCAAGTTTCCACCCATTAAACCAGGAGTCACTGCTTCTGTAGTCATCTTACCATGCTTCTCTTTTAGGAATAGTTGCTTTGATAATGAGTTGTAGTGAAATTAATAAGTGTACAACTGTTTGAAGGAAAGCAGATATGTATGGAAGAGAGTTGCTTCCATTTATGCATTCTTAAAGGCTTTGAGAAGTTAGCTTGGAAATTCTAAAATGCCAACGCTGTAAAACTTTTTCCTTTAAAGTAAATTTATGTCTTGGAGAAGGAATTAGAAGAACTAAATCTGGGGACAATATTAGCCCTTAGGCCCACCTCTTGGTTACTTTGGAATACATAAAAAGTGCATACATACAGAGTAGACACAAAAGTTTAAAGGTACTGTATTTGAGGAATAGCCAAATTGTTAACTAAACTACTAGAAGCATGTTGAGGCAGAATTACATGACAAGGAGGAAAAAAAAACCCAATGTTTTGGGGGTTTTTCAGTTTTTAAATAGCAGGTTCTTTTTCTCTGAATTTACTTGTATTGTTAATAATTAAAAAAAAAAACAAACCCAAAAAAAACCCCCTGCAGACAAATCTTCAGAAACATTTGTTCAAATTTGCATGTAGTCTGGTAGTACCCAGTTGATACTGTTGGAAAAACCCTCAAAAATCCCATGCCAGTTCTGAGAGTCAGTTCTGGTAATGTGTCTCCATTTCACACTCGTCAAATACATAGTGCAAGTTTTGAGATAGAGCTTCCACCTTTCTAAAGCAATACTTTACCTGTTCTATTAAACCTAATTCTCTAGAAGCATTGCTTAATATCTATATCCACTGTTCCTTTACAGATGTAAACTACTGGAGATTCGTTTAATTTCTGTACTCAGTCATCACTAGAAAATTTATTTCCAGAACAGTAAGACTTTTTTTAAAACTGATTTGTAATAATAGTATTAAAATGACTTTACTGTATCAGCAGTTTCTTTTTAATAAAAAGGAAAGAGATCTTGAGCAGTATGTATAAGAAAAATTATGTTTGAAGATTTGTAAGTCTATAAGTACTATGTTGCACACAGTGGATAGTGAAGTCTCAGCGTACAGACTTCCACTAAAAATTATTCAGGAAAATGTGTAAAAACTATAATTATAGTTTTATATATATAAATTAACAACACCTTGAATGCTTTGAGCAGCAATTTTTTCCCAGTATCAATTCAGTTAATAAGTAGTAATCAGTCTGAATTATCACAGAAGGAATGTGGAAACTCCTTTGTGCAGTTATTTTTCGCTTAATGTATTTTCTGTCATTTCTCTTTGCTAGAGACAGCATGACTGAAGGTCATGTATGAAATTTTTCATTTTGAAAATGCACTTTCTTTAGAGCTTTCATTACCTGCTTTCTACACAGGTACAGGTGTCTTAATGGTGAGGAGTGTGAGTTGTCTGTTCCTCTCACACATTGGTTTCCTGATGGTATGAAACCACCTTCCCTTGTGAACCTGTGACCATATAGTTTAGTTATAGTGTAATTGCTAGATAAGACAACCATTCCAGTTTCTGGGGAATATAGCAGTTTTCAAGAAGTTTGTAAGTAATACACATATTTGTCACTTGAGTGCTTTTATCTGATGTGAGGACACTTTGACTGCAGGAGCCAATAATGCACTTCGTACCCAAAAGAAATCAGTGTCTAAAATGCTAGTAGTATGTTGGCATTGTGAGAAGTGAGCTGCATAAATGATTTTTAGTTATTTAAAACAAGGTCTATAAGGGCCAAGTGGGAGTTCAGTAAAACCCTTAACAAGAAGTAATTGAAAAAATGTAGACCAGGCTGTTCCTCTTGAGTTTAACTGCAGTGCTTTCAGCTTACTTCATAACGCTATTTTATTGAAGAACAAAAGTGATGGTTATTAAGCAAAACTTTTGAAGTTGCTTGAATTTCCTGTTATGCGAAATACTTTAGACTGCTCTCTGAATGTTTCTGCTTTGGAGGATGTGGTATTTTCCAGTGTGTAACTTTGGAGTTGGTTGTTTAGAGGTAGTCTTTCTGTCATCTTTCATATCTACTCTGTTACATATTGAGCTCGCTCTCTGACTGTTCTGTGAGTCCTTTCTCATGCCTTACCAAATGATGGGATGGGGAGTTATTGACTCTTTTTGTTGTATTAATTCTTCTAATGTACCACTTTTAGAAGAAATGGGATATAATTACAAGTTTTATTTGTAGATGCAAGTGGAGAAAGAGGTGAGAAGGATGCCAGCAAAATCACAACCTATCCACCAGGGGCTGTTCGCTTTGACTGTGAATTGAGAGCTGTACAAGTCAGTTGTGGATTTCATCATTCAGGTAAAACCAAATAAATATTAATTATAGCATATAATTCTTTTTATTATTATTGTTGTATGTGTTTCACTGCTTTGCTTATAATTTCCGATAAGGATGTACACAGGAGTGTTAAAAGTTGGAAAGGTTACAGTATAATTTTGTTGCCTATTACAATGTCCTTCAGCAGTGAAAAGGCCTTCAAGTACCATATATTTAGTCACATCAGAGCTTTTAAGCAATTTTTTAGTTACTTGAAAGAACTTACATGGCACACCTCTAGCCCTGCATATAGATGCTAGCTGTGATGTGTTACGGAATCTGGTATAGATGTCTTAGTTTTTCATTTGGAATTGTTAACTCTGCTGCTCAGAAAGGCTAACCACAACTGGAGCACCACCAGATTAATGTGTACCTGTGTCAGAAAAATTCTCTTTTTTGTTTGTTTTTCAGTGGTTTTGATGGAGAATGGTGATGTTTACACATTTGGATATGGGCAGCATGGGCAACTTGGACATGGTGATGTTAATTCTAGGTGAGCTGGTAACAAAAGGACACTATTGTATACTGCTCTACTTACTGCTGCACAAAAAGTGACTAAATTTCTATTTCTTTGTAGCCTAGCAACTATGAAAACTCAAATATTGTCTAAATGAAGTTGATAAGCTCTTGTTTTGCACTTACTCCCCTTAACCTGCAGAATATATATATATATATATAGTAACAGTACTGTTCTACTATATAACTAATTTACTTAAGGCCTCTGTGCCTAGTTAATTGCAGAGCTTTTATAATTGTATTTGAAATGCTTCTATCCAGTTCTCCCTGCATGTATGAGAAAATGACACTGAAATCTTAAGATTTCATTAGTTCCATAAAATGCTATATGTGAAAAAATTCAAATGATATATTGTAAACCTAGATTATCCTGTTTCTACCATAGCAAGTAGATAAGTTACGGTAAAATCCAATTTTTGTTCATTGTTATTCTCCAAAACTAAGTCACTAATCTCTGGTCTCAGCTGCATTTTGTAGACATTTATTTTGGATGTCAGCACAAGCAATGTGTGCTTTCTTTGTGGTCAATGTAAATAGAGAAGTCAACAGAGTGTCAAGAACTACTTGAACAAACCACTGACTGTTTCTTCCAGTATGCTCAGTAGCTCTGTAAACTTCATGGATTTCATCTCCATTGACTACAGTGAGAGCATAGATAATTAAATATAGGTGTATTTAATGTGAAGCTCAATCTCACGCTTAGTATCTCATCCTTAGTATCTTACCAAGTTACTAAAATAAAATACTGGTGTCCTGCCATAGAAGGAAATGTAATAATATTCTTTGTGCACATACATATATCATCTAACACACAGGGCAGTTTGAATAGGAGGAATCATTGAGGCTTTGTGTATGTACAATAATGCCCAATATCTTTATGTGACAGGCATTCAGATGGGGAGCATTCATGACCAGTCCTCAGTTCTGTCGTTTCTCTTGTGGCAGTGATATGAAAATCAGTGAACATCTATTCTTCCAGTCTCTTTGGGGACTTCCAAATCATGTCTTTTGTCAAGTTTCTATAGAAATCTTCATAATCTTAAAACTTTCCTTGGATTCACTAAACAAGAGGAGAGGGAAGGCATGAAGAAAGCAGGTTCACTGGAAGTATTACTTCATATTCACTTCTGTGCTTAATGGTACTCTCTAAACTGTTACCCCTACTCAGTTTGCATTGGACTGGTGAATACAGTCAGTTTTTCTGCCTGTGGTAGAGCCATATCACACATTATTACTCTTTTTCATTCCTGGAAATTCTTTGACAGTTGTGCCAAGCTACAACTACTTTAGCTGGCAATTCAAGTCACTACTGATTTCTGTCTTAAAGACTGAATAGATATAAACAGCAGTGGTATTTTTGCTGGAAACTTCCTGTCTCTTATTTCCAACTTTGATGAAATCACTTGGCTTTTATGAAGGCATCAGAGAGATCTGCTTTATCTATGAGAATTTCAGGCAGTATCCCTCACATCTGTTGCTTATTTAGACAGCAAATGGATAGAGACCAAACCTACTTCCAAATGAGATCCTAGAAGAGAACATGAAACATCCTGTGCCAAAGAATAATGCTTGGCCAGGCCTAGAAGCTGAGGAAGCACAAGCTACTTGGCACTGACCTTTTTTATCATTCTACAACAGACTCTAGACAGTGTCTGAAAAAAGCCTTGAAGAAATTTGGAGTATGTTCTGTGCATGAGAACTTCCTATAGTACAATACTGCTCTTTAGCCACATCATTCAACTGATGATTTCCTCATTGATGTACTTCTTTTTCCAGCTTTAAGTAGAGATTTCTCCTCTGTCCTGACAGTAAGGGATTCAGAGAAGGAAACAGGGATTCCTTATGCAGAGTTCCACCTCAGTTGGGATACAGTGGTGCTCAGACGGCCAGCTCCAGCCAGGTCAGTGCTATGTCAGTCATGCAGTGTGTCACATTGCCTGTATTGACCTCAGGAAGACCATCATCTTCTGAATCCAGGAGCTGATACTCTGCTGTGTTTACAGGAAAGAGAGAGGGGAGAGGAAAGAAAAAAGGAATTAATAATAGGCAGCCTAGCTAGTATAGCCAAACATGGGGGCCACTGAAATCAAGAGGAAAAATGTCAGGAAAAATGCAGGAACTCCCATTTTCATCCAAGAGAGCCATCTTTATTGCCAGATGAAGCAGTGATTGATGACTTATCTTTCCAGAGACGTTGGACTGGCAGTGCTAAGATTTAGTGGTGAGTCTATATATTTTAAAAGGTCTTCAAAATGCTTAGCTCTTCTGAATTCTGTGCACCTGTTTAGACATGCCTTTATTCTTAGGGGATTCTGGACTCATCTATTAAAATAATGATGAACATCACAAATTCTTCATCTTACTTTAGTAGGAATGAGGTACATTAAATGCCGCAGAAGGACTTCAGACTACTTTTTATGTACACAAACAAAAAAAGCAGATGAACAGGATGATGTGATTCTTAATAAACCATTCATAAAACTGAAATGGTATGAAGGAACAAATGATATGCACAGGGTGATGTAATTATCTCTCCAGCAACTACTTCAGCCTTTCACAGAAGTACCACTAAAAATAACAAGTGATCTGGTTCCTGGGAGTCCATTATTTCCATGTCAGTACACTGGAGCCATTAAACTAGACTTTGTAGGCTTTCTGTAGTACAATCCACAGTGGCAGAAGTTGATGAGCTATTCGCTACATTGAAGGATTATATTCTCCTCAGATTAGATGCTGGTAAATAGAAACTTACTGGAAACTTCCAGAAACTTACTGGAAACAAGAAATGCTTTACACTATCTAGTCTCGATGAAAACCAGTATGTTTTGTTTTGGGGTTAGGCCTGTTTGCTGCCGATACTTCTCTCAAGAAGCTGGAACTTAACTCCAGGATCTTTCTGTTACTGTTGAAAATTTTCCTGCATTTCTTGTTCAAAGTGTTGACTACAGAATTATGTTAGCAAGCATGTAGTTTGATTGTCAAGCTCCAGAAGCAGAATGACTACAATGAGACAATCCTGATGTGATTTCACTTCCAAAGCTTCAACATAAACATAGAAGAAAGTGAAGCAGACCTTTGAAGACAAAGTGTAGAGATTATACTTTATTAGCATTTCTAGGGGAAAAAAAAAAAGCATTCTGTCATCACTGATAGGACCGTATTTCTGGGTGCATTGTCTGATTATTTTACTTCATCACTGAAGTGCAGGTCTCATTTACATCTTTTCATCTTTCGGTTACCTCTAAAATGACCAAATCTCTGGTGTTTTTTTGAACTCCACACTGTCTAACTCTGCCTGCAGTTGACAGGAATTCATATTGATTTCCTGTTACTCGCTGCACAGTATCAGCTCATGGTAAACTGGGATGTGCAGCACATTGGTTAACCTGACACCAGTGACACAAGTGACATCTTACTGGACCTGTCAGGGAGCTGAATAAGCACCATGGACAGCGATTGGTCAAATGGTTCATGAGGGATAAGTTTTCAAAGACCAAATCTCCTCCCAACAATGCTTAACCTTTGGGATGGAACACAGTTTCAGTGCGGATCCTGATCCTGGATCCTGAGTTAGCTGGTGTCATGCAGAACTGCTGATTTTCATTCGGCAATGCTGCAGTTTCTGAAGGGATCTCAACTTACTTTCTGTGCAGTTGAGGTTCATCTTTTGTAATTGATCTGTGTCACTTACATGTGTCACATCCAGAAGCCAAAGAATCGGACTTTGAGACCAGTGTGTCCTTCAGCTCCATCCCAGAATAATATTTTTTGCTTTCTCCCATTCAGATGGAGAAACTCTGGCTGTGAAAACTTTGTCCAGAGGGTCTCTCAGGCTTTTAAGTGTCTATGCTGAGCTCTTCTGTGTTGAGTTAAAGAGGGATAGGGAAATACTCAACAGTTTTGAGGTTCTTAATTCTATACATATAGTCACACTGGCATATTTTATTTTTCCAAATAATTACTCCTTTTGTGAAGTGAAAACTATTTTTCTGTAGTTGTACTTTATTTTATAGCATATTGAAGTGACTAAAGCTTCCTTTTCGTTTCTTTAGCTGTTACGCTGCAGTTGGCCATTCCAAAAGCTGGGTGATCTTAATAAAAGAACTATTTAAGAGGGTAACATATCTCTCTACATCAGTTGCTTGTCTGGTTTTGCTCTGCTGCTAAGGAAATGTCGTACACAAAGTTCAGTTAACACTGCTGATAGATCCAACTTGCAAAGCAGAAAGATAAATAGTTTTGGTGATGATAGCTGTTTTGCATCAAATAGATGAAATGTTAAGCATGGGATAATTCTGTACTGTGACTATCATGATTTTGAGGGAGAGAAAAAATTTATTCAAAATACTTTCCTTTAACAGGAGTTCTTTTAGATTAGTTCTTAGTTACATTTTGTTTCTGCTTCGCTGCCTTTTTGACCTCCCTTAAGGTGAATGGGAGGCAAATGTAATGTTTCTTCCTGGTTTTAAAATGTTTCATGATTGGTACTGCTAAACTTTGTTCTGTTTATCTGTTCATAGTCTTGCTGATGTCTAAACCCAGTGTGCTTATAGACCAACAAAGCCTTCTAAATTTATGAATATTATGTTGTTCTTCCTCTACCAAATTTTATGCTACCCTGCAATCTCTCCATCTCCTCTAGAGTCACACTCTGGAAGCTCCATTCACCATGCAGGAATAATTTCTCTTCTTGTTCCATGTTCCCTTCTTGTTCAGGTCATCAACCTATCTTTGTGCTGCATTCCTCAGTTCCACAATTCCGTCTGTTCACATCTTCCCATCTACCCTTTCCATTTCCTTACTGAACAGCTGATGTCTCTCCTTTCTTCTACTCTCTTGACTTCTGTTTTACCTGCAGTTCAGCCAAAAACAGAATATGCAGATAACACATCTTTTTGTACATCAGCTGCTACACAGTTGGACTGAATTTTTTTTTACTGCAGAATAGACAATCTGTTCTTCAGATTAACCTACTTTTGAAACACTGTGCTTAAAAGTAAGTTTAAATAGTGCTGCTGTTCTCTGGGGTCAGCGTTCTCAAGCACAGAGTTACTTGGGAGTAGCTTGCTCTTGAAATCCATCGTCTTTTGAAGGCTCAAATTTAAACTCTACCTAGACATTCATTATGGAATTCAAAGTCTGCTACAGTTCTTGTAGGCTACTGTTGACTTTGTTGGGATTGAGACAAAAATGCTAGTTTTAATACCTCATACGTTTTTCTTTTTTCTACTATTTCTATTCTGAGTCATCCCATCAAGTTTTTTCCTTTGCTTCTTGGTCATCCTATTGTGGTTTTGTGGGTTTTTTGGTTGGTTTTTGTTTGTTTGTTTTTTGTTTAGTTTTACTGTAATGGGAAGTTCATTTTCGAAATACCTGTCCATATTTGGGAAGCATATGGGTTAGACTTTTTTATATCATCTTGGAAAGCAGTTTAGAGAACATTGTTCTTTCTTGAGTCTATGAGTTTGATGGAGATCAGTTTTTTAATGCTTTATTCTTTATTAGAAAGCTGGTGGAGGTGGGTAGACCTTTTTCTTTTATTATTCCCTAGACAGTGATACCAGGAGGGCTATATCAATAGTGCTTTTGCTAATGGTACTAGGGTACCAACTGTATAATGCTTTGACAGCTTCATAGTGCAAATAATTATGTTAAGTGCTTAACCAGCATCCTTACTAGAGAATTTACTTACTGCTACAGTTCATTGCAATATATTTTTGTATGTATACATACACATGAATTAGTATTACAGTAACATTAATCCTACGGTTATCTTTTAAATTAACCATTTTTATTCTATGCCAGTTTCTGAAGAGAAGGAATCTTGAATCCAGTTCACTGTTTCAGGAGCGTGTAAACTTAAATATCTGGTGCATATATGAAGTTCCTTGACTCTGGTTTTATGTAGTCTATGAATATAGTGAATATTCTACATAGTTACTTAAATCCTTATACTAATGTCTGTGTTAAATGTTGCATAAGCATGTATTGATAGAATTTTTTTTATATTCTATCTTTATTAATTTATTTTTATATAGGGGATGTCCCACTTTGGTTCAAGCATTACCAGGTCCTAGTACACAAGTTACTGCTGGGAGCAACCATACAGCTATTCTCCTAATGGATGGACAGGTTTTCACATTTGGAAGCTTCTCAGTAAGGAAATAATATTTACTTATGGGAGCTAGTTAGTAATTCATGTATTGTTCACAGATCTTTCAAAACTGTTAGCTCTTACTTGCTGTTGTAGAACTGCTCATGACTTCTGCCTATCTTTGGTGTCTGTTACATTTAAAAATGTGGCCTCTAACATTGTATTAGTACAAATTATGATGCCAGAAATTCTTGGTGGTTTTTACATTTTAATGAAGATGGAGATTTAAAGGTGTTATTTTATAAGGTGCAGCGGTTTTCTCAAACTCTAATTGTTGCAAGCTTGGTTGCAGATAAGTATCTAGTGCTCATTTGATTACCTGTATGTCTTCATTCATTAGAAAAAGAAGTGTCATATTTTCTTTCATAGAAAAAGCAGTGAGTTGCACAAGTTACGCTTACACTTTAGGGGAGATTATATCATAGTGTTTAGCACAGTGTAACTGCATAACTTTGGTTCTCTTCTTTCATATTTGCATGGCCTATACTCTTTGTCCATGTGGAATCTGTTCTTGTGTTCACTGAATAAACACTTCAACATCATTTAGTTCCCCTTTGTCCTGAATTTATGCCTTTGTGCCTCCTTCTCTTTGCAAGTGCCCACACTGCAGTCTTTCCAGAGCTGTCTGTTTTTCATGCTTTCCAACTAGTGTCTTTTTGGCAAAAACTAGTGTATAGGTATTGAACTATTGTTATATGCTTTAAAAACTATGTGCTGACAAAACCAGCGAAATTACATTTTACAAAAACATTTAAAAAATAGAGTCTGAAACTTTAGAGTTGGCAAATTGTGCTTTGAATTAAAAATGTACCACAAGCTGACTCTTACAGTAGGTAATACTTTGTTGTTTTTCAAACTTTAAGTAAGATATGTTGAGTCTGTTATTGTCGAAAGTGACTTGGACGCAATGTTCAAGCTTTCTTTACTGCAGTGGAAATGGCCCCTGGAAAACCAAATTCAATCTCAGAAATAGAATTTAAAAGCCTTCCTGTTGACTGAGGTTTTTTCTTTTTCTATGAGAAAAAAATAGATTTACATGATATTTAGACTGCCTGTTCTGTGTATCTGGTTTTAGTATTGTAATGCTTGGCAGTCTGTTGAAAGCCTCATAGGGTCAAGACAAGCTCAAAAGCAAGCATGTTTCTTCAAGTTGTCTTCTCTGGCTTTCCTTCCACACTGTATTATGTAAGAGAGATGAATAACATGCACAACAGAGGGTATTTGCTTTATATGCCTGTTTCTTCTCCCATACAATTTTAAATATGGTTACCTTGACTTCATAGGCCTGCGATGCATTTCCTTTGCCTTAGTGAGGTAGGTGGAGCTGGAACAGGATTATTGCAGCAGTTCTTACTGCATACTTAGATACAGTATAAGTTGGTCCATCTCTCAATAACATATGTAGGAGATAAGGCCCAAAATCTCCAGGTCAGGAGGACAGTGAGCATGTGCAGAGGTGTTTGTTTAGACACCTTACTCTTTTTTTTTAAAGTTTGTTGTGCTAATGGATTTTTAAGTACTTTTTTTTTACAGTCCATATAAGTTCAAAACTGAGAGGAATTTAGACTGTATGAATCTGAATGTAGGGTTTGGTTTTTTTTTGTTATTCCCTATTAATTAATTCCTTGGTTTAGCACTCAAGTTATTTGTATATTGAGTATTGAAGGAAGAACAAATGCTTTTTTATTTCTTCTGAAGATGGAAAATAGGCTTATCCATCATGGAGAGGTTGAATTGCATTAAAAAAAATTCACTCAAAAACCTAACTAACTGAGTAGGGAGGACAGAATCTTTCAGTCATTTGTTCCTTGTATTTGAATGTGTAACACTTCACACTGTTTCTTTTTGAAGGTAATTTTGTAGTAAGCCGTCTCACTCAGATTACCAATTTCATACATTGAAACTATTGAAGAAATATGTTCACTTTCAAGACCTACTGTTAGATCCTAAATTTTGCATTCTCTCTATATAGAAAGGTCAACTTGGGAGACCAATTCTGGATGTGCCCTACTGGAATGCCAAACCAGCACCTATGCCTAACATAGGCTCTAAATACGGACGCAAGGCAACGTGGATTGGAGCAAGTGGAGATCAGACTTTTCTCAGGATCGACGAAGCTCTTATTAATTCTCATGTGCTTGCTACATCAGAAATATTTGCAAGCAGGCATATAATAGGCAAGAACTCTTCTGGAATATTTTAAATGCTTGTAGAATCATTTGGAGAAATAATAGCTTTGCTCCTGCAAACCATAGAGGAGCAATAAGTAGAAAATGTGAATGAAGGGAATTAAAGTATTTTTACTTTCTAGTTATAATGCACATTGTGATCCTAGCTCCTTTAGGAATTAATTTTACTAAAAATTAGACTCTAAAGGTCTAAACGTTCTTGACTTAAATCCATTTATTTTCTGCCGTAGCAGTATAACTATTCCTTCCTACTAGGGTAGTGCTTCATGCATAGAGAATGCCATGTAACAAGTGGAATCTTCATGATTTTCTGCTTTTTGATCCCTTATTTAGGTTTGGTACCAGCTTCAATATCAGAACCCCCTCCTTTTAAATGTCTTCTGATAAACAAAGTAGATGGCAGTTGCAAAACATTCAATGATTCTGAGCAGGAAGACCTTCAAGGTTCTGGTGTGTGTCTGGATCCTGTCTATGATGTTATTTGGAGGCAAGTGTGTATTATAGCTATTAAAGTCATAGTATAGAAATCCGTTTTAAAATACTTCCGAGAGGCTCGGTATTTGCTTATCTTCATTTTCCCTAGTAAATGAAAAACAGCTTTTAGTCTTCCATATATATTTTTTTATTTTTTTTTTTTTTTCACATTTTGGGGATTATTTGTTCAAGTACAGGCCAACCAACCCTACTCTTTAGCCTAAATTTTAATTTAATTTTTCCTTTTTGCCTTATTCTTACTCCAATCTCACATCTGGGGGACCCCACCTGTTCTGCTTATTTACTCCTTTTATTCTTCCCTTACTTTCCTCCATCTTTACTGAACTTTACTAACACTTCACTGAATTACTTTAATTTTCTTGCCATATTTAAATCTTCATCCTTCTCTCAAGCATTAGTGGTTAAGATTAGAAGGGGAGGAGGGCTGAAGAACAGGTGAAAGTAATGTTGTTTGAATGACACAGACATTCAAATTATTATGTTTATTTCACAGTCCTCAGGGGTGATAACTTTCATTGGAATTTTGAGAGCACGCGTAGGTCATGAGCCGTTTTTTTAAAAAATAGAATCTTAACATCCAGTTCTATAATTCTTAGAAGCTGTGTTAGCCAGGATTTGGGAGAGAAAATTGAACTGTCATCTGAGTGCAAATGATGGATGATGTTTACTGTTTGAAGAGTTAAAAAACAAGAGTAATCACTTAGTTAGAACAAAGCAGAGAACCAGCTACTCTGCATTCGTCTGGAAAAGACAGTATCATGTAAGATCATATATTTTAAAAATCGTGTTCATACACTACTTGGCATCAGCATGGTTAAGACATGCTGAAAGACTCAGTTTCCAAAAAAGGCATTTATCAGAGGCCATAGGAAATCACCAAGTTTCAAGGAAGAAACAGTGATGACAGTCGATGACTATGATGACCTGATTTAACACTCTTAAAGGTTATTTGACTTGGGAAAGTTCAAAGTCACATGTTAAAGATATTATTATGCATAAACCTGGATGGAGGTGTTCTAGTGTCTTCCAGAATTTGGGGGACTGTAGAGCTAACTGTACAGCTTAAATACTTAAACAAGAGAGTGGATTCTTAGAAACTCTGTAGATTTATACCTGTTTAATATAAAGCTTAATACTTCTTGTTTAATATGAAGTAGTAGAGCAGTTTAAAGAAGAGGTAGGTTAATTAATATGCCTATAGTAGTGACATATTTTGTGTTCTAGTTACGATTCCTGGGCATTTTTATTCATACCTGTTTGGATGAAGGAGGCAGTTTCTCTGTACAGTATGGAGGGGCAGCATTCTGGAGTACATAGATTTTGAAGATTTTCTTCACAACGTTGTAATGTGCTTTTTGAAATAATAGTGGAATTCAAGTGGTTAAGGAGTTTTTTACCTCTGTGTGCATAAACTGGCACATTTCTAACTCATTGAAATCCTGAATACATATGGTGTCCTATCGTATTTTTAGTTAAAACTATTTCTTTTTCCATTAGTTAGACTATCTTAGCCTCATTTGAATTTTTAGAAGGAACTGGAAGTTCCTTCTGTGTTTTCAGAGCACTCCCATAGGGAGTCTTGTTTCTTACTTTTACATAGTGATACCAAAGACTTTGTGTTTTCCATTTTCTTTCTCTTCATGTTAATCTATAGCATAAGTCTTCCTATTCCCTCTGTTTATGCTGCCCTTTTCTATAATACCTTAGAAACTCAGTGATGCTATCAGTTTTAAAAAGCTTAGACAAAATATGTTGTATTTCTCAAGATCTTGTTACTCACTATTTAAAGGTGAACAACCCTTTTACTTTCACTGAGCATCTTTAGAATTTTTGAGCACATCTGGCGTATCACCTACTTTGCTAGTTACTTCATGCTTCTTAGTAGATGGTACCATTTTAATATTCATTAGCTTTAAAAAAATGTACCATTTTCCAAAATTTGTAAACTGATCATATGACTGTTAACTTCAAGTACAATAAATGGTTTTATGTCTTTCCATTTGCTAGTGTAAGTAGAGTTTATACATACGTGGTGTAATGATGTACAATTTTAAGACTTTGTACTAGTGGTCCTACATTTTACACTAAATAACTTATAAAATTTAATTATCAGTTAGATTCTGTGGGGGTTTTTTCTTAGTAGGTAAAAGGGTTGGTTTTTTTATTCTGGTTTTATCTTGTTTTAGGTTTCGACCAAATGCGAGGGAACTGTGGAGTTACAATGCAGTAGTTGCTGATTCCAGACTCCCCTCAGCTCCAGACATGCAATCCCGGTGTAGTATCTTGAGTCCAGAACTTGCTCTTCCGACAGGTTCCAAAGCTCTGACCACCAGATCTCATGCAGCTTTGCACATTCTAGGTACCAATTTATAATTCATAAGTCAGAAGCTTATGAGTACAACTCATTTATACACTAGGTAATGCTTCGTACTCTGTAACAGCTTTCTGATTTTTTTTGAGTTAAAATAATCTTTCACCATTGCTCTTAGCACTTATGATCTGGCTGATATGCATTAATTTTAATGAAAATACTTATCATCTGTCATATTAATAATGCTAGATTTTAGAGTTTTGATGGAAGCTGCTACTCGATGTCAGGAGAATGCATTAAGAGACCTTCCCAAGTGATCTTTTTTGAACAGTCTACAAGATAATCAGTACTGCTAAGTTAACCTGGAGTCTCCAATACACAGGGGAAAAAAGTGCTTTTATATAAACTACGTTTATTTTAAAGTAAATGCAGTATCTAAAATTAGAATTTACTCTTTCCAGGTTTGTGTGACTGTGATAGGAGTAACATGATCTCCTTTTATCATCTGAAAAGCTCACCAAACCAAAAACTGCTCCCACTGTGTTCATGCATAAACTGGCCAATATTCAACATACCTAGTGCTTCAAAGCACAGCTTTAGAAGTTCTTTTTGTCTCACTTGCTCGCTGGTTGTGATCAGTGATCAGTTCCTTGTCCTACTCCCTTCATTGTATTTTAGAGATGTATTAAATTTTAACTTAAACAGTACTTTTTTTTTGTCTGAATCAGAGTAAGGCATCTAATTACCCATGCATACAAAACAAAATGCTTTTTAATGAAGTGTTTTGAGTCCACCCATAATTCAGTCACTACTTAAACTCTTTCTTGGTTATATGGGAAATGTTAAAAAAGGGGAAAAAATGGTGTTGCTGGCAATATATATAATGTTGGCAAAGTTGCAAAGTAGATTTAATCACATTATAAATGAATAAATTAAATCAAAACCTTGAGATTCTGCAGCAGTGACCCTTGACTTAATTAAAGTTATGATGATATTTAGTAATGAGTGGTGTAGGGACAAAGTAAAAGCAGTTAGGTTTCTTTGATCTTTTAAAACTCATATTCATTTCCATTTCACTGATTATAATCTACAGTAAGAAATTCTGAGTTCTTCTTGGTTTTGCTTTGTTTTAGGTTGTCTTGATACCTTGGCTGCTATGCAGGACTTAAAAATGGGTGTAGCAAATACAGAGGAAGAGACTCAAGCAGTAATGAAAGTTTATTCTAAAGAAGACTACAGTGTTGTTAACAGATTTGAAAGTATGTACAGAGTAAAATTTTATAATATAAGATGATCAGGCTTGTGGAATGAAAGACTTAAGATATACTATCATGGGTTTTTTGTTGTGTATATTTTCTGCAGGTCATGGAGGAGGCTGGGGTTACTCAGCCCACTCAGTAGAGGCTATCCGTTTCTGTGCTGATACAGATATTTTGTTAGGTGGTCTTGGCCTTTTTGGGGGTAGAGGTGAATACACTGCTAAAATAAAGGTAAGGTTTTTTTTCTTGTTTTGTTTTTTTAAAAACAATATGATGTCTCAACATCAGGACTTCAGAAATGCCATCTAAAACCATGATAAATTTTATTTCTTGAGGAACAATTTTTTTATTGTATATGAAAAGCATTTGTAATAGATCTAGAAGAAGGCTTATCAGTGAGAAGTAACCAACCTTATGTAGCTAATGTAGGTGAAGTAGCAATCTGAGAATTACTATTTTTGATTGTCAAGAAATGGTCTATTCTTACATTTACTAAATCCTGTGTCATCTTACAGGTGTATTGAGTAGATACTGCAGTGGGTAGAACGTTTTATAGAATCATTTTGGTTGGAAGAGAACTCTAAGATCAAATCCAACCATTAACAAAGCACACTGCCAAGTCCACTTCTAAACCATGTCCCACATGTAGTACTACAGCTACACATCTTTCAGTTGTGTCAGAACCATTTCCCTGGCCAGCCTGTTCCAGTGCCTGACAACCCTTTCGGTGAAGAAATCTTTCCTAAAAGTTTATTACTGATCTAATATTCCTATTATTAGATTGGATATTAAAACATACAGAAACCTCCCCTGGCACAACTGAAGGCCATTTCCTCTTGTTCTGTCACTTCTTACTTTGGTAAAGAGACAAATCCCACCTCGCTACAACCTCCTTTGAGGTAGTTGTAGAGGTCTTCTCTCAGCCTTGTTTTTTTCTGACTAAACAAACCCCAGTTCCTTCAGCCACTCCTTCTAAGACTTGTTCGCTGTGATCTTTTTACACAAAGCTCAGAGTTCCACCTGTAGAATACTGGTGTTGTGGGCTTCATATTAGAATCCTGTCAGATGTCAGGATACATAAGCAACTGATGCTTCTGAAGTGCAGGTAGCGTGTATGAGTAGGTGCAGTTCCTTTGGGTACTGCCATTTGAGCCATTGCTTCCCCTGTCCCTGCCACTTCTGTCTCAGACTGCTCCCTGGGGAGTTTCTAAGCAAATGACACCAAACGTACTTAACACTCTGTGCCAAATGTAACAACAATTAAGGAACACGTGTGCTGATTTAAAGGAAATAAATGAAATGAACCTGGGTTTGTTTAAAAACGGCTTGCATAAACACACGTAGCTCTGGTTTCTGATAAGTAGCTTCTGCTCCTGCATTTAATAAGGATTTCAGAAACTCCACAAATTACAGGAAGGATCTGTCTGAGATTTTCTTATGTATGTTCAAATATATTATTGTTGTTACTTGTCATTTAGCAGTTTATTGAGTTTCCTTTTTCAAATTTATACTGAGTATGAGGCATATGGGATGGAATACGCTGTTTGATCAGTTTTGGCCAGTTGTCTTGTCCGCACCTCCCCAAGGAAGTGTTGCAGATGTGACCTCTTCATTCCCTTTCTCTTTCTGGACCATAAGATGTTCCTCAGAACTGAGCAGTGGCCTTGGTTCTGCAGACCATTTTCTAGCTGTAACCACAAACATCAAGCATTATCATTCCTAGAAGCAGACACTGACTGAGAAACTTGCTGTGAAGAGAGACTTAGCTGAAGGCAAAATTAAAAGACAGAACATTCACTCTATCCTAGCCCAAACCAGGACACGAGCTCTCCTAAGTAGTCAAGCTGTCTGTTTTGAGAAGTTGCATACATCTTCCGTGTATTTCAATCTGTGTTGGAAAGCCTGCACCTTATATCCAGCTTTGCCTTTTTGATGCTCTGAGTCATTTGACTTGCCTGCAAGATTTAGGGTGTTTTTTCCACTTTAAGAATATATCTGGGCCTAAGTCCCAGAGATCAGCATCAACTGCTACTTTTTAACAGTTGATGATGTTACAGAATCCTGACTTTCAGATGTGAATTTGCCACTCAGTGGTAACTACCGATTACTTTTTATAAGGGGAAATAATAATAGCGAACACTTTGCAGAATGCTAGATGGGGAAAAGTGGTATTAGGAGGTTTCTAACAGCTAAGCCAGGCTTTTTACCTTTTTTCTTACTCTACCAGTTGTTTGAATTGGGTCCAGATGGGGGAGACCATGAGACTGATGGGGACCTTCTTGCTGAAACAGATGTCTTAGCATATGATTGTGCTGCTAGGTAAGATGTTTCTCTTACCTACTTCTTGGTCTTTGTTTTTACTTTCTTCATGCCCATTTGAAAATTATTTTAAATATCACTGGAGATAATCTATATAATAAGAAATTTGTAGCAAGTGATGTATAACTTAAACTCAAAATGTGTTGGGTAAAGCAGTAAAACACCAAATACCTCACCAAACCATTATGATACTAAATTAAAAGAAAGAAAAATCGTCTCAAAATTGGTCTTGTATAAATCAGTTAGCTCCCATATCACTGTGATGAGAAACAAAATAGACATACACAATATTTCAGCAGTTCTTTTGAATATTTCTATCAAAAAGATGCTGTCAAGCACGAATAAGTATTTGCATTAAATGACTTATCACTAAATGTATTGCTATACAAAACTGTCATAACTTTCTTAAATATTAATGTGTAATTCCTAAGAATTAATGTGTAAGCTCCTATCACTTACAGAAATTCACCCAGGGTTTTCTGAAATTGACTTTTAAAAATATGGTTAGTACTTTACTTGCAGTATTACATACTAAATTGAATTGGATTTGTGTGTTTTAATTTACCTTAATCTCTCTTTCCTCTGTTTGGCATTTGATACCTGATTGTTTCAAAAGCAAGAGTAAGCGAGATTTGGGCATTTGTAGGTCCTTCTGAATTTTTATTTTTTTTTGTTACTACGGTCGTGTCCAACCAAATATTTTAAAATGTTGAATATAAAAAGATACTTCATAACTCAATTCCATAAGTTTTAATTTACAAGCAGGGTACAAATCATTAAAAATTAATTCATGGAAATCTCTTTCAACATTTACTTCTCCCAGGGAGAAGTATGCAATGATGTTTGATGAACCAGTACTCCTACAAGCTGGCTGGTGGTATGTAGCCTGGGCAAGAGTGTCGGGACCTAGCAGTGATTGTGGATCTCATGGACAGGCCTCTATTACTACAGATGATGGGTATGTTTTTCTTTATGTGTTTTAATGCAAAAGAAGAAATCTAATATTGCTTGGATAATAATTGGGGTTTTTCTCTCTCAGTGTTGTGTTTCAGTTTAAAAGTTCCAAGAAATCAAATAATGGTACAGATGTTAATGCAGGACAGATCCCGCAGTTATTATACAGGTAAGGTTTTTACCTCTACTTAGAGCAGCTTACTGACTTTTTTTTAAAAAAAGTAAAGTAAGCATTTGTTTAATGTTGTTATTATTGTATTAAGCTAAGGAAATCAGTATCTAAAAAATTTAGGGAAAACTTAATTCCTTTGAGAAGATTATTAAGTCCATTAACCAAATTTTTTTTTTTTTTTGCAGTTTTTCTTTAAAAAATCATTCATCACATATTTTGTTCTGAGACCTTCATTTAGCTTTGTAGAGCCTCATGGTTTCCTCTAATATGCTTAATTTTTTTTCTTGTTGGGAAGTATTTTATTTAGTAGGCCTCAGTTTAGGGAGAATTACTATCAACCAAATGGAAAAAAATGCACTTTACAGAAAGTTAGCATTAATTTATTCCCATGATAAATGTTATATAAAAATGTTGCATTTTAAAAAGCGAGAAATCTTTCACTGTATTGCTAATATATTTACCAGATTTCCTTCAGATAAATACATGACCTAATTTTTACACTTTGCATGTGTGTATGTATATATACACATATTCCCTCTTGCACCCACATTGATTCTGAAACTTGGAATTACTTCCTGCCATTCTCATAGCTTCTCAGCATGTCCTTTTCAGGGTCCCTTATCAAAACAGCTCACTTTTGCAGATACGCTTTGTGTTCAAAGAGTCCTGTCTCTCCAAAGCAGTGTTGTATTTCGACTGATGCATATCAAGTCCTGGTGTAACACTCTTATCATTTGGGTCATTTCTATGGAGAGGTGGCTGTAGCCAGAGACAAGCCCTGTTGGGGCCTCTGAAGCCAGGATGTGGCTGAAGAGCCTCAAGTGGCACAGAAGGGAAGGTGCTGCAGTTACAGGTGCTGCCTACATTGGTTTTGCTTTCATTGTGAAGGACTTCGAGGCCTGCCTTTCAAATTTTGTTATTCTGAACAATATCCCATACACTTCAGAGTTACTGATAGGCACGGGGACCCAAATGAGAGAAAACTTCTTCTTTACCAGGAACCAGAGTTTTTGAAGATATTTGTGTGTTGCTTCATTCCCTACCTCCCCCTGCCTTCTTTCTCTTTCCTGTTGTTCATAAATTTTTGTCTTTTTGCTCTCTAAACATGCCAAGGAGCTAATGTTCTTTGAAGAACAACATTTCTAGTTTTAAGAATGTCATCTGAAGAAATACAGTAAATACTTATTATAATTTAATATGTAATGAGATTCAACTTTGTCAGCTGCCACAGTTCTGCCAGTTGAATAGAATTCAAGATATTTGATTGCTGGTCTAGAACAATCAGGAACTGGAGGAAATTATGTCAAACATTTTTTTGATAATTACCATAAACTTTTCTTCTGCTTTTATTTTATTATTTTATTATTATTTTTATTTATTTTATTCCGCTTGAACAATACAAAAAAAAAATAGTTGATACAGATTTCAAGCCAATTATTAACTTGTTCTTCCAGGCTGCCAACAAGTGATGGCAGTGCCTCCAAAGGAAAGCAGCAAACCAGTGAACCTGTGCATATTTTAAAACGGTCTTTTGCCAGAACAGTCTCAGTGGTGAGTACTATCAAAAATCTTCTGTGTTTTGTATAAGCTCACTCATATGTAGAAAACTGAAAGATGTACATGTGTACATAAGTAATGATTTTTTTCTGTCTGCTTTTTCAAGGAGTAGTTACTTACACTGATACATAGAACATTTTGGTTTTACTGAAGAATACGGATGCTTAAATCTAAGCTTCATATTGACCCTGAAAATGAGAGCCTAGACTTATATTGGTTATAAAGGTTTAATTGACTTTTTATGTGTGAGCTACTTAGTTTTAGGGTTTGATTTGGAGGTTGTGGGATTAAATTCATACTTACAGGTTGTATTCAATATATAAGACTTACTCCCTGCAGAGAAATTAATACTAGCAGTCATTTTAGAGTTTGAGGGAGTTGTGCTACTACATGTTCTCTTCCATGGTTTTTAAATTACTGTCATTAGTCATTGGTAAGATTCATCTTCCTCTTCAATGTATTCCAATATACAGTGAGGATCAGGTAGCACACAGTTCAATAAACTGAGGTAAGTTGTATTACTAAGCACACTGAATTGCAACTATTAATATAGTCTGCTGTTCTTCACTAAGAGATTAGTCAAATTTTGAGGAATACTGCACTTAAGTTGAAGTGGAGTTTTATCATGCAGAGTAAGACCAATTCTGTCTTCATGTTTTTGAAGTACAGTCCCTTCCTTATCTGTTAAAAGCAATTATGGTTTTATTTTCAGTTTAATTCTGGACTATATTTTTTTACTGCATTACATGCACTGTCAGTATTCTCTGTTTAAACTGATTGCCTCCATGTGGACACTCACAGCCCAGTTTTCTTAAGCAGCTTGATTTATGTCTTCTCCATTTCACTATTCTATATCAGCATATTAGTAGCTACTCTTAATATATTTCCTTGAAAATATTTGCATTAAGTTATGAACTTTCATGGCTTTTGATACTTCTCATTGTATCCTCCCACTTCATTATCTTGCTCCTGTTACTCCTCACCATGGAGCTGAACTGGTATAAGAGGAGAGTTCTGGCTTTCCAGAGCATTACCTGTTTTATAGCTAACTTTGGACAGTAAGCATGATTTTTGCAACTGGAAGGTATACTTGTAGCTTGAAGGTATTTTATATTGAATAATTGGTTTGCTTTCTGGGGTACAACTTCTATGAAGGTACTGACCATGTTTAATAATGATAGAAACAATTTTTTTGACAAAACTTTTAAATTCTTAAATGTCTTACGTACTATTTGTGCTTCTATTGAACTTTTAAGTACAGTAAATTTGATGCAGTTTTGAGTCTACAGATCATAACTGTTAAAAAACAAAGCAAAGAGGGCCCTGACAAGTTTAATGTTACAACAAGGATGTATTCTGTTAAAAGTAGGTATTACACTGTTCATAGGCAGATGAAACAAGTAAAATTTACTGAAAAATCTGTATTACAGGTGCGTACAAATAGTTCTTAACTGAGACTTTTAACACTCAAAACATTATAAATTGTTTTTAGCGTGGTACTACAGTGAAGTATTTTCTGCATTCTCAGTGCTATTTTTTTATTCTCAGGCAAGTAAGATCTGTGTGTTCTGTGGTAGATGTGTATAAACATAAATGTCATAATAAACAAGGATATAGATCCTGTTTGATATTAATTTTATTCTGATGCTGAAAATACAGTCTTTTTAACACAAAATCTGTCTTTCGTATCCTTCATACTCTTAAATAGGAATGCTTTGAATCTTTATTGAGCATTCTTCACTGGAGCTGGACAACACTGGTGCTGGGAGTTGAAGAACTTCGTGGACTTAAAGGATTCCAATACACTGCTACTCTTTTAGATTTAGAAAGGTTGCGTTTTGTGGGCACGTGCTGTCTGAGGTTGCTGAGAGTCTATACCTGTGAAATATACCCAATATCAGGTATCTCTCCTAATGCACTTGTTTCATATTTATGAGTAAATAATAATCTATAGATCATTCAAAATTTGATCCTAAGCATTCTTGCAGGGTGTGCTGTAAGATGATATTGCTTATACCAATGGTTTTATTGGAGGAATTCAGAGACTTGTTGTCAGAAAATGGATATGTGTAACCATCTCCATAATCAAGTGTCCAATACTACATGTTTACACTGGAATTTGTGTGTATTTTAAAGCTAATTTCTTGTTTGGCTTGACAGTTGAGTTGTTCTTTTGGACTATTTTATCTTCTTTTTTCCCCATTTCTATACATAGTAGGTGCCTTGGCAGTAAGCCCAATTTAAACTTGAAAGACATTTTCTGTTTCTCATGCTTGTAGTTTAACAATGCTCATATTGAAGTACAGCATATATTATTAAAGACCAGAAAATTAGAAGTTCCTGTTGTTCAGATTTATTCATTGTAATTTAACACTTGTCAATGTTGTCCTTGTGAAATTAACTTCACTGAATATAGATCAGCGTTGCTGAATTCTAGTTGTTTCATTTGCATGTAAAATCTGCATTTTTTTAATAGGAAAATGTTTCCTTTACTTACATTTAATGCTCCTCTTTGTCACCTTTTAGCTACGGCTAAGGCAGTTGTAGAAGAAACCAGCAAATTAGCAGATTGCATTGGAAAAACCAGGACCTTGCTGAGAAAAATTTTATCTGAAGGAGTTGATCATTGCATGATCAAGTTGGACAATGATCCACAAGGATATCTCAGTCAGCCCCTGAGTCTTTTAGAAGCTGTTCTTCAGGAATGCCATAATACCTTCACAGCTTGCTTTCATTCATTTTATCCAACACCAGCTCTGCAGTGGGCATGTCTCTGTGACCTACTGAATTGTTTGGACCAGGTACGTGAAAATGACCCAAGTAAATATTAAAACTTAGCCTTACCTTTTATTCAAAGAGAAGCCAAGCAGTATTAAAAACCTTTATTCCTGGTGGGGTTTTTTTGGTGTTTATTCTGATTTGCAACTTGAATTTTGCTGTGGTTTGTTTTTTTTAATAATTGAGTTTTATTTTTTAAAACATGTCCAAGTGCTGCAAACTTCAGTGTCTCAGCAGAAAGATCCTCTCTGAGACAATGAGTAAAATCTATAGTGCTGGTAACTGTCAACACCTTGATTTTTCAGTGTTGAGGCCGTGCCTTGTATGCAATTACTCCTGCTGCACATTTCTTAGGAGCATACACATGGCATGTTTTTATCATCATCACTAATACTTGAGTAATTTCTCATCATTAAATGTTACAGCAATGCTCTGATTGAGCAAAGTACAAAACTGATAATATTCTGCAATAAACAACTTTCTTAAAAGTATCTTGCTTGGGTTTTAACAATTTAGTTGCATTGGTTGCAGTGAAATAGAAGTAATATCTTTCTTTGCAGGAAAATTCATTTATCAAAAAAATTAAAGGAAGAACCAGTTATTAAATGTATTACTCTAAGAAAATTTTTATTTAATTATTTTAAGTGCTTTGTCTTCAAAGGGTGCCAATTTTCAGAAGGGTTTATTATTTTTAAAAGTGCCAACCAATGAGTTTTAATTACTCCGATTTAAAAGATCCAAATGGAATCTCTTAAGAGAAGATAATGTAAAACTCACAGAAAAGCTAACAGTACATGAAATTCCTTATCTAACTTATTTTTATATTTACTGTAAAACAAAAGTTCCTTTCAAAAGTAGTTTCTCCCTCATTTACTTTAAATGCAACAACGCCTTTTTGTTTTTTCCTTTTATATTTTATATTTTGGTTTTTTTTTTTTTTTTGTATCTATATTTTTAGGACATCCAGGAAGCAAACTTCAAAACCTCCAGTAGCAGACTTCTTGCTGCTGTTATGTCTGCCCTCTGCCACACGTCAGTGAAGCTGACCTCCATCTTCCCCATCGCCTATGACGGAGAGGCCTTGCTGCGGTCAATGGTCAAACAAGTCAGCACTGAGAATGACTCTGCTCTTGCCCATCGTTTTCCTCTTTTGGTTGCACACATGGAGAAACTGAGTCAGGTCAGGATACGTTCTAAAAATTTTACTGTTTGTTTTGCTTTGCAGCAAAAAACAGTCTCATAAGTTGAAGTTTTGGCTTTATAAGGGTGAAACTTAATTTGCCTGAGTGTTTTCTTTCTAAGAGGATTGGTTCAGAAGCTTATTTAACCCAATTTTCATCTTTCAGTCTGAAACGTCCCATTGCTTGTTTGGAGAATGCCTGAACAAATATCATTCTTATTTATTTGGGACTAATAAATTGGCAGAAATACAGTTCAGAGCTATCTTCTCTTGCAAAGTTTTCTGCAACAGTTTTTGGCTTTTTCATGTGATGCCAAGAATGAACATGTGAATAGATTAATTGGTTTTAAGGAAGAGTTAACACAGCGTTGGTAAAAAAAAGTTATGTCTCTAATTGGAGTTTTTAAGGAGGTCAGCAAGTGGGTGCACAAGAGAAGCACAGTTCATGTAATTCTATCAAAGGTTATTAAAACAATTCCCTAAGGGCTCTTGAATGCTGTATTTTTGCAGTTCTGTTTTTCCAGAATATATTGAATAAAAAAGGGTAGAGGTGATACTCAAAGATATGGAACTGCTAAATATTATTCTTCACTTTAGAAGACAGGGAGGTAAGTTCTTATGAAATTGTCAATGATGGATGAAAATTAAACATAATACAACTGTTCAGTCCAAAACTTCTGAACAACCAGAGATCTTAGCAAAAGGTAAGTTCAGAAGGTAGCTGCAATTAAGCTGTGGAACGTGCTCCTGCAGGCTATTATGCTAAAGGTTTTCACAGATGTAGAAAGCACCTGCACAAGTTGACAAATTAAGAACTGACAGAAAGCTATTTACATGCAAATGTAGTATTTCCATCCTGGATACAACTGCCTCTTTGCTGCTTAAGATACAGTCCTGTGCAGATTTCTGTACAGGTTTGTTTGACCTGGTTTTCTTTGCTACCTGTTCACTACTAGGATATTTTTGAGGGACAAAATGGTGAGAGAGAAAAATCTTCAATTTCTGTCTGTAGAGTTTATTTTCATCTTTCTTTCTTTCTTTCTTTAGAATGACTTCAATATGAATGTCACTGCTAAGTAGAAGATACGTTAGATGTCTAAGCTTACATTTGTTTCACAGTCTTGACTGCCTAAAACCCACTGTTTTCATAAGCATCCCACCACTGGTTTTATTTTATCTGTGTGCACGGAAGACTTAGCTACCATTAATGCCAAAAAGCTGTGTTTCTTTTTAGACAACGTGGAAGACAACAATATGAAGAATACCATGAGCACCTATATAACTATTGTATTCTAACACAGGTTTATCAATACTATGGCAAGGAGGACCGTAAGAAAGTCCCCTATGAGAAGGACACATATATCCTTCAATGCAATAAGCGAAGTCAGTGCCACCTCATTCTGGAAATTAGGAAAATGAAACCATTTTTTTGACCAAGGAATTCATATAATGATCACTTTGAGAAGTTTTAATTATTTTTTAACCTCTATATTTCTTATTTTTAAGAAGCCACTGATTTTTTTTTTCTCTTTATAATGTAGAGCGAAGAAAATGTTTCTGGGATGACAAGCTTTCGGGAAGTCCTGGAGAAGATGTTGGTCATTGTTGTTTTACCAGTCCGAAACAGCCTTAGACGAGAAAATGAACTTTTCTCTTCACATCTGGTTTCTAATACTTGTGGGCTGCTTGCTAGTATTGTCAGCGAGCTTACAGCATCAGCACTAGGATCTGAGGTAAAGCTTCTATAAAATCATTGCTACAAGTCTTTTATAATAAGTCTATTAAGAATGTGATACAGGCTGTGATGGCAATTATTATAGGTATGGACATCTTGCACAGGTGCTTGAGGTCTCATTAGCTTTCGGATGTTTAACATTGTTTGAAAAATGTGTACGTTGTATTAAGGAAGTACTGTTGGTTAACTGTTTCATTAGGGCTTAAGAATACTGTGAAGTGGTTAAAAAATAGCAATTTTGTTTGGAGTACCGTTCTTCTTTCATGCATGTCTTTGCATGTACACACTCAAAGTGTGTTTGTTCAGTGCTCTCTGGAAGCAATGCCACGCCTGAGCATCTGTGTGCCTCTGGCAGTATCATCCGTGCCTCTTGAGTTCTAACCCTCTGTGCTTTCAATTGCCTGTCAGAATTAGTAATGTTTATGCAGTGTCCTCCTTCTGTCTATTTAAGATATTCCTTACTCCTTTCTTTATATATTGTTAAATAACATATGCATTCTTTTAAAATATACTTACAATATTTCATTAGAATATTTACAGTTTGTTTACTTTGGTGTTTAAAAATCAAGTGTTACTGAGTTCAACTTTCTGAAGTCCAGAGATACGTAACCACAGAAGTTCCCTTTTGTGGAACTGTGTCAGTAAAGCATAGAAATTTATTTGGTTTCACTAAAGAAGTACCACAATCTGCATACTATTAGAAGATTTTTTTTTTTAACTGAAAGAACCTAACTTTTGCAAACAACTTGATTGAAGGTGTTTTAACTATTAGGTAAGAACTGTTTATTTCCTCTGATTTTGACTGTTTATTTCTCTGATCAAGACAGAAATATGTAACTCTTTTTAGCTATCTTAGCTTTCTTTCATGTTAAGTCATGCTATGAAATGTGTATTTAAATGCTTGAAAAAGTAAGGAAACAGGTTATATATTATACCTGGTTAATTCCTAATTACCAGAAATTGTGTTTTCTTTTGAGCCAATATTTAATACAAGTGTCAGTAGTGGCATCTCTTATGTTTTATCAGATGACTTAAAATTTACCCAGTTGAAAATCTGTTAATTTAATTTACTTAACTTTGCTTTATTTAGAATTAGCTAGTGTTTAGCCTAAGTGTTAACTTTTTCTCTTGCTTATCTTTAACTTTCTTACAGGTTGATGGGCTCAACTCTCTCCATTCTGTCAAATCCACTCCAAACCGTTTCACTAAAACAAGTCAGGGAAGAAGCTGGAATACTGGAAATGGATCCCCTGATGCAATATGCTTCTCTGTCGACAAACCTGGTGTAGTTGTAGTAGGATTTTCTGTTTATGGTGGAGGGGGAATTCATGAGTATGAGTTGGAAGTACTAGTTGATGATGTAAGTACTACATTTGAAAAATAGTTTGAACAAAATTAATCTCAGTTTTTTCATAATGTGTATTACAAAGTAATACTGTAATATTCTTATACAGTCTAAGTTACCACTAAAGCAGTGGTAGCAGGGTTTTTTTTTGTTTGCTTGTGGTGGTGATTTTTGTGGTATAGCAAGCTGTATACTGTATCCAGTAGGGTCCTTATTTTGGTTATGGTCTTGACATCTTCCTTCATTACACATAATTTTTGAAGTATAATTGACATTTCACTTACTGGAACTAAATGTAAATTACTACTAGTTATCTCTCTTTAAATTGTGAAAGAAAGTTAAGGAATAAGGGGGACCAAGTTAAAACATTTTAAACCAAAATTTGAAGGAAGGCAGCCTATCATCATGTTCAGGCTGTAGGTACAGATGTTTCATAAGTTGTTCAAGTACTCTCTTAAAATAAGCTTAAAACTTGTGGTTTTGCAATGATGACAGACTTCCATTCTTTTACAGCCAATTATTCACTTCAACCAGCTGTTCTAGTCTCTTCCAAAGGGCAACCACAGATTGCTATGCAAAATTAGCTTCTCTGCTCAGTAATTTCCTTTTGTAGCATAAAAACTTCTCTGGCTCTCAGCAGGTTTTTCAGCTTTGTTTTATTTGTAATGCTGTGTACAAGAAAACAAATGGCACAGTTGAGTGATTAAAATTACTTTGTTTCTTTGAATCAGAGTGATCATACTGGAGATTCAACTCATTCTCACAGATGGACATCTCTAGAATTGGTTAAAGGAACTTACACCACAGATGACTCTCCCAGTGACATAGCTGAAATCAGACTTGACAAAGTTGTGCCACTGAAGGTAAATAGAAGAAGTATAGGTTTCATGTGTGCATGTGTAGGTTTCATGACTTCTTCAGATAACAAAACCCAGAATGTTCAACGTAAATCATGTTTTTGTATGTAGACATTTATGAATTAATCTTGATATGTTTGCTATAAAAATTTTCAATTTGACCCTGCAACTGAAACGTTCAAATACCAGCAGCAAAAAAATCTTCATTTTTTTAATAGCACAAGATAGACTGTAATTGCTTAGTAATTTAGAATATTTTCGAATATGAAACTTTTTTGTGTGTGCAGTTTGGTAGCACATTTTCTTGTTGCCTTGGCTACCTTCAAGTAATTAGAAGTAATATTTTACTGAAGTTATGGTCTTCAGTTTGGGAACACAGAACAGCTTTGGTTTTCGTTACATGCTGGATCTTGTTCCGTTCGTTTCATTTGCAGAGTGCTTTAAAGGACTTTTCAGAGTTTTGACATTAATACTTTTACAGTATTAATATTATGAAATGTTATGAAGTTTAACTTGTGTACTTATTTTATCCTGCTCACTGTTTCTGGCTCTCCTTTTTAAGGAAAATGTGAAATATGCAGTTCGTTTGAGGAATTACGGAAGCCGAACTGCCAATGGAGATGGGGGAATGACCACAGTTCAGTGTCCAGATGGTGTCACATTTACATACAGTACATGCAGTCTGAGCAGTAATGGCACAAACCAAACACGAGGACAAATTCCACAGATCCTCTATTACAGGTTTGTGTGATAAAGCAACTGTAGTGCTCTTTTTGAGAAGTAACAAAAATAAATGCATCTGGAGTGTGTTTGAGGAAAGAGCTTCTTTAACAGCAATATCATATTCTCCCAGTGTAGTTTCAGACAAAAGTTACTGAGTGAAGATAGTTCTCAGGACATCAGTTTCATTGGTGCCTCTTCAAGGCTTGTTTTAGATTTATTTTATTTTTTTCTTTGACTTGACAGAAGATTTGATGGTTGACCTCTCTTAAGAGGTCCATTGTTTACTGCTTTAAATATGTCATATAGGAGGCTAAAAAAAAACAAAAACAAAAAACAAAACAAACAAACAAACAAAAAAAACCAACAAAAAAATACCCACCAGACAACAAATTTAAATCTTTTTGTGAGAGTGGTTAACTTAAGTTATAAAGAAGTACAGGTATCCTTGTTGTTCTCTGAACTTGTCCAAGTAACATTTTTGAGCATTCTGAGCTGACAGTCCTGGAATCTTAATATCTGTTATGAAGGTCTGAACAATCAATTTTTTCTGGACAAACATAAGTAATCCAAATGAGATTGCAGAAAGGGGGATTTTGCTTTAAATACTGACTAAGTGATTTTGCTTATCGGTGTGAAATCTGAATCATTATCATACTGAGAACTTGAATTAGTTCATCATTCAGATGCTTTGAAAAAGCAAATAAAACCAGATCTTTTTTATGCCTATTGAAATAGTGTTGTGAGTAATATTTAGCAGATCCTAATTTGACATACAGAGTGGGTTTCAAAGGAAAAGCTGCAGCATATGAGTAAGCCTAAGGCTGTATTTCAAAACCAAAATAAAGCTTTGGAACAAGGATGGAAAATCTTTTTACTAGTTATGACACTGCAGAAATATCCATTGCAAGAATTTTACTCATTTCTGTGTTGCATTTAGTATTAGTCTCTTTATCAAGAAACATGGTTAGGCTAGGAAGAACACAGGAATTTATGCATTTCTGTGGTTTGAAAGACAGCTAGTCAAAACAAACATTTCAGAAGCAAGCTTTTCATTTTTTCTGCTAAATAAAAATAAAACTATTATTGTTTTATTCTGTCAAAAATCATTCTGTCATGGTTTTTCTAGTATAATGTTGTGATTTGTGACCTTACTTTAATTTATCCACCATTCAGGAGTGAGTATGATGGAGATCTGCAATCACAGCTTTTGAACAAAGCTAATGAAGAAGATAAAAATTGTAGCAGGGCTCTTTCTGTTGTGAGTGCTGTTGTACGAGCAGCCAAAGACCTGTTGCACAGGGCTCTTGCTGTAGATGGTAAGGCTTTTGAAAATTGACTTCCAAAATACACTTTTTGAAACTTCTTTCTTGGTTAGCAGGAAATAATAGTAGAATATTAGTGATGTAAAATTATTTCTCTTCTGCTTTTTGAAGAAAATTTTTCTAGTCTGTTATTACTTCAGGTATCAAAGTGAGTAACTTCCTGAGTCACTGAGTTGCAGTTGAGATATCATAAGCAATACCTCTATAAATTTGCTTGTCAGCTCAGCAGGTATCACGTTAAAGCTGCTAGGATTCTTTATTGACTCCAAAACATTTGCTGTGATAGGTCAGTTCCAAATTTTATAGTATGTTTTGCACAGTGGTGGTAATCAGGGAGACTGCTGAATGTGATGTATTTCTAAGCACTTAAACATCCATTTTTGAGAAATACAGGCATTAGCCTTAAAACTGTATGCTTTTAAGCTAGTATCTTCTGCCATTCTAGTCAAAATGTCCAGAATATTACATAAAGGATGCTATGGAAATTGATTTAGGGGGCTAAGAGAAGCTTATTGTGATAGCTTTTATACTATAGAAAGTATGAATTATTTCACAAAATGTCAAAAAATGCAATAAAACTATTCTCCAAGAGGAAGAAATTTTTTTACAGAGACCAGACCATTTAACAGAGACCAATGCCACTTTTATCACAGCTGAACTTTGCAGGTTTAGAGTTTGATAATGCCTATACAATGAAAATAATTTGAAGAAAAACTGGTTTATAAACTAGTTTAACTCCAAGAATCAAACCAGAAAAGTAAGATGGGTTTTGAACTATGGTGCATTTATTAATGCCTGTGTTGTAATTGTCTTTGTCTAGCTGAAGACATTCCAGAACTACTCAGCTCTTCCAGTCTGTTTTCAATGCTGCTTCCCCTCATAATAGCCTACATAGGACCAGTAGCAGCAGCCATTCCCAAGGTATGCTCCTGAATCCTTGAAGAAATTTTCAAATGTTACAAGAAGTCTTACTGTGAAAATCTGAATTTCTTGATTTCTTAAGATTTTATGAATTAGTAGTTTATATTTCACCATGTTACTCATGAATTTTCCAAGGGTCAATTTTGAAAACAGTTCATTGTTTAAAAATTGCTCTCTTAATTTAAAGCCATTATGAAAAGAAATACTTTAAGGAAGCAGGGGGAGAGATGACAGGCTTAACAATAGGAAAGTACAGAAGTCTAGAAGGATCTGTGTTTATGACTCATTGGTTGATAATGATAGAATGAGATGTTTTTATACAAAGCAGTGGTAACTGCTCATTTTCATTATTAAATTTAGAGATAGGAAGACTTCAGCTTTAAATAAAAATGTGCTTAATTGTCAGTGGCAGAGCATTCTTCCATGTGCCTGGTCTGGAACAGTCATGGAATCTATTATTAGATTTTTTAAATGTCATTAATCCTTAGGTAGTATGCATTGTTGCCTTATATTGTTTTTTTCAGGAACTGCAAGCTGTCTTCTAACTCCTTTTAAAAGGGGACAGGAGAGGACAGGTCACTTAAAATCTAACAAATTCATTTCATTAAAATAGTTTCAACTTTTAGTTCCCTTGTTACTGTGATGAGCTGGAATTTAGAACCAAATGTTTTGCTTATAGAAGGGTCCTTTTAGTTTGAAAAGGTCATGAAGATTACAGAAGATAGTCATGAACTTAACACTACGTGCATGAAAATCTTGAATATTTGAAAAAAAAAAACAGTACTGATGTTTTAAAACAAAGTATAACTGCAATATGACTTCAGTACAGTGTTTGCTTTCTCTCAACTCATGTTAATTGTGAATGTTATCGCTTCTTATTAGAGAATGTGTTTTCGTGAAGGTATCTCTCAGTTGCATACAGATTTTTTTTCAGTTTTGGCAAGTCTCTAGGAGTAGTTGAGATTAATTTAGTGATGATTTTTCTGTCACAATTGCCTAGACACAGAATTGGAAAACAGATGAGTGAATTGTGGTAGTCATATTCTGAGAATATACAGAACCAATGTAGAGAAATACAAGTTTGTGAGCGTTGTTTTCCCCCAGTCATGAATGTGTGGTGTTATGCTACAGGTTGCTGTTGAGGTCTTTGGCCTTGTACAACAGTTACTTCCCTCGGTGGCTGTTCTGAATCAGAAATATGCCCCTCCAGCCTTTAATCCAAATCAGTCTACAGACAGCACCACTGGGAACCAACCGGAGCAAGGGCTTTCAGCTTGTACTACCTCCAATCACTATGCTGTTGTAGAAAGTGAGCATCCCTATAAACCTGCCTGTGTTACACATTACAAGGTAAGCACCTTCTAAGTCTGTGTACAGTTTCTTAAAAGCTTTTGTTTTGTTTTGGGTTTTGTTTTGTCAACATTTACTCTCTGAAAAAAAATGTTCCTATAGATGATAATTCATGTTGTCTAATGTGGGAGATAGCAAACAGCTTTCTGCAGAAACTTGTGTCCAGTGACTATAGTGAAGTTCTAGTAGAAACTAGTGTAGTTTAACACCGTAATGCAGGTATCTACTGTAAGTCTCTAAATTTGCTCAGATTTTCCTAATGTCATGCACAGTTGCTTTGCTGTAGTATTTGAGACTGTGGAAGTTGGAAATCTTTATGTATACATTATTTGATTACATCTCAGTTTACATCTCATTATCTAGTCCTAAAACAATGCTTTGTAAAAATACTTAACATCTATTCTAGTCAAATTAATATGCATTATAGTGTAGGGATCCCTGTGCTGGGTATTGCTGATCTATCAAAATTCTTCTTTAATTAGTTTTACTTGGACCAATTTACTAGGGTTTGGCATCTCAGAAGTCTCTAAAGTCCTCAGAATTTTGTGAAGTTGTTTTGTGTAGAATTCATTTTCCCTTGTATAGGTGACTGTTGCAGTAAAACCAGATTTTCCTCAACATCAGTAAAGTCAGTGTTTTTTCTAGCCATAAACTGTATATTAGAGAGAGAAATCCTATGTTTCAGTTCTTGAAATACAGTGATTTCTGTAGTTATATTGACTCCATGACTGTAAATCTAGAGGTAGCAAACCTGGAAACAAGGAAGAGCTTGAGGAGGTCAGTAATTACTGTTCCACTTGCTTGTCCTGTAAGACATCAAGGTAATTGCAGAAAAGGTAGAAATGTAGTAATTGTATGAACTTCCTGAAGGAATGATTCTTACTACTGTTCTAAAAGTTTATGAAGCTTATCTGGAGCCTTAGACATAGTAGTTGCTACCTTTGAATTTCTGTAGCTATATGCTATTGCACTGCAAGCCATATTCACATGTACTGCAAGTGTGATTCAACTTCTGTGTGCTTTTCTAGGAGTGCAGAAACATATATTGAGTGTGTTTGTGCATTTAAAAAGTTACTTGAGGATTAAATGTTTATAGTAGTAGTTGGTGGTTATTTTGCATAATGATCCTCTGCAGAGTTTCAAAGTGAAATCTTAAGTTAAAATACTTAATCTGAATATAAGCTGTAATACATAATTATAATTCAGTAAGGTGAAAAGCATTTCAGGTGTATCTGAATTGGAAGGAATAAATTAGGTTGATGTCAATCTAAATCGTATCAAAACAACTGTGCAGATTTACATAATTGAATCACTTTCCCAGCCTAGAAAGTTAAAACAAAATAGAAATGAAGAATTAAATGTAAAAAATCCTCCACAACCCCCAACTTGAGCATAATTTTACTGTTGTTTTGTTTTAGGTGACTTTTCCTGAATGTGTCAGGTGGATAACAATAGAGTTTGACACTCAGTGTGGCACTGCTCAGTCTGAGGATGTTCTTCGTTTACTAATTCCTGTCAGAATTGCACAGAGTCTGGGATTTGGACCAAAGCATGCTTCTGTTCATGAGAACCTTAATTCATGGATAGAACTGAAAAAATTCTCTGGATCTTCAGGATGGCCTACCATGGTATTAGTATTGCCAGGTAATAGACACTGCAGTAATTTCTAGTAATGTTTGATTTTTCTGCAAAATTATCTTGAAAAACAAATTCCAGAAGTATCTTCAAGCTGGCAAGAGTTCATTATGAATCACTGGTTGTACATCAGCTGTTTCTGCTTATGCTAGGTTTCTTGTTTAAAAGGTTGATCTGTATGCTATTTGTGGTTTTCCTTTACATGTTACTTAAAAAGTGTAGGTTTTCATATATGCTCATGCAGAATAAACGTAAGAAAAGACAAGACATATGAACATTTTTAAAGAATTTATTTTGTGTATCTTCTTACTTCCTATAAGGAAATGAAGCTCTTTTTTCTCTGGAGACTGCATCAGACTATGTAAAAGATGAAAAGGCTTGCTTTTATGGTTTCAAATGTTATGCAATTGGATATGAATTTAGTCCAGGATCTGATGAGGTAAGGAAAAATAAAGTGGCTACAATTGCTGTATTTAATTAATTGTCTTCTATAAAGCCAGGTTTCTTGGTGAGAATAGTTGTTTTTCCACTTCGGATTAAATAATATTAACAAAATATTTAAAATTAATTTCATATGTGTTCAATGTTTCTTGTCACAGGCATCATTTTTTTTTGTAATTCTTTACTCAGAACATTATTGGAATGGCTTTATATTTGTTTTGTTTCAATAATTGTGACAGTCTGCAAATACCTAGCATGATTTGTCAGTGTGTTATAAAATTTCTTTAAATCCTGATCTAGTCTTCCACCATAAATCCAAAGGATTCACAGAATCATAGAATGATTTGGATTGGAAGGGATCTTAAAGATCATCCAGTTCCAACCCCCCTGCATGGGCAGGGACACCTTCCACCAGACCAAATTGCGCAAGGCCCCATCCATCCTGGCCTTGAACACTTCCAGGGAGGGGGCAGCCACAACTTCCTTGGGCAACCTGTGCCAGTGTCTCACCACCCTCACAAGAAACCCAACCCTCACCACCCAAAAAGAAAGAATTTCTTCCTAATGTCTAACCTGAATGTTCCCTCTTAAAGTTTTAAACCAAGATGCTATGTCCTCTCACTACCACCCATGCAAAAATCCCTACCCCAGTTTTTTTGTAGGCCCCTTTCGGATATTAGAAGGTTGCTATAAGGTCACATCATTCATATTTTACTGTCACAGACAATTATTGGATGACAAACTTGCGTTATTTTTTCAGTTTTCACTCATACTTGAACTCTCAGAGTCCCTGGAAATACTGTTTTGATTTAGACTACCTGAGATTTTGCACAATGGTCACCACATCTTACCTTTAAGGACATGAGCCATTTCCAGTTTCCCTGTTGCTAAAGGAAGATAACATTTCTTCATGTAGCTGGGCCAGTGCTTTATTTTGGTTTATTTTAAGAGATTACTGAAAGTACTTAATAGGCTTTATAATAAATCTCTTCCATTGTCTTGGGAGTCTTTGGGCCTCTTTCTTCATGTGAACTTCTTAAGGTCTGCATCTTGCTTACACAGCCCTCACAGAAGATTTATCTCATTTTATTCCTGGGTTCTGCTCAAGCTAAATCAGGTTTTTAAAATATGAGATTCTTTTGAATTTTGTAACATACCAGATTATAAAATATACCATGAGATTATTAGCTATGATGGTCTCACTGGCCTGCAGCAAATCGGATTTTAAAATGCTATAGATAATAAACTAGTCTGTGATAGTATAATAAGTTCCCCATTTCCCCACTGGTTTTTTATGTTGGTTTTTTTTCCTCTATGAGAAGCATGTATCAGAGGTATTCTGAATCACCCACAGATATCTTTAAAAGTTAAAGCTGGTGTGTCAGTACCTTTTTGTGAGCAGAGTAAAAGAGGTTGTGCCTGCATGTTGCTGGGAGAAGTTGAAGGGAAAACATAAAATACATTTCTGTAGGGCTTAAAAAGTAGCTACAACCTGCCTGGCCTTACTACTCTCCTATTCCTTGCATCCAGGCTCTTTCCTGCCATGTGTTTGAAAACTGTGTGCATGGTCTCTTCTGTTTTGTCTTGCAAACAAGGTTGAAAGATACTGATGGGGAGACACTCAGGCGTTTTCAGTGACAAGTCTGGTGGGAGGGAAAGGAGTCTTCTCATAACAGCAGCATTGATGGGAAGAAATAACTTTCCAGTGCAAATAGAAAGGAGAGAATGTCAAAGGCATCTTCCAGGATTTTCAGTGGCTAAAGGGGAATTATGGATTCTTTTTACCATCCTTGCCTTTCTAACTAGAGATAGGGAAGAAGGGAAAAAATTATGAACACAAATACATTTAAACAAGATAGGAATTTGAGCTTGTGTGGCATGTATATATGTACAGCTTGGAAGATGTAGTACTTTGCAATCTGTATATCAATAGTTTTTTTGTATAGTGTCAGGGAAACATTCGTTATCCTATTTTCTGAGACATTATTTTTTATTTCAAATTGAAGGGTATTATTCAGCTGGAGAAAGAATTGGCAAATTTAGGAGGATCATGTGCAGCAGCTTTGATGAAGAAAGATCTAGCACTGCCTATTGGTAAGTCCTCAAAGAACATACTTTGTTTTTTTATCCTTGTTTTGGATTTTCTGAAGTATATGTGTGTGTCTGTGTGTGTCTACATATGTCTTAATGTTGCTTTTAGTTGGAGATTATGATAAGAAATTTATTCTTAAAACTGAACTAAATCAAACAAGGTAATAAAGTGATGGTGTTTTCTGCTTACGCTGTTCCCATAATATGTATTTGAGGTGGAGGAAAACCAGGTCATTTAAATCTGAACAATTCACCCCATCCACAGGTAATGTATCAAAGTCTGAGCAATGTCCTACAGTTCTCTTGTGGTACTTCACAGATGCGCAGGTATCTTATTTGTATTTCTCTTTCACTTCTTCTCCCCCCACTCCACACCTTTCTGAAAAAGAATACCTCCAGCATTAAATTGCAAAATTTAAAGTTACTTGTTTAAAATTGAAAATGACCATTGCATCTGAAGACCTAACAGCCTGAAATATTTCTGCCACAGTTGCTTTTACTGCCGTAGTTGAGTTTTTTTACAATTACAAAAAATACTACATGCATTTACATTAGAGCAAAGTTTAGAGCAACCCAAATGCAATTTAAAATGAATGGGTATATGTGAGTATATGAAAATAAATTGATCTGGACATTGCATGAGAACTCCTAATGATGCAGCTGTACTCTTTGTCTCCTAATATCCAGTAGTGAAAAAGAAAAACAGGCTCATCATCTGTAACAGGATATCTTTTGGATCATTTTAGGAGCACAAATGAGAACTGAAATATTGTTAATAGGACTGGAAGTGTGTATTAATGAGCAGGAGGGCACTGGTCAGTGTGCAGTTATAACCACAAAACCTAATTTGAATTTTTTGACCCAGTACTTTGCTTTTGTGTTTGAATGTGCAAATATATTTCTTTGTTTTAAATTTCTTTGTTTTAAATAGGCACGTCAATTGCACTGGTAGATCTGTATTTCTCTCTCAAAAGTAAGGCAATTCTATTGTTTAAATAGTGCCCCCTTAGCCTCCAAACAGCCACATTAACTCCTTAGTTTTGTTGACATTCCTACTACCCATTTATCCTGTCGTTCTCCTATGAAAAAAAAAAGTAGCTGCAATTGAAACGCTTCTAACTTTATTTCCTTTATTTTCTAATACTTTTTACCTCTCTCTGAAGTGGTTTTTTTGTTTTGTTCTGATTTTGAATGTCTAAAAGAAGATGGGAAAGTAGGTTGTATGTAGAAGGGCTTTATATGCTTTTAGATAGAAAGTATCTGAAATAAAACCTGAAGTTGTTACCTCTTCAGTCTCAGCCACCTATAAAAGGGGTTGTGTATGATAAGCATGCAAGAGAGGAGGGAGAGGGGCATTGCTTGTAGAGCCTCCTGAGTACAGAAGTAATTAAAATATATTCATCTGATCATTTTCCTGACACCATTGCTGATAATGACAAGTATGTGTGTTGTTTCTCTTGCAAGACCACTGGACCTTATAAATAAACAAACTGATTAATTAAAGAAAGCAGTTGTAGTACTTGCAAACGAAAACCACTATGCAGCCTTTTTAAGACATTTTTCATTTGTCTGTAATTTTGTGTTTAAGTGTTCTGTTTGATGTTTTAGAAAAAGCTAAAAATGCAGTTTTCTAGAGCAACATCTCAGTGCCTTGGTATCAGAATAGTTTTTCTTTATTGCTTGCTAGATTATGTATCTTTTACCTTCTGATGAAAATGAAGTAGTTTCTTTAAAAATACTGTATTAGTAGGGTAAGATCATCTTATTCATGGAATGGAGTGTCCTTTAAGAAAAACCTGAACAATCGTAAAAGACTGTTTTGTGATGTGTGCACATAGGGGGGCCCTTTTTATTAGACTTTTCATAGTTTATTTTATAATTTTGACAATTTTACCTTTGCTCTATGTGTGGATGCATACAGGCTAGAAAAGGTAACCTAAGAAGAAGGCTCACTTGACAAAATAATTAGCAACTTAAAATGCCTTAACTTTGCCAGTTAGAAGTTGGGCATCTGTATCTGTTAGTAGCTCTTAACCTTCTTTTAGAGTTAATTTAGATATATGCAGGATGGTTCATGTTGTCCTATGATATAAGAAAAAATAAATCACCCAATGGAGGAGCCTGTTTCTCCTCCATTTGCTATGAAAATAGCTTGTAATACCTAAGTCTGAGCTTATTATCTTATGCTTCACTGCCCCAAACTACATGAAGTCAATCCCATTCCCTTTTCCAGATGCCCTTTAGACCTCTGCATCCAACTCAGTGTTCTTAAAACCTGGCAATGTTAATGAAGACAGTAAGAAACCTCATGCATGAACTTTCTGTCAAGGGAAACAAGATGGTTGAACTGGTTCATATCAGAGTTAGGTTGTTGCTGGCATCCTTATAGGGACCCTTTCATCTTCAGCTTTATTCACACACTTTATCAGAGTGTATTGACTTGAAGGAGGTTGTCCTTCACAAAGAAGTAGCTTGCTTTTTAGTGATTGTTGTAGTGGATATATTCTGTATACAAGTAGACAACTACTTTTGTAAGCATTCCTCTAAAGCCATTAGGGAAAAGTGTTTTGAAAAAATGTGAAGAATTTTTGCTCCAGAGGAAGATTGGACCAGGCAGTGATTTCTTCACATATTGGCAAAACTTTATCTTTCAGAATATTCTCAAATAATATTTGGAGAGATCTGGTCTGTGATCTAACTTAACCAGCAATGTGGAATCGATTAACATATTTAACTTTACCATTTACTTCAGAATTTATTCTTCTCCTTTGTCTTTCTCTTTCCTGTCTGGTAGAATTGTCTCACATGTTTTTGAGAGAGAGTAGAAATACAGTAATGTTATCTGTGTTATTTTTCTGTTAAAAGACTGTGTTTGGCAATTCTCTTAGCCTGGGAATCAGACATTTTCAGTTGTATTTGTGAGAAAGAAATATTGTATAATAGAATGTATTTGAATTTTATGTTTTAATCAGTGTAAAAACCTGTGTGGATTTTATCAGGTTTAAAATCTTGTTACTAGTGTAAACTCTTAAAAAGGAGCAGGTGATGCATACTTACAGCTACTGCTTCCCAGAAACCATACTGATTTCTCAGAATCTTTTTCTGAAAGCATCTTTTCACATCCAAAGATTTGCCAGACATACTGTCTTGATATAAGAAGATGAGTACTATGTTTTTATTTTGTGTAACATGTTGATTTGCTTGTGCACTAAACTACACAGTACTGCATGTTTTCCATGTAACTTGAAAATATTAATCTTTTAACTGCTGTTTCAACCCTGTTAGACATCATGATGCAAACTTAAATTTTGTAATATAAAAGGCTTCGCTAAAAAGAACTGAATTTCACATTCTAATATATAAATAAATGTCAACATTATTGTTATTTAAAAAGTGTGTTTATATTTTTACAGCAGGTAATGAGTTTGAAGAAGATCTAGAGATACTTGAGGAGGCTGCCTTACAGGTATATTTTGGCATTTTATTCATTACAGCATACTTACACATATAATTGCATGAAACCTCTTTGCTACAGAAGAAAATCACTTGTAAGGTTTTTATAATGAAAGGAAATCCAGCTTGTTGCATAACAGCTTAAGAAAGTTGTGCAGAAGTTTAGTATTTACATTAAATCTTTTTTATAATAAATCTGATTAGAAAAAAGTGCATGAAATGTCACATAGAAAGTTAGACGACCAAGTGTATGTCAAAATATCTGTATGGCTTAGGTTGCCCTGTTTAGCAAATTTTAAATGTTACAAAAATTAATGCTTCACATGTCTTCAAGATTGCAGAAATAAAATCACTTTTTCAGTAATGTTTATCACGTCCCAGATAGTATGACTGCAGTTGTTCTGCTTTGATGGTATTTTATTTGTTGTGATGCTTGCTGATGCTTGTCTGTAAGTCCTTATTTATAGCTCTTAGCTGATGATGAATATTGAAAAATGAGTTTTCACATTCACTCTTTCTTAATTATCTTTAGGACAACTGTATTGATATTAAGCTGTCACAGTACTTGCTGGAAAAACAGTTCAGTGCTACAGTCTGACACCATTGTGTAGGCCTTAGATGACAGAACAGTGAACAGAAACTGTCTAGCAGGAATCAGATGTTCCTTGCAATTAATACTTTTTCCAACAATCTGTTCTTGGACCCTCTGTCTTGTAATTCAAAATGTGAGCTAGGAGCACATGGAAGTAAAGGATTTGATTTTGCTTTTAGTCCCATCATTCTCTTATGCAAAGTTGGGATTTCTTTTTCTTTGTCTCACCCCAAAATATCTTTCTCTGAGATCCACCCTTCTTTCTTTAAGAGAATCTGCACTTTACAAGTTTAATCTTAAGCTTTTTATTTTCTTTTGGAATGTGCTTATTGGTTGCATTTTCAGAATCACTTGATTCTTTTTCTGATCACAATTCGGCAGTTCAGGATACTCATAACATAAAAATGCATCCCACCTTATTTTTTATTATGGAAATTCTCCCTCAGCTCAAGCAGGCAGGTTGGAGCTGAGATTATCTTTTAAGGTGCCCTCCAACACAAACCTTTATATGATCTGTGAATCTCTTTTGACATAAATTATTGTTTTCTAGATTGAGCTGACTTGATTTTTTTTTTATTTCATCAGAGCTTATCCATTTCTACTTTTGTGGCTTTCAGTGTACAAAAGGTCTATACCAATTGAATTATAGTATGGGAAAGTGTCTACATGCAATATACTGAAATGCTGTTTTATTTCTCTATCCTTTCATCCCCACCCCAACCTCTGCAAAAAAAAAAAAAGGTCTGCAAATCTCACTCTGGCATTCTGGGGAAAGGCCTGGCACTATCTCACTCCCCAACCATTTTGGAAGCTCTTGAAGGAAGCCTTCCACTGCAGGTACAAAGCAATGAGCAATCATTTCTGGAGGATTTCATTGCCTGTGTACAAGGATCAAGTGGTGGACGACTTGCAAGGTAAAAGTTTGTGTGCTGTACAAATAAACCCAGTACTTCATAGTTGTAATGGTTAAGTTTTGCAGCGGAGTAGAAAATGTTTGGTTATCTGCAAAACTAAAGTATTTGCAACTGGTGTTTGTCTGTACAACTAGCTGTAGAACTTTGATAGCTTTATCAAATGCTAGTTAAATAAAACTATTTAGCTGTATTGTTTCTATTAATATTCTAGTTAAAGGCATTTATGTATTCAGACTTGCTGCATCTTTTTTTAGCTGGAAGTCGTATTTATACAGTAAGAATTTATCTTGTGGGCAGCTGTAAGAGTTTTAATGTTAGATGTTTTTCTTTGCTGCAGGTGGCTTCAGCCAGATTCGTATGCTGATCCTCAAAAGACATCACTGATTTTGAATAAGGATGACATTCGATGTGGCTGGCCAACTGTTATTACAGTACAAACAAAAGACCAGTATGGGGATGTTGTTCATGTTCCTAATATGAAGGTAATTACTTTAATCATGTCTCTTCTTATACTTCATCATGCCATCTTTTAGTATTTTTATAGATATTCCACAGATTACTCTTCTATACGGAAGAAAGAGACATTAGTAAATTCATTGTAGTCAGACTCTTTTTTTGCCTCTAAATACCTAAAATTATCATATTCTGCATATATTCTGCATCAATACAATATAATGTGATTTGTATCTTGGTTGTAATGAGCTGTATATGTGTAGTTGTGGAAGTCACCATTAAACATTGCCAAAGCTGGTTATGATTTATATGGTGATAAGAATCCACTAATTAATTTGTAAGCCAGGAAAGAGTATTATAAATTGTAGTCTGAAAAAATGTGATGCGATAAAGATTCGGAAGCACATTGGTAGACTATATTATAGTCACTTTATTTTAAACTGAAACTGCATTTCCCCCTTTCCTGTTTCTGATATTTGGAAGTTCCTGCAGTCTGAAATTAATTTATTAAATGACTGGCAAGGTCTGGGATTCTTGGGTTTTGCTTAAGTTGCTTCAGTTAATTACTGATTTTCTTCTTGTTGTTGAAGTACTGGAAAGGAAGTGTTCATTGACAGCCTCAGGTAGATTTAGAAAACCTTTGCACATTTTGGAGTAAAACTTGTGTTACATGTATAAACTTTAGCTGCTTGATATGAAGTGATGAAGCATGCAAACAAAACAAATTGAATACAAAATGGTTTTCATGAATACAAAATGAATTAGGTTATACCTGTGTTTTAAAGCTGGCTGTTACTGTGGAATAGTTGGTTTTGTTCAAGCCCAGAAAGTATATAACATACCTTTTACAAAGCCATCATTTTACATAAGAGCTCTTAAATCTGTTCTTTGACTAGAGCATGTATAACTGAGAGTTATCATACAGTGTGCTGTAAGCTCATTAATGAGCAGTCAGTCAACAAAAATAACACAATTAGTCACAAAAACAGCTGGAGTGAAATTTATACATGGGGTTAATTAATACTTGTGGCTACTGACTTAAGTTTGAGGCAGAGGAAGTAGAAAACTCTTTAAGTAGCAAGTTTATCATTTAGGAAAACGATACATCAAAGTAACATCAGAATTATTTCTGTAGTTCTTAATTATTGTTTTCCTTCACAAATGTATTAAATGAACAGAAACCTTAATTCAGTTTCATCATTCTGTTGGACTAATTCAGTGTGCAACACACTGAGGTAACTTACAGTAAATTAAGTGAAATTTTGCTAAAACAGTACATTAAATCTGCACTAATTTAACATAGTTTATTGCAAATTTAAAGATAGTAATTCAGAAACTTATTCTCCAGATAGTCTGACCTCTCTGATAAAGCTGTGTACAGCTGACTGTGTTACCTGCACTAATGAAGATCTCTGGGCAAAATAAATTCAGTTAAACTATGCATTAAAGAGCACAGTATAAATGTACAGAGCTGATGTAGTAGGGTAGCAGAGATCGAGTCAATCTGACCACTGCTCTTACTGGTCTAAGAAGCCCTGATGATTCACTCTGAAACCTGTGTACTTATCTGGAAGGCTCTTTTTCTTCCTTTGTAGCATTTTATGTTGTGGGAAAAATTGGCATAGCAGACTACGTGCTGTCTCCCAAGGGAGTGCTCTGGTACAGGCAGGACGCACATTGGCCCTTACTGATCATGTGCCAAGTCATTTGTGTGCTTCTCTCTTCTATGTTTACAGTTTTCAGAGATGCTGCACTTGGCTTTGCAAATTGTCAAATGCAGAGGCAGGTTTTTGACACACTGAATTTATAGTGAGTGCTCCAAGCAATTTGTCACTGTACCTTATCAGATCTGAAAGAATGTGTGTGTGTTCTCCCTAAATCACCTTCTGTATTCCGTGTCTTATTACAGGTAGAAGTCAAAGCTATTCCTGTTTCTCAGAAAAAAACATCTTTGCAACAAGAACAAGTTAAAAAGGTGCAAAGAATACCAGGGAGTCCTGCAACAGCTGCTTCCCCTAGCAGTGATCTGACCTTTGGAGGACTTCCTTCACCAAAGCTTGATTCTTCCTATGAGCCAATGATAGTGAAAGAAGCTCGATACATTGCTATTACAATGATGAAGGTAAGTTGCCATCATTTTGACAATCTAACTATAAAATTCAACATTCAAAGTGTATGAAGTATGCATGGGAAAAGCGAAAATATAATTATGGTTTCATCACCTTCTAATGTATTAAAAATTTCTGTGAAATTGTTTAATTTCAGCAGAAAGCTAGGTGCATCAGAAGGGCTAATTGCCAGATCTCTAAAGCAGTTGTAAACTGGATTAGCATCTAGAAAGAAAAGTTGTCTTTGATTTTGATTACACTGATGAGCAAATCAGTATGAGTCACTCAAGAGAAATGAGAAGAGCTATTGAAATGGCAGAGGGGAATTCAAACCTATGTGTCCATACCTTGGGTTGGATAGTTGCAGTGACTCTATATTAGAAAACAGAACTGATGAACATAGGAAAAAAAAATCAGATCTTAACATAGTAAAAAGGTCATGCAAATTATCTATATATCAATGCATAAATATTAAAAAGCATCTGTTGAAATTAGCCATTGTCAAATGGGTCAGCTTGGAGACTTTGCCAGGAATGGTTTTTAAAGAGGTGAAAACTGACTAATTAGTGTTGATTCAAGTGTACTTCAGCACCTGTGGTATTTTACATGCATGTAACTTTGGCCTGGTTAAGAGATGTGACATGATGTGTATAACCAGCAGTCGGACAACTTAATAAGACATGACAAATAAGGATTTGGAAAAGGATAATACATTGTATGATCTATATTGGGTTTATGGAGTGTAACAATCAACAAGATAGAATCTTTTAAAGGGAAACATCAAAAAAATGGCATCTTTTAGAGAGTACGGGGTTGTTTCTGCACAGGATACTGCTGCAGTTGGCTATGTGTTAACAGTGCAGCTGGCTACTATGTAATATTTTAATGAATCAATGGAAGTACTACAAAATCAATATGGCATACAAGAAATGGTGTTAAAGCTTCTTAAATCACATGTATGAAAAGATATTTACAACCAGAGAGTGCATATCAAGGAGATGAGTGTGACTGAGTTGTTTGTTGGGGTTTGGTTTTGCTTGGTTTTTTTTCACTTGTGGTACTGCAAAGATAACTTCTTGGCTTGATGCTGCTTGGTAATTTTAGAAGTAACTTGAGCAGGGGGAAAAAATACATGATGTATTCAGATTTGGAACCCAGATAGGATTTTTCATAAGTATAGTCCACAGGTACCTGCTTCTTCTTTTTCCATAGCAGGTGTAAAATCTGCTCACATAACTGTTATGGAGACATACCTTGGATGGACATATCTTCTACGTGATGGTAGAACAAGTGCAGTGTGTCCAGAATTTAATTTCTAGATTTTAATGACCCTTTGAGTGAGGAATGCTTGATGTTATCTAGTTAGCACATAGTTGTTTTTCATTTCAATCAATCTAAGATAAAATGAATACCTAAGTATTCAGTTGAAGTCATCTTGGTAAATAGTAGCAGTACAGACCTTCATAAAGATAAAAGTGGAAAAGTCATGCACCAAGGTAAAATACAAAAAGTGTCTCTTCTTATTGAAACATTCTTGACTTTTATATTTAACACAGTTTGAGTAAAAAGGAAAAAGATCCAAAAAATGCATTGATAATCCACTGGGCTGCTCTGCAGTTTTTGACCTGAAACACACTAGTTTTCTGATCTTCACATGGTCTTCACTTTTCTAATCTTTACAATTCACTGCCTGCATTCAAAGGCTTTTTATAAAAAGTGGTATTAGAAGATATTCAAAGATGAATATCTTTTCATACATGAACAAATGTGTTTGTTAGTAGTAGCTATTTTTGTTATCTAATAGCAATTCCAAGAGAAAGTGCAGACATCTTTTTAATGTATGTGTATATATAGATGTCTGTGCTTCTCTTTCTGTGCTTTTGAATTTGTTTCTGGTTCCCTGATCACTGCTGGTGATGAGTATAAAGTTAGGTAAGTATGTTATTTGAGAAAATACTTTGCTTACTTCTATTTGTGACTTGTTACTGTTCCTTTTAACTGCTGAATTCAGTTGTTGAATTTAATATGTTCATAGGCATATGAAAATTATTCTTTTGAAGAACTACGCTTTGCTTCACCAACACCAAAGAGGTAAACATTAAGCAATTAATTACTTAAATTAGCATATCCTCTTACTTCTGCTTACACTCAGACTTGTGTCTCAGACTTACACTCAGACCTGGCCTTTACTACCACGTCTAAGGGTAGAAATAATACAAAAACATGTGTTACTGTATTTTTTTCTTAGATTTTGTGTTTAAAAGTCTTTAATTCTTAATTGTTCTGTTGTTGATTCCTTATTTGTATTATATAGTCTCTGAATGTGTTCTTTTCTAATTTGCTACAAATAAGTGTGGATTTAAAGGGTTATAGCTTCATAATAACTACTATGGGACTAATACATTTGATAGGAGAAAACAGTATTTAGATAATCTGATAAAAAAATAGTTTCCCAACTAACTATTAAATAGGTTCCCAACTAACTACTACAGGTTATTTTCAAGATGACAATAATTCTTTAATTATTTCAATTGGTTTTTTTGTTCCTAGACCCAGTGAAAACATGTTGATCAGAGTCAATAATGATGGTACATATTGTGCAAACTGGACTCCTGGAGCTGTTGGTCTCTACACCATTCATGTTACTATAGATGGCATTGAAATAGGTACTTAATTTTCAGTATACTTAAGCATAAACATATCCACTTGGCTGATAAATGTATGTCTTGGTGCTTAAAAGATTTATTATTACAGTTCACTTAGTACCTAGGTTTTTGTTTAGAAGCCTTCTATGTAATTCCATTTTATTTTCAAAAGGAAAAAAAAAGACCAGTTATTCTGTCATGGAATTAAGGTCATATGTGGCAAGTAATGTATTTATAATATGGTTAAACTGTACTACCAGCTTGCACCAAATGCTGAAGAACCTAAGGAAAGGGGAAATTGTTCCTGACCATGCAGAAATAAATCATGTCATTTCTTTGTGGAACATTGAGTAAATGTGGTCTTAACTAAGTCTCAATTATTTGAACTAATTTTTAAATGCCTAGGGTTTCTTCCTTGGTGAAAATCTTGTTGTTGTCTTGCTAGTCCTAGAGACTGTATTTTTAGATAGCATAGCATGCAGTGGAAAGATTTGGTACAAAGTGTGACATGTCTTACAACAGCATGAAATTATCTATCTGTAAACTTCCAAATATGAAGGTACAGATTTTGAAAAAAGGATGCTTTCACCATGAAGCAACTCTGCAGGTGTCTGGCAGACAGATAAGTGATTGGTTGTGTTTCATACTGTTGAGTTGAACACAGTTAAACTGTAGTTACTGTTTGATATATCCCATTTTTTTTAAACTTACTCTTTGTTTGGTTGTAGATGCTGGACTAGAAGTGAAAGTAAAAGATCCTCCAAAGGGAATGATACCTCCTGGAACCCAACTTATTAAACCAAAAGCAGAGCCTCAGCCAAACAAGGTTGGGAGAATTGAAAGAATCCCAAAACGAATGACCAGATAGTTATTTGAGTGGTATTTTATTGCTGCTTAATGCATATTTTATCATTTTATATTGGTGCAGAACTTAAAGCTTATTTGCAGATCACTTCTGTGTGCTGAATGAAATGAAATTATTCTACTGGATAAAATGAAAGATGTTCATTCTGTTTTATTTCTGTCTATCCGTTGATGAAACTGTTTAAAAGCTCTCAGAAACTACCTCAGTCTTGGCTTGTAACACAAACATTGTGCAACTGTTAGGAAGACCACAGACTACAACCTGTACTTTTTTTAGATCTTTTTCTTTGATACTATACAATGATATTAATTACACAAAGGAATTGACAAATATTTTATATTTTTTGTTTTATGATAAGGATCTTGCTTCAGTCAATGTAAAATCCAAAATTAGTTATCTGGTGATACTTTTTTTTTTTTTTTTTAGAATATAATTGTTTTATTTTTAAAAAGTTACCCTTATCTTTTAGCTTCCTTGTTTCACTTACCATTCATTCAACCCTGAAGGACAAAGGTAGAAAAGTAATGGAGGAAAGCTGAAAGGTGGTATGGCCGTGCTATACAGAAAATGCCCAGATGGGGGCATCTTTCACTTGCTCTTCTGGGATGCAAAGGAAGGGATGTTAAATGAGGCAATATTTTTCTCATGGGATAAACCTTCTTGAAAACGTATGAAATTCTGAAAGACAGGTTATTCTTCCCTGTCTTACTACAACTGCGAAGGTGGCTACAAAATACATGGTTACAAAATGAATCAGGTATTTGCCAACTTCTTACCTGTACAGCTTGTCCAAGTTGTTTTCCAACTTTTCGAATAATACAGAGGTAGCCCCTTTGTACAGGTCCCCAGTCTGTAAATACATCCAGTATCTCCTCCCACTAACAAGATTCTTTTCCCTGCATCTATACCTCAATATATAAATAATAAATTTACCTTCAATTTCCATATATTTTTTTTTATCCCTCATTGCAATTTTTTTTTATTTTTTTTTCTCTCCTCTCTTGGAAGGAAGGCTTCCTGCTTACTTCACTACCTTCATTAAAACTTCCTGTTCTTACTGGGTGAGATTTACCTCACAACTTAATGATATCTTCATCCAAGCTAAACATCATATGGGTTGTTTGTTGTCACTAAAATGAGAGGGACTTGTGGTCTAAGATGAGATAAATTGCTGTCCGTCTTTTCAGTTATGACAGTGGGAATTGAGGTGACTGGTTCATACAGGATAGACACAGTTTGTCAAGTGGCAGTCTTCCTGACACTTTGAAATATTTGACAGTAAGGTCTCTGGTGTTCTGAGGCATTACAGAGTGTTCAGTCATTTCCCTGTAGTGTTGTTCTTCCTTCTTGTTCCGAGTTATAGTCTCTCTTCTGTCCTGCTTCTTGTGTCTGTAGAGCCTGCTGTGAGAGTACACTGGACCTGACATTTTATCAGTCTCCTTTCTTCAGACAAAACCCACCTAAGAATAATTCTTTGTGTATGAACAGCAGTACTATAAATAATACAGAAATGTAATTATTGCACTATGCTTCATGCTTTTGTAGCTAAGAATGCAGATTAGGCATGTATCAATCAGAGATAATCCAATATGCCAAATCATGTTTTCCTAAGAAAAGGGGATTAATTGAGCTCTTCTTTGTCAGCCCTAAATTTCAGGCAGTTGTAACCAAGGGATACTAACAATGTATTCTCAGTGCTGATCTGTTATCAACTAGAAAAAACAGAGTATTTTTATCAAGGCAGTGAAACATAGCTACAATTTTGTAATCAAGCCTTAATTCAGCCATTGAAAATGGATGCTGTATTATAATTTTGTATTGTTTTCTTCCATCTTTGTTATTTGAATTCATATGCAAATCTGGTTTTCCTGCTCATCCAAGTTGGTAAATGTGATCATCATAGTGGTCAGTATCTAACCTAGAGTATATGACCCATATGAACTGATGTTTCCTCATGGACTGTGAAACTTCACTAATTTGCAGGAAATTCCATTTCACATCCTAATAAGGGAAGCATTTTCTTTCAAGCTATGTAATGTAATTCAGGGAAGCTGGAACCAGCTAGAAGAAAGCATTCCTTATTTTGCTGAATTGAAAAGGGGCAAGACTGGTACTAGAATGATTGGTCACTAACATGTTCTGTCTCTTTCTGCTGTCATCACCTGACAGAACAAGTAGCTAGCATCAATTGCAAAGAAGCTGCCACCAAACCCAAAAGCTGTGTGCAAGGATGTTTTTTTGCATCCCTTTATAGAAGGTTAACCTCGTTGTTAAGGTTGCTTTAACCTATAGAAAGCCCCTTTCTCTGGTAACAAGGTGCATCTCTTTTCAGATCCACCAAAGAAGGCACAGCAATAAAGCTGAAAAGTGCTATGTGCTTTAAGAGAGCTGCACGAGTTATTGTGCCCTTTGGAATTAGTCACTTCTAGTGGGGACCTTGTCACTCTCTACAAGTACCTGAAGGGAGGTTGTAGTCAGGGGGGGGACAGGCTCTTCTCCCAGACAACTAGTGATAGGACTAGAGGGCATGTCCTGAAGCTGCACCAGAGGAGGTTTAGGTTGGATATCAAAAAGCACTTCCTCATGAAGAGGGTGATCAGGCATTAGAATGAATTGCCTAGTGAGGTGGTGAAGTCACCATCCCTGGAGGTGTTTAAGGAGAGACTGGATGTGGGACTTAGTGACATGGTCTAGACAATGTGGTGGTGTTAGGTCATAGGCTGGACTTGATGATCTCAGAGGTCTTTTCTAGGCTCAACAGTGCTGTGATTCTGTAATCTCTTTCTCAATGGTTTTTTTTTTTCCATATCATTCTGTGGTTTGTGTTAAGTTGAAGATTAAGTCCATACTTCAGTTGCTGTTTTTCCCAGTTTTACCTGTGGAGTTTGAAAATAACATTCCAAGAAACAGGATTTGTACCACATGCATAAAACTATGCACTTCTTAAAACCAGAGACCAAAAGGGTGACTTAGGTTCGTTCTCTATCAGACAGGTGCCTGAAATGATGTGTTTGGATGGTGAAAGAATGATAGTGAATAACAACTGGGTGATTCTGGGGGCTGTAGTAAATCAAGCTACTAACAACCAGCATCTGATATACTTTCCTGTGAAAAAAAGGAGAAACTGCTGAAATAGCTTTGGATTATAATTTTAATAATATAGAATAATAGTGTGTCTGTTTTAAATATATTTATAAAAACAACAAGTAGAAAGATCTGTTCTTTTCCTATTTTTAAGAGGCATTTAAAATCTTTAGCTAAGAAAAATATAAAAATTTTGGCCAAAAAGCTGATTAAACAAAGTATTATAGTAGTACAAATAAGAACCACTAACCCCAGGTTGATAAGTTACTGAAAATATTCAATTTGAAAAGCAAACTTTTCTTTTTACTTTTACTGAATATTGCATGGTGTAACAGAAATCTTTCCAAGACTGAGTCAATGCGCTTTTAGGTTTTTTTTTTAACATTATGATTTTATTAGCAAAAATAAACTTTTTTCACTTTTTTTGTCATAAAAAAGTGTAGTTATACACAGCAGCCATGGGAAACTAGCAACAAACTGTAACTCCTAAGACTGCCATCTCGTCACTAGCATTTCAGAATCTGTTGAACCTGTTTCCTTTTACTCTTTGAGAGCTCTGTTCCAATTTTTTTCTTCCTTACTGTCTTCCCTTGCTTCTCTTAGGTTCGCAAATTTGTGGCCAAGGACAGTGCAGGGCTTCGTATCCGTAGCCACCCTTCCCTTCAGAGTGAGCAAATAGGCATAGTGAAAGTCAATGGATCCATCACTTTCATTGACGAGGTAATTAATAAGACATTTCTGTTGAAAACTGAGCTAAGATGTAAAGTTAATACATGCAAGTAATGTTTTTTCCATGTTTTGATGTTGGCATATACAACTTAAGAGCATCAAAGTATAAATTGCAAAAAAATCTAAATATTTACTAATTTAGTTTTTCAAGCTGTCGTTTCCTTTTCATTTACTTACTTGAAAACCTGTGTAACCAACTTCTGAGGCTCTGATATGAGCAAATAAAATTCCTAGAGTTTATCTTAAAATAATACCCCTGTTCGTGACTTACATCTACACAAAAATTTAGATGTGGTTGTTGTTTTCATTACATCTTTCACTTACAGTTCTGAAAGATCACTAATGTATTTAGGCTACTGTGCATGTGTTTTTCTTACAATGTAATTTCGTATACAAGGGATATTTTTTTAGTTTACTGAGTTACATAAGCAGTGAAAAAAACAGAAAGTGAGGAACTTAAGAAACTCATGAAAGCTTGGCTTTTTTTCCTCTTTTCTCTGAAAGCAACTCTTGTCATTGCATGATCTGATTTAAATTTGTCTGTGCACCTTGCCTTCTAAAAAGATTTGCCTACAATTGCTTTGAAACTCTGGTTTTGTTGATATTTCTCCTCGCCTTCTCCTACATTCTGTTGATGCAGTAAAGATCATTACTTCCTTGCTACTGTTGTCTGAAATCTGTTAATCCTTGCTGGCTACAGATCAGTTACAGGAGGGCATGGCTCGTTTTTGTTGCTTGTTTCCTGTAGATCCACAATGATGATGGTGTTTGGCTGAGGCTGAATGATGAGACAATAAAGAAGTATGTTCCTAACATGAATGGTTACACTGAAGCCTGGTGCCTCTCTTATAACCAACATCTTGGCAAGAGCCTTCTGGTACCTGTTGACGTAAGTAAAAGGTGCCTTTGAAAAATACCCCAAAGTACACTCTATCCTCATTACAAGACTTTCTTTAATTAAGGCTGCAAATGAGTTCTGAGGTAAATAATATTTTAATAACCAAATACTACCTTATATGTGTTTGCATTTTTATAGGGCTATTGTGTAATGAGGGTGGAGTGTAGATAGGTACAAAACTTCTTATCTTGAAGCCTCTTCTCCTAGGAGAAGAACAAAAGTAATAGGAGCTCTGTAACAGTGTGCAGCAGTACAACAGTGCTGTCATATTAGATTGAGGTATACACCAGGTGTTTCTGATGCAAGATAACCATAGTCCATAAAGTGGCACACTGGTTATGTGATTTCAGAAGAAGCTTGCAGCCTGCAGTCAGTGTAATAGTGTGATTGAAGCTTTTTATAAAACAAACCAAGACGAACAACTTGGAAAGTTCTTTAGGTTCAGTTTGTTGTGTGTATTTTTACCAGTTTTACACCTGGATCACCTAATTCATTAGCTGATCAAAGAATCCCAGAGCATCAAAATTGAATTAAAAAATCAAATTTATAATAAGAGTAAGCATTATTCTTCTGGCTAACTCTTAGTGGTGATCACCATCACTACAATTTGAAGTTTACACCTTTTCTGTCAACTGGATACAGTTTAAAAAAAGTCAGAAAAGCATGCAAAGAAAATAATTTATTCTCTAAAGCAGTGTTTCTGACTGAACTTGACTGAAATGCCTCACAAATATATATATAAATTGGCTGTTTGGCCTTGATAGTATAATCTTGATAATTCAAATTTAATTTCAGTAAGTAGGTTAAGTACAACAAAATGTTGAAAAAAAATTAATTTTTATACATTTCACTCAATTCTTTTTTAAGGTTCAGATAAAATGTTATAGGTCCTCTCTTTCTTAAACAGTGCTATGAATCAGTTTCTGTATCAGTTGGACTATTAGGAGTTGTTAGATACTGTTAGTTCTCTTTCAGCTAACTAGCACAATCTAAAAATCAGTTTCTTGAATCAGTATGCAGCAGTGGCCAGCATAGCAAGTTTTAGAAAAGCAAGTAGTAGAACAGTGTAGCAACATATAGTAAGAGATATGTTTTAAGCTAGTAGTTTCATATAGAAGGTTCCTTTGCATCTCTCATATTTTTAGGTTTTTTTCAAAGGACTTAACATGTCCCAAAGCTATTTAATTTCATTAAATTGCTGAAAACACAATGAGCAGAAAAAAGTAAAAAAAAAAACAAACCCAAATCTCTTAATATACAAGATTTTTGGAATCCAAAGCTGTTCTACTAGTGTTGATTTCAGAAGAAAGGAACTGACTGGAAAATTTTTTCATGTCACTGAAAATGCAAATGGAAAATTAAGTGGCTGAATGTGTTCCCAGTTCAAATGAAGGTCATATTACTTTTTATTAGACTTAATTTTTATTCAACTCATGAGTGTGCAGGCTTGGCAAATCTGATTACATTACTTTGTAATGCTTAATTATGCAGGCTTTTTCTAGTCATCTCTTAAGTAAATAAAATCTCTTGGTACCTTTTGTAAAATATATTTAAGGAATACTTTTTTAAAGAAAGCTTGCATTTTTCTATTCCATTACTGTATTAGTAGAACAATGAACAAAGAAAAAAAAATTCAGCAGTGTTAATTTCAGCATCTTGTCCTGGTGACATTTAAATAGTACTTCTATTTTTTTTCTTTGTAGACATTAACCATATATTTTAAAATAACACAACTACTCAGTATCTTACAATTTCCTAATTAAACTGTTTATGAATATTTTCAACAAGTCTATTATATTTAAGGAGAAATTATCATAGGAAAGTAGAGATCCATTATAGTTGCCAAACTATTTATTTAAGCTGTGGTTATTTATCTTCTTAAAGAAAAGCTGTAAAGTCAAATTCTTTCATGAGGAGCTAGTATGTAGCCATCCAAAATTAAGTAATCCATACAAGCAGGTTTATGATTGAGTCTACAAATTTAATAGATGGAGACTTTGAACAGGAGTATGAATATTAATAATTGCCATTTCTTATATGCTGCTTCCTTTCCTGGTAGTTACTTTTCTCTTCTGTTTTGTGACATGAGGTAATTGGTTTTTGAAAACAATACTTGTTAAGTTCCTTACACACCAACAGTAGCGTAGTCGTGCTTATACACTGTACTTAGTAGCAAGGTACATGCAGCATAAAACAGCACACTCTAGGAAGAAAAATAATTTTATCTTACTGAAGCTCTGAAACTTGACTTTTTTGAAATCATTTTATAAATATATTTTTCATAGCTGATTTTAAGTATCAAATATTAGTATGGGTGTTGTAACCTGCTGCCGAGTTACATTATTACATTCCCCAATCACCATAGGTAAGCAGGATTAAAAAAATGCAAGTTTTTCAAGCCACTATTGCAGTGGAAGAAGGAATCAAAATTAATCTATAGACTGCTGTGTTTGATCACAAAACATCAGATAGCTGATTGTGGAAGGACATTCACAGGAGATTTCTGCCATCATTTTAAGCATAAAGGGAATCAATTGGACAGTAGGACTATGTTGGATAAAATATCAAGATGGTACCTTAAAAGAAGCCTCAACTTTGAAAATTAGTATTGAGATTTTAAATGCTCTCATAATGGTCTGGTAATTTTTGGTGGCGAGATCAAGTAATTTATACTTGGTTTGCTTGTTTTTTTTATTTTTGACACTTAAACTTTATTGGAAAAAAAATGTGATTTTTTTTTTTACAGAATTCTAGAAATTATTTTTACTTTCTGCAAGGGAAAGCTAGAAAGGAAAAATCTGACTAAATCTGTAGACAGTAGCATAAGGACTAAATGTAAAGCTTGTATGTAGTATTACATCAGAATGAAAACTTAATACTCAGATACATGTCTGATCTATTGATCTAAACTGGTGTACTATGTGCTAGTAGCCAGGAAGCCCTGAAAGATCCCAGAGCAGAGGAGAGCTTCTGGTTTGATCTTCTCTGTGTTGCTAAGCCAGCATGGCCCCACTTCACTGCTACTGATTTCTTTTGTATGTTTCACACATGCAGCTTTATAACATATAAAAATACAGATCTCCAAAATGCACTGAAATATTTTAGGTATGGGTAGTCCATGTTTCTCTCTACAGAGGTCCATCATGAATTAAGAGAGATGCTGCAAAGTAAGGTAATTAGTCCATTGACCTATGATGGATACCTATGAAGTACACTCTCAGTAGGCAAATGTAGGCTTTTTATAGTTGCCATAGTTTTATGTCCAATTGATAAGCCTTAACTCAGGCATTCTTTCCATCTTACACACTTCCCACCTTACCCAGTGCCCCAAAACATGTATCACCTAGTGCATTGGTACCTCTTTTGTTTTTGAGCAGAGGTACTAAATTCTAAAGAAATGGCTGGTGTTCAACAGTTTCTCTGGTTCTGTCAAAATTTCAAATAATTTGCATTGAAAACTTGTTGTAAGCAGAAATTTTGAAAACAGGACAGCTAGATTTGCTTCAATCATGAGATGGAAGTGTGGATTTACTTACTTTTAATGAATTGATGTTTTTTCAAGGAATACAGAGGGATTGTGCCAAGAGTGTTTTGTACGTGTTCGTGCTTAAAGGGATTTGTTACCTTTTCTTTAACGACTGGTAAATTATAGCATGACTGCTCTCCAGGGATTTCACTTGGTTTCCCTATCAGCATTGGGATAGGAAATAAGGTCTTGATACCTTTGTTCATACAGATAAAACGGTGGCTTTGCCAAAGACATTCTGTCATAGGTACTGATCTTTAGTGCTACTGTGTATGTGCTATTAAGTCTTCATATGAGAGGAATGGTAAAACTTTATTTGCAGTGAATAAACAACAATTTACGGAGAAAAGATGGCTTCTTTTTTTCATGGTTTCCAGTGATTTAAAAATGTTGTCCTAGCTGTTCTGTGGGAGAAAAAACATATGCAACAGGATTGCTCCTTCCTGTAGCACAGGCAATGGGTTATAAAATTAGTAAACTCTCTGGCAGCTCCATTTGGCTTATAATTCATAACAAACTAGTAACTGCATTGTATATTTAAAAAAATCTATTCTCCTTACAGCACTAAAATTTTTGGCTCTGGTAGAGTGCAGGTTTTGGTGTGCAAACTGATCAAATTGTTCTGTGCTTTCACCAATAGTGAGCTTAGCCCTTCTGCATCTTTTCAGTTCTGACTTGGTGACTTAAAGTCCATGTGCAGTCAACCTACAGTAACTGAAATTATCTTTCAGAACAGCAGACTGTCTTGCTATAAAACTGTGGTTTGTGGTGGGACCAACTACTCTTTCACTGTACCAGAAGTGTGGGATTGTTCAGTGCATGGAGTCTCAGGCTTCATAAGAAATGTCTGACTCTTAATTTCAGTAAATGGCATGACACACTACATCCATTTTGAACTTTTGATATACTAAACTGTTTCTGTTTAATGGATGATTTGCCTTTGTGAGCAATGGACTCAGGTGATTGGATTAGAAAAACAAAGTTTTCCCCTTTTGCAAAACATTCTACCAGTAAATTTACTTGTGGAGAAAGTTTGCATTACAGTACCTGAGCTTCTTCCTCCAGTGTTTCGTTGTTCCCATTTCTTTGTTGATATATGTTTTTTGTTTTTTTTAAACTCTGTTGCTCAGAATGTCTTTAATGCTAGCCAAGGAGTAAGGGATTTGGAGTTTTTTTCATGGACTTCCAAAGCTTTACCCCCTAAGGTGAGTTAAATGACAGGAAAAGTCACTCTGTATCTCATGTTTTCAGATTGTAACTTATGAGTCAACTTTAAATACTCTGAAGTTTGTTTTACTTTGAACAGGAAATAGCAAATTTACACAGAAAGCTGTATCTGTGTTTCTTTCTTTAGCGTAAGAAAAAAATACCAAGACAGGTTATTGAATTTTCATTAATTCATAAGTAGCACTTTTATTTATTTATTTATTTATTTATTTATTTTTTAATGACCAAAATTAGAATTTCCAACAGATGGCCCAGTAACATAACAAAGGCTTTCATCCTCTTTTTGATTCAGAATGTACTAGTAAATTTTTTTTCTGTTACGTGGATGGCACACATCAAGTCACAGTATCTACTAGGATGATATTCATATGAGTAAAGCCACAGATATTTAATAAGTACTCAACACATTCTTAATCTATTTTTTCTAATTATGCAAATGTAGAAAATTAGATTATGTAAAGTTAAGAAGTTTAAATTCTGTACAAAAGTATGTCTCTTTGCAGTCCTGCAGTGATCTCACAATTAAATTGTTTTTCATACAAACTTTTTAATGAAGATGATATTCAGTGTTGTACACAATGGCTAAGAGGTTAAAAAACTTATCTTTCTACTTAATGTTTTTCTCCTGAATACCAGCATTCTTTATTTTTGTATCAAGAGCTAGACAATGTTTAAAACATACAGATTTATTTTCTCCTTGAACCAGTTTACCTCAGCTTGCATTAACTTGCTTTTAAAGTTAGGTATTTAGAGAAGAGTTAAAATTTTGTATAAAGACTTCTTGGAAAGACTGCTCTACTAGTCTGGACATTGTGCACAGACTTCCATGCAAAAAAGCTGGAAGTATGATAGGTAAAGATATCAGAGGAAACTGCATTAATTAAAAAGGAAATAGCATACGCAGAAGTTTAGTTTAAAGCTGATGAAGGAAAGTATTCTTTTACAGAGCAGGAACTCCTGGAAATGTGTTACAGGACATTGTGAATGCAGAAAGCATCTGCACATTCAGAAGAAATAAATTTTATAGAAATCAGATTAATAAACAAAACCTAAAAGAAAAAGGGTATGCACTCTAACATCCATAATAAGAAGATTATAAGTGCTGCTGGTATCTTAAAAACCACTAATAAAGATTTGTATGTCACTTCTAAAGAGCATCTTCTTTTACCATTGCTGAACACAATGTACTTGACTAAGTGAACAACCAGCTTCATCCCATAGGACATTACTTAGTTCTTAACTTGTACATGTTCTTTTAAAGCACCTACGACTTGCATTATAAGCATAGTAGAGCTGACTCCTGCTTCTCTCTTGCTTTCTTCTGATATAGATATGTGTTACATCACTCTATCCCTTATATTTTTCTGTATAATACCCTTTATTAAGCTATGGCTAGCTGAAAAATCTGTGCTAATATTTTTCTTCTTCTAGTAACTACCAATTTTTCTTGATGAGAAAAACTCAAGAAGTGTTTTTTCATTTCAGATTTGGGTATACATTTCAAATGTAATTGGTACAAGACATAATAAAGTTGGAAGACGTTTTTATTGTCATAGTGAAAATAGTAAATATGCTCTAATATTTATATGTGCATTTAAGAATCTGGTGGTGCTGTCACTCTTTTTTGTAATTTTAACTTTAAATTAACAGTGTATTCTAAATGGGAAATACAAAAACAAGAAGTGTATCCTTTGGAAAGATACAATATTCTTATTCCCCTTTGATAGCCACAGGTTTTCCCACAAAATTCCACAAGTACAGCAGGAGGGAATGACTGTGTATTCTGATAAATACCAGTATGAAACAAGGTTTAGTGAAAGTAGTTAGAGTAAGTGATTTGTCTCTAATTGTAGATATGAGATTCTTCTTTCATATAAATGGTCTACAGTTATAATATGGTGACTTTAATGTGCTGTTTACTAGTAATAGTTCATTGCATGCTAAAACTAGCAGTGTAACTAGTATCTCTTTTAGCTTTGAAATTAAGCTATTGTAATATTGAAATAAGTATTTCTTATATAAAGAGTTCAAAGGCATTATTAATAGCTTTTGTTTTGTTTTACCTTTTTTTTTTTTTTTTTAATTTCTCAGGAATCTAGGTCTAGTAGTGATGACTTTTTCAAAGAACTAAATTCACACTGCCCACAGGAAGCAGTGATACAAGAACAAGAAATGCCATTCCTTCGAGGTGGACCTGGAGTGTACAAGGTAGTGAAGACTGGCCCATCAGGTCACAACATCAGAAGCTGCCCTAACCTTAGAGGTATCCCAATTGGAATGTTAGTTCTGGGAAACAAAGTCAAGGCAGTGGGCGAGGTATGGATCCTTGTAGCTTCAGTTCATATCTTCATAGATACCAGTGTATAACAGTAGTAAACGCAACAAAAGAATCTGCACCTGTACAGGTTTGCTTTTCCAACCTTCATGATAAATACTAACCTTTGAGCTTGATTTATTTTATAAATACTAATGCAATTATGTCTTTCCCCTTTTAGATGTGTGCATTGATTGGAATAATATAAAAATTGTGCTACAGTTATATATGCTTGCTTATGTATTTCTGTTACAGTATTCTGTACAAAATTACACTTTTTTTTCATATTCTTTGAAAGAATTATGTTTCATTGAAAAAATGTTTTTCTAGGACCTAACCAATTAACAAATTTTTCTGTTTCTCTGCACTGATTGTGTTTATTTGTTTTGTTGCTGAGCTGTTGTTACTGTTCCCAGTTGTCCAGCTGTTGTGTTGTTTTATGGTCAAGAAGGGCTTAAGGATGAAGTGTGTCATGCTATTTCCTAAATACAATGTCAAGAATAAAATTAGTACTTGTACAAACTTTACATATATAAGTTGGTATTATCACTCTGTTGTTGCAGCCACCAGTAAAAAAGCATAATATGGTTAATGTGTTCAACTTTTTTATATAGGCTTGTTTGAATTTTCTGAAGTTGTGGTGTTGGCATTTTGCTTCTTTTGAACATAAAAAGGTTTAAGATTTTTTGAAATACTGCTAACTGTAAATGTACTATAAATACTTTTGATCCTTCAGTCTGCCTCAGCTTGTGGCCTTAATTTAAGAAACTTTTTAGTATTTGATTTGTAATATAACGATGGGAATGATGGGTGTATTTTTTGAGATACCATAATTAGCTGCTGAATCATGCTATTGAATTTTCTGAAAAGTCAATAAATTGTGCTTTTTATGTGTGTGTATCAGGTGACTAATGCAGAAGGTACGTGGGTGCAGATGGATAAGAACAGCATGGTAGAGTTCTGTGAAAGTGATGAAGGCGAGGCCTGGTCATTAGCTAGAGACAGAGGTGGGAACCAGTACCTCCGACATGAAGATGGCAAGTTGTTGTTTTGTTTTGCTCTTTATATTAACTTAGAAAAAATTAAGGGACCTTAACCTGTACAAATAAATAAAGAGGGAACTGAGTTTTAAACAGGTATATCATTAATTTACACTTCTTTACATGAGTTGCATTACACAGTCTGACTTGAAAGTTGGTAACAAACATTGTTCAAATGTTTTTCAAAAGAACAGTTAAAATATTTCACCATGTTTTCTTCTGTACCAGTTATGGATCATAATTTTAACTGTCCTCCTTTTAGCTATGCAGTTAATTTTTAAATAATCACAGAATCACAGAATTATTGAGGCTGGAAAAGACCTCTGACATCAGCTCCCGCCCATGACCTAGCACTACCACATCAGCTACACCATGGCACTAAGTGCCACATCCAGCCTTTTCCTTAAGCAAATAACTGTGCATATTTGTTAGCTTTCTTTGGTCCATTTTCTGCCTCTGATAGAGCAGAATGAATTATTTATACTCCTTTTGATATTGTTGAGTTTTCAATTCTATCACACAGGGCATCCTGCCCAAAACCTGCAAACATGTTTTACAACGTTGTATTTTAACAGCAGATTATTTAATTATTCTAGTTAGCAAAGTATTATTTCATTCTCTTAAAATGCAGTTTTATATTGCTTTCCCTGGCCCTCTCTAATCATCCTTCTTTTGGATCTCCCTCCAAACAGGGTATCATTTGAGAGCTAAAATATAGTTCTTTTACTGTGAATGCTTCATATGAATACTTGAGGTATTCTGAAAATGTTATTTAACAGAATCATCTGGAGAAGTTCTCCTCTGCAAGAGTTTGGGGTACTTCTATTCCCATGAAAGATGAGACAGTGTGATCTGTCAGTATTTATACTTCTGAAGATCATCTGTCCAGCCTCCTTGTCAGAGCAGATTCAGCTAGAGCGAGTTGTTCAGGCCCCTATCTAGTCAAGTTCTGACTTCTCTCCAGTCTTTCTGGAGAACCTAAAGCTTCAGGGTGGAAAATTTTCCCAATATCAAATTTCTATTTCCCACACTGCAGCTTTTGTTTATTGCCTCTTGTCCTATCACTGTGAACCTGTGGCTTCATCTTCCATGAACCCTTCAATTAGGTATTGAAAGTAGAGCAATAAGATCTCTCCTTAACCTTTACTTTTTAAGACTGAACAAATCAGAATCTCTCAGCCTCTCCTTATATGTTGTGTTCTGTTAGTGCCCTGACTATCTCAGTGGAATTCTGCTGAACTCCTTTCAGTCTCTTTTCTGGTAGGGAGCCCAAAACTGGATACAGCACCCCTGCTGTCATAGAATCATAGAATGGTTTGGGTTGGAAAGCACCTTAAAGATCATCCAGTTACAATCTCCTTGCATGGGCAGGAACCCCTTCCACTAGATCCATTTGCTCAAGGCCCCATCCAGCCTCAAACACTTCCAGGGAGGGGAAGCCACAACTTCCTTGGGCAACCCATTCCAGCATCACACTGCCCTCACAGGAAAGACTTTCTTATGTCTAACCTAAATGTTCCCTCTTCAAGTTTGAAAACATTTCCCTTTGTCCTCTTGCTGCCCACCCGTGTAAAAAGCCTTACACCAGCTTTCCTGTAGGCAACCTCAGGTATTGGAAGGCCTTGGAGCCCTCTCCAGGCTGAACAACCCCTACTCAGCCTGGCTTTAGCCTGTCTTTATAGGAGAGGTGCTCCAGCCGTCTGACTACTCTGGCCATCTTTGTGACCCTCCTTTGGACTCACTCCAGTTCATCCTCATTGAACTGGAGTGGTATTAAGTCTTCTGTCTTCTTATCTCTAGAGTATGTGCTCTAAAGGAGAGAGATGTGCTTTTCTTTGTGTAATAGTACATGTAAGGTAGAGTGGTAAAATGCTATCTGGAGGGGGAGGGGAAAAAATCAAAACACTCCTTGGTCTTCTGCCTCATCTTTCCAGTGTAAATCAATTACTAAGAAGTTCTAATTCTGAAGTGATTTGTTTTTTTCTACAGAGCAAGTTCTTCTAGATCAGAATGTTCAGACTCCTCCCCCAAGTCCTTTTTCAATACAAGCTTTCAG